>NC_091138.1:5716016-6916016 GCF_041381155.1 Argopecten irradians | reverse complement strand
GTACAGTAGCGGTCCGGAGCCGCGTGCTCGTTTGAACTGTTCTCTTCACTATAACAAGTTGTATTAACACTCTCCATGCGTCGTAATGTTTACCGAGTCATTTGTTGGGATTGTCGCTGCTCCATTGCCTTTCCTTTCGCATTTTAGGTGAGTCAGTTGGTTGTTTTGGCGGAAACCTTTTGGTTCAAAACTACGGTAGCCATGTTTTGTTTACTACGGAGAGTGGTGGATGTTGCGCATGCGTTAAGGTTGAACTGCACTGATAGCCGGTCGGGAGGACGCATTAGGATTCCCATAATAAATATTAATTTCTTCGCATACAGAGCGATTTTGATGGGAGATTTTATTTTTCTATTTCATAAGAAATTATACTGGATATATTAACACCATTTTACCGATTTTAGCCCTTCTTTGCCCGACTATTCGCTTTAACAATTGTGTAAAGAAACGGAAAAATATCCCGACCGGGGCGACGTGCTTTCATTTTTTATTAAAAATGATGGGTGTCAAATGTAAACATTACCTCTGTGTCTGTGTTCGTCATACGATCTAGTCTTTTGGGTGGACGGGCGGGAGACCTCCTGATAGAGGTCAGTTATAAACATATCCTCTTGTCTTTGTTCTTTGAGAATTTAATCATGTGTATTATAAAACATGCACCGCTAGTAATCCACGTGTTGACAGTTACGCGTCACCACAAATACATTGTATCCATCGAACACAAGTGAAGTTGTTACATCTATCGATGGCGATGGATATAAGCGTAGATTATATAATCACATGGCTCCGAAGGATGTAATATCGTCAAGTCAGACGACAATCTCAAACAAATTTAGCTACTTGAACACTGGTGTTTTGACAACTTCGGAAAACTCCACTGTGTAAGCGTGCGTCAGCCTCGCCTCGCTGCACAATAACGGTCACCGAGTTCACACATGTGGCCGAGAACAAATACTTTATGTTATTACGCTATATATGAACTTTTTTGCAAAATTTAATACCTACTTAAAGTTCTGATCTGATTAAATAAAATTATCTCTTAAATTTACTTTGTTTGTCATGTTTATTTTACACTAAAATATTGAACTTTTTTGTCGTCGCGGATGAATAATTCTACCTTACGTGCAGCGTCATCATTCGCTGTTCAATTGAGTAAGCTCCTCCCACTTTTGACCGACTTTTATTGAATAATTACGTCACTTTCAAATGACGATTTTATTGCATAAAATATAAATAAAAAGTCGTGTGAGTGTAAATATAGGGATTGGATTTCGTTTTTATGTTAACCATGCTTGTATGGAGCAATTCCTCTAAGAATATATTCAATATGGGGCGCTTCTTGGAATAGACTTTAGTGTTAATCTATCTGAAATTCCAAAACATAATTTCGATCAAAAAAACTAGTCAAACTGAAATCACTTATCAAGACATAGAGAAGGAGATTACTGACTCAGATAGGTAAAGTTTTCCTGATAAAATCCTCAATGATACCTCAGTTTAACCATTTATTTATAGCATTACCATATCCTGATGATCAGTTTATAAATACACTAAATACTATTCTTTTTAATTTTTTTGTGGAACATTAAAACTCACAAGGTAAAGAAAGACACAATCATTAAAAATTTCTATGAAGGGGGCCTCAAATTGGTAAGGTCATTTATAGATGCTTCGAAATTGGGATGGATTTGAAGATTACTCAAAAAGTCAGGCAAATGGCAAATTATTTTAAAAACACACATTGATTTTAATATGCTTTCACATTGTGGTCCTGATTTTGTAGGGCTATGTTAAACCCGTATTAAAAATAAATTCTGAAAAGATGTTTTTCTAGCATGGACAAGGTTTAATCTTAAGGGTGATATTATAAAAACACAGAAAAAGAACATTAGGAAATTTCCTCTGTGGTACAATGCTAATTTGACTATATATAAGTTTCTTTCTAAGGTCAAAATGGGCAAGAGAAAACATGTAAAGACACAATGAACTCAGAGATTTATATTCCACTCAATTGTCCGGTAGATTCAATGGTTGTTTGGCCTCAAGGGAGACAAAAGCATGTTTTCTTCAAGCCATTCTTCTCACAATGTTCAATACACTGTTAATGTGGATTGATATAAATTGTAATGCCTCCATAAGTATGTATATGGCATATTTTTAGACTCTTACATATGTCGATATGTAGGATAGGGATATTCTCCCGGGGGTGGGTGTGTGTGAGTGTCGATACTTCATACGTCTGGATCACGTAATTCAATCTCTATGAAAACTGTTTCAAACAAAAAACCCCATAGGTCTGTATCACGAAATTCAATCTCTATGAAAACTGTTACTAACACAAAACCCCATAAGTATGGATCACGAAATTCAATCTCTGTGAAAACTGTTACAAACACAGTACCTCATACATCTGGATCACGAAATTCAATCTCTATAAAAACTGTTACAAACACAGTACCTCATACATCTGGATCACGAAATTCAATCTCTATGAAGACTGTTACAAACACATAACCCCATAAGTATGGATCACGAAATTCAATCTCTATGAAAACTGTTACAAACGCAGAACCCCATAAGTCTGGATCACGAAATTCAATCTCTATGAAAACTGTTACAAACACAGTACCTCATACATCTGGATCACGAAATTCAATCTCTATAAAAACTGTTACAAACACAGTACCTCATACATCTGGATCACGAAATTCAATCTCTATGAAGACTGTTACAAACACATAACCCCATAAGTATGGATCACGAAATTCAATCTCTATGAAAACTGTTACTAACACAAAACCCCATAAGTATGGATCACGAAATTCAATCTCTGTGAAAACTGTTACAAACACAGTACCTCATACATCTGGATCACGAAATTCAATCTCTATAAAAACTGTTACAAACACAGTACCTCATACATCTGGATCACGAAATTCAATCTCTATGAAGACTGTTACAAACACATAACCCCATAAGTCTGGATCACGAAATTCAATCTCTATGAAAACTGTTACAAACGCAGAACCCCATAAGTCTGGATCACGAAATTCAATCTCTATGAAAACTGTTACAAACACAGTACCTCATACATCTGGATCACAAAATTCAATCTCTATAAAAACTGTTACAAACACAGTACCTCATACATCTGGATCACGAAATTCAATCTCTATGAAGACTGTTACAAACACATAACCCCATAAGTATGGATCACGAAATTCAATCTCTATGAAAACTGTTACAAACACAGTACCTCATACATCTGGATCACGAAATTCAATCTCTATGAAGACTGTTACAAACACATAACCTCATACGTCCTGATCACGATATTCAATCTCTATGAAAACTGTTACAAACACAGTACCTCATACATCTGGATCACGAAATTCAATCTCTATGAAATCTGTTACAATCACAGAACCTCATACATCTGGATCGTGAAATTCAATCTCTATGAAGACTGTTACAAACACATAACCCCATAGGTTTGGATCACGAAATTCAATCTCTATGAAAACTGTTACAAACACAGAACCCCATAAGTCTGGATCACGAAATTCAATCTCTATGAAAACTGTTTCAAACAAAAAAAACCCATAGGTCTGTATCACGAAATTCAATCTCTATGAAAAACTGTTACTAACACAAAACCCCATAAGTATGGATCACGAAATTCAATCTCTGTGAAAACTGTTACAAACACAGTACCTCATACATCTGGATCACGAAATTCAATCTCTATAAAAACTGTTACAAACACAGTACCTCATACATCTGGATCACGAAATTCAATCTCTATGAAGACTGTTACAAACACATAACCCCATAAGTATGGATCACGAAATTCAATCTCTATGAAAACTGTTACAAACACAGTACCCCATAAGTCTGGATCACGAAATTCAATCTCTATGAAAACTGTTACAAACGCAGAACCCCATAAGTCTGGATCACGAAATTCAATCTCTATGAAAACTGTTACAAACACAGTACCTCATATATCTGGATCACAAAATTCAATCTCTATAAAAACTGTTAAACAGTTCAATCACAGTACCTCATACATCTGGATCACGAAATTCAATCTCTATGAAGACTGTTACAAACACATAACCCCATAAGTATGGATCACGATATTCAATCTCTATGAAAACTGTTACAAACACAGTACCTCATACATCTGGATCACGAAATTCAATCTCTATGAAATCTGTTACAAACACAGAACCTCATACATCTGGATCACGAAATTAAATCTCTATGAAGACTGTTACAAACACATAACCCCATAGGTTTGGATCACGAAATTCAATCTCTATGAAAACTGTTACAAACACAGAACCTCATAAGTCTGGATCACGAAATTCAATCTCTATGAAAACTGTTACAAACACAGTACCTCATACATCTGGATCACGAAATTCAATCTCTATGAAAACTGTTACAAACACAGTACCCCATAAGTCTGGATCACGAAATTCAATCTCTATGAAAACTGTTACAAACACAGAACCTCATACATCTGGATCACGAAATTCAATCTCTATGAAAACTGTTACAAACACAGTACCTCATACATCTGGATCGTGAAATTCAATCTCTATGAAAAGTGTTACAAACACAGAACCTCATACATCTGGATCACGAAATTAAATCTCTATGAAAACTGTTACAAATACAGAATCTCATACATCTGGATCGTGAAATTCAATCTCTATGAAAACTGATACAAACACATAACCCCATAAGTCTGGATCACGGAATTCAATCTCTATGAAAAAGTTGTTCTGCACAAAAACGCGCTACTCTTTATGTGGCTGTGGCAATAAGTTGGTTGACTGTAAAACAGTCAGAAGTAATGATTTTAAACTTACCTCATGTCTGCTGTTCGGGTCATTTATATGTTCCTGGGTATTAGGTATACGTCTGATAAAATCCCGGCTTTACTTTGCTGGTCTCTTACGATTTTACGATATCAGCAGATTACTATTGTTCAAAGAAAATCACTTAAGATCATGGAATTGACAACGTGACGGGGATCTCAACGAGTCAATCACTGGTGAATTTAGCTTGTGTATCTGCATATTACACCATGTTATAAATCCCCAGAAGTCATACACCTGTCAAATAAATGCTCTTGGTAAACAATTAAGTGAGATCAATAACTTTAACAATTGATGAAGACTTGTAATTATCTGGAGTATCACCAGGCCTCACACTTTGCTTAACAGTACATATAGTGACCGTCCGGGACAGACACGTCACTTTTGATATACATCTATGTACAGGTAAATTCCACCGTCGGTAAGTCTAAACAATATCCGCCACCTTATAAACCTTATCCATGAACTTCTTAGTGTCAAAACCGAAGTGTGTACATCCTACAGGATACCTGACGATGGTAATACCATGTAGATTAGCAGTTCCCCGAGTCACCGTAAACTAGGAATTCCAGTGGTATTATTAGACGTAATTAAGAAACAAAACAGGTAGAGGTGATAATCCCTGACTTACATAATAATGACCATCCGCATTTGTAGGTGTGTACAGGTAATCCTGATAGATATACAGGTAAATAGAGGGTAAATAATAAATCAACTGTTCATTAAATAATAATGCTGATATCATGTGTAGGTGTGTACATGTAATCCTGATAGATATACAGGTAAATAGAGGGTAAATCATAAATTAACATTATACAGCATACTGTTCATTAAATAATAATGCTGATCTCATGTGTAGGTGTGTACAGGTAATCCTGATAGATATACAGGTAAATAGAGGGTAAATCCTAAATTAACATTATACAGCATACTGTTCATTAAATAATAATGCTGATCTCATGTGTAGGTGTGTACAGGTAATCCTGATAGATATACAGGTAAATAGAGGGTAAATCATAAATCAACTGTTCATTAAATAATAATGCTGATATCATGTGTAGGTGTGTACATGTAATCCTGATAGATATACAGGTAAATAGAGGGTAAATCATAAATTAACATTATACAGCATACTGTTCATTAAATAATAATGCTGATCTCATGTTCCCCGTGATCATTCCCTAATTATGACTTCGTTGTACCGTCATAAAGGCGGGTGCTTCGAAAAATAAACGGAGGAATTTACCTTGTTACATACAATGGGTGGTATAGTCATGAACATGATGTAAGGAAAAGTAGCAAAAACAACTAAACATTAAAATGTAATGGCAACCTTTTGTATAATGCAATCAGTGTGTCAGCATGCACATCATGATTCACTGACGTTACCGATCACATCCCTAAAATAATTCATTGTTAATCAGTTTGAAAAATGTTCATCACTTCATCATTTGAAACTAAAATAAAAAGTAAGCCTGACAATTTAAGCAATATATTTCAACTCACTGCTTATCATATAATATTACATTATTAATGAATAATCCCAAACAATTATTAAAATACTCCTTTACGTCTATCAGAGCTGTGCCGGAAATATGTATACATCAGAGGTCGAAATCGAAAAATATTTTGACCTTGAGATCATATGAGAAACTGTCTCGAATCGGCAACACATTGCAACTTTCACACTGGATCGGTAGTAGTTGGTTATCGATGATGGAGACATAATTGTGATTATATATGCACACTAATATGTGTAGTATTGGTGTATGTTCACCTTTGTAATGTACATTTTGGTTTACGTATACTATATAAGACACAAATAATGATATTGTTAAGAAGAAAAACGAGCGATGTCATTTGAACCTGCTTAGCGCTTTTAACTGCGTGTACATTTGTGTTATTTCCGTAACTTGTTCGTTCGTATGCTAGATGATTAATGAATAAAACATCGTACATTGTAGTCAAACTTGGCGGTATGATGTTTTGGAGTTTATTTAGTAAAACAGTAAATATCTGTCGTGGTATTATCTACCAGATCCTAGTACAGATTGTCCAAACAAGTACATGTACATATTGTCCGAAAAGTTCATAAGTGTAACATTGTCAACGTATCCGACAAGTGACCCGCTCACGTCGTCATATATATATCGCTATTGTCAACAGGATAGATGAATGAATGTAGCTGTAGGGGGGATTTACTATCCTCATATCTATCTAAAGAGAAGAGCCAGTCTTCTCACTGTAATTAAGCATTATGTCGATAGTATGGCCTCATCACCATTAATTGTCTGAGGAGTGGTTTTATCTTAAGCCGGTGGTTAGGTTTATATCCTCACCTGTGTACTGGTCACGTGCTTGTTCGTCTTTACCTTAACCGTATATTTGTGATGCTCTTTAGATAACCACGAATCCTTGGCCAGTGATTGGGGTGCCAGCAGGATCGTTTATTTACATTCTCTATTTAGCTTAAATTAATTCACGTTCTGCAGCTTGTACATATCACTTTCGATTGGCCTCATACCAATGCTATTGACGCTATGATATACATATTATTAG
This sequence comes from Argopecten irradians, assembly GCF_041381155.1. NCBI lineage: Eukaryota > Metazoa > Mollusca > Bivalvia > Pectinida > Pectinidae > Argopecten > Argopecten irradians. The sequence goes on along the minus strand of NC_091138.1, from coordinate 6,908,568 downwards.
TTTAACCTCTTGGTTCTTATGTACACATGAAGAATAAATAAAGTAATACTATACTGCCTTATATCTTACATACTTTCAATTGTTAAAATTGTCAATTCATCTGGGTTGGTTAAACTTGACGCTTAGCTCAAGTGTGATTATATATAGACGTCTGTAGAAATGTAGTCACCTTTTAGCTTGGTGTCGTTTTTTTTTGTTGTTGCACACGCTGATATTAATATAAATATATTGACGAGTCCGTATTATGAGAGCGTAACTCACGTCTTTTTCACTGAAATGGATAATGTTACACATGTACACGACACGTCACCATCAATACTTGTCTGCAAGGTTAACTCTGTTAGATGCAAATACAGAATTAAAGCCTAAATGTAGCGGATTTTATAGGCATAGCGGGGATGCGATATCTCATCATTATGTACCTAGAACGAATACAGAGAATCATGAACATGTGAGGAGCGTTGTCGAATCAAACGACGTTGGGCAAATGCTCCAACAACATCACTAGAGGGACGGATACAAGCTTTGTGATGTTGTCGAAATGTTGACCACCGGTCTATCAACAACTAAGGTCATTCGGTTATTTAAGGACAGCATACCTTGTGTACATTCGTCTCAGTCAAGGATGTGAACTTGGCAACTCTGGTATCCGTTACTATAATGCCAGACACTCTTCTCTAGCTTTTCCATTGTCGGAACAAGAAAAGGGCCTAGCCAATCACAAAGCTTGTGCTTATCTTTTAGAGATAAAATAACCGAAACAGTTAATTCCTCTACAACAACGTCCATTTTAGCCTAGTAGGTAAATATCTACGCTACTCCACGAGTACCCTCGACTGTATAGTTAATATGGCCACAGTAAGATATATAAATAGACTTGGATATATCCGTTACTCAGCTTCAGCTGACGTTACAGCTCTATTAAAATACTCATCATCACACTGAGACATTGAATATGCACTTACACATGTAACAGCGATTCAGAAAAGATAAATAGGTGGGCAAAAAGATGGCTTGTATCTTTTAATCCCAATGAGACTGAAGTGCTTTTCATTTCAAACTTGAATGACATTGATGCAGATTTTGATTTGATATTTGATGGTAACTTTCTAAATTTTAGTCAATTTCATAGACACCTTGGGGTAACTCTTAATTCAAATGACAATTAGTCTGATCATGTCAATGAAATCTACAAATCTGTTATGAAGAAAATAAATGTATTGCGTAAACTTAAATATATGCTAAAGCGTGATACCCGTTTACAGATTTATAAGTCATTTATACTACCGATTTTAGAATATGGTTGTGAAGTTTGGGATGGTTGTTTCGCAATTGATTCAGAAAAGTTAGAAAGGTACAAAGGGAAGTAGCAAGAATAATTACGGGTTTGCCATCAGTTGCAAAAAATGAATCTCTTTATGGTGAATCAGGTTAAGAATTACTAAGTGATATGAGAGCAAGAAGAAAACTTAAATTATTACAGAAGATGAAAACTCATGGTACTCCTAACTTTCTTTCGAATCTATTACCTACCACAGTTGGTGAAAATAATCAATATGCTCTAAGAAACAATAAAGACTTTTGTATTCCAAACTATCGACTCTCCTCCACTCTCAAGTCTTTCTTACCTTCTACTTTAAGAAAGATTTCAATTCAGATTTCAGATTTTCAGATTTTATTAATACACTCTGGGCACACCTTTGTGTGCCACAAGAGGTCAATTTATACAAAACATAATGACAGACAGGGTAATTGATAGTACAGTGTGAACGTAATACACTCAAGCGTACATATCCGTGTATGAAATATTTTACGTACATTGGAGAGTATAATGCATGGTCATCGTTAGTTATGTATGATTGTAGTATGAACAACAACCATATCAATACATGTATTTTAATATTATAATTGTATATGCTTAATACTTCATATCATTGACCTTTAGCGTAGCCATAGCAGTATAATACAATTGCATAACCACTAAATATATTTCAATTTTACTTAAGTTCATACTTTTAGCTTTAATAGAACTTGAACGCTTAATACTGTGTACAGAGTATAAATAGATTGAACATATACATGTAGTAGTTATACAATTGTATATTCGATGCTATATCGTATAACATATATAATCAGCTATATCACAGCATAATAAGAAGTAATAACATACAAGTAATATAAATGCAGGTGTATGTAACAAGTACACTGTACTTTTTGATCAATTTAAAATACATAACTGTTCTATTTGTTTAAGAAAATAACTCACTCTCGTTAATAGAGTTCGATTACAGATTTCAAACATGCCTCCCATTTTTAATAAACTTGGATTTGTATAATAGTATTGTGGAATATATTTATGTCTATTATTAGTTACACTTGCATTACTACATTGAAATAAGTAGTGATATTCATCTCCAATACCGTTATTACATAGTAAACAAACACGGTTATCACGTGGTATACCAGCCCATCTACCAGTTTCAATAGGAAATTTTAAATTCGAGGATCTAAATTTACTAATAATAACACGTTCTTTGAAATCAAGCTTTACTAAATATGGTTAAAGTTTAAACTGCTTTTTAAAGGTTGAGTAGAATTGTCCGCGAGACGATGTTTCAAGAATAGAATACCAATTTTGAATATATTGATCACATAAACGTCGTTTTAGCAAGTTTTTAAACAAAGCTCTTTTCATCGTACATGTATTTTGAAATGCCCATAAATTGTTAAAACCTGTGTCATTAAGGAGTGTCTTTATATGCCCAAGCCACTTAAATTCTGTAGTATCGTTTTCTTGCATTCTTAATGTAAGGCGATAAAATACACTGGAGAGTTTATCTCCCCCTGTAATTAATTTGTGCCAAAACATTAACATCCGTACCTTGATTTCAATTTCTAAAGGAAATTTACCAAGTTCTCCATAAACCATAACGTTAGGAGTACTGTTTCGAACATGAAGAATTTTTTTAAAAAATTGCAAATGAATTTTCTCAATAATGCTTACATTTTCAAATCCCCAGATTTCACAGGCATACAGCAAAATAGAGGATACAAGTGAGTCAAATAATTTCAATTGTAAATCTATTGATAATGGGGCGTTTCTAATTTTGGTATACAATGCATACAGTGCTTTCTTTGCCTGGTCAGCTAACTTTTTCTTTGTTTTAACAAATGAGCCGTTGTAATTGAACAATATACCAAGATAAGGATAAGAATCTTCACGAGTTATCTGATCATTAAATATTTTGAAATTATATTGCCGTCTACTTTTGCGTTTTTCAAAAATTACTATTTTTGTCTTTTGTGTATTAACAGTTAGTTTCCACTCGTCACAATAACTTTGAAAGCAATCAAGTGCACATTGTAGACCTTCAGGTGATTCTGACATCACCACAGTATCATCTGCATATAAAAAGGCAAATAATTTGACAAACATACCAAGATTATTTTCACATAAACTATCAATTTCTCTCAAATATGACACATTGTTTTGGTGAAGATATTCTTCAAGATCATTAAGAAAAATAGAAAATAAAAACGGTGAGAGATTTTCGCCTTGTTTAACCCCAACATTACATATAAAAAAATCTGACATTTCATTTCCATTGCGTACACAGGATTTTGTATGTTCGTATAAATTATATATAACTTTTAAAATTTTTCCTTTAATAGAGAAAGACTGCATTTTTTTCCATAATCCAACGCGCCACACTGTATCAAAGGTTTTTTTTAAATCAATAAATGTACAATATAGTTTTTTGTTTGTAGAGAAATAGATAGAGATAAGAGTATGTACACATGTAGTATAAAGATATTTTCTGTTGTTGAGTACCCTTTTCTAAACCCGGCTTGTGCTTGTGACATAAGATTGATTTCATCTGCTAATTTAGTGAGTCTATTGTTTATGATGGAAGTGAATAACTTGCCTAGGCACGAGACTAGAGTAATAGCTCTGTAATTATCAGGATTGTGTTTGTCAATCTGAAAATCTGAAAAATCTGAAATCTACTTTAAGAAAGAAACAGGAATAATTTAGATAATGATATTAAGATTGCTCTTTCACAACAAATATTATCTCATCGATCAATTTAATTTAGCTATGGTGATAGAAAATTCTTTTTTTTTCACATCAGATTGAGGCACAAATGTAGTACTCTAAATGTTGATCTTTTCCGTTCAAATATAGTCGAAAATTCTCGTTGTACAAACTGTGGAAATCATTGTGAAAATGCTTATAATTATTTCTTTGAATGTCCAAATTATATAGATGCGAGTACAAAGTTAATTAGCGAAATTAATGAGCAAAATCAGGAAATACACCTTAATTTGCTGCTTTTTGGTAATAAAAATTTGGCTTTGCAGGTAAGTTATGATTTTTTAACATGTGCAATCGTTTATTAGGTCCAGTAGAAGATTCTGAACATACATATTAGCTTTAAACATACAAAAGCTTTTATAACACAATTATTATTAAGACCATACAAGATTAAGAAAACAATGAAGATACTAATATTTTAGAAATAGAAGACAAAAAGAAAGAATTAGAAGCTATTCGGTCATATAAATTAAAAGGTAGTGTGATAAGAGCTAAAGTTAAGTGGGAGGAAGAGGGAGAAAAACCTACCAGATGCATTTTAAACTTAGAAAATAGAAACTTTGTTTCTAAAATAATTCCCAAAATACAAAAAGAAGATGGAACAGTTATAGATAAACAAGTAGACATCTTGGAAAATACCAAACAGTTTTATGAAAATCTCTATAAAGAGAACAAACATGTAAATGATGTTGATCTAGATAATTACCTAAATTTCCCTGATCTACCTAAACTTACAGTCAGAGTCACAGTCTCTAGAAGGGGAAATCACTCTCAGAGAAGTAAGCTATTTAAAAAAAAACACGAAGAATAACAAAAGTCCACGATCAGATGGTTTCACAGTAGATTTTTAAAAAACAATTTGGAACAAAATTGGTAAATTTGTAGGGCAACGTGAAGTTAGCACCGTATTCGGGATTCGGGATTCGGGATTCGAATAACGAATCCGGTGCCAGCACCTTATTCGGGATTCAAAAATTAACTAATAAATAACAATTTCAAGACATAAAAAACAGATCGAAACATAATTTCACAACCTCAAAAAAACTTAATACTTTGATAAATTGTTTTGAGTTTGAATAACGAATCCGGTGCCAGCACCGTATTCGGGATTCGGGATTCGGGATTCGAATAACGAATCCGGTGCCAGCACCTTATTCGGGATTCAAAAATTAACTAATAAATAACAATTTCAAGACATAAAAAACAGATCGAAACATAATTTCACAACCTCAAAAAAAACTTAATACTTTGATCAATTGTTTTGAGTTTGAATAACGAATCCGGTGCCAGCACCGTATTCGGGATTCGGGATTCGGGATTCCAATAACGAATCCGGTGCCAGCACCTTATTCGGGATTCAAAAATTAACTAATAAATAACAATTTCAAGACATAAAAAAACAGATCGAAACATAATTTCACAACCTCAAAAAAACTTAATACTTTGATAAATTGTTTTGAGTTTGAATAACGAATCCGGTGCCAGCATCGTATTCGGGATTCGGGATTCGGGATTCGAATAACGAATCCGGTGCCAGCACCTTATTCGGGATTCAAAAATTAACTAATAAATAACAATTTCAAGACATAAAAAACACATCGAAACATAATTTCACAACCTCAAAAAAACTTTATACTTTGATAAATTGTTTTGAGTTTGAATAACGAATCCGGTGCCAGCACCGTATTCGGGATTCGGGATTCGGGATTCCAATAACGAATCCGGTGCCAGCACCTTATTCGGGATTCAAAAATTAACTAATAAATAACAATTTCAAGACATAAAAAACAGATCGAAACATAATTTCACAACCTCAAAAAAAATTAATACTTCGATAAATTGTTTTGAGTTTGAATAACGAATCCGGTGCCAGCACCGTATTTCGGGATTCGGGATTCCAATAACGAATTCGGTGCCAGCACCTTATTCGGGATTCTTTAGTAAAGCGCATATCGATATCGAGACTTGAAAGCCGTATAACACCTGCCTAGATCGTTTTTCGTTCTTTTGTCTAAATGATAATTTTATCAACCTCAATGACAAGTGGTAAAGGTAAAGAATCGAAAGTCTTAAAGTCGGTGTTAAAGTACTTTTTACTGATAATACAAACAGCAAAGCTAGTTCGTTATTAATGATTTCCTTTTTGATTTTCGGAGATCTGAGGAAAATGCATGCTTTCGTTTCAATCATATTGCATTGAAAGCGATTCGTACATCATTCCCTTATCTCCTACATGAGAGCAGGGGATGCTTGATCGTTCAGAAACCAAATAAAATATTCTTTTTGAAAACATGAATATTAAATATAAGAGTTAGTGAAATAAGAAAGTTTATTGTCATCAGCATCATCATTATTTATATTGATATCATCATCATCATCATGGAAGGTTGTATCATTATTTTTATAATCATACAAGACAAATTATCATTATCATTAAAATCATCATTATCATCATGAAAGACATATATATATAGTATTATTATCATCATCATAAACACAATCCTCTATATCATTAAGCATTATCAAACTGGCATACAAGACACATTATCACTCCTATCATCAATACAAGCATCTTCTCATCATCTTCATACAATACATATTATCATTATCAGCATCATAAGCTTAAATAAACCAGCATTATCATCATCATATACATAGATATCAACATGGAAGGTAGTATTGCTATCATAATAATAATACAAATTATCATTATCACAATAATCATGGCTATCTTCATGAAAATCATTGTAATATATAATTAACATAATAAAACAAAAACTTTCATCATCATCATCATCATCATCATCATCATCATTGTCATCATTATACAAGACATATGATTATGATGGTGGATATATCATCATTCAAATAAGCATGCAAGACATTATTATTCTCATCATCATAAACAGAAGCTTTATCCTAATCATCATCATAATCATCCCCATCCTCGCCATGCAAAATATATATTATCATTCTCATCATCATCAACATTATCATCATCATCATCATCATCATCATCATCATCATCATCATCATCATCATCATCATCATCATCATCATCATCATCATCCTCCCATCATCATCATCATCATCATCATCATCATCATCACCATTGTCATCATCCTCATCATTATCTCCATTTCTCATCATTATAAACACAAACGTTATCATCATCATCATAGTAATAATAATAAATCATCATCATCATCATCATCGCCATCATCCTCATCATGTTAACATATTATCATTGTCATCATCAACATTCAAGAAGTATTATCATTCCTGTCATAAACATAAGCTTCGTCATCATCATCATCATCAGCAGCATTATCATCATCATCATCATCATCATCATCATCATCATCATCATCATCATCATCATCATCATCATCATCATCATCATCATCATCATCATCATCCTTGTCATGCTAGAAATGTTATTATTCTTCTCTTCAGAAACATAAACATCATTATCATCATACCATCATCACAATTCATCATCATCATTATCATCATCATCATCATCATCATCATCATCCTTGTCATGCTAGAAATGTTATTATTCTTCTCTTCAGAAACATAAACATCATCATCAACATCATCATCATTTATCATCATCATCATCAACATCATCATTATCATCATCATCATCAACATCACCATTATCATCCTCCTCATTATTATCTCCATCATCATCTTGCAAGACAAATTTCTCATCATTATAAACACAAACCTTATCATCATCATCATAGTAATCATCATCATCATCATCATCATCATTATCACATCATCATAAACATATACTTCATCATCATGCTCTCATCATCATCATCATCATCATCATCATCATCATCATTATCGCCATCACCCTCATCATCTATACATATTATCATTATCATCATCATCATCATTCAAGAAGTATTCATCATTCCTATCATAAACATAAGCTTCGTCTTCATCATCATTATCACAGCATTATCATCATCATCATCATCATCATCATCATCATCATCATCATCATCATCATCATCATCATATATCATCACATCATTATCATCATCATCATTATCATCCTTGTCATGCTAGAAATGATCTATTATCATTATCTTCATCATCATCATATCATCATCATCATCATCATCATCATCATCATCATCATCATCATCATTATCATCCTTGTCATGCTAGAAATGTTATTATTCTTCTCTTTAGAAACATAAACATCATTATCATCACCATCATCACAATTATCATCATCATTCATCATCATCATCATATCATCATCATCATCATCATCATCTTGTCATGCTAGAAATGTTATTATTCTTCTCTTCAGAAACATAAACATCATCATCAACATCATCATTATCATCATCATCATATAACATCATCATTATCATCATCATCATCAACATCACCATTATCATCCTCCTCATTATTATCTCCATCATCATCTTGCAAGACAAATTTCTCATCATTATAAACACAATATCTTATCATCATCATCATAGTAATCATCATCATCATCATCATCATTATCACATCATCATAAACATATACTTCATCATCATGCTCTCATCATCATCATCATCATCATCATCATCATCATATCGCCATCACCCTCATCATGTTAACATATTATCATTATCATCATCAACATTCAAGAAGTATTATCATTCCTATCATAAACATAAGCTTCGTCTTCATCATCATCACATCATCATCATATCATCATCATCATCATCATCATCATTCATCATCATCATCATCATCATCATCATCATCATCTCTTGTCATGCTAGAAATGATATATATCATTATCACATCATCATCATCATATCATCACATACATCATCATCATCATCATCATAATCATCATCATCATCACACATCATCATCATCATCATCATCATCATATCATCTATCAAAAAAAATCTATCATCATATCATAGAATCATCATCATATCTATTATATATCTCTATTCTCTCATCATCTTCAAACATAAATTCATCATATATCATCATCACATCATCATCATTATCATATCATATCATCATCATCATCATCATCATCATCATCATCTCATTATCATCCTTGTCATGCTAGAAATGTATCATTATTATCTCTTCATCATAAACATAACATCATCATCATCATCATCATTATCATCATCATTATCATCATCATCTCATCATCATCATCATCATCATCATCATCATCATCATCATCATCATATCATCCTCATCATCATCATCATTATCATCCATCATCATCCTTGTTATGCAAGAAAATTTTATCTCATCAGAAACATAAACATCATCATCATCATTATCATTATCATTATCACAATATCATCATCATCATCATCATCATCATCAAATGTTATTATATTCATCAGAAACATAAACATCATCATCACATCATCATTATCATCATCATCATCATCATCATCATCATCATCTATCATCATCATCATTCACATCATCATCATTATATCATCATCATTTCATCATCATCTTGCAAGACAAATTTTTCATCATTATAAACACAACTTTATCATCATCATAGTAATAATATCATCATCATCATCATCATCATCATCATCATCATCATCATCATTATCACATCATCATAACATATACTTCATCATCATCATCATCATCATCATCATCATCATCATCGCATCATCCTCATCATGTTAACATATTATCATTATCATCATCAACATTCAAGAAGTATTATCATTCCTATCATAAACATAAGCTTTGTCTTCATCATCATCATCATCATACATTATCATCATTATCATCATCATCATTATCATCATCATCATCACATGCAGGACATAGTATAATTATCATCTTAATAAACATAAACTTAATCATCATTATCGTTATCGCCGTCTTCATCATCATTATTCACTGCATCACTATCGCCATTATTAAGGGAATTAACAGCATCACAATACAAATGACATCAACAATCCAAAGCATACACAACATGCTCTAGTCTTCCTTCAGATCCTCTTTTTGCCACCCTTGCAATCTCTGGTCTTCTCAGCCCATCATACCTGTTCCACTGCCCATCGATGACGAGGTATGCCTTAAAGTGCCCGACAACTCCAAGGGTGTATGCAGCTAAATTGTATCTGAGATATGGAAAATGTACATTATATTTATGAGTAGTCCGACTTTTCGTTCATTATTAAATATACTGACATCGCCTCTTAAAGCTGACAATGCAAATTAAAAAATATACATTTTAAATTAAATTTTGTTTTTTCAAAAATCGTTTCTGAGACAGCCCTTTGCGTCCCTTATATAAAGTGCGTGAATCGACACACGTGCGCTCAGTAATATAAATATACACCTAGCAGTTGTCAACTGCGTATCACCTATTTAAACGTAAACAAACTCTTACCTGTAAATATGTGTAGGACTTATTTTATCGAGTAAACATGTCAACTCCTCTAGCTGTCATCTAGATGTTTCACAAACTGAACTTTCCACACAAATGAATAAAGATCCTAGTAATAATCCCTCCACATATCTCCATGTATACTATCGTACCCGATATGCTCGACTGGCCAAGTGCACGTGACCACCTGTCTCGAACAAGTGATGCTTCCATATAAAAACTACCGAAGGCACACGCGTGTACTTGTGCATGTAATATCTAGTGTATATTGAAGTGTTTTATTAGTTCGTAATTGACATATTTTTGGATCTAGCAGGCAATATTACTTCAATAGAACCTTGTCAGGTGAGTGCAGTGTTTATTTTTCAGTTTGATAATGTTATCTGCTATCAGAATTTCCGAGTTTGTTTACGTTTTTATCAAATTGATCTCGCACGTGGAAAGAAGGTATGAATTCATTCATTACTTTTTATTCAACCGTATTGATATATATATAGTTCTTAGAAACATTATTTGAGAACACATTGAACGTACTAACCATTTTATTCTTATTTCACCTTAAACAGCGGGCGTTCGACTGATTGCACGTGTGTGTGGTTCACGCGGTTTATATAGGGGTCGGTACCCCTTGTTGTATCGTATCCAAGCCGAGTTTGAACAAAATATGGCGATTGCCCTCCTAAGAAACGCAAGGAGTTGTCTCAGAAATTTGTTTTTCCCTTCCATTTCACTTGGGATTGGCAAACATATAGAATTCGAGTAGAAAAAAAAAAGATAATGACCTATATGCCTAACAATGTATAATTTCCTACTTATTTTACTAATTTGAAATAGTGTTAAAAGTATATTGGTGTTTTGATATTAATGTGATTGCAACAGATACCTTCTTCCCTTTAATAACAGCTGTGCTGGTAGTCTATCGGGCGTTAATTGTTTGGATAAGCTGAGGAAACTGGCGCTCATGATAAGTACAGGTGGGGTGCCATAGACGAATTCCCTTTCTGTACACATCTGGTTTCCCTTGCATCGTCCATAGGCAGTATCTATTAAAAAACATTTTTTCATCATTACGTAATCATTATATACATCGAAACGAACAAGGTACATGCGGAAGCAGAGTAATATTTCATAATTTAATGTAAAAAAAAAACGTGTTACATTGTTGTATTTACATTTTAACGAATAAAACTGAATAAAATTCTTAACATAAATGATTTTTTTTCTTATATTTCCAAATATCAACCACTGACCTGTTTGACAAGGCAGAGTTGTCGCTTCTTCCCATTGCCGAAGGCTTTCCTCGAGAGAGCACATTTCGCTGTCTGCATTGTGGTCTCTGTATAATTCATAAATAACTAATTATAGACATAATGTGAATGAATTATTGGAAATAATTTATATATAAATTTGAACGCAACCTTGAAAAACAATCGTTCAAAAAAGTGATGCAAAATGCTACGTGGGTTATCAATATTGCAACAGGCGTCTGTAGAACGGACAGACGGACAAGCTGAACACACGAAGTAAGCGTTGGAGGTTTCTATTGATATTTTATAAGGGATTGCATGCCGAAAGATTTCATATAAGTTAACCCTTTTTCTCTTTTAGTCCTCTGATACTTCTTAAGTTTATAGATATGAAATATACATACACCCTGACCAAATCGACTATATCATTCATTTGTTTGTCTAGGCATCTTTAAATAATGGCATCTCCAAATGACCATTAAAATTGAATTCCCTACAAAAACCATTCCTTAAATTTAACCGCTGCAAACTCACCCTAAGAGAATTTCCATACTTGTTACCTCTCTACGCACACTGGGACATTTCCGTTTAGAGCAACTGTAGGAACATGTTGTCCTTTGAATATCTCCAAAATGTCTAACAAATCTATCTGCTTCGCTTCCCCATACGTTCCACGTATCGTCATCGGGCACGGGAAAGAAGTTCCTCAGCCAGATGACACGACCTTCTGTCCAGTTGCCGGAGCTGAACAAGTCGCTGACTTCGAGAAGCACTTGGCACACTTTAATGTCGTCTTGGTGAAGGCTGAACCAGTCCCGGATCGATGATTTCATCAATAGCTTGTGCATAATCACAAGGAGGTTGTCGACAGGGCAGGTGTTCGATAGGTGAATAACCTTTCCTCCAAAGTCTGCCGTGCCACCCCAGTGTAAGGCATTGCCCTCTGTGGTGGTCAATTTCAATTTCTTCTTCTTTCTGTTTGACAGAGCGGTAACCTTGTCCTTGAAGGCCTGAGGCGGGGGAGAGAAGTAAATTCCCTTTTTCGCTTTTTTCCGACCTCCCCATCTTTCCTCTGCTTTTGAGAAAGAGTTTTTTGGGAGCGACTTCTTTTGTTTCTTTTTCCTTTTCAGTCGAAGTAAACCCTTGCTTTTCAGTTGATATTCCCTGACGCGTCCCTTCAGACAAGTATGTACTTCAATGATGAAATTGCTTGGAGTCATCCTCTGTTGGTCTTGGAGTATATCTGATTTAATAATCTTATTCCAGTTTTCTACCGGACTGTTTGTATCATGCGTCTTTGAACCACCAAGAAGTATTCCTGTCCACAACGGTAAGATACACATGTACATACTGATGAAGTAATTCACAACATCGGGGCTATAATATGGATTCGCATCTGGACCATTGTCATCGATGATGAATGACTGCACATCGGATTTTATTCTACGGAAATGGGTGCCGAAAACCGACAAAGAAGGCTTTTTGCCGGTGGCAAATTCCTCGTCTTCTTCAACGATGCTGTCATCATTATCATTATCACCGTCGTCCTCATAATCTTTAGTCTTACGTGGTTCCGCCTTGTCCACGAGGTCATCAAGAAACGACAGAGCATTACGATGACTAGGGTGAGATTCAACAGTCTTTGACAGCAAAACGACACACAAATTTCGAAACGCCTCGTCAATGTCGGCCAGATTATCTGCATCAACAATACGCGCTATGACATACTTCAGATATTTTCTAGCGGTCGGGTGCGTTACGCGCCTCCCTAAACGGGTGGAGATCGCGTGCAATACATGAGCAGAGCACAAGTGAACTTTACAGTTGGACCCCCAATCTTGTTTCCCATGGATTGTGTCCCAGGCCCGTTGTAAGTATGTGTGGATGTTTTCCCGATTGAACCCTAGTAACACACCGTGAATGAGAGACCAGCTATAATCCACCTCAATTCTCTCAGGGACTCCAACACTTGGGTAGCTATCGTGCAGATCTTTGTCGAGACGGAGCAAAAATGTGGTCACGTCTACTGCCTTATGACTATTCGATATGAATTCGGCTACTGGTACAGGTGGATCACCAGGTTCTAGACCTTTCAAAATTAATGGATAATAAAATACCCGTTTCGGTTGCGTAGGTATATTTGAGATGACTCTACCTGTGCTGTCGAAGTATAGGGTAGAGTCATCCGAGCAAATGTGCTGGGCAAGAAGGGAGAGTTGGTCGTTATTGTACAACATGACGGAAAACGGAGACATTGAAATTGCTTGTATACTTCCCTTAATTGATCCCTTTGTTTCGTCTTCCCTTTCATACACTTTCTTGAGAAGAGACACTTCCACAATGACATCGCTATGTAGTCGGTTCGCTAAGTTACTTTCAGACGAAATTTTTCTCATAACGTCTTTCGAACCATACTCAGAGCTGTTCCCAGCGTCAATGGCAGCTCTGTCGACGTCGCCAAATTTTTTATAAAACACATTTGAAGGCCCCTTTTCTTTGATCAACTGGGCGATTTCTTTTCGTGCTTTCCCGGTGATAGGCCGTCCTTTAACTATCCCTTCATCGTGGTTAACATGTTTATATGGCTTCTCGATTTTTACTTTAACCTTTACAGGTTCACCTTTAATAGGTTCATTCTTGACCTTTACTGTGTAACGGACACACTCGGAAAATTTGCACCGAGCATTAGCTGTGAAGAAGGGACTGTTCTTTTTCCTAGAATCCAGTTTCCTCACGCGATTTTTTTTAAAGACGATCGGGCATGATTTGTTCACTTCCATAATCTCCTTTGCAAGAATGTTGCACCAGCTACCATGTAATCGTCTTTCCCCTCTTTTGTTCGTTTTCATCTTGAACTTTTTCCATGTTTTGTACTTCAAATTAAAACTGAACTTCCTTTTTACGTCTGGCTCTGAGGCTTCGTCGTCTTTATAGGTAGTCCCGTCTTCTGACATTTCATTCTAAAACAGAATGCCAAGTAAGTAAAAGTAGGTAAAAATAAAACACAAGTTTACATCATTTCGAGTACATAGTTTGTTATGTGTTTTCTTACATTGTATCTTGTGTTTGCTTTTGCGTTTAACATTGAATGTTTTTTTTTTCATATGTAAATCAACTTTTATTACTTTTGCACTTTGGTTGCTGATTTCTGCCATTTCACCTTTACTCTTTTTCGCGCTGTTTCTTACGCGACTGCTCGCCGTTCGACGGGTCTTTGCCTTTCCTTTTCTACGCAAAACCCCGAAAAGGCAAGGAAATAAACACGAAAATGTGCCGTTTCAGACATTCAAAAAAATCTCAATTTCACATTACTGTTTTCGCCTTGTCGTCTTTTCGCCTTTTCGTGTGATAAAATTATGCGCCAACCCGCCGAACGGGGGATTTTTCCCAATATAAAATAAGACGACATCCCGTCGTTCAACGAGTTTTCGCTTTGTAAAATTAGACGACAACTCGTCGTTCGGCGGGTTTTTACCTAGTGAAATTTCGCCGAACGGCGCCGTTTTCATCTTCCGGAATGGCATGCGTAAACAAAACGGAAATCGAAATTAGTTCAACAGTCAAGACAAGAGGTTAGTTCCAAGCTAAACTTTCAGTGATTGTTGAAGTTATTTGCTGTGCAAACATTAGCTTCGAACTTACCTGCCGCCTTGATCGGTCAACTACTTTCGATTCCGTTTTGTATACGCATGTCATTCTAGAAGGTGAGAAGGCGCCGTTCGGCAAGTTGTCACGTAATTTGACACGGTGAAAAGCCGCCTTTCGGCGAGTTGGCGGGTAATTTTACTAGGCGAAAACTCGCCGAACGGCGGGTTGTTGCGTGATATTACTAAGCGAATACCTGCCGGTTGGCGGATTGTCGCGTAATTTTACAACACAAAAAGGCGAAAAAAGTTACGGTACCTTTTCGTGTTAATTTTATCGTTTTCTTGGGTTTTCGCATAAAAATGAAAAGGCAATAACCACGAAAAGGCTAAATGGCATAAATCAGCCACCAAATCATCTATACCACAATTATTCGGAATGCTTTATGAACGTGTTTTCTCTTTGCTATTTCAATGCAATTGTTCAATGGTGCTTTTGTTTTTTTACCTGTGGTTCGGTGACATTGTCATCAACATCGGGATTTCCGTTGTCTGTTTCCATTTCGCACTGAGAAAAATAAAAGATTGATTTTTTTTTAATAATTATTGTCTGACATTGAAAATGTATCAAAGCATAGGTGAATGTCTGTTATCAATTTATGTTAAATGTTATAAATTCTAACTATGTTTTGATGAAAGTTCTTTGCCTTCTGTTGAGTGCTCGCCCCTCTGGGACAGGCTCTGGGTTCTGTCCCCTGGCCGAGACACCTAAAAGTTTATAAAACTGGTAATTTCTGCTCCTGTTTAGCGCTCAGGTGTCTTATGTGGCATGCTTCAGTGATATAGCATTATAAAAATGACAAGAGTTCCACTGTACAAGAAGACACGAGACGAATATACCGCATTCTCTCAATACACACACCCGCACTTCATAAACGCAACACACCACATGAATAGGGGGTCTTCCTTTAATTATCCAAACAAACAAAAGCGTTCTTGGATCTTATATGCATATTATTTTCATTTAGCTTATGTTCGTCCTTTTCACTCACATTTCCTTCTGTATACTCCATTCCGACCGACATTTCCTTTTGCTCATTTCATTCCCAAACACATTTTCCTTCTGTATACTTCACCATCACTGTTTTCATTTGTTTACTATTTTATTCCAAACCACATTTCATTTGGTACAGTTTATTATTCTCAAGCAAATGTTTCGTTTGTATAGTGCATTCCCACACATGTTTCCTTTTAATTAATACAAGTTATTCATGAATATAGAATAACTTGATTTATTTAAGAAACAACACTGTGTTCGCTTGGGTACGTTATGGCTTCGATATTTTTTCGAGTTATCTCCCTTTATATCCTCTGTGTGTGGTTATTATGTAACAGAGTACCAGAATTGCTTCCCTTTGATGCTTCCGTTTCCGTCGCGGTGAATATTGAAAAAGACGTGCTGAATTGTTGTATTGACGGTATTTTAACCAAATGCAGTTGTGCCTAACACAAAAAGAAAGTCAAACAGCCCCTACGCCCGAGCAGTCACGCGGGGATCTCAGGCCAGGAGTTCAAGTCAGCCCCTCGTTGAGCCCGTCGTGGAGGAGCAAACGGTTACCCCGAACCCCAGTGACATGGTAACCGATGCTGTCCAGTCTTTACAGGGACTGTCCATGATAAATATGACATTTGAAGCTTCATGTACTACCCCTTTCCCCATTATCCAGTGTCAGTGATACTGTGGGGGCCCACGTCCCCAAACCAATTCGAACAAAGTTTAGAGTATGTAGACCTGGGTAACCTTTCAGAAACTAATCAGGAATTGTTGACCTCTCAGATGGTATCCTTCCTTAAACTTGGTGTTAAGGCCAAAAGCCCCAAAAAATAAAATTGACACCATCGAGGCTTGGACCCACGCTTTCATCATATTCTCGGCCATATATACACAAAAACATGATAAAGATCAAGAGTTACTTAAATATATGTCTTTCGTTAGACTGGCCACAAAATCTTTTAGAGGTTTAGGCTGGAAAATTTATGAAGACCAATTTCGTCTTCGCCAGGCACGACAGCCTGATAGGTTATGGGCCGTTGTTGACGGAGAATTGTGGTTAACATGTCACACAACCCCAAGGTCAACTGAAACATCACTACAAACAAAAAATATTGGTACAATAAGGGGCAGCTGGTATGAATTTAATTTCAAAGGGGTATGTCAAAGGTCAAATTTTGGATACCTCCATAAATGTATGCAATGTAATGGTGCTCACCCCAAAATATCTTGTTTTAGAGGTAAAGTTCAGGGTGTTCGAGGTCAAGGTAACATGAATAATCAGCGCATGGTTTCTCCAAATAACCTGGCTAATCAAACTCAGACAGAACAACATAATTTGGGCCCCAATTCCAGCAAAACAACCAATATCACTACCACAAGGATATGTGCTATCGGAAAAACACCCATCAACAAAGTAATGCTAAACGGGTACATTGTATTTTGAAAACTATCCACTTAGGGCAACAGCTGAGTCTTTGAAGGAATGGTATGGCGTGCCGAACGTTGCAAAATTCAATAAGTAAAATAAAATGTGTAAAGAAAAAAAAATTGTTCAATAATTTCTTTGTGTGTGTGAAAAATATATTGTTGTGTAAAACATATATTTATGTGTGATTTTCACACACAAACATAAAACAACATCACACACAAATATATTTTTTACACACAAACCATTTTTTCACACATAAATATAAAAAAATACACACAAATATTTTTTCACACACACAAATTAAAAATAATGAACACATATAACGATATATTACAAACATACATTTTTTTCGCACAAATGTTTTTACTTATTGAATTTTATTGAACTTATTGAACAACGTTTGGCACGCCATAGAAGGGTTCGAGAATGGTTTCAAATTCCATTATTCGGGTCCTAGATACCCAAGAGAGTCTAGAAATTTGTGTGCCGCTACTTCAAATCCCGATATTTTATTATCTAAACTACAGCAGGAGATTGATGCAGGAACGATGATATTTCCCTATGAATTTAAGCCAATTTCAAACCTCGGGGTTTCACCCGTTGGTATTGTTCCCAAAAACTGGTGGTTTGAGATTTATTCAAAATTTATCTTAACCACAAAACGGCAGTGCTAATGATTTTATAGATGAGGCATTTACGTCTGTACATTATCGATCATTTGATACTGCAATGTTTATGGTAGGGGGGCCTTGTTGGAAAAGAAAGATATCAAATCAGCCTTTCGCTTACTTCCTATTTTTCCACGAGATTTTGACTTATGGGGAATTAAAGTACGTTACAGTTATTACATTGACAAGTGTCTACCCATTGGTTGTAGCATTTCCTGTGCAGCTTTAAAAAAATCATTTTCAGAATGGTTGGTTAGGGAGAAGTGGAAGATCATGCTGTTGATCATAATCTTGATGATTTTCTGTTTGGAAGTGAAGCAGATACTAACCAGTGTAGTCTAGCTCTGCAATGTTTTGATGATACCAGTTGCTGAAGAGAGGCCGAAGGTTCTGTCACTTGTATAGTTTTCTTGGGTTTAGAAATCGACACGGTTGAACAAGTTGTTAGGATCCATAGGACCAAGGTCAGAAGTCAAAAATTACATTGAATGATTTACAGTGTTTATTATGTACGCTAGCCTTTTGTGTGAAAGCAATACCAAGTACACGCGCCTTTTCTACGAGGTTGTATGGGTTGTTAGCTGGAGTTTCAAGATCATATCAATTTATTCGTTTGACTGCATCAGTGAAAGATGACATTTGTGTATGGCTCGAATTCTTAAAGTATTTTAATGGTACTTTTCAAGTTTTTGACCAAACTTGGGTCTCTAGCAAAGATTTAGAGCTTTTCACAACCAGTGCTGGGAACATGAATTTAGGTTGTGGTGCTTTGTTTGGGAAACATTGGATTGCATTTCAGTGGCCTTCAAGTTGGCAGGGCTTATCATTTTTTAGGGATGTTACATTCTTAGAGTTAGTACCTATGGATTTGACAATGTTCACATGGAAATCTCATTTTTCAAACAAAAAGATTTTGCTCCACTGCGATAACCAGGCATAAGTTGAGATTATCAATAGTTCTACCTCCCGTTCTGATAACGTTATGTCTTTGGTCCGTCCTTTAATCCAGCATTGCCTTAGAAATGATATTCAGATAAGAGCTGTGCATGTTAATGGAAAGGCAGATTAAAGAATTAAATTATTGTTGATACACATTTAAGTGGAATTCACAAAATCCGTTGATCATTGGTTACTCCTTGATCAGCAAACCTATTTGCATAAGTAAAAAAACTCTTGCATTAAATTCTCAGTGAACTTGTATTATTTCATTTGATTCATTGTACTTTATGGTTCTTAGATTTGATTTATTGTACTTGTATCCATGCCAATGGGGAGTTAATGACGCCCCATTTTGATTCTTGTTTTGTATGGGCGGTGATTGACGCCCTCTTGATTACATGGGCAGTTATTGACGCCCTCTTGTCTTGTATGGGCAGTGATTGACGCCCTCTTGTTTGCATTGGCAGTTATTGACGCCCTCTTGCTTGGTATGGGCAGTTATTGACGCCTTTTGAAAATGAACACCATGACCGTTTTTAATAATACACCATTTTCATGTATGTTTCTTTTTGAGAACCATTGACCATACACATTTAACATATGCACTTGCCATAATAGAAGGAATGCTTTATGAATGTGTTTTCTCTTTGCTATTTCAATGCAAATGTTTATTAAATTTTTAAGTTTTTACCTGTGGTTCGGTGGCTTCGTCATCAACATCGGGATTCCCGTTGTCTGTTTCCATTTCACACTGAAAAAAAGAGAAGTCGTCCCTTTTTACCTCAACGTTAGAGAGTGGCAAATGTTTACAGGGAGGATGTACTAATTTGAAATCACTCCCGAAAATGTTCAGAACGCTTTGAAACGAAGTTTTGCGCAACATTTTCGAAAATTATTACGAACGCTTGTAAGTTAGTAAGCTTTATGAATCAGGGTAACTAGACTTCCTTTGCGCATGATTCACTTTTTAAAATAAGCGTGTGTTATCCCAATTAATAAAACAGCATGCCAATATAGTAATTTGACAAGGAATTGAATATATTGCTGGATCTTATGTTATGTGTTGTAGAAGAACGGAGTAGTAAAGAGCAATATAGTTTAATTAGCTTGTTCTCACAAATATTTTAATCTCAATATTTTAATGATAGCAAATGACATTAATATTACATATCTACCTACCGACTTCTCATTGGACTCCGTTGATTCATTCCCATCTGTGTCCTCGCTCAATGAGCTCATTCTTAAGCAGAAAACAAAGATGTGTACACTCATTCTTGCATAGGATTTTTGAAATCAAAATAGGTGAAAATTGACGTGATCCTGTTTTGGACAGAGTGCATGGTCATTACTGTTTCAATGGAATTCGTTGGTGCAAAGATGTAAGGAGAGAAAAAAGAGCCGCTTAGATAATGTCCAATAATGTCCATAGGAAAGGGAAAATATGTACTGTTCATAGCATACCTTTTATTTTGGCTGTGAGAAAAATGATTATTTATGTTGTTGCAAATATGATTTCTCTCTGGAAAGTAAAGAGATGTATTGAAATGAATGGAAGATACCCATGTATATCAGCATCTTCATAATTGATGGGTAACATCAAAACGGGATCATCCTTAAATCAAATGCACATGCCAACAAACAAATTCATGAAACGCATGGGGTACCGTTTCCATATTTATTCCCTATATTAAGATATGCATTATTCGATTGTTTTATATACCAGGTATGCATAAATCGAATTTTACAAAAAACATTGAACAGTTTTATAAGATATGAACATAAGGTACAGACAAATTGAATGTAGCGCGTTAGCGCTTCTTGTAGAATATATCTTAATCCAATTGCGTCCATACCACCTTTAACGCTATGAAACCACTGTTTAATATATATATATATTCACAAATTCCAAATAAGTCTACTTTTAAATGTTCGTCGTCAGATTTAAAACTGTGTTGGTTGCTATGTTGGGTAACTACAGTAGTCAGGATGACCGAAGATATAGTTCCGATTGTTAAACATTATAGCTGCAAAATTTATTTTAATTTGATATCAATAACGGCCATTTCGAAAGAAATTGGAGATAACCGAGGCGGACGACTTCCGGTATGTCGTTTCCCGGGTAGCCATATTGTTTATATTAAGTACAGTGGAATGCGGATGTCGACGTCAAGCGGCAAAGTGATTTCTGAAGGACATTTCCCTTTGTAACGTCATAAAAGAAAAAAGAACTATTTACAATTGTTTAATCAAACATCAAGGTTTTTTGCATGATAACTAGCATTGTCGCGACAATTGTGTCGAAAGTTTGACTTATAATACGACTTGTCAAAATCATTATCTTGACAAGTCATGATATCCTTTCACGGCAAATAATAACACGACTAGTCGAGATAATTATGTCGAACAATCGACTTATAACGCGACTTTCCGAGATAAATTACTCAGTCAAGTCCTGTTATTAGTCAATATTTCGACATAGCTATCGAAAATTATTAACGACATAGTATCTCGTAATAACGGATTATGAAATCGATTTTTATATATGTAAAAATGTAGTTTCCATATGCGTAATTCCAGTTATGCATATCTAAAAATCGAATTATGCATACATATTTACATATGCCCCTGTATAGTCAACGTGAGAGGAGTTGCGTTCAAATTAGCGTAATCGCAATGACGTATGAATACAAACGCAGTGCAGGTTCGGACTACTTCTAGTTCACGCCTCGATAAGATTTTGCGTCATAAGTTGACGGATTTCAAAATAACAATAAAGAGTTTTTATTGGATCCAATTACATATGTATTTGACATCAAAACCAAAGATTTGTTCAAGCATTGTAACAACAAGATGAATCGCTGGTCGGGGCTACAACCGGGGGGCTTTCCTCAGGAATGTTCTGGAAATTTCATAGTTACGGTCACTCATCTCGCCTAAATATACAGACCATCTAATTGTCGGAGAATAATTCTTGGAGCGTCTAAGCGAACAATAGATAAACAGGTCATGTACAGGATTCCAGAAAAAAACATTACATGTAGCCTATCCGAAACAGTATCATCAGCTTTAGGCTATCCCCCGTCTTTGCATTCAAAATAGGCCTACACACACGTACATGCATACACTCGTCTATCCCCCGTACTAAAAATAAAAGTCATGACTATGAAGAATTTAGTCTATATCGCGTTCGTAGACCGATACATACATAACAAACATTCAGCAGCTCAACGGTCATACCATCAATAGGCTATAGCACAGTAACTTTCCTCGGTTGAAAATCAAATATGACGGCTCGCTCCACTTCGGACCGCATCACTACCCTGACAACGATACATACCGTTAGTCGTTCCGCCTCGGTTGTCTCAATTTTTATTAGAAGTAGACGATTATTGATATATAATAAATTGAAAAATGAAACCATATTCTACAAATAATTGAAAACTGTCATTGTTATATTTCAAACCAAACTGCAGCTATAACATTCAACAATCGGAACTATATCTTCGGTCATCCTGACTACCGTATACATACAGACATATTCTACATGTAGCGCTAACGCGCTACTTTGTATACGTCTGTATCCCATTGCGTTCATACCACCTTTAACGCAATCAAAACACCGTTCAATCTCTATGTGAAAATACATTTTTACATATGCAAAAATCGTTTTATGGATATTTAAAATCGAATGATGACTCTTCACGTAAGGTAGAATTATTCATCATCGATGACAAAAAAGTTCAATATTTTAGTGGAAAATAAACATGACAAACAAAGTAAATTTCAGAGATAATTTTATTTAATCAGATCAGAACTTTAAATATATATTCAATTTTGCTAAAAGTTAATATATAGCGTAATAACATAAAGAATTTGTACACGGCAACATGTGTGAACTCGGTGACCGTTATTGTGCAGCGAGGCGAAGCTGACGCACGCTTACACACTTTAGTTTGCCGAAGTTGTGAAAACACCGATTTTCAAGTAGCTCAATGTGTTTGAGATGTCGTCTGACTTGACGATATTACATCCTTGGGAGCCATGTGATTATATGATCTACGCTTAGATCCATATCGCCATCGATAGATGAAACGAATTCACTTGTGTTCGATGGATACAATGTATTTGTGGTGACGCGGAACTGTCAACACGTGGATTATTAGCGGTGCATGTTTTATAATACACATGATTAAATACTCAAAGAACAAAGACAAGAGGATATGTTTATAACTGACCTCTATCAGAGGGTCTCACACCCGTCCACCCCAAAGGCTCGATCGTAGGACGAACATAGGCACAGAGGTAATGTTTACATTTGACACCCATCATTTTAAACAAAAATGAAAGCACGTCGCCCCGGTCGGGATATTTTTCCGTTTCTTTATACAATTGTTAATTTAAAAATTGTTTGAATCATATATAAATATAAAACATGTATATATTGTTTACATTTTTCCAAAATTCTATGAAAAACAACAATATACACGTAATGTTGCGTCAAAATGTAAACAAAGCCATGTGTTTCTTTTAAAAAAAGTAGTCCTTTTACGTTGCACAGAACATTTCCTTACGCAAGTTCAAAGTTCAATGTTACCATGCAGTTATGGTAAACAAAATCGGCTAGTATTAGCGTATAGTGACCAAGCCTAGCAAGTGTAAATATAATAAATTGAAAAATGAAACCATATTCTACAAATAATTGAAAACTGTCATTGTTATATTTCAAACCAAACTGCAGCTATAACATTCAACAATCGGAACTATATCTTCGGTCATCCTGACTACCGTATACATACAGACATATTCTACATGTAGCGCTAACGCGCTACTTTGTATACGTCTGTATCCCATTGCGTTCATACCACCTTTAACGCAATCAAAACACCGTTCAATCTCTATGTGAAAATACATTTTTACATATGCAAAAATCGTTTTATGGATATTTAAAATCGATTTTTGCATATGTAAAATTGTCTTTTCAAATATTCATTTTTTTAATTATTACATATGCATAATTCTACGGAAGCCTATAAAGGTCACAATGAAAAAAATGTGTCGTTATAACGACTTAGTATGTCGTAATATCGACTTGGATATGTCGTTATAATGACTAAGTATCTCGTAATAACGGATTATCCATGTCGTAATAACGACTTACTTATGTCGTTATAACGATTTAGTAATTAGAATCTCGTTATAACTTATAGGGCATTATCCCATCACTAGACAATACAATGAGGCAATAGTGCCCTCTCAACCAGGCCATAATGGGTTTAGTACATCACCCTCATCATGAGACCGTTTTCATGTCATCGTAACAGAAGCACGTCAGGCGACACCTCGCAACGCTATTTTCATTTCCACACCACGTTGTTACATTAGTAGTAAAACAAATGAATTGTCACAGGAATCTGTGATTCTATAAAATGGGATTCAGCTTCACGAAGATTTAAAAGGAGATCAATATAGTGAACTGTCTTTTGTAGAAAAGCAACATTTGCTTCAGTGACGTCCGCCACAATACATTTACGTTTTGACTCATTAATTGACGTCGCAATACTTTACCACGCACTTTAATAATGCCCGCTTGCCCGAGCACTATTGAAAATAGTAGCCATGGGTGTAGCCGATCAGCCAACTGATGTACTAAGTCGTTATTACGATATTACTCTGTCGTTTTAACGAGATACTATGTCATTATTACGACATAACTATGTCGTTATTATGTCGTTATAACGACCTGATTATTATCATTATTCATTTGCCTACATGTTTCATATTTTCATTTACTTTCATTACAAAAATATTCTTATTTATCTTTATCGATATATTTTCAATTATTTACTATAACTAGAACTTTAAAATTAAAAAAAAGTTCATCACTTTAAGTAAAAACAATCGCCTTTTTTCCTCTAGCAATCATGACGGGTTTCAACTTAAGAATCATTAGGAGTTTTAGTTTTAGGAGTGTTCTATAACCACGAGGTGATCTATACATAGTAGAGCCATTTGATAATTGTTTGACAAGTGTAGTATTTATCATTTGCTTTCATTAAAACTTTGTGTAGTTAATTTGAACAAACTCATCCAAATCGACTCATAAGTTTTGCTACGGAAATGATACTGATAGAACATAATATGTTTGCCACTGCTCTATTTTGTCCTTAAGATAGGGGTATGGTGATTGCATAAGGTCATTTCAACAAAACTCCAGCGTCAATATATATTGTAAACTTAGATATACTTTAACAATATTCATTACTTGAGTTATATTTCAACTTTCAATTTTGAAATCAATACTCACCTGATATAATTCTGCTGAACAGCTCAGGAACACGCCAACACATCGTATAACGTTACATCTGCGTTGTGTCCGAAAAGAAGCTGACACTAGCGTAAACACTCACTTCAAATTAAGCGGCGCCCACAATTTTTGCCAACAGGTCACGGTGCGAAATGAAAATGTTGCCTTGTTGAATAGTGTACCGGACTGGTTCCCTTCCCTTAGTTCTCTACTCTCCGCCAGGCTGCGCTCCGCTCACCAGGGACCGGTAGCGGGTAACCATGATGATTTTTTTGATTGGTCAATCTACATATCCGGTTCGCCTGCATCACTTTTTTTAGGCGTGGGAAACCCCTTTACGCACGAAGCGACGGACCTTAACGTAAAGAATAAATAATTTATTTGAACGATTTATAAACAAAAGTAAATAAGATCTTAAGTTTTGAAATCATTTCGTGCTAACAGTTATTTTCTCTTAACGGAAGTAGCCGTCTCCATGATGACATATCATGCGCAGAAATGATGCGCACTACTCTGGAGTTGGAATTCCCACTCAAGATGGCTACCCGCTACCGGTCCTAAAAATGTTTTTTTTTCAAAATCATTTAAAAACATTTTTGTTATGGTGATTTATAATACATTGTATATAGAACTATAGAATTACACTCTTTGGAAGACACACGAACACATGTCGAATAGCATCATAAATAGTAACTTCTCATGAACCATAATGGCGCATATTGGCCCGTTTCGACCTAAAAGTGACCGTTTTCAAAATACAGCAATAAATATCACAATATATATGAGATTTCAGAATGCACATACTTCACATCTGATATATAAATGATCTTATTTCAAATTGGGAAAAGTAGTTTGTTAATTGCAGGAGATAATTGACTAAATGACCATGAAGTTACATTATCGTTCGATTTGTGACATTTGGTGCAGGTATCAAAATCAATTTTACATAATGCATCATAGAACCAAATTAACATGGAACAATTTATTCAGTTTAGTAAATATATCTTTAATCCTATTCACAAAAAGTTGTCCTCCGATGCGCTCATAACGAAAAATGAGAAAACAAAGATTGATTAAACATTTTATGAACCAATAACAGAACTTATGAAAGTATTAAGTGTATATAACTCAGACGGTTTTTATTTTGACAAGAACAAAAATATCTTTATTTGATCGTATGAAATAAATTGATATCTTAAACTACATGTGATATAAGATAAATAGAATCACATATAACGATGCTAAAAAATAATTGACCCAATGTCCTTATAATAAACGACACAATTTTGTTTTTATTTCTCATATACGTTGTATGCATATTTATGTCACGAACCATAGTACAATTCATACATGTTGAGACTAAGTGAACATTTTCAAGTTTATTTAATTACAATTTGATTTTCACAACAATTTGATATATGAATTGCTAGGGAGTGAGTTGATTTGCCGTTAATTATGCAACAACGAAATACACCAGTAGTATCGCAAACTATTTTGGACACGGCAGACCCATAACACGTCACGTGACAATATTTACGTGTACCTATATGTTATTATATGCTTGACCAAGAGCGATGCCCGGCCTAGGTCCTGGCAAGCAGAAAATTACCATACCTATTATTATAATTATATAATTTTCCGAATCCCGAATAAGGTGCTGGCACCAGATTTCTTATTGGAATCCCGAATCCCAAATCCCGAATACGGTGCTGGCACCGGATTCGTTATTCAAACTCAAAACAATTTATCAAAGTATTAAGTTTTTTTGAGGTTGTGAAATTATGTTTCGATCTGTTTTTTATGTCTTGAAATTGTTATTTATTAGTTCATATTTGAATCCCGAATAAGGTGCTGGCACCGGATTCGTTATTGGAATCCCGAATCCCAAATACGGTGCTGGCACCGGATTCGTTATTCAAACTCAAAACAATTTATCAAAGTATTAAGTTTTTTTGAGGTTGTGAAATTATGTTTCGATCTGTTTTTTTATGTCTTGAAATTGTTATTTATTAGTTCATATTTGAATCCCGAATAAGGTGCTGGCACCGGATTCGTTATTGGAATCCCGAATCCCGAATCCCGAATACGGTGCTGGCACCGGATTCGTTATTCAAACTCAAAAAACAATTTATCAAAGTATTAAGTTTTTTTGAGGTTGTGAAATTATGTTTCCATCTGTTTTTTATGTCTTGAAATTGTTATTTATTAGTTCATATTTGAATCCCGAATAAGGTGCTGGCACCGGATTCGTTATTGGAATCCCGAATCCCGAATCCCGAATACGGTGCTGGCACCGGATTCGTTATTCAAACTCAAAACAATTGATCAAAGTATTAAGTTTTTTTGAGGTTGTGAAATTATGTTTCGATCTGTTTTTTATGTCTTGAAATTGTTATTTATTAGTTCATATTTGAATCCCGAATAAGGTGCTGGCACCGGATTCGTTATTGGAATCCCGAATCCCGAATACGGTGCTGGCACCGGATTCGTTATTCAAACTCAAAACAATTTATCAAAGTATTAAGTTTTTTTGAGGTTGTGAAATTATGTTTCGATCTGTTTTTTATGTCTTGAAATTGTTATTTATTAGTTAATTTTTGAATCCCGAATAAGGTGCTGGCACCGGATTCGTTATTGGAATCCCGAATCCCGAATCCCGAATCCCGAATACGGTGCTGGCACCGGATTCGTTATTCAAACTCAAAACAATTTATCAAAGTATTAAGTTTTTTTGAGGTTGTGAAATTATGTTTCGATCTGTTTTTTATGTCTTGAAATTGTTATTTATTAGTTCATATTTGAATCCCGAATAAGGTGCTGGCACCGGATTCGTTATTGGAATCCCGAATCCCGAATCCCGAATACGGTGCTGGCACCGGATTCGTTATTCAAACTCAAAACAATTGATCAAAGTATTAAGTTTTTTTGAGGTTGTGAAATTATGTTTCGATCTGTTTTTTATGTCTTGAAATTGTTATTTATTAGTTCATTTTTGAATCCCGAATAAGGTGCTGGCACCGGATTCGTTATTGGAATCCCGAATCCCGAATCCCGAATACGGTGCTGGCACCGGATTCGTTATTCAAACTCAAAACAATTTATCAAAGTATTAAGTTTTTTTGAGGTTGTGAAATTATGTTTCCATCTGTTTTTTATGTCTTGAAATTGTTATTTATTAGTTCATATTTGAATCCCGAATAAGGTGCTGGCACCGGATTCGTTATTGGAATCCCGAATCCCGAATCCCGAATACGGTGCTGGCACCGGATTCGTTATTCAAACTCAAAACAATTTATCAAAGTATTAAGTTTTTTTGAGGTTGTGAAATTATGTTTCGATCTGTTTTTTATGTCTTGAAATTGTTATTTATTAGTTCATATTTGAATCCCGAATAAGGTGCTGGCACCGGATTCGTTATTGGAATCCCGAATCCCGAATCCCGAATAATACGGTGCTGGCACCGGATTCGTTATTCAAACTCAAAACAATTTATCAAAGTATTAAGTTTTTTTGAGGTTGTGAAATTATGTTTCGATCTGTTTTTTATGTCTTGAAATTGTTATTTATTAGTTCATATTTGAATCCCGAATAAGGTGCTGGCACCGGATTCGTTATTGGAATCCCGAATCCCGAATCCCGAATCCCGAATCCCGAATCCCGAATCCCGAATACGGTGCTGGCACCGGATTCGTTATTCAAACTCAAAACAATTTATCAAAGTATAAAGTTTTTTTGAGGTTGTGAAATTATGTTTCGATGTGTTTTTTATGTCTTGAAATTGTTATTTATTAGTTAATTTTTGAATCCCGAATAAGGTGCTGGCACCGGATTCGTTATTCGAATCCCGAATCCCGAATCCCGAATACGGTGCTAACTTCACGTTGCCGTTAAATTGACCATACTATTAAAACATAGCCAGGGGAGTCTTTAATTCTGTAAAACAAGCAGGCGAGAATTGTACGTGTGTAAATACAAATGTAGAAAAGTTACATTGTTTATGTTACTACCGTACCTCTTTGAGCAATGGTTCCGTGCGTATGATAAATAAACAATGTTGTACAATGTATTATGTACATACAGTTTTGCACATTCCGATGACGTCGCAATGTTTACATGTTTGTGTCAGTTAGTCTGTTTTGTTCGCTACAACATGTAGATCTACATCCTATTTGTATTTTTAACATCTTTGGTTGCACGCAAATGGGTAAGATATGTCAGGACAACATCAGTCTTTGAGTTGAATACGTTTAACCAAAACGACCTAGCACGACAATGCATTTTTGTTCACCTCGGGGGACAGACAAGTCCTGTAACGTTACGTTATCTACTGTGAATCGGCGAGAGTAGGCCTTACATACACAATGTACGTTTGGGTGTTTCGAAATATCAATGAAACGGAATCCTACAATTGTAGCTTTACAATACTTGGAATAGATATCTCTAATATTTATTGAAGTGTTTGAAACAACAAAATAAATATAAGCTAACATTTTGAGAGCGGTAAACGTTTACAGTAGTGGGCCTACCTGTGTTTGTACATGTTCCTCGAAACGACGTCCGATACATTTGAAAATCTCCAAAATCCGGAAATAATGACATGGAACTATGTAAACATCCGTGTATTCAAGTAATTTCAAACGTGAATTGATTAAGTAGAACTCAAGTGATCACCAAATTGAAGAAATTCTCTGTTTGTCACACCTCCTTGACACAGGCGGTTTGAATCGAACACCGCGTCACAACTACGTTAAATATCCTGCCACGTTATGAATTGTGTAAGCGTGTGTAATCATACGAAGCAAAATATTAAAATGTGGTGTTTTTAACAACAGATAAATAAAACGATTTATAGTTTCATACCTGGAAAACCCCAGATATATACTTCATCAGAGGGAACTCATTTTATTTGTATGTTCATTGATAAATTGGCGGGAATTTCCGCCACTTCGGGTGGCTGTTCCAAATGCCTGTCGGAACCAAACAATATAAACAAATTTTGGTCTTATAAATGCCATCAACACTATTAAGTGTAAATTTTGAGCCATGAAAATAATACTTAAGACTGTAAATATAAGGATTAAAGTCTCTTTCTGGTGGTTCTATATATATATTTATTTCATGGACCGCTTCGCGGTCCATTCCAAATATCGATACCCTACTCAACTTTATCCTTCGATAGAACCACCAGAAAGAGACTTTAATCCTTAAAAATATAAAAAAATAATAAAAAGCCTATTTTGTCTATTATCCCTTTATATTGGAACAAAGGTTCGCTTTGTTTGCCTAAGGAACCAAAACACTAATAACAATTGTTAGCTGTTATGGGAAAATGTTAACCAGTATCTTGCATAAAAGATTATAATGATATTCAGATGAAACAAATTTAATAAGTTAAACCAAGCTACTTTCCACAAATATTTTATATTAGACAAAATCAGGTGATGAAAGTAAAATGTATTGTTTATTCATAGACTTCGAAAAGGCGATCAGGGCAATATTACTTATAATAGCGAGACGGGTTGAGACAATGGGAAATATTCTGGTATTGATTTAGTTCCTATTTCAATGGTATGGAAGAGTACATGCTTCAAGATAATGTTTAGGGAATGAATAACTTCAAGAACAAAACGGAAAACTAAGGTCAAAATTATTAAAAATTATTTGTTTTATGCTTGCTTACAATTGTTTATTCCTTTCCAGTTGTCCTGGATGATTTGAAATTTCAATTGAATTTTTAGTGATTCTTGTATAAAGTGGAGATTAAGGGTAAATATTGACAAAATATATGGCTTTAGCAAAGGTCGTAGGAACAGAAGTATTAATTTTCACGTTAATAATGTGGAGATATAGACTGTTGATAACTTATCTAGTATTAACTTTCACGTTAATAATGTGGAGATATAGACTGTTGATAACTTATCTAGTATTAACTTTCACGTTAATAATGTGGAGATATAGACTGTTGATAACTTATCTAGTATTAACTTTCACGTTAATAATGTGGAGATATAGACTGTTGATAACTTATCTAGTATTAACTTTCACGTTGATAATGTGGAGATATAGACTGTTGACTGTTGATTAACTTATCTAGTATTAACTTTTAACGTATATAGAGACTGTTTCTCTAGTATAACTTTAATGTGGAGATATAGACTGTTGATAACTTATCTAGTATTAACTTTTACGTTGATAATGTGGAGATATAGACTGTTGATAACTTATCTAGTATTAACTTTCACGTTAATAATGTGGAGATATATAGACTGTTGATAACTTATCTAGTATTAACTTTCACGTTAATAATGTGGAGATATAGACTGTTGATAACTTATCTAGTATTAACTTTTACGTTAATAATGTGGAGATAGAGACTGTTGATAACTTATCTAGTATTAACTTTTACGTAAATAATGTGGAGATAGAGACTGTTGATAACTTATTAGTATTAACTTTTACGTTAATAATGTGGAGATAGAGACTGTTGATAACTTATTTAGTATTAACTTTTACGTTAATAATGTGGAGATATAGACTGTTGATAACTTATCTAGTATTAACTTTTACGTTAATAATGTGGAGATAGAGACTGTTGATAACTTATCTAGTATTAACTTTCACGTTGATAATGTGGAGATGTTGATAACTTATCTAGTATTAACTTTCACGTTAATAATGTGGAGATATAGACTGTTGATAACTTATCTAGTATTAACTTTCACGTTAATAATGTGGAGATATAGACTGTTGATAACTTATCTAGTATTAACTTTCACGTTAATAATGTGGAGATATAGACTGTTGATAACTTATCTAGTATTAACTTTCACGTTAATAATGTGGAGATAGAGACTGTTGATAACTTATCTAGTATTAACTTTCACGTTAATAATGTGGAGATAAAGACTGTTGATAACTTATCTAGTATTAACTTTCACGTTGATAATGTGGAGATATAGACTGTTGATAACTTATCTAGTATTAACTTTCACGTTAATAATGTGGAGATAAAGACTGTTGATAACTTATCTAGTATTAACTTTCACGTTAATAATGTGGAGATATAGACTGTTGATAACTTATCTAGTATTAACTTTTACGTTATAATGTGGAGATAAGCGTTAACTTTCTAGTATTACTTGTAATGTGGAGATAAGACTGTTGATAACTTATCTAGTATTAACTTTACGTAAATAATGTGGAGATAAAGACTGTTGATAACTTATCTAGTATTAACTTTTACGTTAATAATGTGGAGATATAGACTGTTGATAACTTATCTAGTATTAACTTTCACGTTAATAATGTGGAGATATAGACTGTTGATAACTTATCTAGTATTAACTTTCACGTTAATAATGTGGAGATAAAGACTGTTGATAACTTATCTAGTATTAACTTTCACGTTGATAATGTGGAGATATAGGCTGTTGATAACTTATCTAGTATTAACTTTTACGTTGATAATGTGGAGATATAGAATGTTGATAACTTATCTAGTATTAACTTTCACGTTGATAATGTGGAGATATAGACTGTTGATAACTTATCTAGTATTAACTTTTACGTTGATAATGTGGAGATAGAGACTGTTGATAACTTATCTAGTATTAACTTTTACGTTGATAATGTGGAGATATAGACTGTTGATAACTTATCTAGTATTAACTTTTACGTTAATAATGTGGAGATATAGACTGTTGATAACTTATCTAGTATTAACTTTTACGTTAATAATGTGGAGATATAGACTGTTGATAACTTATCTAGTATTAACTTTCGCGTTAATAATGTGGAGATATGAGACTGTTGATAACTTATTTAGTATTAACTTTCACGTTAATAATGTGGAGATATAGACTGTTGATAACTTATCTAGTATTAACTTTCACGTTAATAATGTGGAGATATAGACTGTTGATAACTTATCTAGTATTAACTTTTACGTTAATAATGTGGAGATATAGACTGTTGATAACTTATCTAGTATTAACTTTCACGTTAATAATGTGGAGATATAGACTGTTGATAACTTATCTAGTATTAACTTTCACGTTAATAATGTGGAGATAAAGACTGTTGATAACTTATCTAGTATTAACTTTCACGTTAATAATGTGGAGATATAGACTGTTGATAACTTATCTAGTATTAACTTTACGTACGTTATAATGTGGAGACTGTTGATAACTTATCTAGTATTAACTTTTACGTTAAATAATGTGGAGATAAAGACTGTTGATAACTTATCTAGTATTAACTTTTACGTTAATAATGTGGAGATATAGGCTGTTGATAACTTATCTAGTATTAACTTTCACGTTAATAATGTGGAGATAGAGACTGTTGATAACTTATCTAGTATTAACTTTCACGTTAATAATGTGGAGATAAAGACAGTTGATAACTTATCTAGTATTAACTTTTACGTTGATAATGTGGAGATATAGACTGTTGATAACTTATCTAGTATTAACTTTTACGTTGATAATGTGGAGATATAGAATGTTGATAACTTATCTAGTATTAACTTTCACGTTGATAATGTGGAGATGTTGATAACTTATCTAGTATTAACTTTTACGTTGATAATGTGGAGATAGAGACTGTTGATAACTTATCTAGTATTAACTTTTACGTTGATAATGTGGAGATATAGACTGTTGATAACTTATCTAGTATTAACTTTTACGTTAATAATGTGGAGATATAGACTGTTGATAACTTATCTAGTATTAACTTTCACGTTAATAATGTGGAGATATAGACTGTTGATAACTTATCTAGTATTAACTTTCACGTTGATAATGTGGAGATATAGACTGTTGATAACTTATCTAGTATTAACTTTCACGTTGATAATGTGGAGATATAGACTGTTGATAACTTATCTAGTATTAACTTTCACGTTGATAATGTGGAGATATAGACTGTTGATAACTTATCTAGTATTAACTTTTACGTTGATAATGTGGAGATATAGACTGTTGATAACTTATCTAGATTAACTTTTACGTTAATAATGTGGAGATATAGACTGTTGATAACTTATCTAGTATTAACTTTCACGTTATAATGTGGAGATATAGACTGTTGATAACTTATCTAGTATTAACTTTTACGTTGATAATGTGGAGATATAGACTGTTGATAACTTATCTAGTATTAACTTTTACGTTGATAATGTGGAGATATAGACTGTTGATAATTTATCTAGTATTAACTTTCACGTTGATAATGTGGAGATAAAGACTGTTGATAACTTATCAAGTATTAACTTTTACGTTGATAATGTGGAGATATAGACTGTTGATAACTTATCTAGTATTAACTTTTACGTTAATAATGTGGAGATATAGATGTGATAACTTATCTAGTATTAACTTTTACGTTGATAATGTGGAGATAAAGACTGTTGATAACTTATCTAGTATTAACTTTTACGTAAATAATGTGGAGATAAGACTGTTGATAACTTATCTATTATTAACTTTCACGTTATAATGTGGAGATATAGACTGTTGATAACTTATCTAGTATTAACTTTTACGTTAATAATGTGGAGATATTGTTGATAACTTATCTAGTATTAACTTTTACGTTGATAATGTGGAGATAAAGACTGTTGATAACTTATTTAGTATTAACTTTCACGTTAATAATGTGGAGATATAGACTGTTGATAACTTATCTAGTATTAACTTTCACGTTGATAATGTGGAGATATAGACTGTTGATAACTTATCTAGTATTAACTTTTACGTTAATAATGTGGAGATATAGACTGTTGATAACTTATCTAGTATTAACTTTCACGTTAATAATGTGGAGATATAGACTGTTGATAACTTATCTAGTATTAACTTTCACGTTAATAATGTGGAGATAAAGACTGTTGATAACTTATCTAGTATTAACTTTCACGTTAATAATGTGGAGATAGAGACTGTTGATAACTTATCTAGTATTAACTTTCACGTTAATAATGTGGAGATATAGACTGTTGATAACTTATCTAGTATTAACTTTCACGTTGATAATGTGGAGATATAGACTGTTGATAACTTATCTAGTATTAACTTTCACGTTAATAATGTGGAGATATAGACTGTTGATAACTTATCTAGTATTAACTTTTACGTTAATAATGTGGAGATATAGACTGTTGATAACTTATCTAGTATTAACTTTCACGTTGATAATGTGGAGATATAGACTGTTGATAACTTATCTAGTATTAACTTTCACGTTGATAATGTGGAGATTTTGGAGACTGTTGATAACTTATCTAGTATTAACTTTCACGTTGATAATGTGGAGATATAGACTGTTGATAACTTATCTAGTATTAACTTTCACGTTGATAATGTGGAGATATAGACTGTTGATAACTTATCTAGTATTAACTTTCACGTTAATAATGTGGAGATAGAGACTGTTGATAACTTATCTAGTATTAACTTTCACGTTGATAATGTGGAGATATAGACTGTTGATAACTTATCTAGTATTAACTTTCACGTTAATAATGTGGAGATATCAGATAACTTATCTAGTATTAACTTTCACGTTATAATGTGGAGATAAAGACTGTTGATAAATTATCTAGTATTAATTTATATAAATGTTAAACTTTTTAACTTTACGTTATAATGTGGAGATGTTGATAACTTATCTAGTATTAACTTTTCGTTAATAATGGGAGATAAAGACTGTTGATAACTTATCTAGTATTAACTTTCACGTTGATAATGTGGAGATATAGAGACTGTTGATAACTTATCTAGTATTAACTTTCACGTTGATAATGTGGAGATATAGACTGTTGATAACTTATCTAGTATTAACTTTCACGTTAATAATGTGGAGATAGAGACTGTTGATAACTTATCTAGTATTAACTTTCACGTTGATAATGTGGAGATATAGACTGTTGATAACTTATCTAGTATTAACTTTCACGTTAATAATGTGGAGATGTTGATAACTTATTTAGTATTAACTTTCACGTTAATAATGTGGAGATATAGACTGTTGATAACTTATCTAGTATTAACTTTTACGTTGATAATGTGGAGATATAGACTGTTGATAACTTATCTAGTATTAACTTTCACGTTGATAATGTGGAGATGTTGATAACTTATCTAGTATTAACTTTTACGTTGATAATGTGGAGATAAAGACTGTTGATAACTTATCTAGTATTAACTTTCACGTTGATAATGTGGAGATGTTGATAACTTATCTAGTATTAACTTTTACGTTGATAATGTGGAGATAAAGACTGTTGATAACTTATCTAGTATTAACTTTTACGTTGATAATGTGGAGATATAGACTGTTGATAACTTATCTAGTATTAACTTTCACGTTGATAATGTGGAGATATAGACTGTTGATAACTTATCTAGTATTAACTTTTACGTTGATAATGTGGAGATATAGACTGTTGATAACTTATCTAGTATTAACTTTTACGTTGATAATGTGGAGATATAGACTGTTGATAACTTATCTAGTATTAACTTTTACGTTAATAATGTGGAGATATAGACTGTTGATAACTTATCTAGTATTAACTTTTACGTTAATAATGTGGAGATAAGTGGAGATATCTAGACTGTTGATAACTTATCTAAAAGTATTAACTTTTACGTTAATAATGTGGAGATATAGACTGTTGATAACTTATCTAGTATTAACTTTTACGTTATAATGTGGAGATATAGACTGTTGATAACTTATCTAGTATTAACTTTACGTTGATAATGTGGAGAATAGAGACTGTTGATAACTTATCTAGTATTAACTTTCACGTTGATAATGTGGAGATATAGACTGTTGATAACTTATCTAGTATTAACTTTTACGTTGATAATGTGGAGATAGAGACTGTTGATAACTTATCTAGTATTAACTTTCACGTTAATAATGTGGAGATGTGTTGATAACTTATCTAGTATTAACTTTCACGTTGATAATGTGGAGATGTTGATAACTTATCTAGTATTAACTTTTACGTTATAATGTGGAGATATAGACTGTTGATAACTTATCTAGTATTAACTATTAGTGAGATAAGATGTGATACTTATCTAGTATAACTTTCACGTTGATAATGTGGAGATATAGACTGTTGATAACTTATCTAGTATTAACTTTTACGTTGATAATGTGGAGATATAGACTGTTGATAACTTATCTAGTATTAACTTTCACGTTGAATAATGTGGAGATATAGACTGTTGATAACTTATCTAGTATTAACTTTTACGTTGATAATGTGGAGATAAAGACTGTTGATAACTTATCTAGTATTAACTTTTACGTTGATAATGTGGAGATAAAGACTGTTGATAACTTATCTAGTATTAACTTTTACGTTGATAATGTGGAGATATAGACTGTTGATAACTTATCTAGTATTAACTTTCACGTTGATAATGTGGAGATATAGACTGTTGATAACTTATCTAGTATTAACTTTTACGTTGATAATGTGGAGATATAGACTGTTGATAACTTATCTAGTATTAACTTTTACGTTGAATAATGTGGAGATATAGACTGTTGATAACTTATCTAGTATTAACTTTTACGTTAATAATGTGGAGATAAAGACTGTTGATAACTTATCTAGTATTAACTTTTACGTTAATAATGTGGAGATAAAGACTGTTGATAACTTATCTAGTATTAACTTTTACGTTAATAATGTGGAGATATAGACTGTTGATAACTTATCTAGTATTAACTTTTACGTTAATAATGTGGAGATATAGACTGTTGATAACTTATCTAGTATTAACTTTCACGTTGATAATGTGGAGATATAGACTGTTGATAACTTATCTAGTATTAACTTTCACGTTGATAATGTGGAGATATAGACTGTTGATAACTTATCTAGTATTAACTTTCACGTTGATAATGTGGAGATATAGACTGTTGATAACTTATCTAGTATTAACTTTCACGTTAATAATGTGGAGATAAAGACTGTTGATAACTTATCTAGTATTAACTTTCACGTTAATAATGTGGAGATAAAGACTGTTGATAACTTATCTAGTATTAACTTTTACGTTAATAATGTGGAGATAAAGACTGTTGATAACTTATCTAGTATTAACTTTCACGTTAATAATGTGGAGATAAAGACTGTTGATAACTTATCTAGTATTAACTTTCACGTTAATAATGTGGAGATATAGACTGTTGATAACTTATCTAGTATTAACTTTCACGTTGATAATGTGGAGATGTTGATAACTTATCTAGTATTAACTTTCACGTTGATAATGTGGAGATAGACTGTTGATAACTTATCTAGTATTAACTTTCACGTTGATAATGTGGAGATAAGACTGTTGATAACTTATCTAGTATTAACTTTTACGTTGATAATGTGGAGATAAGACTGTTGATAACTTATCTAGTATTAACTTTCACGTTGATAATGTGGAGATTTGATAACTTATAGTATAACTTATCTAGTATTAACTTTCGTTAATAATGTGGAGATATAGACTGTTGATAACTTATCTAGTATTAACTTTTACGTTAATAATGTGGAGATATAGACTGTTGATAACTTATCTAGTATTAACTTTTACGTTGATAATGTGGAGATATAGATGTTGATAACTTATCTAGTATTAACTTTTACGTTGATAATGTGGAGATATAGACTGTTGATAACTTATCTAGTATTAACTTTCACGTTAATAATGTGGAGATATAGACTGTTGATAACTTATCTAGTATTAACTTTTACGTTAATAATGTGGAGATATAGACTGTTGATAACTTATCTAGTATTAACTTTTACGTTGATAATGTGGAGATAATAGACTGTTGATAACTTATCTAGTATTAACTTTCACGTTAATAATGTGGAGATATAGACTGTTGATAACTTATCTAGTATTAACTTTCACGTTAATAATGTGGAGATATAGACTGTTGATAACTTATCTAGTATTAACTTTCACGTTAATAATGTGGAGATATAGACTGTTGATAACTTATCTAGTATTAACTTTTACGTTGATAATGTGGAGATATAGACTGTTGATAACTTATCTAGTATTAACTTTCACGTTAATAATGTGGAGATATAGACTGTTGATAACTTATCTAGTATTAACTTTCACGTTGATAATGTGGAGATAAAGACTGTTAATAACTTATCTAGTATTAACTTTTACGTTGATAGATGTGGAGATGTTGATAACTTATCTAGTATTAACTTTCACGTTGATAATGTGGAGATGTTGATAACTTATCTAGTATTAACTTTTACGTTGATAATGTGGAGATAGAGACTGTTGATAACTTATCTAGTATTAACTTTCACGTTGATAATGTGGAGATATAGACTGTTGATAACTTATCTAGTATTAACTTTTACGTTGATAATGTGGAGATATAGACTGTTGATAACTTATCTAGTATTAACTTTTACGTTAATAATGTGGAGATATAGACTGTTGATAACTTATCTAGTATTAACTTTTACGTTAATAATGTGGAGATATAGACTGTTGATAACTTATCTAAGTATTAACTTTTACGTTATAATGTGGAGATATAGACTGTTGATAACTTATCTAGTATTAACTTTTACGTTGATAATGTGGAGATATAGACTGTTGATAACTTATCTAGTATTAACTTTCACGTTGATAATGTGGAGATATAGACTGTTGATAACTTATCTAGTATTAACTTTCACGTTGATAATGTGGAGATATAGACTGTTGATAACTTATCTAGTATTAACTTTTACGTTGATAATGTGGAGATAAAGACTGTTGATAACTTATCTAGTATTAACTTTACGTTGATAATGTGGAGATATAGACTGTTGATAACTTATCTAGTATTAACTTTTACGTTGATAATGTGGAGATAAAGACTGTTGATAACTTATCTAGTATTAACTTTTACGTTGATAATGTGGAGATATAGACTGTTGATAACTTATCTAGTATTAACTTTTACGTTGATAATGTGGAGATATAGACTGTTGATAACTTATCTAGTATTAACTTTCACGTTAATAATGTGGAGATATAGACTGTTGATAACTTATCTAGTATTAACTTTTACGTTAATAATGTGGAGATATAGACTGTTGATAACTTATCTAGTATTAACTTTTACGTTGATAATGTGGAGATAAAGACTGTTGATAACTTATCTAGTATTAACTTTTACGTTGATAATGTGGAGATAAAGACTGTTGATAACTTATCTAGTATTAACTTTTACGTTAATAATGTGGAGATATAGACTGTTGATAACTTATCTAGTATTAACTTTCACGTTGATAATGTGGAGATATAGACTGTTGATAACTTATCTAGTATTAACTTTCACGTTAATAATGTGGAGATAAAGACAGTTGATAACTTATCTAGTATTAACTTTCACGTTGATAATGTGGAGATATAGACTGTTGATAACTTATCTAGTATTAACTTTTCACGTTAATAATGTGGAGATATAGACTGTTGATAACTTATCTAGTATCTAGTATTGTGGAACTTTCTTATCGTTTAACTTTAATATATGTGAGATAAAGACTGTTGATAACTTATCTAGTATTAACTTTCACGTTAATAATGTGGAGATATAGACTGTTGATAACTTATCTAGTATTAACTTTCACGTTAATAATGTGGAGATAAAGACAGTTGATAACTTATCTAGTATTAACTTTCACGTTAATAATGTGGAGATATAGACTGTTGATAACTTATCTAGTATTAACTTTCACGTTAATAATGTGGAGATAAAGACAGTTGATAACTTATCTAGTATTAACTTTCACGTTAATAATGTGGAGATATAGACTGTTGATAACTTATCTAGTATAACTAGTAAGTGTACTAGTATTAACTTTCACGTTAATAATGTGGAGATAAAGACTGTTGATAACTTATCTAGTATTAACTTTCACGTTAATAATGTGGAGATAAGACTGTTGATAACTTATCTAGTATTAACTTTCACGTTAATAATGTGGAGATATAGACTGTTGATAACTTATCTAGTATTAACTTTCACGTTAATAATGTGGAGATAAGACGTTGATAACTTATCTAGTATAACTTTACGTATAATAATGTGGATATAGACTGTTGATAACTTATCTAGTATTAACTTTACGTTAATAATGTGGAGATATAGACTGTTGATAACTTATCTAGTATTAACTTTACGTTAATAATGTGGAGATATAGACTGTTGATAACTTATCTAGTATTAACTTTTACGTTGATAATGTGGAGATAAGACTGTTGATAACTTATCTAGTATTAACTTTCACGTTGATAATGTGGAGATATAGACTGTTGATAACTTATCTAGTATTAACTTTCACGTTGATAATGTGGAGATATAGACTGTTGATAACTTATCTAGTATTAACTTTCACGTTAAT
Source organism: Argopecten irradians (assembly GCF_041381155.1). Taxonomy (NCBI): domain Eukaryota; kingdom Metazoa; phylum Mollusca; class Bivalvia; order Pectinida; family Pectinidae; genus Argopecten; species Argopecten irradians. The sequence continues at coordinate 6,866,376 of NC_091138.1, read as the reverse complement.
AATGTGGAGATATAGACTGTTGATAACTTATCTAGTATTAACTTTCACGTTAATAATGTGGAGATATAGACTGTTGATAACTTATCTAGTATTAACTTTCACGTTAATAATGTGGAGATATAGACTGTTGATAACTTATCTAGTATTAACTTTCACGTTAATAATGTGGAGATATAGACTGTTGATAACTTATCTAGTATTAACTTTCACGTTAATAATGTGGAGATATAGACTGTTGATAACTTATCTAGTATTAACTTTCACGTTAATAATGTGGAGATATAGACTGTTGATAACTTATCTAGTATTAACTTTCACGTTAATAATGTGGAGATATAGACTGTTGATAACTTATCTAGTATTAACTTTCACGTTAATAATGTGGAGATATAGACTGTTGATAACTTATCTAGTATTAACTTTCACGTTAATAATGTGGAGATATAGACTGTTGATAACTTATCTAGTATTAACTTTCACGTTAATAATGTGGAGATAAAGACTGTTGATAACTTATCTAGTATTAACTTTCACGTTGATAGTACTAGTGTGGAGAAAGAGACTGTTAATAACCTATTTATTATAAACGTACACGTTGATAATGTAGAGCTAGAGATTATTATATATATTATATCATAATTATTTAGTTTTAAGTATTATGAGCTAGTTTTACTCGTACTGGTTCATTTAATGTAAAGCCATATTGTTTAAAATAACAAAATAGCTATCTATGATATTTTAAAGACCGGTAGTAGCTCAATCTCTCGACTGAAAGAAAGTATGATTTATTTGATAAAGTTTTAAAACCTATACTGCTTTATGAGTATGAAGTTTGGGGACATACAGATCTTTTAATGTCAGAACGAATAGATCTCATATATTGTGAATCTATTACCTGGACTTTAAACTGGTACTCCTAGTTATTTCATACTGGTTAACGTTACAGCTGGTGTGTTCATATAGAGAATACATGTCATATTGTATAACCTTTTATGTTATATTCATTATTCTGATAATAGTTATGCTGCACATATTAATTTTAATAATGGTTATCAGATAGATGTGGTATGAGCTATATATGGAATTTTCAGTTTGACACTCATAATGATTTTAGTACAAGATGGTTGAAACTTAATATAAAGCAGTTGTTACAAGATAAATATCTTCAAAAATGGGACAATGACATACATATTTCATCCAAAGCTACTGTTATGTTGTTTTTTTAAAACTAATCATCATTTTGAATATTATTTAGAAAGTCTAAACGACAAACTTCGCTAGCCAAGGGTGTTCAGTGCGATAATCTCTCCGGGAGAGTATCGTACTGATCACCCTTGGCTAGCGAAATTGTGGTCAGGCAGATCACATTTTGTGTTTATACAATATACAATTTTTGACAACATGAACATGTGTGACTAGACATGGGCAGAGTGACCGGCAACTCTTCGTCTGTCTTAAGCATTGGTACTAAAATCAGCCCACAGGTTTAAAATAGCAATAAATAGTTATAAATATACAACTATTGATATATGTTACCATTGTCGAAAACCCACAAGTCACCGCTCTATGTCACAATGGTGGAGCGGTGACTCGTGGGTTTCCGACGATGAACTGTTACGTGCTTAGTAACATCCTTTTATCAAACCGATTCTATAACGGGGTTATGATTATCGGTCGCTATACTGTGGTTTGTACGTTTTCAAGGTCCGGATGTAACTTTTCTCTGACCTCACGCCACCTTTTCTGAAGTCTATTAATATTATATCGTAAGCGAGACGCCGCGGACATTATGACCATCGATTGTTATGTAAGTAGGAATGCTCGTTACGGCTCCCTTATAATTGGCATAATTTTGCTCATTATCTTTGAACAATTTCAAAGCTATAGAAATTCTACAGTCATTATTTTAAAAGTAATGTTATTAGCTCAGCCCACGCCCGTTATATCCGTGGTTCAATCATGTTACTCTATAAGAAGAATATATGATTAATTTTATAAATGTGGATACTGGGATAAATATCTACTTTGTTTTCCGGTTGATGCTTTCTATTCAGAAAGCAATGACGTCATTAATCCAGCTTTTTATTGAAGGGATATTGGTATATTCTTTTTCATTGGAAAATGGTGATGACCACACTGTTTACGTTTGGAGATGAATAGTGTAATGCTATTTAAGTGGAGTGGTTTTTATTTCTAAGATATTTGCAGGACAATATTAGCAAATTTATAACTGCTGTAATGGCATCGTCAGGAATCATTTTGGTCACCTAACTGTTAAGTGAAAGACAAGATCGATTATAGCAATATTAATGAAAACTCCGTTGTCCTAATTTGCAATGTACATTTTATTTTTCTATTTATAAAATTCATCTTTCATTTTCACATTATGCTTATCCGTTAATGTGTTTTTACCCGTACAATTGGAAGTTGTAGTGCCATCCGATGGAGTTCTGCTGGGATTCTGAAACCGGCCACACATTCGACTATATCTGACATTGTACGGCGCAGGTAGCCAATCATATAATCGGCTATATCTGACATTGTACGGCGCAGGTAGCCAATCATATACTCGGCTATATCTGACCTAGAACAGCGTGGTAGGTCAAGAATGGGTTTTGAGATAATAACTTAGCGTTTTTCCATTAATTGAAAAGTTACCTTGGTTATTTGGACGGTTTTTGGCATATTTAAACAAAACGAAAACTCCGGCGCCGTCCACACGTCTTTTTTATCCTGTGCCTTAGTTTTAGTGACCTCCTTTTCTCACTTGTCCTTACAATATTCTGCACTGGACCACTTCTTTTTGAGACATGGAACAGATCCCTGTGTTTAAGTCAACATGTCATGATTCATATATCATTTGCCACCTCGTTGATGGTAACTCTTGTGATTTGCCTAGAAAGATTACACTCAACACGAAATAACTTTTCTTCTGTGACCTATTTTAACGGAAAGAAATATGTGATCCTCGTGTCGGTGTGGGTATTGTCTATAGTGTATATGGTCACATCCTATACCATTGTACGTGGCTATCAATTACCGGGGGTAACACACTGTCAATTGGAGAAGATTTATACAGATCAAGGTAAACGAATGATATATACGTTGTTAAGTACTCTGTACGTCCCACTCCTCGTCCTTATCCTCGCGTTGTACACAGCCACTGCTGTACGGATCAGACGCCGACTCTTTCGTACGGCAATTTTGAATGATTTCTCGGATGCTTCCACTATATCAAAGCCAGGTATGACGTCACGTGTCCAACCGTGTTCGGCCTCCGACAGTAGAAACCTTAATTTTCTATCCACCAATAAACATTCCTTTGAGAATCAAATAAACGAGGTATTGTCTATCTCCAGTAACAAAGTTAAAATCACAGCACAGGAAGACAGGTCAAAGAAGCATTTGAACTTTCGCAACAACAAAACAAAAATACCGTCGGGATCGTTACCGTCAACATCACAGAACGTAACAAGTGGGCATGCCCGAAACAATTCAAAAGTGCGGATACTTAATCAACAAACTATCATATCCGCCTCAAGATCTCAAAATATGAAGAAAGCATTGGTAACGGTAACGGTGATCGTATCAATCTACATCATATGCCTGGGACCTCTCGTCACGGAATTTTTTATCCAATCGTTTTCAAACGTTATTATCAACAGTTTTTTTTATCTTTTGTCACAAACAGTTTAGTCTGTCTGAGTGTGATGGTGAACCCAGCATTATATATATGGCGTTTTGACGAGCTAAAGAAGGAAATCAGGCTAAGATGTTGTAAAATACGATAGGCATAAAACGTCACGTACGCTTACCAAGGGAGAACCTGACTCAGTTTAGTGGAGACGTCAATAAAATGAGTAATTTTGTGTTAACAAAATAACCTTTAAAGATCCGGATGAGTTATTGATAACAAACGTAAATACAAACGAGTATACGTATCACGATTTCAACTTTCTACGTGCAAATTATCTTTAAATGAACAGAGAGGTGAAAGAGGGATTCATCATTGTAGAAAGAATTGAATCTTTTATCGAACAATTGAATTAATTCATAAAAAAGCTTACTTTAATTGTGTTTTTTTCAATATATATTTATATATATGTGATTTATATATCTGAGAAACACTTTATTAAAATCGGTGTTGCGAGAAAATTGTAGAAAATTGTAGAACTAAGAAAACCACCAAACAATTATTTTACGATAACTTTTTAATATATTTTCTTACCATATTCACATATTAAAAAAATCCGTCACCGGCTACCATTTCGATTTGTTCTTCTTTTTTCACTAAAAAGTTAAAATATAGATATCATTAACAGCAGTTATTCACGTGTCAGAAATATGTTATTGTCATTCATAAAAAGATCATTAAATTAAATTAAATCATACTCCGTGTCCTTGCATGCTTAAAGTACCGTTTTAAAGCCATCATCTGAATTAAATGCATCGTACTGTCACTTTCAGGTATTCCACCATTCCGAGTACGAGAAAAACGAGGTATTCTATTAAAGGCAACAAAGCCACACATACTACATATATAACTGCCACACATTCTTTTTCATCTCAAACCACATAATTTTACAGATATAGCGTAAAGCATTGATATTGACTGAGAACTTTATTCGTTCGTTCTCTTTTGTTAGAGTGTATCATATATCTTTTGTTTCATTTCCTTTTGCATTGCATATCAGTGGATCTTTATACACTGCTTTCAATAACCTATTCTGCTTTTACCAATTATCATTAATATAACGATTGGCTGGCGGTTTGGTTTCATGTTGTTTGTATCAACTAACCTTTAGACAACGTTCATCAACACTGATATGCTTAATTGTGGAATATATGATACAGTGATATCGTCTAATGACTAACGTATATGTAAATCTGGACACTCCTCATATCAGTATATTTCATTTGATAATCTTAGATCTGATTGGCTGACCAATCAGAATACGGAAAAAGTTCTTCGGACAGTCTGTTTAGATTTGGTTCATCGTCCAGCTCTTCACTCAGCAAATCATGTTCATAAATCTCGATTCAAAATGAATTTCATTTTTTTTATATTTATTTTATTTTCGAAGATTTTACATATACATATACATGGTTATCTCACTCACACCATACACACCTCCTCACATCATATTCAGCATAATTTCAATATATTGCCATCTTCATGTATTATAATCATCCTCAAAAATTGACCATCACATTCACATCCCACAGCCTCATCAAAGATCATCATTCATACTCACATCGTCATTAATTAAGCATACCAATATATTATTGACTCGTCCAAGATAATCATACACAATCGACCCACTCACATCCTCATTCAACATGACATGAATATATTATTATCATCATAAGTCATCATCCATATAACATTAATCCTCATATACACTTACATCATCATTATATGATATCAATAAGGTTATCATCCTCATCAGTGGTCAACAAACACATCATCATTCATCATAAAATCACTGTATCATTTCTGTACTTATCATCAGCACAATTACATTATTCATCCTTATCATCTATCACCCTACAAGCATACTACCATAACATTACATTTCAACATGACTTCAATATATATTTTCATTATTAGCATGCCCTAATCATTATCATACTTTTAAATGTGATCAAATAAAAAAACTAAGTCTCTGGCACATCGAAACATACTTACAAAACACTTTCAAGTGGACATACTTGAGACACACACACACACACACACACACACACCTATACAAAACACACACATATAAAAGACACACACAATGAAAGAGAGACAGGGGGAAGAGAGAGAGAGAGAGAGAGAAAGAGGAGGGGAGAGAGATCAGACTTTCAGATATTATGGCTCATTATACTTACATTAGTAGAAGAGCTAAAATGAATTTCATCATTGAGGTAAATGTGTGTAATATTGATTTATGATTTTGTCTTTTTCATCTGAAATATGTCATACTTTTCTTACTAGTTTGATCTGATCTAATTTAGCGAGTTTTAAATTACAAGTGTCAGAAGATTTTGTGTCAATCGCTAACGTCAATGATCAGTTTTAAAATCAGTTTTAGTTGTAAATATTTGTATTATAATCTCTGAATAACCATTGATCCATAATGTACATTTTCATTATAAGAGCTTAATATTTAAGCTCGGTGATTATATTGATGATTACTATCTTGTAACGAATTTCGGTCTGAAAGAAAATGAACACTACATGCCGGAAGTGCATTATCAAAAGTGAAAGTAGAAGTTATTAATGTAAACAGAAGCTTGTCCATTCTTATTCAAGAGTCGTGCTTATTTTATAAATGTTGTGTAAATGAGTTTTCTTCTTTTTGTTCCAAAATCTGATATTAATTTGTTGTTTTTAATATCAGTATTACAAATAATAGATCCCTTGTTCATTTATCTACAGGCTAAATGTACTTCTCATAGCCAAGTGAATAGACTTTACCTCAGCTAATTCACCATTCCCCAAATACAATATGTTTAACCAAAGTCTTCAGTATAGTATCTATTTTCTTTATATACGGTAAATTATGTTTATGTACATTATAGTTCAATTTAATATAATTGTAACTCTTAATTGACGAATAGATATTTCTGTATTGTATATCTAAGTCGATATCAATCATAGTTTACCTTTGTACTGAATAATTGTTTATCATATCATGTAACTCACTCAGAGCCTAGACAAGGAATAAAGAACATCGGATCTAAACAGCTGTCTCATTTATATTTACAGAAAATCTTCAAAAAACTATAGAAAAAAAACTCAACATGAAAACTAAGATGAGCGGTTACAGAATGATTGTAGTTTCTATTTGTTGAAACTACTCTTGAGACATATCGCGAGCTTTTCAATTTGCAAAATACTGATTTGAAGATGGTCGCAATCATGTCGATGAATGTATGAACTGAAAAGAAATTCCTTTATACACATATGATCCAGATTTTGATGTTTATGTTTGAATTGTTTGGTGTTTATATCTTGATTTTGACGAAAACAATTTCGACAGTTATAATCGACTATGATAGTAATGTGTATTTCATTTGTATGCTTTGTAAGAATTCAAAACTTTACAACTTACACATTGAATATATTTGCTGATTTTTATCGATAGTGGTCAATATTATAAAACTCTTTCATATGGGGATATGAAGGATAGGGATATTCTATCCGAGGGCCACAAAATGTTGTAAAACCCGAGGCTTGCCGGTGATTTTACAACACCTTATGATCCCGAGGGTAGAATATCCCTATCCCTCTTATCCACATATGAATGTTCTATTGAAATTTTGAAATAAATTCGAAAAAACGTATTCAACATATTAAATTGCGCGATATTGTTGTTTCTATCTTTTAAAGTAAATCCAGTCTTGTTTCTGAACAAAAAATGTTATATTTGCACATAAAAACACGTAATTTTGTTGACACTGTGACGTCAGCCAGTATGAAACGTGTAGGTAAAGGAGAGAAAACCATGTTGTTGCCATCGTTGTATATTTCATTAAGTTTGGATGTAGTGTTGATAAAAAATTAAGAATAATGCTCCTTTGTTGTTATTAAAGCCATTGTTGCCGTGTTCAATAATCCATTTGCTAAGAGGGGAGTTTCGGTTTGCTTATGTTTTAGCATGATCTTCTCTTTAGCTAGAATAAATTCCTTCCCCGTTCGCATGTCTAATATCTAAAAATGGCGGTTTCAATATAATTTTTAATAGTGTTCAATGGGTGCTTCAGCTTTGTTTTTATTGCCGTTTGATGTAAGATAAAGACATTGATACTTATTTTTCAAACTTCCCGTCGTTGCAGTATGGAGGCGTAGAAATGATAGAATTTGCCAGATATTTTTGACTTGTTTACTATCCGCAATATTTCGCTCCGACAATATGTCATTGTCAGACATTTTCGAGGCGATCTGCCCCTTTATCAAGACATACAAAACGAACACGATTACGTAATAGGATAAGAACGGTAATGCGGGACAAAGTAGACAAATATTAAATTATACAGCACAATGAGTGCAATTTACCCTTCGGCAATATATATGATATTAAGGTGACGAAACAGATGGTATTGTATACACAGATATATGAAAATAATTTTTCTTTTCAGAACGTTTTATTGTAAGATAGTCTAATACAAAAAAAAATTGGACAACAGGTAATGCATATTATCAACCCTCTCCTGGTAACGACACGAATAATATAGTTTACAGAACAATACATATAATCATCAATTAGAAATACATGTAGTATTACATTGATGAAAATGACAAAACAATTAGTCTCACACGCTGAAAATAAATCATGAGATTATTGTCACACAAGAGTTAACAATTTCTTAACATATTAATAAATGTTCACAGATCTAAATGACTAAATTAAAAATGCTCTTAGTGTCCATGACATCTTATCTTAAGCGTCTGGGATCTCTAATGTATCCCTGTACAATTTTCAGTAATGAATCACTTGAATATTGACTGTTATATCCATAGAGGTATGTATCAAAAGCATGAATAGAGTTCTTTGATTATTGTAGAGAGGACAATAGGTGAAATAATGATAAGAATTTTAAATTGGAAAACCACACAGGCGGGCAGGACTATCACTTAAATGGTGTGAAATAAATCAAAATTAAGATTACTAGCAGAATTTCTCAACCAACATAATGTAATTTTTATTTCCCTTTCGCCAGAATATTTAAATTCTTAGAAATTATCGGCAATTCCATATTTTAAGCATGTCTTTTTGATTTCACGTATGGATGACTTAGAGGGAAACGGACAGGACGGAGTTTGTTTGTTTGTTTGATTCATTAGCGTCCTATTAACAACTATGGTCATGTAAGGACGGCCTCTCGTGTATGTGGTGTGTTGCGTGTATGTTGTGCGAAGTGCGTGTTTTGGAGACTGCGGTATGTTCATGTTGTGTCTTCTTGTATAGTGGAACTGTTGCCCATTTTATAGTGCTATATCACTGAAGCATGCCGCCGAAGACACCAAGCACGGAGAGTCCCATTCAAGCATTAAAGACGGACAAAAGTTATAATTATAGTTGAGTTCTAGAGGCTGTAATATCAAACAATCTAGTATATCTACATTGCCACTGCACAATACCTATATGTTGCTACTAAGCCCAATGTATGATATTTTCCAATATTAATATTGTCAGTTAGGCTCTGGTGTACTGTATACCATATGAAAAGTTCAAGTGGTCATGAAAAGGTTTGAGTCAGTGTGAGACTCTATGCAGATAAGTTTTATTTCTATGCTTTATTTTCACCACTCTGTAGTATGTACATGTATATATAAGCACTGGTTGTCATATTTAACATAATGAATGTTAAAGATATTCTATCTATTTTGTATTTCAACATTCTGAGCAAATAGTTTTACACTTATAGTTAAATATCGTTTTTATATAAAAGAAAGAGATAATGATCTAACACAGAACCTTGCGTTACATAACTGAATAGTTTTTCCAAGAAAATCTAAATCCATCGACGACCCATCTTCACATGTCAAGGCAAGATAATCCATCACACTACTTACAAGCCTTGACAGAATCCGCCGTTTTTATGGTGCTTTACTACTGCTGCCATCTGGTGGCAAAACAATTCACTACAGTCTCGTTACTGGTCGATGACGTAAATTCTGACCAATCCCAGCGCTCGTTTCTTTCATGAAGGTCGCTAATTGTAGTGCTACTTTTTCTTCCAGACAGCCACACTGTTGATTTGTAACGGGCGCTCTGATTGTGCTGTCGATTCTCACTGCAGCCAATCAGAACGCGGGTTTCCCAGGCGCCGGAAAAGCGGGTCATCGACGTATGTCGGTATCGCTTGGTAGGCGAAGGTGTCGACGATCACTCTCTACATCATATTATTTAGATACGATGAGAACCAATTTATCATGTTTCCACTAATGCCATATTTTTTCAAGTTATATTTTAGACCATAATGTCAAACTCAGTCAAATGCCTTACAAGTGTAACAGCATGCCGGATTTACAATATAAATCTAATGCCTGCCTTTGCCAGGGATCAAACTCGGGACTACTGGATTCCTAGTCTGACGCTAAACCAATCGAGCTAAAGAGACGTTCTCTCTAGTCGAGTGATATATTGCGACTAGTATTGACCATGGTTAAACTAATGTCACAGAAAACCATTCTTACCTCTCTACCCTTATCCAAATGTTTAATAATTGTGTCATAAATATTCAATAATTGCAAAGTAGTTGAATCTTTTGGCAAAGAAACCCAGATTGATTTCTGGCAATGATAACACAAATATGGAAACAGTTTTCAATTATGGAACTTCGTTGAAGTCAATTGATAATGGTGTTCACCACCTTGGTAGAATTAAATAATGACTGAGGGCGTAGCTCCATAGGACATTGATTTAAATTCTACCATGTTAGTATAACACCATATCGACCTCATTAAATGTCCTTATTGTTATATTTGATACGCAGTTTCTTTGGTAAATATTATGATTATAAAATATGCATGTCCATTACTGTACAAGAAGAAGAATAGCCATAGGACGGCAAACAGAAAACTCTGGACATGTATATCGAACCTCACGTGACCATGTATGAGCTAATGAGAATATTTGAAAATAAAAGCGTATTTGATATTACATTGTAAAGACCAATGACATTGTACATTCATTAATTATCTGGGAACTATCAGGATGTAAAAGCTGTTTTGATTGCGCAATAGCATGACTCTTTCGAAATAACTATTTTATATCTACTGATAATCTTTCTGTAAAACTGAGAACAAATGTTTCTAGAAGACTAAATGCATCTTAAAGATGCTCCACCGCCGACAAATGGTATTTTATCACTATCAAAAACAAGAGCAGGCGATTAAGAATTTTTCTTCAGTTACAAAAGTTACTTACTTTACACTATTACCACCATTGAAAAGTTTGAGCTTCTAAGTTTACTTCAAATTAAAATATGAAAAACAATTAATTGCATCCCGAAAAAAATCCGTGTCACTATATCCTATATGGAATGAAGTACTGATTGCACATACACCAAAGGCGAAATAAATTATTTTTTTTATTATTTTTTGTGTTAATTAGACGTATATATACACGATAAAACACCAATTATTGTTCAAATAATGAATATCATTTATGCTCTGTCGGCGGTGGAGCATCTTTAAATAACATTTACCTTGTTACAATTCCATCAAAACAGCACAAAATCACACCGACGTCGTATTAACAGAAACGTTAATAGATAACTACTTAATAGATATAACTTATAGTTCTGTTTACATAAAACTACCATATATCATTATATATAAGGATGCAATTAGAGTAAGGTTTGAGATACACGGACGTTGGCATAGTGTTCCATGACATTTAGATATGCTGTGTACCGTTTGGGCTAACTAGGTTAGTATCTCAGGCACCATCGTCTCTGGTTTTGGCATGTAAAATTAATGTTTCTTGGTAGTGACGACTTCATGACATTTCAATAGTCTTGCGCATTATGGAACGTATACAACAAAGTTACAGAAAGTATTGACGTCCCCTGCCGTCAATTACAGTTTCTAATCTATGGCAAGTTATTATTGCTTAGTTATTCTCCTATTGTATGACATTGATGTGTTTTCAAGTTATCGTCCTGAAACTAACATTTTGGAAGCAAGGTATTGTTTTTAGTCGCAGTGACCATTGTAGTTAAACTTATGACCCAAAATTCAATCCCAAGCCGTATCATATCCTACCATGGTATGAAATTTGAACTAATTCAGTTCATGTGTCAAGGTATCGTCTGGAAACTAAAATTTGTGAAACAATTTATTATTAGTCGCAGTGACCTTTGTAGTAAATCACATTCAATCCCAAGCTGTATCACATCCTTTACTACCATTGTATAAAATTTGAATAAATTTTGTTTGATGTGTAAGTTATCGTCTGGAAACTAATATTTTGTTAAACAACATTTTGTTAATAGCAGTGACCTTTGTAGTTGATCTTGTGACCCCAAATTCAATTCCATGCTGTGTTTTTACATATACTACCATTGTGTGAATACAGACGGACGGATGGGCGGATGGACGGACATACAGAAAGACATACAGACAGACTACGACTACCGGCAGGGGACTAATAATGATCCGCCATCTAACACACACACACTGTCCCCAGTATTTAAGAAATAGTTACTGTTAAAGATAAGATCATTGTCAGTAGTAGATTATCGCTAAACCATCACAAAACTAACTCGTTGAAACGAAAAACTATCTTGTTTAACGAGATAACTAACGTATTAGAAAAGAAGAAAAGGTAACTAATTCTTTAAAACTAAATAAAGAGAAAAAATATCATCTTGAAACGAGAAAATTAACGCGTTAAAACGAGATAACCAACGTGTTTAATCGAGATACATGTAACTAACGCGTTAAAACGATATAATTAATGCGTTAAAATGACATAATTAACGCCTTAAACCAAAATAATTCTTTTGATCTGATATTTAAGAAGATTATAATATTATCGCATTTTAACAAGATCTTCTTTCATGTAAATTATGACTACTTAGACACGTATAGGCGTTCGTAGATATATGAGTATAAAGAAGGCAAATATAAAATTTCAGTCCGATGAATGACTCTTTAAGTTATATACTCTAATTAGAACGAATATACGTACCCTATCTACTATACCTTTCGGCCAGGTACGAATAGGTCCCTATGTGTCGTTGTGGAGCACTGCTTCCGAAAATCACTCGGACAATGTTTTCTATACTTTTTGTAGGTTTCGAATCATTTTATGCGTATACATGCAGTTACATATTATTTTTATCCAAAACAAAAATACATGTAACTAGCATTCTTAATATCTGCCGTACCGCTCCCAAGACGTCAAATTCACAATTTGTGAACTTGCCGTATACATTCCCTTCATAAAGACCTTCATATGTATTTTGTAAGAAATAATGCCTCTATGAGAATTTGATATTTTATATGGTTCAGTTTTATTGCTGAGTAGAAAAGCGATATCAAGTACGATAAATGCAAAAATTATCCATGAAGTTTTATGCATAACTGATACTCATAAACTTCTAAAAAATGAATGAAACATTATCGTTCATTTTGAAGAATTTTATTGAATATAAGTAATGCTTAAAACTTCATGGAAATTTTTTGACACATTGATCATGAACAATCATGAATGTTTCATGGATTTATAAAACTATAGTTCATGAGAGTAATTTGATGAATATTCATGAACTTTTTTTCATGAACCACAATATGCTAATATTCTTCAAATTCATGAACCATTCATGAATATTCATGATGTCATGAATACCATCTCGCAAAGGTATGCTCCATTAGCCGTAATAGGCACTATTTGTAGCTCTAAAGACGACACCATTTTCAGTCTAAAACCCTTTGAAGCTACAATATTGCAGCTATATTCTAATAAGCCACATACTCGTACCCCATGCTGAAAACCCAGAAAGACCGTCTTCCCAGAAAAACTCGTCATCGACATTCAACCTGGTATTGGTTCCGCCTGGCCACAGTCGCCCGTTTGGGTTGCATCTCGAACAATTCACAAACCACCATCCTGCGCCATGACGTTGTGCACAGTTAGTGAAGGACGCGTCACTGTCTCTATCAAACGTGCTGAATTCCGCCCCATTGTTGGACAACATGCTGTTTCCAAACACCATTGACATCGACAGGTATTGGAATGTAGTTGTATACGACATAGCGAAGTTGTTATTTTCATTCTTTACCATAAAATTGTTAAGGCGAATTTGACCAAAAGACTTGTAATTGTCATCTGCAACCTGCATAACTAATGAGTACTCTCTACTATTTGTTAGAAAGTATATTTTCTCGTTACCTAGCCAGAAATTTCGTTTCTTATGAGTTGTTTCGCACATATCGCCAAACCCTTTCTTGTAAGCATCCCAGGTTTGAACAAACAACGTTTCATTGCCGCCTTGGTGACGTATCTGTACGAAGGTTCTTTTGTCAAACTGCATTCGACATACGACTTTAAATGGTTCTGGCGATAGTTTTGGATGAATCAGGAATGTTCCGAACTGACCGGGGTAGTACGGAACACCTTCTGTGCAATCTGTAAAACAATCAGTAAAACATACTTGTTTATACATGTAGCCCATATTCAAATGCGTTACTAAATCATGGCGTAGACCACAGCAATATCATATGAACTTTCAACTATATGGTATGTACGTTGTATATATACAAACAACAATTGTTCAACAATGATTAACTGAATAGATTTTTTTCATGATATTGAGATATATCGCAAAAACCTACACAAAGCGGCTTATGATGAGAGTACACTCAGAGTTTGGGTTATATCTCCATAACAAAAAAAATCTATTCAAATTCAATCTTTTGAGAATTCCAAATTCATTTAGGACTCTTTTTTTCTATGAAATGATTATGCCGTTTGCCTCAGCCAATCAGAAGTGACGTTACAAACGTCTACGCCATGCTTTTCTTCATTAGTTGATAAAGTAATTTTCAAGACAATTAAAACCCTCGTTACAAGAAAAAAATATTAATCATATGTTCAGCACCGCCAATCAAATGACCATCGCTCAATAATTTTGCGTATAAGTACATTTCTCTTGCTACGTTTTTGATCTTGATAATAATTTAATAATTGTCAAATATTTATTGATAAAAAGAGCTGATGAGAACAAACCTTCCATGATCCGCTCGCAAAACTCGCCAATATAACCACCAATACACACACAGGAGTTGGTCGGCTGTTGTATCCCACCATTCAGGCAAACTGACGCACTCCGAAGCTGTACAAAAAACATGATTGATTCAGAGGGTTTTATTATATACACGGAGTGTAAAAATTGTTACTTTGTAATATACAAGTATGTATACACAGGAATTTATTTGGTTTGGTTTTTTTCAGTTTAATGTCCAATTAACGTCCCAGTGTTATTTAGGGACGTATCAGGTTCGTTGGTGGAGGAAAGCCGAGTACCCGACGATTGGTCGGTCAATACCTGGCAACTGCCCCACAAGTGAACTCGCAACCCAGAGTTTGGGTGTGTGTGTGTGTGTGTGTGTGTGTGTGTGTGTGTGTGTGTGTGTGGTAATATGTCAGGATAAGACAAATTCATATAAAACTATTTTATTCTTTCTGAAATAATCCGTCCTGTTATCACATGTATATAAATGCGATACTATGGTAATTGTAGGTACAAACTGATAATGCAACCGCAGAAACCATACCGAATAGACGAAAAAATTCAATTTATCTAGGTGTTACATTTTTCATAATGACTCTATGCTACATCTTTACTGCATATGTAAAAAAAGAATATCAATATAACCCAATGTTTTATTATACAGTCGCTTCATGTAAATCTCAATACAGTTTGGTTTCATCCCATCATCTGTTTACAACATTAGCAACGTCTCGAAGACGCATGTAATCGTATAACTTCCGTTCGCCTAATCACCGACGGGATTAATAAAAACCACATAGAGCGCTTGGACGGTACGTGAATAGTATTTAAACGGAATGCTTAGTACCTTACTTTAAAAAAACAAGATATTACTAAATAGACTAAGTTGGCAAAACTATTACTAAATAGCTTCAAAAAATAAAGATGGCGTTGAAAAAAGAAACGAGTGCGAATCTTTTTCGGGCGGTTAACATTTTGCACTGTCAAAAATACACTATCACCCGTTGCTAGGGGGTTGCTACGAACGTGTCTATAGGAGATTTCAGAAAAGATGGCGATGACGTCACAAAGGTACATCCGGGCGCTCAAAGGTACAACTCCGTATATCTACACATAAACATAGAGGGAAAACAGCCGCTTGCGATGTTTGTTTACATTTTATTGTAATAAATAGTACGACAATCCGAGAACTATTGCGTTATTTTAATTATAAAAAGGGTAAATAAAAATATTTAACAATAATATTTAGATATAAACATCTGGTATTTATATATTTTACTCCGTTTATACTCCATTTTCTACCGCCACGAGAAAAAAACACGGTCGCCATTAGACCTACGTATAAACATTGACAGAAGTTACAAAATTGACAGAAACTACAAATTAAATTCCAAGTTTCCCCAAATATTATACTGATATTTTAATAAGCAATTACTGTTTTCTAAGTCTTACTTGGTAAAACACCTTACGATGTGTGATTATGACCAAATTAAAATTTGCCTTCGTAGATACCCCAAGCGCACTGCAGCCATTACGTACAGTACTGCCGAGATCCCGAATTTCGTCATTTTTCATAGTCACAAAATTATGTATTCTGGTTAACTTTTTCGTTAGAAATTTTGGAATTTAGTTTATAACATTCAAATGAGTCATTTTATAGTTACTTTTTATCATATTTTTAAACAAAACTTCGAGTATTTTAGAATTCTCAAAGCCGTGCGCAATGTGTCCTGGTCGGCATTTATAGTAATTACGATCTACATTGTAGCTATATTCATAAATCTAAATGTAGTCTATCTAACATGTATTCAAATTATTTAAAAGTAATATCACCTCAATTTGGGACTTCACATAACGGCACATGGAATTAAAGTGATTAAAAAAAAATAAAAAATAAACTCATGAAATTGAACGATTTCACTATTTTATTTTTCGAGATATCGGCAGCCATACTGTACGTCTACGTACACATACATGTATATCTTCATTTATGTGTAACGGTGGTTTATACCATTCATTTAAAATAATATATACATGGGAAATAACGCAATATATATATTTTACAAGTACTTATTGAGGTGTTTGTTGGTAATTACGTATAAATATTATTAATTTCCCAACTATCGGCTGTTGCCCGATCGCGAGGTGATCTACCAGCGAAGCCATGCACGAGCGGCCGTGGTCTGGCCAGGTGGTTCACATTTCGTTATATTTATATCAAATGGTGTTATGAACAGATTTTTCGTGTATAACAGAAATATGATACATTGAAATCAATTATCTATTCATAACTTTTTCACAACATGGATTTCTACGTGTGAACAAAAAGCGGGTACGTGTGACGGCCCGGCACCGCTTCGCAAGCTGGCTTCAACACTAAATCTAAACAAATATATTTAGCAATAAACAATTGTAAATATAAATGTCTGTAACCTCTGAAACAATAAGAAACTATTTTGAAATCAGAATTTGCAAGTATGAAAGTGTATACTTTTGTCAACGTATCGATTGTGTATCAGGGATGTACGTATCTGTTATTGTTTTTATTAGTCGCCATACCGTGTTTGTACCTTTGAGGACCCGGATGTAAACTTTCTGTGACGTCACGCCATCTTTTCTGAAATCTCCTATTGTCTCTTATTGTTATAATGCTAAATGCTGTGCGATAGTGTGAAATACCAAATGTCTCTCGACCAATCAGAATGCAGGATTAGGTATAAAAATATATATTATCCTGAAAGTAATACATTGTGTTATAATATTTCAATATTTAGATTTTGGTTGTGTTTAACTGTATTATAACAAAAGTTATCTTTGATCAACTAATTTTAGAACGTAAAAAAAAATAATGCAAAATATTGAAGGCAAATACTGACCTTGTTATTTCGTTCCCACGCGATAATATTCGTTCTCATGCATTAATATTTCGCTTACATGCAATAATATTTCGTTCCCATACAGTAATATTTCATTCCCACGCAATAATATTTCGTTCACATGCATTAATATTTCTTTCCCATGCAATGATTAAGCATTGCCTTCTTGGGGGATTTATGGTCCTATAATTTTCCCAGGATTGCAGACAAATTGAATAATGCGCGTTACCGCGTTATGATTATTTTTTCCTGCAATCCTGGAAGAAGTATAGGACCATAAATCTCCCAAAAAGGCAATTTAATGCTTATATTTCCGTTTTCTGTTATTTTTAAGCCAACCTGTAATGTACAAATGTTATCGCTATTACCAAATCAAATTCCCCGCTGCCCCCGTCAGTGGAGCCTCTTCTTGTGACATAAAAAGTACCTCTGACGTCATAAGAACTCCCGACGTCATTCGCGGTAAAAAAAAATAAGTCCATGGAAATAAAACATAAAATCATCAGTACACTTTCAACATTTTAAAAAATATGTTTCATCTTTAAGAAATTCAACATTTGATAAAAACTACAAATATTGTTGCGAATAATATAGAGCAATTTGGGTTTTTCGTTCCGGTAGCACTTAAGTACGCACAAAAATGCGCATTGCGTTACTACGTCATAACATACCAATAACAATACATCGTACACGTTATGCATATCAATACACCAACGGGAGGTATAGGAGAATTCCCTTCTTTGTCGGTAAAGTTATATGGTGTCAGTCCCGAGCAAATTGAAATATTTATATCTTTTAATTTCCGATGAAGTGAATATGTCGCATGTTACAATCTTATGCACGGGTAAACATTTAATTCGTGGTTTTTATCACATGCTACAATCTTATGCATGGGTAAACATTTAATTAGTGTTTTGACACTCACGAGCACTGGTAGATATATCGAACGTCTGTTGAACTTCAGAAACAGTTAAATATAAATTAGGATAAGTAAAGGAAAGTGTAGCTTTCCTAGGCTTTGCTGCTATTCTAGTGTAAATAATTGCTTCAATTTTATTGACAGCGATGCAAAACAGGTTGGTTCTTTGTGTGTATATTGTCTCATATATGGTGTATGTATTTGGGTATGGTAGTATTAAAATGGTTGTGCTTTTGTACATTAATTTTGAAATGGTGTGATGTTGATAACATTATTGACGTGTTGGTAATGTATCGGCCAGTGAATGTGATGTTTGCTAAATGAAACTCTGTGATGTCGTGACGCATTGATATTTATCCAATAGTTCAGTTTGGCCAATGATTGTGCCGCTTTTAAAATTCCCCGCGAAAAAGTTCTGTATATCTGACGTCATAATACTCGGCGCACAATCGTTCGGTCTAAGGAGGCCTATTCTCAAGGATCTAACCAATAGAATTTGGTGTAACAAACAAAATTAAATTATTAAAGAATAATTCATTTTTCCAAAGACCGACAGCATCATGACGTCATACATACGGATCGTCTTCGGGGCATATTTTAAAAGCGGCACAATCATTGGCCAAACTGAACTATTGGATACAATATCAATGCGCCACAATGTGTAAAAAAAAGCAAAATCACTGATATGTATGACTAATTCGTACATGACTGAGTTATCTAAATCAAATTAACATTAATATTTATATATATTTAGGGTTTATGAAGATGTAGGCAAAAAACGGACGGACATTCTTATTCATAGACGAAAATAATGCTTCAATATTTTCAAAAAAAAAAATATTTTATTTGTTAATTGGCTGTTTATGTTATTTAAACATTGTATTTTACATCCAACCTATATGGACTTTTGTAAGTAAGGACAACTTTTTAATCGTTTTTTAGTGGTTTTTTTCCCCCGTTTTTTTGTGTCTATGTTTTATGTGTATTGATGTTTATACTGCAATTTAGTTCAGTCTTTTGTGTTATATTGACAAGGGCAGCGATTTCCTTCAGTTAAATGCAGTGATAAAAATATGGACGATGTTAGAAGCTTCAAACAAAACTGTAGAATAAGATTTGCCGGTGGAAGTATACGTATACGTATGAGTTAGGTGTGTTACCTGTTGACGGACCACATGTGTGCCCTGTACGTCCGGCTGGCTATTACAACACGTCTTATCTAATGTCGTACCGCTCAACATACAGATGTCCGGTAGGATGAAGTTGGCAGACTCACATCCCGAGTCCATCAGACACAATGAAGCACATGCCATGTAGCTTGATACAGTCCTGGTAGTGTATGTCAAATCAAACTTTATCACCATGGTATCGCAGTCCATCCGCCGGGTGAAGTATTCCTCTACGATAGTAGCTTGTGATGTAACCCACACCAAAAATGTCGTCATGTAAATAAACATCCTAGGACATGAATAGATCATCTGACTCGGTGATACCAGCACAGCCTTGCTAGTAAATGTTTCTATGAAAACTTGACCTCTTGATATTGACATATTTGCTGAATCCCTGTTGATGCTATACTGTTTCACTGTTAGATCCCTCCGTCAAGTTTCATGGTTAACTTGTAAGTTGATAAACCATCATGACCTTGTAACGTCTCATTATAAATATGTGTTGTTCTCATTTCTGTAAATCCATCAAATGATTATAATACCCTAATCAAAGCAACAGAAGAGACTGAGTTCAATCCAATAGCTCTGTACTCCAGTAGTTTTAAAGCTAATGCTCCCAGGACATTTGAGTAGACCTTGAAATGAAAGCACGTAGACGCTACGAAGGTGGATAGGTTAATAAGAAACAACAGTTCCGCGATATATATGTATCAATCATGTGCTATTATTACTGCAAATTAAAATGTTAGACATCCTAACATCTTCCGTTAACGGGAATATTAGGCGCGTCGGTGTAGAAATGTCTTTAATTGGTGATTATCGCTGTTCTCTTTATGGATTTCATAAGCAAATCATGGAAGCACCCGAGAGCACCGTCCACTTACCACATTATTGTACCAGATTATCCAAACACCCATAAGAAATATATAGCTATTAATCATGACTGAGACCTACTTATCTTCATACCGAGGCATGATTGGAGTAATTAATTTGTCGTAAACATTGAATGTCAAAATAGTTAAAAAAAAATCCATCTTCCAATACCATTAAACACTTTCATACATAAAAATTAACTTATTTTTATGCTGTCGATATTGGTTCGTGCGCTAGTTTGTACTTAGGTCCACATAAGATGTAAACAAATCCAATTGAGCATGTTGCCGCTGATGAATTATGATCAATAAATCAACAATCATGGATTGCAATAACATGAATTTAGATGCTTTAGACGTTTTAATGTACGCAAACAGTATAAATAATTTACATACCACGGAGAGTGTTTTCGACGTATATATGCTTAATTTGTATTTTTAACAATCTGACTTAGCCGCGTGTACAAATGTTATCAGGCAACACCACATGTATAATTTCATTCTTTTCAAATAAAATAGTTACGAGCATGTTTAAGGTTACAAGGTAATAGCATCACTGTTGATAGATCTTGGTCTATGAAGTGTTTGGTTGTGTTGATAGATTTTGGTCTATGAAGTGTTTTAGATCTTGGTCTATGAAGTGTTTGGTTGTGTTGATAGATTTTGGTCTATGAAGTGTTTTGAAGGTTGTTTTGTTAAGAGCGAAGCTCTGTTCCGGTAACATGTACGTGTACGTAAGCAAAAGTACTTAATGAGTTCAATGACCTGCATGTATTGATGTCTAAAAATTTTTCGTACATCCAGGTTTAACCTGTTCCGGTTGTGCGTTGCTCCGGTACTGATCTCCACAGTAAAATTAATTCAATAATGCAAATGCATTAACAGGAGTAATCAAACATTTTTTTCTTAAATATTAATAATAATAACACTTATCAAAAATTAAAAGCTATGAAATATGCAATAAAGATATCTAAAAATTAAAATTTTTGTTATATTGACAATCATTATAGAGAGCGCAGCGAACTCTTGTGATAGAGGTGTCTCGGTAACGTTATGCTATAAAAATCATCCAATATATGAAGAGTTGGAAAATTTTCTCAAAAACCGGAAACAGGAAGTCAATACAAGACCCAGCATCGCGCAAGACAGTATCCAAAGTCACACTCTCGCGTGATTACAAAATCACACTCTCGCGTGATTACAAACAAATAACGCTTGGAAAAATTCAAAATGAAAACATTAGTGAAAGATAAACCTTCCAATTTATTCTTACCTGAATCTAACAATAACATTTTGTCCTGAATCTTAACTTAAAAGCCGTTTAACGTGAGCAGTTGCTTCGGAATTTTCCGCCTGGCAACGGAGAATGACGTTGAGATATAATTGGTAGCCGCAGTCACGTATTTTTGCAGAAAGTGAAAGTAGAAGTATCCTATGTTCAATATTTTTTTTCTATAAACTCAATGCCAGTAATTCAGCAAAGCTATTATTCTAATAATTAATAATTATATAAATGGTTTCTAGCAGTACAGTTATCCAGTGCACCAAATAAGCTATAAAAACAAAACACATGTCAAAATCGATAAGACTGATGGGTCAGGGGAGATTACTCTTTCGCCGTTGGAAATCCTTTATTTAGATCTACCTGGCATATTTCTATTTAGTTACACATTAAAAAAAACAACAAATGAAAGAATGGATTAACTGCTGCGCTCTCAGATAGGCTTTGCCTAAAATTATATTATCACATAATACTATATGTCTACTTTAAAGTACGTCCTTTTAAATTATGTCTTCTACAAATGAACTTGAAATAGAAAAGATAATAAACAAGAATAGCTTCGGTCTTCCCAAGTCGTACATAATTCATATTAGATCTTAGTCTATGAAGTGTTATGTTGTGTTGATAGATCTTGGTCTATAACGTGTTTGGTTGTGTTGATAGATCTTGATCTATGAAGTTTAGGTTGTGCTGATAGATCTTGGTCTATGAAGTGTTTTGTTGTGCTGATGGATCTTGGTCTATGAAGTGTTTGGTTGTGTTGAAAGATCTTGGTCTATAAAGTGTTTGGTTGTGTTGATAGATCTTGATCTATGAGATCTTGATCTATGAGGTGTTTGGTTATGTTGATATATATTTGCCTATGAAGTGTTTGGTTGTGTTAATATATCTTGATCTATGAAGAGTTTGGTTGTGCTGGTAGATCTTAATCTATGAAGTATAGCTTTTGAACTATGAAGAGTTTACTTGTGATGATAGATTTTAATCTATGAAGTATAGATCTTGATCTATGAAGTGTTTGGTTGTGTTGATAGATCTCGATCTATGAAGTGTTTAGTTGTGTATTATTTACTTATCGACCGTTAATGTCTATTTCGTCATAACATACGGTACATTCTGATAAGTTCGGAGTTCCCAGCAAGCACCCTTTTGGTGTGGTACTCATGAATAAATTTCCATGAAGGTGTATTTCATGTGACATGGTATGATAAGCAGACCATTATATATATATACATGAAATACAAAAACAACAACTGGTCGATCAGAGTCGAATTACTTCCCTCGAAAAACGATACTATGCCGACCAACAACATATTGCTGAACTGAATAAAGCAATACTGAAACATCACTTGTGTGTTAACGATTCTGAGAAAGATAATGTCAAAATCAAGGATAATATTGACAAAAATGTTGACCATGGGTCAATCTGGGAAGGAACTGGAGACTGTAAAAGCTGATGTTCCAGATGAACAGCGGCTTGGAAGTAAGCATGTATCTGGCATTGGGAAAAGAAGAATAACAGATGATAAACGTCCCGCAGACTTTGATCGCAAATCACGTGACCAAAACATCGGAGAAAACGTTGTTATAGACAATATTTATTATATCAATATTCAGCAAGAAAAACACGTCGGATCTGAAAACTAAAACATTGTTTTCCATTAAGTTATCGGTACCAACACTTCGGCAAGTAACGGAATGGAGATACGATTTGATTCAGTCGTTACGAATGTAGGAGATGCCCACCATAGCGATTCTGGTACATTCACACGCACCAAAGCTAGTGTTTATGAATTACATTAGATAATTCATAATTTCATATTTTCTGTGATGGTGAAAAAAGTTTACATGTCGGGACAGCTTTCTCGGGGTGGACAATGAGGGATCACCCTTTCAAAAGTGGTATGGCAGCTGTCCAACTTTACGTAGGTGACAGAGTATGGGTCAGACTCGCACACCGAAACTACTATAAGGCATTTCTATCCTTCCTAGCGATACATGCTTCACTGGGTTTTTCCTTAAAAATGTGCTATTTTGAAGTATGATTAAATGAAAAAAATCCTTCTCGGTGTCATTTCCTATTTATGTTTAGGTTTTGCTTATTTTTTTTTTGCAAAACGTTTCCGCCATAATAACACAAACAATAGGGTAAATAGCAAATTTAATTAAAAAAATAAACAGTATCATGATTTGTTTTTATCTTATATTTATATATGAATGCTCACCTTTTTCAAATGAATTACTCTGGACTGGGCGCCCAACGTCTATCGTTACTTTCATCTTTCATAAAGGTTGCAACAGTGTAATACTTTAAAATGGTTCTATATAGGTACTATATGATAGGCACTATGAGGTGAAACCATATTGCGAGGTTTGGAAGATAAACCATTTAAATTTATTGAACCTAGTGAAGTCAATAGAATTGCAAGCGGGGAATTCAAACTATATTTTGATAATCATAATCTCTGATAACATGTTATACGAAAAAATGTGCATTGTCACGATCTTCCTGAATTACTAAACATGGACGATGTGCAGCGTAACGATTATGAAGTTATGAACTATTGTATTTTTACATATGTGACCTTGACCTTGAACATTGAATGTCTCACGTAGGTTTCTTATGAAAGAAGTTTTACTTCCTTTATATTCGAGAAAACGTTTAGATTGTTTTTTTTCTTCCATCCCTTAACCAACCTTGTATTATCATTATATTGTTTTGTAATTCTTATAATGCAGTAGACCAGTATGGTTTAAGATAACTTTTGTTCTTATTAATAACTATCGATAAGGTAGCATTAGAAGTGTTTAAGATAGCAGAAACAATTTTATCGACCTTACACTATTTTACTATTTTACAAACTTCAACCTTAGATGCATTGCACCGCTCTAACAGTGGTGATACCTTCATGGAACACACGATAGGTCGGTGCGCAGACATATTTATAGCCTCGTCATATAGAACTTCACACGATTCAACAAGGTCAATCTTATTCGACTGGTACAAGGTACAGATTGATTAGGCAAGTAAATGACTTATCCTTTTGTGTATGTTGCATATTGACATTTGCGATACTGTTCATTAAGTATATATGAAGGGAACATACTTGTTAGAAAAGTGTATACTGCAAAAACTTAGTATGGACAATAACTCACCTGATGAGGCCCATAGGGGTTCAACCTGAGCGATACCTTGTCACATACCGATGAAGAAATCTATGTGATATTGTTGGAAGTAGTGATGGATAGAAGTTTAAACTAGTACTTTCTGATTTATATAAAGACGATAATTGCGAAAAAAATGCTATTCGTAACAGTATATCAACCTAGTAAAGGCACGAAGGACAGAAAATCCTGGTGGCCAGTAAATTAGAAGAACAAACGGAGGAAATATTCAAACTAATGATGAATTGTTGGAAGATGTGTATGTTCTTTTTTCATTATATATGTCAAAATATAATCTATGTTCAATATTCCCTTTGTGTGCGTGAAAAATATATTTGTGTGTAAAAATATACACTTGTGTGTGATTTTCACACACAAACATGAAACTAAATCACACAAAAATATATATTTTTACACACAAATCATTTTTACACACAAATGTAAAAATATACACACATTTTTTTTACACACACAAAGCCATTATTTTCACACAAAAATATAAAACAAAACCACACATAAATACATATTTTTACACACAAACCATTTTTTTCATACACAAACCATTTTTTACACATAAATATAACAAAAATTCACACAAAATTATTTTCACACACAAATTAAAAATATTGAACACGTATAAAGATATATTACAAACACATTTTTTTCACAAATGTTTTACTTATTGAATTTTGTGAAAACCAAATATACCAGCGATATTACAGTTTCATGGTAACAAGAGAGAGAATCATAAATGGGTTTTTTTATAATTGTGAATCAATATGAAACGTCTATTGATGTTCATGTATATAATTATTGATTTCTCACTTCTGCTCTGTACATGTTAGTATGGTTCCTTATAAATGATAGGGATATTCACCCGAAGGTCACAAAATGTTATTAAAACCTAGGCTTGACGATGTTTTATAACATTTTGTGATCCCGAGTGTAGAATATCCCTATCCTTCATATCCACGTATGAAAGAGTATTTTTCTCTCATAACTCAACGTTTTATTGCAATTTTACTACTATGATTTCCCCCATTTTGAAATTAATTTGAGAAAAAAAGTTGTGACTGTACGGCAATTTCCCATACATGAAAGTTGCATTCTTGTTTGAACGCAAATCCCATTGTTTGTATCTTTTAAAGTAAATCCAGCTTAGTTTCCGAAACAAATTGCTAAAAATGTACCTAGAAAATAGTAATTATGTTGACGCTGTGACGTCACGAGGCTTTATTGCATGGGTAGCCATGCAATACAGCCTGAGGCGACATGAGTATATTGCCCTAGACCAGCCTGTCTTACATGTGAAGGTATGAGAGAAATTGTGTCTATTAACAATAAAGAGGTACCACAAAGAAGAAACACATCACCGTTCATACGATTAGCTATATTTTGTTTCAGTATCATTTCCATGGCGTTATTAAATGTTACCTGTGACAAATGAAGAAACAACTAATAAGGAGGAGAGTCAATATGGGTCCTCTGGTGGACATGACCGATAAGTATTATGTTTGTTTACATATGCATGGGGGTTGGGTATTCATAATAGTGCGTAGGTCCCTTGTGAGTAATTGCAAGTTAAACAGGTGGGCCAATTTTCTGTTCATTCCAGCTTTTCTGGAACCAACTAGTATTTTTGAGTGACTTGTTATGAATTAATCTGCACTGATATGTCTAAAATAAATAAATTGAAAAATATAACTTTTTGTGAGAAAGTAGGACACCGAGACCTCATTTTGCCATTTTACAAAACCTGAAGTCCATTTGGTGCCATAATAAAACCCGAGAATAATGCCAAATATCATTTTACATTGCATTAACGTTACATGTGCCGTTATTTCCATACTCACGAATCAAAGAGAGCTTTTGAAATTCTACTTACCACCAAAAGTTAACAACGCTTTGAGAATTACAAAACATAGTATTTGATTTTATAAAGTTATATAAATGTTCAAAATTAAATTTGACAATACTGCCAAGCAGTGATGGTAGTTATTATTAATTAAAACATGGCTATGATGTCATCTTTTGTTGTCACCCATGCTTTAGTTGGACTATTCTTCAAATACTTGTTCTGTCTGTAGATAAGTACACCTTCCACTGTACATTAGTTTACCCGTAGCTGTTTCAACTAATCTACAGGTCCAGGTAAACTAATGTACAGTGAAAGGTAGAGAGCAAACCTACATACAGCATTGTGAAAAGACAGATAAATAACAAATAAATCAAAATCAATTCAATATAAATGTAATACAAGACTTCAATAATACATATCATTACATATTTTCTGTTTAATACATTGATTCGTAGACATCGGCTTAAATTCAATTATATCAAACACAACGCTAAAAATTACTTCTTGTATTGAAAATCCAAACTCCTTAGTACATGTATTTTGACAGCACAGGTATTTCTAAAATGATGTTTTGATTTTTAGTAGAAACATGCACTTTCTTTGAAAATTGAATGCTTTCATTAAATTTCTTGTCCCAATAATTTCACTGTTTTTAAATTACTTCATTTCTTGAATGCATACACATAAATCCACGTTTCCCGAAATTGAACACTTTCAGTGATTAATTGTGTGATTCCTTATCCACGATTCACACAAAGCCTACTGAACAAATTTGAAAAATAAGCTTTAGTTTCTTTTTTATATTTTTGCCGTTTTCACTTAATTCCAATGCAGTTTCCTTTAGAATTCACTCAATCTTGATATTGTGGTTTTTAAAAGGACCAATCATATTCTTTAACTGTTGTTATTGCTTCATTTCATAACGTAGAGCGGTATATTCAAAATTGTTTCCTTTTCATGGTAATCCTCATTACCTTGTGAATTTCCGAGAAGTTATATCCAAGCGAATTGTCTGCTTTTGACATAAACAGCAGTTAAATTAACACATCACAAAATAAACTTCCTTAATGGATATTTGATAATCATTTTAGATAGTTTGACTTCATAAAGATCTGATATGCACTGTCTGCCATGTTGCCTCTTGTACAGCTCCACTCAGAATGAAGAGAATTCAAACTCACAACAAACTTCTCTGGTAAAAACATTGGTATGGAATTTCATAAAAATATCATGCAATGCATGCATGACCAGAGTAGACATTATACAATTGTTTTGAAATGTTGTGACAAAGGTGGTTGAATGCCTTACCTGTAGCTGTAGATTAGTTAATCAATAACCATAGTTAGCCCTGTACATAAGAGTGTCATGTTTTGAGTAAGAGAAACATCTCAAACTGTAGATTAATCAAGATCCTTCGGGCCTCGCATTTGTCCATTATAGGTGTTTCTCCTATACTTCTTATGTTTTCTCGTCTAAACATGTACATAAAGTACAAAAAAACCCAGAACTATTACACCTAATAAAGCATGTGCTTATAAAACATCCTACATGTTTTTCGGTGTCCTCGAATTATTATCTCAGCTTAATTAATCAAACTTCCTGGTTTTCAATAGATTACTGAAGAAAAAACATGTCGAAAAATTTACCCAGTTATGGCACATATAACTTTAAAGATGCTACAACGCTGGCAAATGATGTTTTCTCTATCAAAAACAGGAGAAGGCTTTACTTTACATTATTACCCCCATTGAAAAATTTTGAGCTTCTAATTTAACTAAGATAAAAATATTAAAAATAATTAATTGCGTCCCGCAAAAAACCATGACACTATGTCCTATTTGTATATGGAAAGAAATAGTGATTGCGCATTGTGTCACGATTAAACATCAATTATTGTTCAAATGATGAATATCGTTTATGCTCTGTGTCGTTTTTTTTTTTAAATTAAACTTGATGTTGTTGGACAAAAAAATTGTACATGGACAATGTTATTACAGCACATTTAAAGTTTTCATGTGACTTCCCCACCTGTATATTGTGGGTCGCGTGCGAACATGTTTCTTTGGCAAATGTAGAGATATAAACGACTACCAATAATGGATTTTTACGTGTGCTGACTTTTCATTTTAACATAGCAAAACTAATTAGTTAATAACATGATTTAAAAATTTGGAGTGGTTTTGATATCATAATTATAAGAATATCCCAAAGATATATAGAGGATATTCCTTGTTTCTTGATGAATACCAGTTATATTTCATCGATTAGGGTGGAAACTGGGGCGAAGCACGAGTGAAAAATATCAAAGTTTCCACCTCATGAGATGAAATATTACTGTTATTCACCAAGAAACAATGAATATTCTTTTTATTACATTTGTTTTCTCACTTACATTTACAGAAGACCATCACTACTAGAATTATTTGACATTGCGATTATTATGTTGTGTTTTGTGAGCATAACGTCACACAAATATGACGTCATTTTTGTGCACAATTTAATGACGTAACAATTAAAATGATATTTACACTGTCTATGCTGCATTCCTACTGGTCAAAAAAGAGTGAAAATATCAAAACTAATATTTTCATTCCACTGAAAATATCACAATAAAACCTAATATTTCACTGCGAAAAATGTAATAAAAATAACCGTTCAGGTGGGTTCAAATCAAAATTTAAAAAAACGTCTTTCGATATCTGTCCTCGAAAATACCAAAATACTTATCCAAGGTCAATAAAATTTGAAACGTTTCATTCAAAAAATCTAATATTATAAATGTATGCATGTACCTTATACATAAATAACATTGTAACAAAATAGTTTCCTTTCTTTAGAAAGTTTCAACGCTACAGTAAATTCAGTACTTTGACTATGTCTCTTCCAAAACGTTATGAAATTCTGTTTGGTCGGAAACAGACCGCAAATTAGCGTAGGCTGATTACATGGTTAACCGACGATGTGTTTGGTTAGAAACATGTGGTTTAATCATAAACGTCATGTTCAACAATACGACATGGATTTACAAGTTACTTCCCTTCTGTCGTGCTGTAGGAACACCGCATAGGAAACGCTTCTTCACCAAACCATGAAAACCATTGTTTTAAACTTCGGTATCCAATGGTAAGAGATATCGTCTATAGGAGTTTTATGGCTTCGTTTTTGTTTATTTAAGGAATAGATGTTTATTTTGTTGAGGTAATGAGGGTATAATTATAATGGAGCACGTGTAAATTATGTAATTCCGGCGAAGTTTACACGTGCTCCATTATCATTATACCCTCATAACCTCAACAAAACAAACATCTATTCCTTATATTTACAGTTTTTCAAGTAAATGAATATTATTTATTCTCGCCACAGTTGCATATTTTTTATTGAAATACCCATGTTTTTTTTCTCTCCCGTCATCGTCAACTAATTCGATTGAACAGCTGATTGGAATCGAGTCATTCATATGTTCCCGCCAAAAGTGGGGTAATGACCTCACGTTGCTACGCCATCGACTATTCACGTAACAATAGAATCGCCCCGCGTGTTGTGCTAACATTATACACTGATAATGATTATTGAGTCCATGTCAGTGCAAACTGTAAATATTATTATATAAATGAATGGAAAAAAATGAAAACAAAAACAAATTTCAGTACCTTTTTCTGTCACCGAATAACCATGTCATTATATTTACTAGTGTCCATAGCATGTGGTAGGAGTGATGGTTTGACCAGATTATGTTTTATTTCATTAACATAAGCCACAAATCACTCCAATACTTAAAGATAAGGTTACCAATCGATATGATCCAATATTACAATGTCAAGTTACGCCAGGGTTATAACGGTTGTGGTGCAAACAATAGCAATGGTATAATTAGCCATAGGACCCAGTGGGACCGAATATGAGATCTGTTAACTAACTTCCGAAACGATATTCGTATAGCGAAATTATTACTCAGCCATACGTAATATTTTAATAGTAAATAAACCAATGACGTTATTGATATACTTCAGGAAATTGACTTACATTAATTACCTATTTTAGTAGTTACTATCTACAAATACAGCTTTTATATTTCATTTATTATAAATGAATTTATCTTTATTACCATGTCATTTTTGCGTCAGTTGTTAATATTGGTACAACAATAACAATAGGCACCGACACAAACTTCCACATAATATCCATTGTCTCCCTTTGCTCACAAAGACCATCGTTTTGATGTACAGAGATGGTATTCATGTCACAGTGAGACAAGTTTCACCATTTGATTACATTTTCGCACTGTAAACATTGAGGTTTTTCATCCGAGAATATTGATATATTCACTCAATACAGAAAACCGCATTTACAGTGAAAATATCATTTTCGGGGAAACATTTCTTTTAATATTGAACCAAAAATATAATACGCACATCTATCCACATTTTCACGTGAATTCGATTCTTTTATGTTGATATTCTTCTTCGAAATTTGCGCCTAAGTGTGATTGAACTAAATTAATCTAGCAAAAGGCAAATAACCAAACATGATAAATGGATATCGCGGAAGATATCGCGAGTCTAGCTAGACCAGAGTCAATCTGTAGAGACCTAGGCCAGAGTCGTACATCTGTAATTAGTATACACATGTCTAGACCTAGGCCAGAGTCGTACAATCTGTAAGTCAGTTAGACCTAGGACAGAGTCGTACAATCTGTAATAGATATAGACACATGTCTAGACCTAGGCCAGAGTCGTACAATCTGTAATAGTCTAGACCTAGGCCAGAGTCGTACAATCTGTAATAGATATAGACACATGTCTAGACCTAGGCCAGAGTCGTACAATCTGTAATAGTCTAGACCTAGGACAGAGTCGTACAATCTGTAATAGTCTAGACCTAGGACAGAGTCGTACAATCTGTAATAGTCTAGACCTAGGCCAGAGTCGTACAATCTGTAATAGTCTAGACCTAGGACAGAGTCGTACAATCTGTAATAGATATAGACACATGTCTAGACCTAGGCCAGAGTCGTACAATCTGTAATAGTCTAGACCTAGGACAGAGTCGTACAATCTGTAATAGATATAGACACATGTCTAGACCTAGGCCAGAGTCGTACAATCTGTAATAGTCTAGACCTAGGACAGAGTCGTACAATCTGTAATAGATATAGACACATGTCTATGCCTCTAGTAAAATATTCCTTGTATCTTGATGAACAGCAAAGCGCTAATTTTGACCCTAGAAAAACTTCTCTAATTTTAAAACTTTAAAACTCAGTCGTATGAAGCAATTATAAATTCAACAGCCACTCATTGTGAAAGTTCCTTATAATCAATGTAATTAATAACGCATGTGTATCTCTTCTTCTGCCGCCATATGTCAGTTATACACAACACCAGCGACATAAAGGCCTACTGATGAAACGTTCTTTTAAGGTCTATTGTGTACCTTTATTCAGCAAAAATAAATTTATTATCAATCTAAATTATTTTAAATGAATATCAACTTTAGGATATTGGAGTTATCTTCTGATTTTTGTCAACTGGTACCTCATTATAATGCACCTGCTTCTTTACTCGAGTTCATCTGATATAGGACTAAAGTTGCAGACTGATGTACGGATGGTTGCTACACTTCATCAAAGGTTCTGGAATCTAGGAACCGAAGTACGATAGCATTATCATGCTAAAAATACAAGGGATACAGAAATATATATGTGGCAAAACATCTTCCTTAAAATGCTTGAAAGTTAGATTGAACCAATACTAGATCATGTTAAAGATACTGACAGATCGATATATGGCAGACTATTATTATATCTAACACGAGGTGACAAATATCTTGGGATGATCTTGGAGATCAATGGAAATAAATTAATCTCCAGAAGCTCACAAGCTGCCCCCGTCATCGCCTGTTATTCTATGTCTCAGTCAATTATCTCTTTTATCTATAACAACAATTAAGTCAGAGAAGAATACAACTCCATCGAAAACTAATCCGACTTTGTTAATAATTCATCTGCGTCTTTTATACTCCAAGTTTGCAGGCGACCGATAACAGCTCAATTAGATGTCAGCAGTATCAGTCCGCGGCTACCACAAAAAGCTGCTACCTCTCTTGGGGATCATCGACTGGAGACCAGAGAGCCGACATCTAGTATATAATCCCGCTAATGAACGTGGTATCTCTATATTGAAAGGGAGGGATAATTTTAACAATAAGTTTATTGAATTCTATGAACAAAAACACATAGCATTCTGACTTAAGCAGATGGTCTCGCCTGGTTGTAAGGATATGAAGCGGCGTCTCGGCTTGATTCTCGACATGAAGTTGTCCCTTGTGACCTCGACT
The DNA here is from genome assembly GCF_041381155.1 of Argopecten irradians. NCBI lineage: Eukaryota > Metazoa > Mollusca > Bivalvia > Pectinida > Pectinidae > Argopecten > Argopecten irradians. Next base: position 6,833,166 of record NC_091138.1, on the reverse strand, counting down.
TTGTGTGTGTGTGTGACAGTGGTCAGTGCATTGGTCTGGGGTGAAGGGGTAGTATAATGTTGAAATTACTACCAGTGGCATAAATTATAATTAACTAACGCGATACTAAGACAGCCATATTTCCTCACATCACCCGGGGTCCTACGTACGGTGATAAACATTAACGGTGCCCGTATCAGATGGGACTGCAATAGTGAAAACAATAATCATGAGAATGATGATGAACGAGGCTTCGGTATATTATGTTGTGTCTCCTCATGTTTGGAAGGCTGAGGTATATTGCTGTTGTGTCTACTTATAGTAGTATTGCAGATGAGAAAAGAAGAACTGTTTTGGGATAGTAATGTTAAACATTATTAATGCTAAAGAACTTGAATAGTCCTATGTCAAAATTCAAAAACTGCTGTAGAATCATCGATGTCCAGAAAATTGCAAAATCTGTTCTAGATTTGTTTTCATGGGACAGATATTCTGTTTTTGAATATTAATCGTCCACTAATAAGCAGAAAAATGAAAACAAAGGAGACGAACATGATACTCATAAAAACACTAGCGAAACAATGATGACCAATATATTTGATAATGTACATAAAGCTGACAACAAACATTTGTTCAGGACATGCACAATTGATGATAGCAATATAAAATGAAATTAAGTTCCATTGATTATAATGACGTTGCGTAATATTAAATCATCTATTATACTAAGGATAAGAAACATGTGTCAACTACACACAAAATTAGTGGAATGAATGTGTGTTTAACAACCAACGTATTAAGTGTAAGCATACAAACCAATGGTTTAATCTTCAAGCATCTCTGATTTTAAAAGTTCTGCTTTGATTTCTCTCCAGATTGGGTACTGTATCCCTAACCCTTATATTTCTCTCCTGATTGGGTACTGTATCCCTATCCCTTGGATTTCTCTCCTGATTGGGTTCTGTATCCCTAACCTGTTGATTTCTCTCCAGATTGGGTACTGTATCTCTAACCCTTAGATTTCTCTCCTGATTGGGTACTGTATCCTTAGCCCTTATATTTCTCTCCTGATTGGGTACTGTATCCTTAGCCCTTATATTTCTCTCCTGATTGGGTACTGTATCCTTAGCCCTTATATTTCTCTCCTGATTGGGTACTGTATCCCTAACACTTTTATTTCTCTCCTGATTGGGTACTGTATCCCTAACACTTTTATTTCTCTCCAGATTGGGTACTGTATCCCTAACACTTTGATTTCTCTCCAGATTGGGTACTGTATCCCTAACACTTTGATTTCTCTCCAGATTGGGTACTGTATCCCTAACCCTTTGATTTCTCTCCAGATTGGGTATGTATGTATCTCTCTTGGATTATTAACCTCTCCGATTGGGTACATTTTATGTACCCTAACCTTTTGATTTCTCTCCAGATTATGTACTGTATCCCTAACCCTTTGATTTCTCTCTCCAGATTGGGTACTGTATCCCTAACCCTTTGATTTCTCTCCATTGACTGTATCCCTAACCCTTGATTTCTCTCCAGTTGGGTACTGTATCCCTAACCCTTAGATTTCTCTCCAGGTTGGGTAATGTATCCCTAACACTTTTATTTCTCTCCTGATTGGGTACTGTATCCCTAACACTTTTATTTCTCTCCAGATTGGGTACTGTATCCCTAACACTTTGATTTCTCTCCAGATTGGGTACTGTATCCCTAACACTTTTATTTCTCTCCAGATTGGGTACTGTATCCCTAACACTTTGATTTCTCTCCAGATTGGGTACTGTATCCCTAACACTTTTATTTCTCTCCTGATTGGGTACTGTATCCCTAACACTTTTATTTCTCTCCAGATTGGGTACTGTATCCCTAACACTTTGTATTTCTCTCCAGTTGGGTACTGTATCCCTAACACTTTAATTTCTCTCCAGATTGGGTACTGTATCCCTAACCCTTTTATTTCTCTCCAGATTGGTACTGTATCCCTAACCCTTTAGATTTCTCTCCAGATTGGGTACTGTATCCCTAACCCTTTAATTTCTCTCCAGATTGGGTACTGTATCCCTAACCCTTTGATTTCTCTCCAGATTGGGTACTGTATCCCTAACACTTTGATTTCTCTCCAGATTGGGTACTGTATCCCTAACACTTTGATTTTCTCTCCAGATTGGGTACTGTATCCCTAACACTTTATTTCTCTCCAGATTGGGTACTGTATCCCTAACACTTTGATTTCTTCCAGATTGGGTACTGTATCCCTAACACTTTGTTTTTCTCCAGATTGGGTACTGTATCCCTACACTTTGTTTTCTCCAGATTGGGTACTGTATCCCTAACCCTTTGATTTCTCTCCAGATTGGGTACTGTATCCCTAACACTTTGATTTCTCTCCAGATTGGGTACTGTATCCCTAACACTTTTATTTCTCTCCAGATTGGGTACTGTATCCCTAACACTTTGATTTCTCTCCAGATTGGGTACTGTATCCCTAACCCTTTGATTTCTCTCCAGATTGGGTACTGTATCCCTAACACTTTGATTTCTCTCCAGATTGGGTACTGTATCCCTAACACTTTTATTTCTCTCCAGATTGGGTACTGTATCCCTAACACTTTTATTTCTCTCCAGATTGGGTACTGTATCCCTAACACTTTTATTTCTCTCCAGATTGGGTACTGTATCCCTAACACTTTTATTTCTCTCCAGATTGGGTACTGTATCCCTAACCCTTTGTATTTCTCTCCAGGTTGGGTAATGTATCCCTAACACTTTGATTTCTCTCCAGATTGGGTACTGTATCCCTAACACTTTGATTTCTCTCCAGATTGGGTACTGTATCCCTAACACTTTGATTTCTCTCCAGATTGGGTACTGTATCCCTAACACTTTGATTTCTCTCCAGATTGGGTACTGTATCCCTAACACTTTGATTTCTCTCAGATTGGGTACTGTATCCCTAACACTTTTTATCTTTGGTACTGTCTAACAGATTGGGTACTGTTATCCCTAACCCTTTGATTTCTCTCCAGATTGGGTACTGTATCCCTAACACTTTGATTTCTCTCCAGATTGGGTACTGTATCCCTAACCCTTTGATTTCTCTCCAGATTGGGTACTGTATCCCTAACACTTTTATTTCTCTCCAGATTGGGTACTGTATCCCTAACACTTTGATTTCTCTCCAGATTGGGTACTGTATCCCTAACACTTTGATTTCTCTCCAGATTGGGTACTGTATCCCTAACCCTTTGATTTCTCTCCAGATTGGGTACTGTATCCCTAACCCTTTGATTTCTCTCCAGATTGGGTACTGTATCCCCTAACCCTTTGTCCTTTGATTTCTCTCCAGATTGGGTACTGTATCCCTAACCTTTTATTTTATCTCCAGATTGGGTACTGTATCCCTAACCCTTTTTATTTCTCTCCAGATTGGGTACTGTATCCCTAACACTTTGATTTCTCTCCAGATTGGGTACTGTATCCCTAACACTTTGATTTCTCTCCAGATTGGGTACTGTATCCCTAACACTTTGATTTCTCTCCAGATTGGGTACTGTATCCCTAACCCTTTGATTTCTCTCCAGATTGGGTACTGTATCCCTAACCCTTTGATTTCTCTCCAGATTGGGTACTGTATCCCTAACACTTTGATTTCTCTCCAGATTGGGTACTGTATCCCTAACACTTTTTTTCTCTCCAGATTGGGTAATGTATCCCTAACCCTTTGATTTCTCTCCAGATTGGGTACTGTATCCCTAACCCTTTGATTTCTCTCCAGGTTGGGTAATGTATCCCTAACACTTTTATTTCTCTCCAGATTGGGTACTGTATCCCTAACCTTTGATTTCTCTCCAGATTGGGTACTGTTCCCTAACCCTTTGATTTCTCTCAGATTGGGTACTGTATCCCTAACACTTTTATTTCTCTCCAGATTGGGTACTGTATCCCTAACACTTTATTCTCTCGGACTGTATCTCCTTTTCCGTGGGTACTCTCCAGATTGGGTACTGTATCCCTAACACTTTGATTTCTCTCCAGATTGGGTACTGTATCCCTAACACTTTGATTTCTCTCCAGATTGGGTACTGTATCCCTAACACTTTGATTTCTCTCCAGATTGGGTACTGTATCCCTAACACTTTTATTTCTCTCCAGATTGGGTACTGTATCCCTAACACTTTTATTTCTCTCCAGATTGGGTACTGTATCCCTAACACTTTGTTTTATCTCCAGATTGGGTACTGTATCCCTAACACTTTGATTTCTCTCCAGATTGGGTATGTATCCCTAACACTTTGATTTCTCTCCAGATTGGGTACTGTATCCCTAACACTTTGATTTCTCTCCAGATTGGGTACTGTATCCCTAACACTTTGATTTCTCTCCAGATTGGGTACTGTATCCCTAACCCTTTGATTTCTCTCCAGATTGGGTACTGTATCCCTAACACTTTGATTTCTCCAGATTGGGTACTGTATCCCTAACCTTTGATTTCTTCCCAGATTGGGTACTGTATCCCTAACACTTTTATTTCTCTCCAGATTGGGTACTGTATCCCTAACACTTTGATTTCTCTCCAGATTGGGTACTGTATCCCTAACCTTTGATTTCTCTCCAGATTTTGTATCCCTAACCTTATTTCTCTCCAGATTGGGTACTGTATCCCTAACCCTTTGATTTCTCTCCAGATTGGGTACTGTATCCCTAACACTTTGTTTCTCTCCAGATTGGGTACTGTATCCCTAACACTTTTTTTATTCTCCAGATTGGGTACTGTATCCCTAACACTTTGATTTCTCTCCAGATTGGGTACTGTATCCCTAACACTTTGTTTTATCTCCAGATTGGGTAATGTATCCCTAACACTTTTATTTCTCTCCAGATTGGGTACTGTATCCCTAACCCTTTAGATTTCTCTCCAGATTGGGTACTGTATCCCTAACACTTTTATTTCTCTCCAGATTGGGTAATGTATCCCTAACACTTTTATTTCTCTCCAGATTGGGTACTGTATCCCTAACACTTTGTTTTATCTCCAGGTTGGGTACTGTATCCCTAACACTTTGATTTCTCTCCAGATTGGGTACTGTATCCCTAACACTTTGTTTTATCTCCAGATTGGGTACTGTATCCCTAACACTTTGATTTCTCTCCAGATTTGGCACTGTATCCCTAACCCTTTGATTTCTCTCCAGGTTGGGTACTGTATCCCTAACCCTTTGATTTCTATCCAGGTTGGGTAATGTATCCGTAGCCCTTTGATTTCTCTTCAGATTGGGTACTGTATCCCTTACCATAGACAGATTTAGTAATTACTAAATATCGGGAACTTACACAATAAATCATCCATTAAATTCATATTGTTGACTGTCACTTTATAATGTAGTCTGCTAAACCTTCCTACATTATTAGGTTGGGGTTTTTTCCCTAATATATATTAGGCAAAAAAGAAATAAAAAAGCCTAATATTATAGGCAGGTTTAGCGGACTATTTATAATGTACATTGGGTAAGTATTCCATAACAAGTATAATGGTCAAATGTGAATATGTATGGGTGAGGATTTGTTGGTTCTTCACAAACGTATCTAAAGTCCGAAATAGACTGGGTTTATCATTTCGATGTTTAGGTCAGCTTCAGACTACGGACTGTCATTTTTGAGACTTCCTTGATTTTGTGTCATTTAACATATCAAATAATCTAGTCATCGTTTATCAGCTAGTCACATGGTAATTAAATATAGGTTTAGTCACGCGGCTGTAACAAATAAAAGCAATTAAATTTTCAATGAAAATTCTGATTGGTATTTAAGGCCATTTTTCTCAGCTGAATCAGATTTATCCTTTAAACCAATCACTATCATTGTCGCTTTCCTCAATTCTGACGTTGACGCTATCCCGTGATTCAATATCAATGGCTAAAACCCATGTAACGAGAGCGTTATCTAAAAAATTTCATGAATTCTTTATAAACTGCCATCGGTCGGATATTAATCTCCTCATCTTGTCCTTTTTCCACATTAGTGGGAGATTAAGGTTTGAGTGTTACTCGTGAGAGTGGTTGTCATAATTGTTATAGCGCTGTGCTGGGAGGCAGAATCAATTTATCAACAGAAAAGGACGATGGGAAGATTTAATGCATGATGTTAAAACGGTGATGACTTGCTAATATTTTTTCTTATAATTTTTTGCATAGCAGCTTCACACGCAATATTGGGATAAAGCAAGCTGATTAAGAACTGAGGGGAACAGGCTGTCTATTAATAAGCGCTGAAGTGTCTGATGACTTGGTCCAGCTGGAGATGAGCCTGAAATACTTCATCTCCCCTTTGATGAACATTGTTGTACACACAAGGTAGGAACTGATGTAGCGATCCATTTTCCTTGCAATCTTTTCCTCTTTTATGTCATCGAAGCTCTGTTTCCAAAACAAAGTTGATATGATACGATTTCTGCATTGCATTATCCACAGAACCTACGCTAGAATAATATTACAAATCATTAACTTGCTTCAAAATAGAAAAAATATTGTTTTTAAATACGATTTAAAGAATAAAAGAAAAGTCATTAATGTCAAAATCTGTTAAAACAGCTTTTTTTTATAAAAGATACAGCACTGGTATATTATCATTTTTGATACTAAACTAACGAATACAATGCAATTTAATGAAAGTTTTATCAATCTGTATGCATCTATAGTAGCACGGAGTAGAAAATTCATCTCCTATTCATGTGATGGACATTGAAAATATCAAACGTGTATGCTTATATTGCTCTCAGGAATGTTGTAATCGACACAGATGATATAATAACATAGCTTACAACACGATGTGATAGCATGCCACTGAAGCGCTACGGGGAAGGGTACGTCACATCGATTATACAGTATATATAGTTGAAGCGTATCCACAGCTGTCAACAGAAAATGATACCGCCGTGTTTGTTTCACTTTTGTATTTATTGATATGAGTTTTATTTTTTCTCGGTACATGGCACTTCCAATGGTGTCCTATCACGCATGATATAAAATCGGTATCGGAGTGGCAAGCTTTAAGGCTAGACGAAGAATTGTCTGTGTGATTTAGACATGTATAAAAGTGCCTAGGATTTCCACGGCCTTACGAGAAATGATAATAAAGTGGTTTGCTTTGACAGAAACTCATAGAGTTCCATGATATTACTACAATATAAAGCGTCTTCATGTAGGTTCATCAGAGTGAATATAAGAATACGTGAAGAAATACCGCCCTTCAGGGCCATATTAACAACTTTATCATAAAAAGTGTTAGAATCTATCAAACATGTAACGTCGTATTATCAATAATGTACCCAACATCAACTGTGTCATCTGGTACTACTTATTTTTCACATCAAAAAGTTTTGATGAAATGAAGCCACTTTTATTCTACACAAAAACAGTTCAGCTGGTTTTCTCAAAAATGGCCACCAGACCCTCAGTTGTTGCCAAGCCAAATTGTAGTGATGTTTTCTATAGTCTTGAGATTGGATCTTGATCTACAAAGAAGTATACTCTCAGAGTACTATCATGCGTTCCATTTGCAGATTCGTACCAGTTGTATCGATACAAATCTGCTGTATCTCAAATGGAACGCGCCGTATCAGCAGAACTGTACCGGTACAAGTGGTTCGTTTACCACTCGTATCCAAGATGGCGGACCCGAGAGTCATCATTAATCACCGGCATGTTTTCTTTGTTGTAAACAAGGCAAAATGTATTTATATCCGATAAACTTACTGGATTGTTTATTTCAATGAGTGCCGAAACTATTTAGGTATTATTTTTATATCCATTTCATTATTAACACCGACAATATTTAGCTTTTATATTCGAAGCGTATATTTCATATGGGTGCCGCCATCATGGAAAAATCCAAACGCGTTCCATTTGGTGTTGCTGTATCACTTTAGTGCAACTGGTACGAATCCGCAAATGGAACGCAAGGCAAGTGTTTGACAAAGCGCTGAAACCAATGCAAGCCTATGACGTTTTAAGACATGACGTTGTGTCATATTTGACACTATTTGATAAGACATCCCGATTCAAGGTAACTGTGCACACGTTTATGCTATATGATCCATAGCTTTTCAGTTTGTGAAATATTGGAAAATTTTCTTTTTAAGACTGATTATTTTAAATAGCGTGTGTCTTAAAGTCAATCCCACAGCACTGTCCTCAATGATTTATTCCTGATCCGGTTCTCTCCGTATTACTGAAATAACACACAGGAAGTAATAACGAACTACGACAGTAACATTTATTTGGTGCCTTACACTCGTATATCTAGTGGTGTGTAAAGAAGTTTCGGGAGAATTAAAATGTCAAGGTGACAATTCATTCCACGGTTACCTTGTCGATCCCTAATAACATTGGAAATCGTGATTGAAGAGAGACATTAAAGGAAAAGGGAAGGCGATTACATGTATGTTGTATACAAACCGAAAGTCTTAGAATCCGGATTGTTTTTGTTCAATTTTTTTATTCAATAGATATGTAAATTGCATTATTTTCCTTTCACAGAAGGACTTGCACACAAACTTCCATATTTAAATAGATTACTCTAGTCTTGAACACAAACTTTCATCGCTTCCTTATTAGTTAGAATCCGGATTCATTAACTGGCTAGAACGGGATTAATGGCATGCAGTTAAAAATCAACTACTCTTCGATCCCGGATGAGTTGAGTAAGAAGAATGTTGTAAGTATCCAGTAGGTTTACTTGAAGATATATGCCATAAGCATACATGTGATGAAGTGAAATATAACCAATATTTAGATTTCTACAAACGAAAATCCTATGATATTTAAAACTGAACATTTGAAAAGGGACGATACAGTGTTTACCTATCTTTAGAATTAATTTATTTTGTTTATTTTCATACTCAATCTAGACTTTCTGGTTGACAAATTTTATTTTTCAGATCTCTGTGAAAGAAAATCGACGAATCGTTTTCTATTGATCATTAACTTCACGTGAACCATTACTTTAGTACTTTAGAGTGAGATTATACCTTAATCAGTTGTGATATCAATGTTTTCTCCTTTTTACATCTTACAAGGTTTTTATGTTGGATACTCTTTTGCATTCTCATAAAACTCATTACCACATAGTCATTCTCTTACAGGGATATAGTTCTAAATAAAATTTGGAGATAGACCTGAAAAATGATATTGAAATCAAGGATGTATTTTGAAAAAAAAGGTCTATTGTGTTAAATTTTTTGAGTTATCACAGAGTTAATGTATGGACATAAATTGTATTATTAATATTATTGAAGATCAATGCAAATGTTTGCCCATTCATATCTCCACATTTAGCTAATATACAAATAACCGGAAAGCCAAAGTATGACAAATGTATTTACCATACATGAAATATTGACATATATGACCAGCGATGACGGTGTTTGTTCTTAAATAATAATGTTCAAGGTTTGTTTCAAACAACGATGACGAAGCGAAATGTGCGAGGGTAGGAGTCGTTGTTGGGGAGACCCGGATGGAGGTACGCATTTAATCTAGCACGTGTCAGCCCCTGTCTATCTGATTGCTCACCTGTGCCTGCCAAACAGGTGTATAACATCACAGGTACCTGACAGGTGGACGTGAGGTATGGTAAACAAACGACCTGATGTCCAGCAGCGCGCGGATGGATATGAAGATAGTCGTGACCTCGCTCCACAGTGACGTAGCACAGGTATTACTACGCTTGGGTATTGTGACATGATGAAACATCAGGATAGATGTGTCACCGACGTTTAGCTATCATAAAGGTCTTAAATAGGTTCACACACCAAGAAATTGTATGCCTGCAATGGTTTAGACTCCATTTAAATTAGTGATAGTTTCTATGCTAATCACTTCTTAGTAGGTTTACATGTTAAAATGATAAAATCAAATTGATAAAATGTGATTTTTCCAGACTTGTTTTATAAATGTAGTCATGATATTTACAATTTTGGCCTAGATGTAGATATGACAGGTGGTGCTATGACCTAAATATGAAATATATTGATGACGAATGTGGCTATGACCTTGATTTGTATATGACGAGTGTCTGTATGACCTCCATTTTCGTCGATGAATCAGGATACGCTTATCATTCCGAAATATCTTGTTCTATTAGCCAGGAGTATCCATAAAAAATTATTGTTATGTTGTTTATGTTTATTATGTATTTGTTGTTTAGATATGTATTTGTGATAACGTTAAAAATTATTTTGAAGTAAATCATTACTGTGGTTTTATATACAACCATATAAGATGTCATTGTACTCCACCCAAGGGGAAAATCGCGTGGTCAAGACGCTGAATCTCCTCACGTGTCAAACGACCACTAAATTTGGCTTTTGCCTTAAAGTATTTGAAGCCTTCAACTGACGTAAAAATGATAACATCAAATGATACATGGAATGTACTTGTGTCCAAAATCTTGCAGACCTATTTGGAATCCAGACAGATTTTTCGTCGACAGATAATCCTCTTCTGCTGAAAGATATATACACTCGGGATGTTTTCTCCTAAATAGTCTCTCCTTACTTCGCTTGTTTTCTTGACACTGAGACCATACAGGAACAATAATCGAAATAATATAAGAATAATAGATCCTCTATTGATTCTGTGAGCTGTTGGCTTTGCGTTCCTCTAGTGAATCTGTGAGTTGTTGGCTTGGCGTTCCTCTAGTGAATTTGTGAGTTGTTGGCTTGGCGTCTTCATATCGTATCCCCTAGAGCCACACAGTAACACGGTATTGTATTGGTCCGTCAAAAGTTCAAGTCAATTAGGATCGAGTGTTTAGAGTGTGAATGAATAAAAACATCCTCATAGAAAAACGGTGAAATAACGAATATTATAACCGAACAAAAATCAAACACACTGACACTCAATCTTTATGCTGGTTTAAGAAACAACAACTGTTTTAATTTTGAACTACAGAATATCAGAAAAATTGCCTTCAGAAACTTTGTTGGTGCATAATCGGCCCTGGCTGTTAATAGAAAGTTAAAATAAACATACAACATACGAATAAATAAGTGTTATATATTTTAAACTGTCTTTTACTTATATCGTGTTGATCCAAAGTGGACCTGACACAAAAGCTGATAACGATATTTGATTACCTAGATATGAAATCTAAATCGGCCATGTCAACTCCGCATGTTCTATATAAGACACAAGGTGATGACATGCGTGACATTTATCATTTATAATCAAATTAACTAGGCTAAAAGTTTTAAACTAAACCAATCTCATTCTCGGTAAACATGATCTTATAGAATACTTAATGTTGCAAAATGTATCTCAACTCAAAGTTGATGTATAAATGCCGTTGCTTTCCATTATTTCCAGCTATGTCATTTTAACATAAAAAGAAAGTACTGTTAATTAACTTATTTTCACGCCGATTTATTTCGCGTTTTCTTGCCATGTGATATTTCCACGCCGATTTATTTCGCGTTTTCCTGCCATGTGATATTTCCACGCCGATTTATTTCGCGTTTTCTTGCAATGTGATATTTCCACGCCGATTTATTTCGCCTTTTCTTGCCATGTGATATTTTCACGCCGATTGATTTCGCTTTTCTTGCCATTGATTGCCGATGTGCCATGTGATATTTTCACGCCGATTTATTTCGCGTTTTCTTGCCATGTGATATTTTCACGCCGATTTATTTCGTGTTTTTTCTTGCCATATAATATTTTCACGCCGATTTATTTCGTGTTTTCTTGCCATGTAATATTTTCACGCCTATTTATTTCGCGTTTTCTTGCCATGTGATATTTTCACGCCGATTTATTTCGCGTTTTCTTGCCATGTGATATTTCCATGCCGATTTATTTCGCGTTTTCTTGCCATGTGATATTTCCACGCCGATTTATTTCGCGTTTTCTTGCCATGTGATATTTTCACGCCGATTTATTTCGCGTTTTCTTGCCATGTGATATTTCCATGCCGATTTATTTCGCCGATTTATTTCGCGTTTTCTTGCCATGTGATATTTCCATGCCGATTTATTTCGCGTTTTCTTGCCATGTGATATTTTCACGCCGATTCAATTTGCGTTTTTTGCCATGTGATATTTTAACGCCGATTTATTTTGCGTTTTCTTGCCATGTGATATTTTCACGCCGATTTATTTCGTGTTTTCTTGCCATATGATATTTTCACGCCGATTTATTTCGCGTTTTCTTGCCATGTGATATTTTCACGCCGATTTATTTCGCGTTTTCTTGCCATATGATATTTTCACGCCGATTTATTTCGCGTTTTCTTGCCATGTGATTTTTCACGCCGATTTATTTCGCGTTTTCTTGCCATGTGATATTTTCACGCCGATTTATTTCGCGTTTTCTTGCCATGTGATATTTTCACGCCGATTTATTTCGCGTTTTCTTGCCATGTGATATTTTCACGCCGATTTATTTCGCGTTTTCTTGCCATGTGATATTTTCACGCCGATTTATTTCGCGTTTTTCTTGCCATGTGATATTTTCACGCCGATTTATTTCGCGTTTTCTTGCCATGTGATATTTTCACGCCGATTTATTTCGCGTTTTCTTGCCATGTGATATTTTCACGCCGATTTATTTCGCGTTTTTCTTGCCATGTGATATTTTCACGCCGATTTATTTCGCGTTTTTCTTGCCATGTGATATTTTCACGCCGATTTATTTCGCGTTTTCTTGCCATGTGATATTTTCACGCCGATTTATTTGGTTTTGCGTTTTTTTGCGTTTTCATGTGATATTTTCACGCCGATTTATTTTCGCGTTTTCTTGCCATGTGATATTTTCACGCCGATTTATTTCGTGTTTTCTTGCCATGTGATATTTTCACGCCGATTTATTTCGCGTTTTCTTGCCATGTGATATTTTCACGCCGATTTATTTCGCGTTTTCTTGCCATATGATATTTTCACGCCGATTTATTTCGCGTTTTCTTGCCATGTGATATTTTCACGCCGATTTATTTCGCGTTTTCTTGCCATGTGATATTTTCACGCCGATTTATTTCGCGTTTTCTTGCCATGTGATATTTTCACGCCGATTTATTTCGCGTTTTCTTGCCATGTGATATTTTCACGCCGATTTATTTCGCGTTTTCTTGCCATGTGATATTTTCACGCCGATTTATTTCGCGTTTTCTTGCCATGTGATATTTTCACGGGGATTTATTTCGTGTTTTTTCTTGCCATATAATATTTTCACGCCGATTTATTTCGCGTTTTTTTTGCCATGTGATATTTTCACGCCGATTTATTTCGCGTTTTCTTGCCATGTGATATTTTCACGCCGATTTATTTCGTGTTTTCTTGCCATATGATATTTTCACGCCGATTTATTTCGCGTTTTCTTGCCATGTGATATTTTCACGCCGATTTATTTTCGCGTTTTCTTGCCATGTGATATTTTCACGCCGATTTATTTCGCGTTTTCTTGCCATGTGATATTTTCACGCCGATTTATTTCGCGTTTTCTTGCCATGTGATATTTTCACGCCGATTTATTTCGCGTTTTCTTGCCATTGATATTTTCACGCCGATTTATTTCGGTTTTCTTGCCATTGATATTTTCACGCCGATTTATTTCGCGTTTTCTTGCCATGTGATATTTTCACGCCGATTTATTTCGCGTTTTCTTGCCATGTGATATTTTCACGCCGATTTATTTCGCGTTTTCTTGCCATGTGATATTTTCACGCCGATTTATTTCGCGTTTTCTTGCCATGTGATATTTTCACGCCGATTTATTTTGCGTTTTTCTTGCCATGTGATATTTTCACGCCGATTTATTTCGCGTTTTCTTGCCATGTGATATTTTTCACGCCGATTTATTTCGCGTTTTCTTGCCATGTGATATTTTCACGCCGATTTATTTCGCGTTTTCTTGCCATGTGATATTTTCACGCCGATTTATTTCGCGTTTTCTTGCCATGTGATATTTTCACGCCGATTTATTTCGCGTTTTCTTGCCATGTGATATTTTCACGCCGATTTATTTCGCGTTTTCTTGCCATGTGATATTTTCACGCCGATTTATTTCGCGTTTTTCTTGCCATGTGATATTTTCACGCCGATTTATTTCGCGTTTTCTTGCCATATATATTTTCACGCCGATTTATTTCGCGTTTTCTTGCCATTATTTTCACGCGATTTATTTCGCGTTTTCTTGCCATGTGATATTTTCACGCCGATTTATTTCGTGTTTTCTTGCCATGTGATATTTTCACGCCGATTTATTTTGCGTTTTCTTGCCATGTGATATTTTCACGCCGATTTATTTCGTGTTTTCTTGCCATATGATATTTTCACGCCGATTTATTTCTCGTTTTTTCTTGCCATGTAATATTTTCACGCCGATTTATTTCGCGTTTTCTTGCCATGTGATATTTTCACGCCGATTTATTTCGCGTTTTCTTGCCATGTGATATTTTCACGCCGATTTATTTCGTGTTTTCTTGCCATGTGATATTTCCACGCCGATTTATTTCGCGTTTTCTTGCCATGTGATATTTCCACGCCGATTTATTTCGCGTTTTCTTGCCATATGATATTTTCACGCCGATTTATTTCGTGTTTTTTCTTGCCATATAATATTTTCACGCCGATTTATTTCGTGTTTTCTTGCCATATGATATTTTCACGCCTATTTATTTCGCGTTTTCTTACCATGTGATATTTTCACGCCGATTTATTTCGCGTTTTTCTTGCCATGTGATATTTTCACGCCGATTTTATTTCGCGTTTTCTTGCCATGTGATATTTTCACGCCGATTTATTTCGCGTTTTCTTGCCATGTGATATTTTCACGGGGATTTATTTCGCGTTTTCTTGCCATGTGATATTTTCACGCCGATTTATTTCGCGTTTTCTTGCCATTGATATTTTCACGCCGATTTTTCGTTTTCTTTGCCATTGATATTTTCACGCCGATTTATTTCGCGTTTTCTTGCCATGTGATATTTTCACGCCGATTTATTTCGCGTTTTCTTGCCATGTGATATTTTCACGCCGATTTATTTCGCGTTTTCTTGCCATGTGATATTTTCACGCCGATTTATTTCGCGTTTTCTTGCCATGTGATATTTTCACGCCGATTTATTTCGTGTTTTCTTGCCATGTGATATTTTCACGCCGATTTATTTCGCGTTTTCTTGCCATGTGATATTTTCACGCCGATTTATTTCGCGTTTTCTTGCCATGTGATATTTTCACGCCGATTTATTTCGTGTTTTCTTGCCATGTGATATTTTCACGCCGATTTATTTCGCGTTTTCTTGCCATGTGATATTTTCACGCCGATTTATTTCGCGTTTTCTTGCCATGTGATATTTTCACGCCGATTTATTTCGCGTTTTCTTGCCATGTGATATTTTCACGTCGATTTATTTCGCGTTTTCTTGCCATGTGGTATTTTCACGCCGATTTATTTCGCGTTTTCTTGCCATGTGATATTTTCACGCCGATTTATTTCGCGTTTTTCTTGCCATGTGATATTTTCACGCCGATTTATTTCGCGTTTTCTTGCCATGTGATATTTTCACGCCGATTTATTCGATTTGTGTTTTCTTGCCATGTGATATTTTCACGCCGATTTATTTCGCGTTTTCTTGCCATGTGATATTTTCACGCCGATTTATTTCGCGTTTTCTTGCCATGTGATATTTTCACGCCGATTTATTTCGCGTTTTTTCTTGCCATGTGATATTTTCACGCCGATTTATTTTGCGTTTTCTTGCCATGTGATATTTTCACGCCGATTTATTTCGCGTTTTCTTGCCATGTGATATTTTCACGCCGATTTATTTCGCGTTTTTTCTTGCCATATAATATTTTCACGCCGATTTATTTCGTGTTTACTTGCCATATGATATTTTCACGCCAATTTATTTCGCGTTTTCTTGCCATGTGATATTTTCACGCCGATTTATTTCGCGTTTTCTTGCCATATGATATTTTCACGCCGATTTATTTTGCGTTTTCTTGCCATGTGATATTTTCACGCCGATTTATTTCGCGTTTTCTTGCCATGTGATATTTTCACGCCGATTTATTTCGCGTTTTCTTGCCATGTGATATTTTCACGCCGATTTATTTCGCGTTTTCTTGCCATGTGATATTTTCACGCCGATTTATTTCGCGTTTTCTTGCCATGTGATATTTTCACGCCGATTTATTTCGCGTTTTCTTGCCATGTGATATTTTCACGCCGATTTATTTCGCGTTTTTTCTTGCCATATAATATTTTCACGCCGATTTATTTCGTGTTTTCTTGCCATATAATATTTTCACGCCTATTTATTTCGCGTTTTCTTGCCATGTGATATTTTCACGCCGATTTATTTCGCGTTTTCTTGCCATGTGATATTTTCACGCCGATTTATTTCGTGTTTTTCTTGCCATATGATATTTTCACGCCGATTTATTTCGGTTTTTTTGCCATGTGATATTTTCACGCCGATTTATTTCGCGTTTTCTTGCCATGTGATATTTTCACGCCGATTTATTTCGCGTTTTCTTGCCATGTGATATTTTCACATGCCGATTTATTTCGCGTTTTCTTGCCATGTGATATTTTCACGCCGATTTATTTCGCGTTTTCTTGCCATGTGATATTTTCACGCCGATTTATTTCGCGTTTTCTTGCCATGTGATATTTTCACGCCGATTTATTTCGCGTTTTCTTGCCATGTGATATTTTCACGCCGATTTATTTCGCGTTTTCTTGCCATGTGATATTTTCACGCCGATTTATTTCGCGTTTTCTTGCCATGTGATATTTTCACGCCGATTTATTTCGCGTTTTCTTGCCATGTGATATTTCACGCCGATTTATTTCGCGTTTTCTTGCCATGTGATATTTTCACGCCGATTTATTTCGCGTTTTCTTGCCATGTGATATTTTCACGCCGATTTATTTCGCGTTTTTCTTGCCATGTGATATTTTCACGCCGATTTATTTCGTGTTTTTTCTTGCCATATAATATTTTCACGCCGATTTATTTCGCGTTTTTCTTGCCATGTGATATTTTCACGCCGATTTATTTCGCGTTTTCTTGCCATGTGATATTTTCACGCCGATTTATTTCGCGTTTTCTTGCCATGTGATATTTTCACGCCGATTTATTTTGCGTTTTCTTGCCATGTGATATTTTCACGCCGATTTATTTTGTGTTTTCTTGCCATATGATATTTTCACGCCGATTTATTTCGCGTTTTCTTGCCATGTGATATTTTCATCTTGATTTATTTCGCGTTTTCTTGCCATGTGATATTTTCACGCCGATTTATTTCGCGTTTTCTTGCCATGTGATATTTTCACGCCGATTTATTTCGCGTTTTCTTGCCATGTGATATTTTCACGCCGATTTATTTCGCGTTTTCTTGCCATGTGATATTTTCACGCCGATTTATTTCGCGTTTTCTTGCCATGTGATATTTTCATGGGATTTATTTCGCGTTTTCTTGCCATGTGATATTTCCACGCCGATTTATTTCGCGTTTTCTTGCCATGTGATATTTTCACGCCGATTTATTTCGCGTTTTCTTGCCATATGATATTTTCACGCCGATTTATTTCGTGTTTTTTCTTGCCATATAATATTTTCACGCCGATTTATTTCGCGTTTTCTTGCCATGTAATATTTTCACGCCGATTTATTTCGCGTTTTCTTGCCATGTGATATTTTCACGCCGATTTATTTCGCGTTTTCTTGCCATGTGATATTTTCACGCCGATTTATTTCGCGTTTTCTTGCCATGTGATATTTTCACGCCGATTTATTTCGCGTTTTCTTGCCATGTGATATTTTCACGGGGATTTATTTCGCGTTTTCTTGCCATGTGATATTTTCACGCCGATTTATTTCGCGTTTTCTTGCCATGTGATATTTTTACGCCGATTTATTTCGCTTTTTCTTGCCATGTGATATTTTCACGCCGATTTATTTCGCGTTTTCTTGCCATGTGATATTTTCACGCCGATTTATTTCGCGTTTTTTGCCATGTGATATTTTCACGTCGACTTATTTCGCGTTTTCTTGCCATGTGGTATTTTCACGCCGATTTATTTCGCATTTACTTGCCATATAATATTTTCACGCCAATTTATTTTGCGTTTTCTTGCCATGTGATATTTTCACGCCGATTTATTTCGTGTTTTCTTGCCATGTGATATTTTCACGCCGATTTATTTTCGCGTTTTCTTGCCATGTGATATTTTCACGCCGATTTATTTCGCGTTTTCTTGCCATGTGATATTTTCACGCCGATTTATTTCGCGTTTTCTTGCCATGTGATATTTTCACGCCGATTTATTTTGCGTTTTCTTGCCATGTGATATTTTCACGCCGATTTATTTTGCGTTTTCTTGCCATATGATATTTTCACGCCGATTTATTTCGCGTTTTCTTGCCATGTGATATTTTCATCTTGATTTATTTCGCGTTTTCTTGCCATGTGATATTTTCACGGGGATTTATTTCGCGTTTTCTTGCCATGTGATATTTTCACGGGGATTTATTTTGCGTTTTCTTGCCATTTGATATTTTCACGCCGATTTATTTCTCGTTTTCTTGCTTTCTGATATTTTCACGGGGATTTATTTCGCGTTTTATTACCATTTGATATTGTCACGCCGATTTATTTCGCGTTTTCTTGCCATGTGATATTTTCACGGGGATTTATTTTGCGTTTTCTTGCCATGTGATATTTTCACGTCGACTTATTTCGCGTTTTCTTGCCATGTGGTATTTTCACGCCGATTTATTTCGCATTTACTTGCCATATAATATTTCCACGCCAATTTATTTTGCGTTTTCTTGCCATGTGATATTTTCACGCCGATTTATTTCGGATTAACTTACAATGTGATATTTTCACGCCAATTTATTTCGCGTTTTCGTGCCATGTGATATTTTCACGCCGATTTATTTCGTGTTCACTTGCCATGTGATATTTTCACGCCGATTTATTTCGTGTTTTTTCTTGCGATGTGATATTTTCACGCCGATTTATTTCGGATTTACTTACCATGTGATATTTTCATGTCGATTTATTTTGCGATGCTAATTATAATTGCTCACAAATTACATCGCAAAGGAATATACGGAGAGTTGGTATACAATAACCTACTTGGCTTCAAGACATTTACATAGATACTTCCGCAATATATAAATGATAATGCGATATCCCTGATAATAATTATCCTGTTACAATTAAGTGCGGACATTTGCATCTTATCTGCAATAAAAAATGTTGAAATTGAAACATATGTCTGTAACAGGGAATAAAGACTTAAGTTAAATCGTTAATGAACGAAACCAAACAGCGCTTATATCAATCTTGTACTTTGTATTACTACGGCAATATATCTGTGTGAGGTTTGATTTACGAACATACCCTCAGTGGGCGTATGTCAATCACTTAAGCTATGCTATCAGTCATGTCCTTAAATCATCCATCCCAGGAGGGTAGTTTAAATTTTGAATATAGATCAACGACATTCCGGCACTTCGTCTTCCCCGTACGACTTGAGAATGACTTCACACATGTCGGAGACAAGAACTTGATTCTTCTGTGCAGCCAAACCGTCGTATCCCATGACTAACGACCAAGGATTCCTCATAGTTTACACCGGAAATCTCGACATACTGATCGATATATATGAGGATATCGGACGCTTTTCCCCAACCATTTCCCCAAAGTTATACATCAGAACTTAATACTTGAATTAACGGGCTTCCCATAAATTTCTTACACACACTCATTGCAATCTTCGTGTATTTTAAAGAATTTACGCATGAAGTCCAGCTCAGTATTTGTTTTCAGAAAATCTCTGTAGAACTTTAAGAAACGAAAATGTGTTCCTTTTAATATTTGGGTCATAATTTGTCTTAAATTAAGACAATTAACACGTTATCTACGCGATTAAATATATGACTGCTGCTTTTGCTGTCTTTTGATTGGCCGATACGCTTCTCAGAAGTATTCATCAACTGCGATATCAACCCCGAAATCGGCGGCGAAAAGCACGCGAGGTTACTGGACTCAGTCCAGATACCTCTCGCGAGTCCAGTAACCTGTGTCAAAAATAGATCGAGGAAAACTCCCTTGAGATGTGACGTCATAATCACTTTTGACGTCGAGTCGTACCCAAATATAGCGTAACGGGAGTTTCCCTCATTCAATGACGTCGGGACAGTCTATTGTGACGTCATTATTATGGCGGACGGCAGCAAGTTTACTGCGATCAACGGTTATCAACAGAAATGAACTGCAAACTTCAATTTATGGAAAACGTTCAAGAATGCCAGACGGGCTGCAGTTGATACAATATTCCGGTTCTACCAGTCAGTGAGTCTACACCGTTAGCAAGGAGCATTTGGATATTTACCATTAATACTACATGTAACTACTTTTGTAAACAGAAAGTTTGCATATACCATCCTGTTTTTGTAGTTAATTCTTTTTGAAGAGCCGGGTAAATATATGTAAGTTTCATATAATAAAACAGTTATCGACCTATTTTCAGGTGGATACGGTGAGTTATCAACCCTCGTAAATGATATAACCCTCGGCCTCCGGCCTCGGGATATATCACTTACTCGGGTTGATAACTCACCGTATCCACCTTAAATTAAGACAATTAACACGTTATCTACGCGATTAAATATAGGAATGATAAGTAATAACTTAGTCATCTGAGATATTCTGAATATTCTATAGTGAGTATGCTTGTTTATTGATATCTGTGTTTTAGAAAATAATTACTGATCAACCTAAAAGGTACAGCATTTACAACAACACTGGTTTAAAAAACAAAAACCAATAACTGACTTTTCAAACAGTTTGTAAACTACTTTCTTCAGTATCACTTGGTAACTCTCTTTGAAGTAAGGAAAAACGCTTTTGCCTTGTATTTATATATGCCAACTGGTTACTTTTTCCTAGCGCGTCATTGGGCAATCAAAATGAAAACGTCTTATTCTCCAAAATTAGATATGATTTTGTGATCCCAGGAAATTTTAATCGAAAACATTCACTAATACGGATACCGGGGCCCTTCTATGGAAAGCCAGTGTTTTATTCAGACAATGATTCTCAGTATTTAGATTACGTTTAGAGAGTGGGGCAATAAAACAGTCCATCACCTTCCTTATTTAATCGGATAACATTATACAAATCTGTGCTCTAATTCACCGTTGTTGCTTTTGGGTTCTTGCATTTGGTCATCCCTAAGTCTATCAGGCAGCATTGGAAGCTAGTGATATCAATTGTCCATGCTGCAGTACATTCATATACACCAAGTTTTCTGCAGACCTAACCATGCTGCCTTACATCCACAGCCAGCCGACTAAATGTGGTCTATTAACTGTAATCCTTACATAAATACCCAGGGCTGAGATTCCAAATTCTACCATTATTTATTGCCGGTTTTACCCAATCCGGAGCTGACTTCGTCATTTATAATGGCTTTTCTGTAAGCCAATGACACGGGGCCAAATGTAAGATGTTCCTATACAAGTATATATTAGTCCCTTGGGTATGATAAAGTACGTGTTGTATAGAAAACGATGACACTTTCCGTGATAAAGAAAACACTAGCAGTCACAAAATTCAATGTTTATGCCTTGATTCCTGGTCGCCCCACGCCTGCAGACATAATTTGGAGAGAGATAATGCATCGTGGTGTGACTGTGTTCTTTTTTAGAAGTCCCTACCCAAGATATAGGTCTTCTTGCTGCATTATATGGTATTTTGGGAATTTGAAATCACAAATCTCCCACCGAAGCCTTCGTTTGCCATCTCTATCTTGGCACAAGCTATTAAGTTTCTTAGATCTAGCTGGGTAACGTTCTGCAATCGATATTAGGTATTTTGTTAATGTCTTAGTGTCAAAAACTTTATCATGCATCTTTGAGTTCCGTGTATCAAATCAATAAATTGTATAAAAAAAACTACCAGTTGAAAAAGGGTTCGGATCAGATTTAATATATTGTGACCCAGAATTCATCTAAGTGTACATTCACATCATGTTCCATATAAGAAGAAAGTTACATTGTTCTGAATATATATGTATATGAATCTCAGGAATCTAACAAAATTCAATATGAAAATGTACCTGCTATTCTCATATTTTTCTATTCATTTTTTTTCAAAACATTTTGATCTATAGGAGTTTTACGCTTTGGAAAGGATTTCATCAGCTTCACGCTTTCGTTATTGTAGCCAAAGTAGTTTTATATATTGTATCATTAATATCGGCTTTTTGATTAATACATATCTTGAAAACTGTAAAATGGTAAAACATTCGGGAAAAACATTTTTCTATCCATCAAACTAATTTATCATACTAAATTATCCTCCTTCCTCCAAATTGGACCTTTACATTTCCCTTCCATATTGGTAACTTGAACTGTAACCCAACATGTTTAGGTTCCGTTTTGTTCATTATCAGATCAAGAAGGACAAAACAATTGTTGGAAACCGGTGTCATATAAGGGGATTTTATACAGAGACTGTGAACAAACTTAATAATATTGATTTCTTCTACTTTTTTTTTCTAATTGCACACAATATTTTATTTGTTGATAAAATCTTATTCAATTTAATAAAATTCAACGTCCACACCATTCAAAAGGTAACGACTATACAAGCAAGGATGAGTGTTAAGTATACCGTCAGCATTAACACTAGAGCTGAGGTTGAAAGGACGGATAGCTTTGTGACGCCGTACAGACTAGATTTATATACTACACAAGAGTACAGAGACTTTGTGCCATCTACCATTGTTACGTCAGGGGGAGATTTGTCACAGCTATCAAACTCGTATGATTGAGTGACACCATGTCTGGTGGCCATTTGTCTTCTTCACCCAGGTGATTGTATATTCACACTTTCTGAAAGCAAACATGCAACGCACTATAAACTATAGTCTCCGTTGAACCAAACATGGGGCAAGCATTCCCTTACTGCCACAATAGCTTCAAACATTCGAAGAGTTTAACTTTTTTAAATAATTATAATGAAATCATACACGCAACATGCGATCCCTTTTATATCCGATTTAGTTGAATTAACTTCATTTCTCTGTACTCGTATTATCTTATTTCAATCATTGAATCGTAATCACTCAATAAAAAATATACCTGATATTATCCATTCAAATATTACATTTTATGAAATTATTTGTTTTCTTGACAAGGCTCGAAAAAATAAAACTTCTGATACTCTTTTCATGAAATATGAAATGAACGCTCATCAAAGATTCTATATGCATGAATCGGACCACAGCAAACATTAATACATGTACTATCAAAATGGACTATTTTGGCGTGGAATGCAACTACACTAATGTTTCGCTAGAAATATTACTTTCCTTTCATTTTCAATCGTTTAGTTTTCGTGCTAAATAATTAGTCTGTTGTATATTATATTTGTAGCATGTTAGTATTATATATCCTATGGAAGCGTGCCATCCAGTGAGGAAATAGAGTATTTCACTTTAACAGAACAAATGTATCATTGTAGCATACAGCAGGTGTAGTAGTGATGTGATAGCGTTTTATTTCAACTTTTGATTGAAGCGATGCCGTGACGATATGTCATACGTACAAAAACTCGAATATGATGCGACAATACCTAAAGTCTTCTGACAAAAAGCATACGATATTTTAACACCATGAACTTGTCACGCATAATTTTCATTAAATTTAATTTTCCATCGGTTAGACCGTAAAAAGAGAATGCAAGTTTAACATACGTTGTTATTTATCAAAAGATAGATAAAGGTTGAACTGAAAATAATGCAATGCTTCGGAAATTGTAAAATTGTTAATAGACGAAAATTACACAAATAACATTACACAGGGTTAATAATTACAGAGAAGAGAAAGGAAGTGATACATCAACGTAGTCTTAACAAATAACAAATAAAGGCAATATTTCTTGACGACACGTAAGAAATCCCTGAGATCAATTTCTGTAATCTTTCTTAAATGATCGGAATTTCTTTAGGATGTGTATTTTATATAGTGTTAAGTCCTCTGCTCCTGTAGACACCAGTCTGTAGTGATAGTATAGGATATTCATCCTTCTTCTAGGTACTGGGTTAAATCAACACAGTCAAAGAAAAACCTCAGGTCAGCAACAAAGGTCACAATACACGGGACAGAATTTCGAAGGAAATGTCAAACAGTCGGTAATGAAAACAAAGAAAACATTATGTGGTGGTTCATCGTAATTCATGTATTGTGCTGATGAGAGAAATGTAGTTGATCTGACCGTACTGACAACCTTAGTATAGATAGAAACCATTGGATTCAGTGTGTTTTCATATTTTTAGAATTTGTAATTTTAATGAGGTTTTCTATCCGATAGCACAAAATGGCTATCGGTGTAAATGTATCGTTCTTTATGTCAATAGTACATTGTTGGAATAAGATGAAGGTTACATTTAGTAAACGTGATTCGGTGAGGATAAAGAAGGAAATGACATCATAAAAAGTGTATAGTTTGAAAACTACGCCACAGATACAAATGATTTATATATCAAACGAATACTCAAAATAAAACCAATAATATCAGAATTTCAAAATAAGTTGACAAACCACTGAATCTAATGGAAACAGTGTTTCTATACTTACGGCACGGTACTGTGGATATTTAAAAATCCTCCTTGTTACAGAATAAATCTTAAATGATGATATTGAAGATTAGCCAATCATTAAGATTTTGATAATCAATACATTTAACAATTTATGTTCAGTTTTACAATGTATTCAGTATAGCCTATTGATACATAAAATGTAGGGATATGTGTCGTTCCGTCATCAGCCGTTCCTTAAAGAACAAATATGATGCATGAATTGACCCATTGGGATATTTTTGTAAATAGATATGTACACGTCATTCTTTTTACACGAAACCTTTGAAGATAAATCATGACCTATAAACACATGTAGGGGTCTTCATGATAGACGCAAACCCGATAAAGCACTAGGAGGACATCATCTGAAGAGTTCCCCTGGGACCTGTCAATCTCCGTGACACAATATAGCTGATAATCCACTTCACGGCTACTCCAAGTCCCCGCGGACGACACCAAACAAGTGTTTTCCGTGTAAAACAGTGCGTTTGTCGTCTCCTTGGAGCATTTCTCAAACAATATTTATCTTAAGGTCAACGAATGCCCCCGCCATCGACAAAATGGTCATTGTTGTGACTGTGCTAAGTAGAACATCAAATGATCTTGGATCGCTAGATAATGATGTAACCACAACAACAAGGCCATTCAGTGTTATCGATAGACTGAGGATGTGGATGGCGAGGTAACTAAAACACCACCATACTCTATATAGATTGTATCTGTAATGATGGTAATAATATAATGGTAGTAATAATAGGTAAAAAGCAATATGAGGATTATCCTAGAGAAATAACGCCAAAACAACATTTCGGCAAATAACCTACAGAAAGTAGGATAACAGTGATAGAGAATACGTCACGCTACTGAACAAAGTTACAAGAAGATAACTAACATGGACTCATGGAAATATGTTTTACACGTATGGATAATATTTATACAAATCCTAATGTTGGTTTCTGTTTGCTATGGCCGAACGATCTTGCGATTATATTTTACATGTGTCTAGGCCGTAGGAATGTACACATTGCTATTGGTAGCACTACCTAATGTTGGTTTCTATTTGCTATATCAGCAGTGCTTTACTTAACATTTATCTTTACAGTATCCAAAAAATATACGTAACAGTGTAAACTAAGGTTAAAAGGATTCGTGTTTATTAAATGTGACGTAACTTCCAATACATTTGTATTCATTTGCCTATTTAGGTATTGGCCATAGGGTCCATGTACTAGTGTAAGTTATCAAAACATAAAATTCATCAAAAGGTTTTAAAAGATTCATAATCAATATACTTCTCATAAAATAAAGGAACTGTTGCAAGTAATACAAAGTACTTTAAATTGTATGAGAAACCTATTGTTATGTATAGTCTGGTGTTCTTATCCGATACCCATAAATAGATACATTTTAAATGGAAATATACTAAAAGTAATTTACTAGGACTTCAAACGTCTGAGACACTACACCATATCCAACTAACTCATGTCCCTGGGGTCTGAAAGATGTCTTTATCGGTGTGTTTTGTGTCCATGGTGATTTTACAGAACCATATATATCTACCAAAGTTAAAACGTTCCTTATAAGACAAATGCTCTGATGTGTCAATGAAATTATATACCTATTTCAATAAAAGAAGTATTCAATCCCGAATTATTATAGGCAACATTGTATACAGAAATTTACGATATACATATTTACTTACGATAACATTTATTACTCGTTTACTAGTTTATTTATTTACTAGTTTTGAATGATTTGGTCTAGTCTAGCGTTTCACACAGTTACGAATATCAGCAATAATGTCGCGCAGGAATGCCATGTTTCCCGATTAATATCACCAGATAATTTCAAAATGTGTTGCTCTAATTAAATGTTGAACACAAAGATGCTTTCATGTGAAATTTGGATGAGAAAAAGACTGGCCAACAACATTAGGTGGAGTCTTTGTTGATGTCGGAGTCTTACTCGATAAGTGCCCCTTGTAGGGTGTAGAATTGTCAGTAGCGCCGGAATGTTTTGTTATGAATACCGATGGGTGTCCTCAAGTATTCCAACAAACGTGTTTTGGTGTAATTACTGTCACAGAAAAAACTTGGACGTCACACGATATGATTGTCACAGGGAGTATGCAGGAGGATAGTACAAAGCTACACCAGGGCTCCGAGGGGAAGAATGTTATTTGCCGACTCTGTTTTGAACAAATAAAGCAAAACACGAAATAAAACGATGATCACAATATTTAACAGCAACAAGTAAACAATATTTTTACGCAACTCGGCAATGGAACAGTATATCCATCATGAGTTCGAGAAAAACTTCCATGGACATTAGAAGTTTATATGAATTTCCATCATAAGTATGAAAAAGTGTGAGATTTAATAGACAATGTGACGTGCCAACTTTGTAAGAACATGTGGCGATAGTATCATTATGTTATCTACATATGTTATGACATTTCATATTATTTCTGTATTCAATTTCCACTCGAATTTATTCCTTGACTGGTTCTTTAATAATAGTTATTGGATACAAAGACGATATGTTTCCAGGATAAACATCTATCGTATATCTTTTGTGAACAATGTACAATTTTTGGCCTTCAGTGGAGGAATACATCTAGAATTGTCTCCCTGGAACGGGAGACAATTCTAGATTCACCCTCGAGAAAATAACTCTTTCCATGGAGACAATTCTAGACGTATATCGATACATAGGGACATAATTATTTTATTACACCGAACAAAATTATTAGAAAAGAAGTACAAATTCATGGATATTGATGGTTGACGTTGCAGATGACGGCAATCTCCGCTCACGTGTGGAGTTTCCAAGGGTTATTTCCCTGAGTGGTTATTTCCCTGAGGTTATTTCCCTGAGTGGTTATTTCCCTGAGTGGTTGTTTCCCTGAGTGGTTATTTCCCTGAGTGGTTATTTCCCTGGGGTTATTTCCCTGAGTGGTTATTTCCCTGGGGTTATTTCCCTGAGTGGTTATTTCCCTGGGGTTGTTTCCCTGAGTGGTTATTTCCCTGGGGTTATTTCCCTGAGTGGTTATTTCCCTGGGGTTATTTCCCTGAGTGGTTATTTCCCTGGGGTTATTTCCCTGAGTGGTTATTTCCCTGAGTGGTTATTTCCCTGGGGTTATTTCCCTGAGTGGTTATTTCCCTGAGTGGTTATTTCCCTGGGGTTATTTCCCTGGGGTTATTTCCCTGAGTGGTTATTTTCCTGGGGTTGTTTCCCTGAGTGGTTATTTCCCTGGGGTTAGTTCCCTGAGTGTTTATTTCCCTGGGGTTGTTTCCCTGAGTGGTTATTTCCCTGGAGTTGTTTCCCTCGCCTTCCACTTCCGGTGTGACATCCAATGTCATGTGATCAAGTTTAATCTAGTCAGAAAATTTTAAATGAAAGTGAGGTGTAATAATACCGGCTACCGGTAATACTGTTCCGCGATTTTTTTATACGAACAAGTTTTCAATTGTATATGTCTGCAGCATATGCCCATTCGTGCTTTCTTTGATGTCTTTATAATACCTGTAAATACTCAGTATGCGCGGTAATCTTTTCTACTAATTCAGACGAAGAAACACATTTTTACAATCAATTTAATTAATAGAAACCACCTGCAATGATGTTCGATCTGAGAAAGGTGCAGGTTCGACATATGACCTTCATTAAGACTAACAGACACAACACATCCGAAGTACATCCGGACAGTGAGAAGTTTTCGGTCAATCCGATAGATAAGGTCATCGGTTATGTGTATACGGAGTAAATCATGTCCAGACAGCTATTGGTAGGGTTAGCTGGACGTGAAACCCTGTATACCAGCTGGCTGGCTGGAAAATCATTTTCCTCAAAGTACTTATATAGACTTGTTATAAAAACTATGTAACTTTAACTCTGTTTGCAGTAAGATCGTTTATGTTAAGTGTTTAAGACGGATCCTTCTCGACTTCGGTAGCTAAAACTGTCTCGCATATTTCTTCTCTGTGACAACAGCACACACTCGCGTCTCCAAAATAATTAATACTACTAAAGACGTCTTCAATTTCTTTTTGATCGATCGTTGATTCACCAAAATACGTTAAACAGAAAAGTCATTGTTGGTATCATAAGTATTAGAGGTAAAATTAATGCAACTGGTTACATGTTTTCAAAATTTTCATTTCCAACTATTGCGCCATCTTATCAAATGAACTCCTATTACGCCATCTTATTAAATAAACCTAGAGAATATTGATAGATTATATTATATTATATACTTACTGTAATTGATCAGTCATTACTCGTGCTCCATTTTAACTAATTATGTGACTCATCATCTACACTAACAGATCAAATTAACTCGGAATGGCACCGGTCCCTGTGAGGTTCGCCAAAGTTCAAATAACGGCTACTGCGAAACTCATGAAATATGCACGAGGCTAATTTTGTTCCTCATGGAGGTTGTCGATCATTCCGGTCAGACAACTAACCTTTCTGACCCGGAATATGTGTAAAACGTTCATAGAAACTCCGAAACGCCCATGGTAAATTCTGTTACGCCTTACGCGTATAGATATTTTGCTGCAACTTGACACAGTAAAGGCGGTAAACGTTAACCTATATTTTACCAATACTCGTCCAGTCTTTGATGAAATGTAAACCAGTGGTGCTGCAGCCTAGTCAATACAGACCACGTATATCATTCTTTTCCTTCGAAGTACTAGAAACTGCATAACAAGTCCTAAAACTTTAACCTTAGCTTGTTCCAATCATTATGATGGCCTTGATAAATTTTACCCAAAAATATTTTTCTTCTGGATCTCACATTGGGTGATTAAGATTGTATTGCAATTACAGTCCATAGATATGTCTTTACCTTCGGATCCGTGTAAGATATCATTCTTGTAAGCAACTAAAATAAGTATTGTATTCATAGAAGGACATGGGTAGTGATAGATTTTGGTATCATACCTACTGATTCGTTTGACATAAAACACATATTGTGGTGAGAAAACAGATGAATATTTAAAATGAATACGATTTTAAAGATGATTTGACATGCTTTGTGATAGGTATCCTATTTACATAGACAATATTATCTTGGCAAATGTTTGTACTCGCCACTGGCTCTCCATGTTTTACTGTCTGTGAATGTAATTAGCAGCAAATGTATTTCAGGTAAAATACATCTGTTTTACTTAGTGAGAGAACCGTCGAAGGTCGGACACAATTTCAAGTTAAATGGCGGGACACTTAGCGTGTCAACAGGATGGGATTGGGTTCATTATGAACACATATGAGTCCATCGATTCTCCATCTAACTGTCTGTTCCTTTTATAGCGATCGGACGTATTTTGACATCGTGTTAACACAGTTTAAATACCAATATACGAAACTAACCATTTTACAATAATGTATAATTCAGGAAGTCGGGAATTGGCGACATGTGTCCAGTGTAATAAAGCAAACTTAATGGACCACACCAGGGACATTCTCGATACACCAGGGACATTCTCGATACACCAGGGACATTCTCGATACACTAGGGACATTCTCGATACACTAGGGACAAGTTGTGGTATTTTAACTGTCACAAAGCTATATAAAGAACATATGTTGCAAATGATCATCATGGGCAAACAATATATAGAAATTAACAGTCTTGTGACTTCATTTTCCTTCAGACAAATACGATAATGAAGTTACGATTTAGCACTTTATGCATGACTATGAGAATGCTTCCATACACAATCTGTCAATCCGAACACTATTAAAGGCATGGTCACAACTGTATCAGCTAAATTAATTTTGACTTGATAGAGGAGGATAGTTTAAGAATTTCGTGCCAACGGTTCCGATGAAACATAGAGATAATGCAGTGTATATTATCGCAATTCGTATTAATAACACGTAAAACAACTACTTTGCAATTTTAAAAAAAATGATACCACATCTATGCAATATGTTATAATGACATTCAATACATTGTGGTGAAAAAAGTGTGAAAATAGTCGAGCATACATTCATCACAAATATACGATGCATTTACATACTTGGCGTCCTAACGTTTGAGTTGTATTGTTTCCGCTGGAGTGTAGTTACGTTAATCCCAGTATCATTGGAGATTATAAATTTACCCCAATATAGCCTTGATATTAAATTTGTGGTTGATGTAAGCGACAAATTTGGAAACTCTTGCAAACTACGAAGCTCAAGTCTACCTTTGTATCTTGTAATAGCCATTGCAAAAAAAGCGATATTTTGCGTATTTGCTTTTCATTGTCGTTTTTATTTCAATTTCAAAAGCATCAATTTTTACAGAACGATGAAATACATGTTCTAGTTTCACACCCGAATAAACCTAATTTGATTTTGTATGTTTATTTTTCCGAGTGTTTACATAGACGTAATGCCTTCGTATATCGTGACATTTATATATGTTTGTTGTCGGCTTATTTGTGTTGCGCAAAAAACATCGATATAAAACCAACCAATTGGCTCAATTGTATATCGCTCTGTCGTAACAAATCAATGATTGTTCATTGCTCGAAATTTAAGCTGTATACCTACCCTCCACAATTTAAATAAACATGGATCTGTAAACACGTGTCGCATAATGAACCTGTAACTTAAATGTTCACCAATAATCTATTTCAAAAGAATTGTAATCATCAATGTACGCATGTTATGTAAACCTCGCGAGTCGTGTGCTCTTTGTGCAGGTAATTAATATAATTATAGAACCTTTTTATCTATCAGCTCATCAAGGGTACATCACTAACGTTTGCTCATCCCCTAATAACCTTGTCACGAGATCATGACTCCCGTGAGATTTATCCTCAGTGTTGTTGTATACGGTAGTTCCATGTAAACATTTTCTATGGCAAATAATTTCATGAAACCCACATAGTAAAACAATACAAGTGGTTTGTAAACATTAATGTCATAATGGAATTGTGACGTATTTGAATTAAGCCAATTAGTACGAGCAGTGATTATCTTTATGGTATAGTGGTGTAAATGATTTCTTAAAAGTTTGTTTAAAGAAATGAAACGAATAAAATATAAATCTGGCGAAACAGACAGAATATGTTCTCAATACCTGCTGGCTATCAGCGAACACAAATCCCGATCAATTTACCTAATAATACACAAGATTCTAAATTACGCTTCGACGCCACAATTTATCTTAACAACATCTGATTTGGTATATTATCTTATCTTACTTCATTGGATGAAATGTAGACATTTATAAAGAGTGGAGCTGTCTTGTCACAAGATTGGCAGTATTCTTGTGACATTTATCAACGTTACATTTCTTTGGGAAATATATCTTACAATTGTTTGAAATGATTTATTGACTTTGCGCAGCTTTAAAGTCCTCTGTGGACATGATGATGATGTAGAAAGTAAAAGGAAAGCTAATGTCTTACACAGAAGCTTAATATACATCTAGATCTTCTGGGCCTCTTACATATGTCAATGCAATAAAGTGGATTTACCTTCTGTTAACGTCCTGCTATAGAAGGTCATGTCGTCTGGTTTTATATAGTTCAATGAAACCGCTAAATAAATCGGAAAGCGGTAAAAATAATTACGCTGATTTTACATCGTAAGTCATGCAATATGCCAAGTCATGGCTATAAATAGGTTTAGAGTTATGTAGTCATTGTTCCAAAAGAATGTGCTTTGACCTTTTACTCTCCAATTATTTGCGTTTAGTTAATAAATATACCAATTTCTAAGGACTAGTTGTATATTGGGTGCAATATTGGAAAATTTCATAAAAAAAACTAATACGCATACGAAGAGTACTATTTGCTTTCAAAATCATAAATTGTTTCTGAATTACCATATAATGAGGAGAAAATAATTTAATGATTTGATAAATATCTATAAAGTTTAATAGTTATATATTTTTTTATTAAAATGTATTTGATAAGTGTCGATTACTGAAAACATTCTGTTCCGTTTTCATGTAGTTGATGTGATTCAGTGTCTGTTGTTTGATATGAGGCAGATTGAGATTCAATGCCTATGGAGTAAGATACAACATCAAACAGTCAGGATCTAAGAACTATTTACACCAAGTTGTATAGAGCAAAACTCTTCTCAGCGGTCTATTTTCAACCATTAATTGATTCAAATTTTGCTGAATGAATTTAACCCACACCTTTACGTTTCCTTCACCTCCTCTCTTATTCAGAACTCTCGTTTTCACCTTTTACAATTTCAATCATTACAAAAGTGAACTTTCTATATGCTGTTCACCGATAATTTATTGGCTAATTCATGATGAGATAATTGATTTATCTAAGTGTCTAAGACACTTGTTTTTATTTTTCCTTGTAAGATTTATATATTTCATTCCTACAATTAGTCCCAGCTATTCTAATTGATTACGTTTGGTGTATATTATAACATATTACGTGTATTTTGCTTTCTAAGTTCTATAGATGATCTTGCAAAAGAAGAGGAAATTGTGATCCCTGTAATACTTTGCCGATGTGATGGCAAATTAACTTGAATTATATGATCTATAGAAGCTTGAACAATTGTATGTCCAATTACAATAGGTACATAAGATAGAGTTCGTCCCAGGGCTTTTAAAACTATGCTCCCTGTGTAAGTAGGAGTTTGTAATATACATTTGGCTCCCTGTCGCTGTGTGAACTGAACCAAAATCTAAGGAGCGCTATTCTAGTTCATTATTTCAAAATATTGTTAAAATAGAATGTTTAGATGTCATGAATAGTTTCGCTATCATGTTTAGTTCTAGTGTCTACTGTTTTAATAAATATCTTTCCTTATACCGATATTTCCTAAGAGGTGTATTTATTTTGCTATAAAGATCCTGTATTCTTTAATTTCTTACTAAAATCGTTTTCACAAATATTATGACCAATTTAACTTTATTTAACAAGATTCTTTTGTTAAGCTGTATTTAATATAATTTTTCTCCGGGGAATATGATATATGTTGTAATTGGTTACACACAATCAGCGGTAACCTTCTTATATCAATGGAACAATTGATCGGAAAAGGCTACATCATACAAGCACAACCGGAAGAAAAACTGCCACATGAGTAATTTCGAATAAAATCGGAAAACAAATTATGATTGGTTATAAACTGATGGAATTTAAACACCTTCTAATTGGTGTTAAGATTGGTGTTTGAGATAGCACGTGTTATGATCGTATGAAGTGATCAGCACTTCACGTATAGACATTAATATTAATTATACTCTCTATGGTAGTGACTCAGAATAAGTACTCAGATTAAAACATATGACAAAAACTTTAATTATACATGAACTTATTGTTCAGATTTAATCAGTGAAATGATTGATTGTTAGCACTTGCAGATACCGACCGTCAGCGCGAGCTCGACTCGTACCAATTATTTCTCGGGGTGATTGAAAGTTGAGATCTATCGATAAAACAATAGTTTATAATTGTAAGTTATAAAAGGTCCACTAAGCTAACAGCATTGACCTCCTGCATGGACCGAGGATTCAAAGACGTGTTGACACATAGCTTGTGGTGTGGTTATTCAGTGTAGGTTTGTAATCAATGCTGAAACTAAAGTGAACCACAAATAATAATCCACTGGATCTCAAAAGAATAGGTTCAATTAGGTACGATAACGATGGCGAATGTATGTTATTATAACGGCTTTATGATGGTGTTGATTGCATCTGTTGACGCATACAGTAGATATTACATTTGTATGATGATTTTTATTAAAACTGAAACAAAACATGCTCCTATGAGGCAAATTATCAGTATTGAATCACAGATTTGTGTACTTACAGATAATGTTTAATGTAATTATTATGGCGGTATACTAATGAAAAGCCATATAACTTCAAGCATTTCATGTTCACACAATGAATGATATTTAATAAACTTGCTTTTAGGGTTCCTTATTCCGATTTAAAACTCACTATCACTTTATGAAAATAAAACATAAAACCATACTTTAAACGATTTTTTTTTGCAATTATCGTTGAACGCAATATCAAGACTGTAAAAGGCATTAGCATTGATATGTTTTACACCGACACTAGTAATTAGCTGTTATAACCGCATATTTTAATTGCATTAGTATTAAATGTTGTCAGAAATGTCAATATCATTACATTACAGGTTAATGGCTAACACAGTAATAATAGATTTTTCTACAATTACGCCCAATGTGTGGTGTATAAACCTTACATAATTCAATAAAAGTTTGTGATATGTAAATATTAGTAATATTGACCCATTAAGCCGTCTTCAGCTCTCACACATCCATCCAACTACTAAACCAACTTCCGGAACAATCAGCTACACCTTGATGTTTCCTAAATATCAAACCTCCAAAAGGAAAGGACTATTTATGGTTAGGCCTTTTTACCCCTAATCCATTAATTTTTTAATTTGAGTATTAAAAATTAAAATTATTGCGTTTGCAATATATAGAGAATACATGATAAGTATCTTAGAACACAATATTTATTTTGGCGCGAGACTTAGGAAAGCTGAGATGATACAGGATGCGCAGAAACAGATGCATTCACTGAACCGAATAGGGCGCACTCCGTTTACCATTAACGCCTTTGCAAACAGAACCAGTAATTCTGCTCAATGTGTAATATCGCAGAAACAATATGGAAATATTAAAAAAACATAATTATCCATCACAGAGATACTTTACAATACGTACCTTTGCCTTGAGCCATACGAGGTTTTCGATATCGTAAAAAAGACGTAACTCCGGTAAATGTGACGTCTCTTTTTTGCGGGACTGAAAGACGTTTAATTCACCAAAAGGTCAAAGTTCGGGGTCAAGTTAGAAAAAGTTCCATCAGATGTGGAACCATATTCACGTGATCGTATTGACGAACAAAGCATTTTGTATTGACGGATAAAGCACAAGTTTATCCGTCAGTATATGCGACATTTGCAGGATAAATAGTACATATCTGATTTAATTGTAATAAAGGTTTACTAATTTTGCAGCTTTAGTTTGCCATGATGACTCTGCGAAATATACTTAAATTAACGGAATATGAAAATCTTGTAATTTTTCATTGTTTGTCTATCTTTTTAATAGTTTTGTCTAAAAACGATAGAACGCAATCTTGAACAAACTTAACATTTATTCATAATGTGGAGGTACTTTAGACACATCTTATGTATAAATATGAAAATTATTAAAGGATGCGCTCTATAGTTTCTAGATGAAAAACTTCGCAAAATATGATCAAAATTGATGACAGTTATATTCTGTATTTGTTTACCTGGCATTGACAGGTGTGAATTAACCTGTACCTGGTTCTACGCTTTCTTTGGGCATCTGGTTTCTTCCCATTAAAATATGTTTTATTTATCCTAAACTAAACAACAATGAATTATTAAAGATGACATTCAGAACCTGCATGATTTACATAATTAACAGGTAAGCTCACTTAACTGGGTTTTTTATTATGGAAATTGAAATAAATCAAATTATCTCTCATGAGTGACAACCCACATCTAAATCTACCAAATCAATTAACACACACAGTTAAACTGATCGTTTAAATCATTGGTCATACGCCATCGATTGTAGGATCATTAATATTCCAAATACATGTCAGCTATACCCAATGTATTCAGTAGTTATTGTCTGCGTGTTTATATCAACACTACATTAATTCATCTGCGTCAACACACCATTATCACACAATTCATCCCGTTTTGATTTGAACGTAACATGCAATACATAATGCAGTATTTCAGGCGATGGCCCAATCGCTTATCTGATTAGTAATACAGATTACGGCGAAATAAATTGGTGTCAAGGTACCCCGTCTAGCCGTCCATATATCTATATTTAGTAGCACGTGGGCAATCGATTACGGCTTTTATCTTTAGCAATAACTGGGATATTCTTGTTTGATGTTATTCCATTTTATACCTTAAGTCTGACATTTCGTTTTCAATGGTAAAAAAGGAAATAATTGATTTTTTACTTACCGGAAAAGCAATTTTTTTTCTAACCAAAAACATTTTCTTCTATATCATCGACAGAAACGAATACGTTGTACGAATTATAAAATACCATGTTTAAGTGATATCAATTTACCAGTGTATTGGGTGAATTAAACTTTAATAAAACCTTACCAATACATAACCACTGTCTGCGGCCTTCGGATATTCAACAGCTGTTAGATTATCACAAATAAAGTGGTCACTATGATACACCTGTAACGGGGATGGACATATGATTAAATTAGGTAAGTGAATGGATTGAAAATAGCCAGTGGATTTCATTAATTATATTTAAAGGCCATTGCATCTTTTATAAGGTTAGATATCATATAGTTTTCATCATGTAAGTGTGAATGAACGGACACAACAGTTAACAGTAAGATATAATTTTACCAAAGCAGCGTTATTTTGTTTGATGCACCTTATGTATATGAGCTTAATCGAGATTCCCACATTACAACACAAAGAGGTAATTCACATTTTGAAATGGATGTGGGCGCGGTGCTGATTACAGAGGAACATGTATAGCATGCTGTTTAGTGACATTTATTAGTATACTTTTATCAAAAGTTTTATCAAAAGTATACATATTACACGACCGACTCACAGCCCACGTCCTCTGTTTAGAACTTTCGTGAAAGTTGATATCAGTGTGCATATCAAACAGATTTATCTAAAGTCGTCTGCTCCATATGCCTCCTTTACAATCACTTTAATTTAATAAATGTTTAAAATAAACTTCTGTCTTCCCGACTTTTAAAATTAATCGAAGGATAATAATTCGACGAGCAAATACTAGACAGTACGGTTAATATTATAATTATTTGCCGAAAGATTTCCAAAAG
Source organism: Argopecten irradians (assembly GCF_041381155.1). Classification (NCBI taxonomy): domain Eukaryota; kingdom Metazoa; phylum Mollusca; class Bivalvia; order Pectinida; family Pectinidae; genus Argopecten; species Argopecten irradians. The sequence goes on along the minus strand of NC_091138.1, from coordinate 6,795,678 downwards.
ATGGAATTACAATAGTGTGTTGTAGAATCCGGTGCTCTGATGCAATATGCGAACGGTCAAGCGATATTATTTATCATATTATCTAAGAATGACATGTTTTAATGAGGGCGACATGTTTAATACAAGCCACGATAATTGTCGTCATCGTATAGGTGTTATAATTCTTTACCATTAAAGAGTATTATCGGTAATACACACCTGTATGAGCAGGTAGAGTAGGGTGAAAGGGTATCTGTTTACTGTGGGTCAGAATCCTATTTATTTGATTTCAACAGACCAGAACAGAAATAATTGATATGTCTCCAATCGTTACACCTTTGTATGACTGTCACATTGGATTGTACTTGACAAATCATTGTCACCACATAAACATGGGTGGTAAGGTGGGACCTAACCTTAAATAACTTACTATTTTAATGTCATTTCGCTTTTATGTTTTAATGTTTTACCATCACACCATCCGATATCATACCAAACAGCCATTGGTTATTATTGACATGACTACAGAACAAACACGGTGTTTTGTCTAACACGTAAGTGAAATAGAAGACGGTATACAGTATAATGACACGATGAAATACTACCATCTAGTTATAGACAGCCAGTATCAGTACATGCGGTCTTATACTTTGTGAATTCTCGCCGGATCATAAATACTTTAACTGTTGTCTTGTACATGAAGTTTGTAAGAACACACATCGTTATGTCTAGCAAGAAGACAGAGCATTGTGTTCCGAGACGTTGTTGTTGTCCATTGTATCATGTTACTCGTACTAGCATTAGTGTAGTGAAGTGATGATGGGTCCCCTGAATATCCATTTCGCATATCCCCGATACTTCGATGATGGCCCTACATCTCTTACGATATCAAAACAAAGTTCATAGCGCGTTCGTAACGATTAAGAGAAGAAAAATACATCGATTTATTTCTAGACATGTCATGATTAAAACATGGATAAAGCTGGTATACAAATTAAGTTTTTATTTGAAACTTTCCACTTATCGTAGTTGTTACTTACACGATTCCAATCAAAACAGTATAGACGAGTTTGTAGCATGTTTATATCCTACTCACAAGACGTCTTTTATACAAAAGGTGACTAGGATAAAACAAATATAGCTAACATAGCAATGACATCGAACTGTCTAAATGAGTGAGATGATAATGAATAAGTAAAACATTTTGTACATTTATGGTAAAAAAGAGGAAGAAAAAAATGAAAAAAATACTTATCTATATTGCGCAGGTTTTAGTAACTGAACTACATAACCTTCAGTGATAGCATTTAATAGCGACTGACATATAATACTCATATAATACGAAACGATATTGTCTATAGTTTATGTATCTTCTAGATGTGTTTTTGTGGTCATTTAGTTTTTTTCTAACAAAGGATTTTTTGTGTGTTTTGATAAAGGGTCAGATCGCCTGGAATAATTGACATATTATTTGTCCCTACCTTTGATATTTCTGACACAGACCTTGCACCCGAGACATAGGTATGCATCTGGTTCTCTTACTAATTATAGACACCGGCTGTAAAACAATAGAAAAATAATCACAATAAAAATAGAGTATATGGTCCTATTACTAATAGTTCAAACAGAGACCCTATCATACATTGATACTCTCCCCGGCGTTATATTGGTCGATACTGAGGTTTTATTTCGATTCCCTTACCAGTCTATATTTTCACGATAATTTTTGACGTGTGACATTTCACACTTGCCAGAGGTTGAATGTCTGTCGGACCATTACAGAAAACAATCGAGCTCAGTTTAATGGCAGTATAATTTCCAGTTGAGCGGATATTCTCTTCAGATATTACTCAGACCTTCTCTAGTCGGCTGCTATAAACGCCATATGCTCGCATGGCTAGGTTCGCCAACTCGTCTATAGGGTCGAAATGTACTTCAGGATCATAATATCTACAAAGCTACATTTATTCTGCCAACACTATCCAACACTTTCATTTTGAATCCAAACACATTACATACATATAACATCTTACATATTATCTTATATACCAGATCTGCGCATCACACGTAAATTAAAATAGATGTTTTTTTATACCATTGATATACTGCCACTGTTAAAGTTGCTTAGTTTTCATTGATGAGCTTGGACACTACCTATCAATCAGTTTTATCCAATCAGGTATCTCGATACATCCCGGGTCGGTTGTAACGCTGGATCAATATAGCGGGGTTCCCACTCTACCTTAGTGTGTGTACATTAAGGCCCGTAGCTTGTTGTGTTTCTCTCATTGTGTGACAAGTAACCGGCGGTACACGTCGGTCCAACTAGGTATACACAAAGTCACTGAGAGGTGTTCTCAGCTATTCTGGACGATCCAGAGATACACAAGGGAGACAGTGTGAGATGCTGTTAAGTTCTACTGCACACAATTTAATGCTGCCAAGGGTCTGACGACCGTCGAACGGAGAAGTAATAACTTAAGAGGATACAAGTTCTCAACTCAATCATGGAGGTGTGAAACTTGGACTCGTATTGTTCATACTCGTTTGCAGATTACATTTTATTTGCTGAAAGATGTTTTTCCAGGATGGACTTTAGATTCAATGTGTTTAATTGTTTGAAAGTTTATAGATAAAGTTCATCACCAGATATCTAATAAAGTCAAGATTATTGGAAAAGGATTTCTTGTCTCCAAGGATGGTCTTGGGAAAATGAAGCCATATAAGGAATCCAAGACTATCATCACTCACTAAATTCAATTTCGTAGTGAAGTACTTAGACAATATTCTTGTTATTATCCATCGCATGTTTTCTTATTACAATTTCAACCCACTCGGATCTACAAGAAATTTACTATTGTTGTACGGGGTTTTATTTATTACCATTAGAACTTATGCTGCGAATCATAAAAAATCTTAAAATGTAAACTTCAGCACAATATAGTAGCTAGGAGAGCACTGATGATGTCAGATGGATGAGATATAGAAGTTACGTACACTATGATGTGTGTGTATATGTCCATGGATATATTTATTTATTAGTGGTAGCAGTGTGCATGTTCATCTACAAAAGAGGATATACAGTTGTGGCCATGACATGAGGAAGGTATATCCGAGAGGACCACTGAGTTATTTCAGACGAAGTAAACTTTGCTCCATTCTCCTCTCACTGAGTTTCATATTGTTTTGTTTTGTGTTTGTTCTATACCAGAATGGAAGTGGTGTGGATGTGTCACCCTACGATAGTCCAGAAAACCAAGAGAAATATAACGAACAGGATCTAAATTATAGAAAATTACCACCAGAGATAAATGCCCTGGATTTATTCGGTTCCCGTCGACATAACAGAAATTTACAACATTTATATTCTAAGGATTTATTTGATGAGAAGCGAAATAAGGACTTAAATACTGTGATTAATATAAGGGGGAGGAACAAGATGAAAAGCGAAAGGAAACTCGTCTCCAAATCGCGACAGCGTGGGTTTTTTAATGTGCCAAAAAAGACAATGATTGAGAATGTTGGAGACAGCCCCTCTAGTCAGGAGGTGACGGACTATTATAACTTCGAGGGCTATAGACCTACCATTAGTGACGAAAGTACAGAGACACTCGAAGGACCGAGTAAGAAATTACCCAAAGTAATTATCATAGGTGTGAAGAAATGCGGCACAAGAGCCTTACTAGAATTCTTAAGGATACACCCGGAGGTCAAGGCTACTGGTCCAGAGCCCCATTTCTTTGACCGTTACTACGACTACGGGCTGGATTGGTACAGGTAAAAATCTAATTATACACTAGCACTACATGATTAAACATTTACACAGACGCATACGGACACCAAATATCACAAAATTTCCCGCTCTTTCATGGTTTATTCTCTTCCTTTAGCAAATTGATTTTCAAATTTTTTATTTTTTATCCCAAACGCGTTACTTTCTTTTCTTTGGTTTAGGATAATTCAATATTAAAAACGTTCTAGCCTCTAGTACTTTATTTTGGTCTTTCCTCGGTATATTTTGAAATCCTTTACCTACCTTTTATGTATAATCTACCTTCTACGATATCGATCCTACAATTGGTTTCTTACTTCCTTGTATAATGTGGATTGTTGCAGTCAATAACAGTGATAGAGACTGGCCAAATGAATACAGCACACTTTGATTTTAGATTGCAGTAATGAATTTAGAGTTAAATGTTCTCATTTAGGCCTGTATCAAAAGGATGAGAATCCACTAAAGCGTTTCTCTGTGTCGGTGCGATAGCATGTCACCTAGTGTGATTATCTGATAATGTTTAGATCGGTGACATATGGCGGTATATCACGATCAAACCAAACAGTGTATTAAAGTGTCACACTCCAGAGTCGACTGTCACAATATCACATTAGCTTTTCTACAATTAAATCCTAACGAGTGAACACAATTTGCTCACTTCAAAATCAAAATATTGATATGCATACGTACCTTAAAATGTAATTAGATACCATGACTTTATTTACATTAACTTAGTGTGTTCTGAACAATCTTCTATTTGAATTTAACATAAATTATGACGCTCTTATACATCCCACTTCCTTATTTAGACAATATCCATTGCAACTGTTAAGTGTGGTTATTCAATATTTTATTATAATTATGACCAGGTAAATCATAATTCAGAAAATATGAAACAACACATCACACCTGTTTCTTGCCCGACTTTTCCCTACATTTGTAAGACGGGTGTCGTCAGTGAGGTCAATCCTCCGAAACACCTGGTTCAATTGATCTGTTATAGCCTCTAGTCTATAATCTATAAGTCTATAATGCTCTCATTCTGATATTTAACATTAATATCCACATTTTGTAAAGTTTCCAAGACACAAATCTCTGTTATGAAGCCATCAGAAAATACCGCGTAAACGTGGTAGGTATTGGCATGCTTTAACTAATGTGATAAAGTATCACTTCGTCTAGGCAAAGACCAATCCTTATAAACACTGACAGTAATGTCCAACTACCTAAAAAGGGCTACTTAAAATAATCAGGAAGGTGTTTACATCCTTGTCAATTATTTCTACTGAATTTACTAAACCGTACAGTGTGTACTAGACCTATATTTATAGCATGAAGTAGTATACTGGTAGAGATGGTTATCCAGACAGTACAGTGTGTACTAGACCTATAATAGTATGAAGTAGTATACTGGTAGAGATGGTTATCCAGACTGATACAGTATACTGGTAGAGATGGTTATCCAGACAGTACAGTGTGTACTAGACCTATAATAGTATGAAGTAGTATACTGGTAGAGATGGTTATCCAGACAGTACAGTGTGTACTAGACCTATAATAGTATGAAGTAGTATACTGGTAGAGATGGTTATCCAGACAGTACAGTGTGTACTAGACCTATAATAGTCTGAAGTAGTATACTGGTAGAGATGGTTATCCAGACAGTACAGTGTGTACTAGACCTATAATAGTATGAAGTAGTATACTGGTAGAGATGGTTATCCAGACAGTACAGTGTGTACTAGACCTATAATAGTATGAAGTAGTATACTGGTAGAGATGGTTATCCAGACAGTACAGTGTGTACTAGACCTATATAGTATGAAGTAGTATACTGGTAGAGATGGTTATCCAGACAGTATGTTACTAGACCTATAAAGAGTATACTGGTAGAGATGGTTATCCAGACAGTAAAGTGTGTACTAGACCTATATATAGCATGAAGTAGTATACTGGTAGAGATGGTTATCCAGACAGTACAGTGTGTACTAGACCTATAATAGTCTGAAGTAGTATACTGGTAGAGATGGTTATCCAGACAATACAGTGTGTACTAGACCTATAATAGTCTGAAGTAGTATACTGGTAGAGATGGTTATCCAGACAGTACAGTGTGTACTAGACCTATAATAGTATGAAGTAGTATACTGGTAGAGATGGTTATCCAGACAGTACAGTGTGTACTAGACCTATAATAGTATGAAGTAGTATACTGGTAGAGATGGTTATCCAGACAGTACAGTGTGTACTAGACCTATAATAGTATGAAGTAGTATACTGGTAGAGATGGTTATCCAGACAGTACAGTGTGTACTAGACCTATAATAGCATGAAGTAGTATACTGGTAGAGATGGTTATCCAGACAGTACAGTGTGTACTAGACCTATAATAGTATGAAGTAGTATACTGGTAGAGATGGTTATCCAGACAGTAAAGTGTGTACTAGACCTATATTTATAGCATGAAGTAGTATACTGGTAGAGATGGTTATCCAGACAGTACAGTGTGTACTAGACCTATAATAGTATGAAGTAGTATACTGGTAGAGATGGTTATCCAGACAATACAGTGTGTACTAGACCTATAATAGTATGAAGTAGTATACTGGTAGAGATGGTTATCCAGACAGTACAGTGTGTACTAGACCTATAATAGTATGAAGTAGTATACTGGTAGAGATGGTTATCCAGACAGTACAGTGTGTACTAGACCTATAATAGTATGAAGTAGTATACTGGTAGAGATGGTTATCCAGACAGTACAGTGTGTACTAGACCTATAATAGTATGAAGTAGTATACTGGTAGAGATGGTTATCCAGACAGTACAGTGTGTTACTAGACCTATAATAGTATGAAGTAGTATACTGGTAGAGATGGTTATCCAGACAGTACAGTGTGTACTAGACCTATAATAGTATGAAGTAGTATACTGGTAGAGATGGTTATCCAGACAGTACAGTGTGTACTAGACCTATAATAGTATGAAGTAGTATACTGGTAGAGATGGTTATCCAGACAGTACAGTGTGTACTAGACCTATAATAGTATGAAGTAGTATACTGGTAGAGATGGTTATCCAGACAGTACAGTGTGTACTAGACCTATAATAGTATGAAGTAGTATACTGGTAGAGATGGTTATCCAGACAGTACAGTGTGTACTAGACCTATAATAGTATGAAGTAGTATACTGGTAGAGATGGTTATCCAGACAGTACAGTGTGTACTAGACCTATAATAGTCTGAAGTAGTATACAGGTAGAGATGGTTATCCAGACAGTACAGTGAAGGGGTTCTTTAACAGAATCTCAGATAAAAACAACTTACTCCACACATTGTGCAGTTAACTAATGTAAAACAGTTGTTCCTCTGACGAATATAGTTTATTACATATCCCAGACAATAATCCGCCTGCAGCCAAGACAGTGTTAAACAATACATATTATCCCTCCATATGTTCTAACTCATCACTGAAGGCTCCTACATGGACGAAATTGCTATCTGAGTCTACATAATACGTGTTACAGTTTACTGCATCTTTAAACTATGTTCATGGAAGAAATCATACGACTGGTTGTCCCCTGTAATCGTAGGTATGGCCTTACTATTAACGTTGTAGTACACAGTGACATAGGTATATTAATATCTATATACCATATCGGATCACGGCCAATCCCATCACTAAGTAGCATGATAACCGGACTAACGTGTCGTGCTGTAGTCGATAATGGGGTTTACATAAGTAGTCATCTATCTACAATACTATTTACTGTATAACTTTTACATATCAAGAATAATGTAACCAGAGGACGATATCATTTCAAAATTACGTCCTTTTAGTTTTGCAGAATCCCAGCTTCACTTTGTCAATTTTTTATATTTTTTATGAAGTTGCTATTTCCTTTAAGGAAGTTGTGTGACGTTGGTATTATTCTTGATGTTTGTTAAGCAACATTGGCTTTCATATTATGTTTTAATGGAGACATTTACAATGCTGATAAAGGATTTGTTCTGGGCTTGACTTACGTCTGTTATAATATCAAATTATTACTATTATTTAAGTGTCCATATTTAACGTTTCCTGGTAAGTCTAACATATGCTCCATAGTTCCATAAAAACAATAGATTCTTTCTATTCTGTCACCTTGTTCTGCCTACTAGTATTAATACAGTCGTTCACCAATGACATAGTTAGTATATCTCTCTCCTCGGGGCATGGTTGGGGCATATCTACAGAGCTTCTTAGTTTTCTTCTCCGTTACATTTTTGTGTTCGAGGTATTTGATAATCGTACATCCATGTCAATTTCTGCCAGAGGAGAGTTTTCGCACCTACATAGTCTCGTATAAACCATCAAAGCTGTGATTGCCCGACACATTAAGACGCCTGATATACGACCATCATACAGTCTACAGTTGCACCAGCTTTATATAAATGTTAGCTGCACGCGATGTTCTCGCACGTGTATCTTAACGCAATATGATATACGCACAGTTATGTTAGCCGTTGCGTGTTACGTACCAGGCCTGTACTGCAGCGTTCAGACTTTATGTGTAATGATTATTGGACTAAATGCTTCCTTGTTGTTAAATCCAGCCTGGAGTTATATATAACAATAATACTGGTGACTGGGGATGCAACGTAGCCGAGTAAAATTATTTCAATATATAGTTTCTATTTACGAATGATGGAAACTGGAATATCGTGTGTGAAAAGAACAAAACGTTATATTAACTGTGATTAACGATTTATAGTTGTAAAACTATAGAAAACAAAGGCATGGACCACAAATATTTTGTTTTTCGTTAGTGTGAATATGTCCATTATCTATTTCAATAAAACACTATTCCTTATGGAAATTTTGAAAATTTTGGAAAAAGAACATGTTAATGTTTTTACGTCTCGAAATGCATCAGATAAGAAAATAGAGCGTTATTGGTGCATTAAAGATTCAACATAACACTTGTGGTGGATTACTGTTATAGTGTAATATTATCTATATTCATAAATGTTAACTGTATGTGAGGGCTCGCCCTGTGAGGCACGCTCTAGTGTATATCACCTCCCAGACATACCATAGTCAATCAATGTGATAGTTTCTGTTGCTGATGGGACGACTGGTTTGCCCTTTATCAGTATAAAGTGACCGGGTGGTATTTGTTGTTAGTGTGTCTTTGATGGCATGATTCAAGTCTATTCAACCAACTGACACCTCTATGTAGTTAAGGATATTGTGTGACCTATCGAGAGAAAGCTACAACAAACCCTATTCTGTACATATACTCTGTATTGATTAGCACACACATTTACACTGTACATTTGTGTGATATTAACATTTTATTCACATGATTCATAACTATAAAATAGCTAAAATATGTGATATTTCAAATCAATAAAAACAATCACATGTTTGTTCAACATTATACCGTGTTCTCGTCAAAATCAAACCGAAGGATTGTAAACCAAATTGGTATTCTCCGAATACTTAATAGTGTTTGATAGTTTAACTATAGCCATGTTTACGACAGTATGTAATTTCAGTCTCAGGTTTGAAAATTTGTGAATCAAATCACACATTTAGTTACTTAATATACAACAGAAAATCGGATTTAAATATATTTTCAAGTGAGTTATGATATTCAGTTATACTTCCCAAGGAAAAGAGATGTTTGAAAACATTTAAATTTGTCGACATGACACGTTCGTTATTGTATTCAAAGTTAAGCGTTTGTACATTCTGTGTGCACTAAGTATGGTGTGTGTATCACATATCAATCAAACATATACGATAGACAGGAACGCAGTTTCTCTGAAGACAAAATTTGACACTTCGGTTCTTCATTTAGTCATTAAGCATAACGTTTCTTTTAAAGTAATTAATATAATCGTCTATATTGTAACCAATACTTACTATGTTTCTACAATAGATATACCCTTGAAGTTGTTACTAGGTTTATATGGAGTCAATTGCCGTAATATTCACAATTATCCTGTGGTGTGTCCTAACAATAGGGTTATCATCGTATACACGCAATATATGACAGAAGCATCATGTACAAATTAGTTAATTCAGCCCAGGTGAGACCATAATCGAATGTCCAACAACATAGATGAAGTGTTCTCTTAGGGAGATAGTTATTATCCTATTGTTGTAGAAGAATGTCGGATCGACGCGAATAGGTATGTCTGTGATGTGTATGTATAAGCTATATTAACTCCTGAGAAGAAATCAACCTTACATACACATGATGATAGATCGTAAACAGTTGTTTACAAATGTTAACACCAGCTGTGTGCAGCTTATGAGTCACATTAACACTGGGTAGTTTAATAAATAACTTTATAAACAATTATACCATGTGTTTACCTATTACAATAATGTTCCCAAAGTCCGTGAGGTCCCAAAAGGTATACCTGTGGACCATATCTGTGGACCATATATGTGGATCATATCTGTGGACCATACCTGTGGACCATACATGTGGACCATATATGTGGACCATGTATGTGGATCATATCTGTGGACCATATCTATGACCAATACCTGTGGACCATATATGTGGATCATATCTGTGGACCATACCTGTGGACCATATATGTGGATCATATCTGTGGACCATACATGTGGACCATATCTGTGGACCCTATATGTGAACCATATCTGTGGACCATACATGTGGACCGTATCTGTGAACCATACCCGTGGATCATATTTGTGGACCCTATTTCCCACAATCAATTAGTCCTTCTAATTCATTTGCTACCCCTAACTGACCTTCACCCACCGGCCCCAACACATACACACTTTTACTAGAATTTAAAAACGAAAACAGGAAATACTTGGTATCATACCACAAACTCTGTGAAGTCAACAGTTGGAATCTACTGCGAAAAATATTTGTTATACATTTTTTTTATAGATGGCCTAATTAAAGATAGTTATAAGCTACACTGCTTCTATATACTTTAATTAAGACAGATAATCATGCTTCAATGGAAATGGATACCGTGACATGCACATTTAAAAACGAATTACGCCAACTCATTTATTATTATTTGCAATGTCATTTCCATTTGAAATCATATTTAGCTATTTTATTCTTTTCATGAGGAGCGTAATGAATACTTGTTTACACTGCATGCATTAGATTACCCAAGCAGCGTTCATTCTTTGATTAGGTTTAATATTTCACACACTTTTTCCAATAAAGAACATTAATACCTCATATGCACTTGTCATGCAAGTTCTTCTTTTGTATAACGTGAATTAATCCGCAATTTGATGAACATAAGAATATAGGATGCACGTTAAATTAATGGTAACTTCAGCGTCATACTAACCTACATTCCGTTAATCGCGGAATCGTATTTAGATTTTTTATGATGTAATTGTCACTTTAAAGAAATAATTGGAATCGTTAGCTGCAGTCATGTAAGTTATAAAAGTCAGTGCTTAGTTTATCCTTTATGTTGGGATAGAAGCTACTTAATTTGACGTTAGTGATGTTGTAATACCACGGTGAACACACTGTAAAACATAGAGTGTTATAGAAGGGTATTATCTATCCGTTGGTATCCTGATATATATAGATAGTGGGATCTAATTAGGCTTACTATATACTGATTCTGTACAAATTAGCACTTTTTTTCTTATATTGTTTTCAATTTGTATTATAACAGTTAACTCTACACGATCAGCATCAAACAAAATTATAAATTTCACAGATTTTTAGAAATGATCAGATCCACGAAATAGACATGAAAGGGTGACATGTAAATGTATATTGTACAAAGTTCAAAATCTGGATAATGATCCTAGTTCACACTGCCATCTCTCCATTTAATGCCTTTATATTTAGAGATATGGACACAGGTGTGATAGTAAGGAGATAGTGACAGTTTACAGGAGAAACTTGATTTTAAATGATAAGTGACGTCATTGATCGTAATCTTTGTATGTTATCATTTTAACATTCTCACGCTGTAATACCGTAAATAACAACACAAACTCACACATTGATCTCATATTCATCAAAAATTATGCAATTCAGAATAATACAATAAAAACAATCTTTGATGCTTGAAGTTGGGAATATTAAAAAATATACCATTATTAAACATAAACACAGTCTTTTGTATCATAAACAATATAAAAACGTTGAAATATGTTGTACCGTAAATAACAGAAAAAGTCATCCATTAATGACATATTCTACATGTATATGAAAATTGTACAAGTTATACCAGGAATAGCAACACCAATGTACAGAACAGTATTTATAAATTAAAGCCATGCTACCTAGCGTCACTATTCAGAGTGATCATGATGTACAGTAGTCATCGAAAGCTCTTAAAGCTAGACAAGTAATGTTACGTGGACGAGTTTTATAATTCTACATTTAGCATTTTACACTATTTTATAGTGTATATCATATAATAAATACAATACTAATACAACATTTGTGTTTTGCATGTTATAAATTATAACAAAATTATCTCACGATATGATGTGGCATCGGGTCAAACCTGGTAGAATATCCTACAATGTCATACGATTAAAAACTTAAACCTTTTTTCCTATCTCTGATCTCTACTAGTAATATACTGTCAATTACATTAAAGCTACTTCACGTGCAACAACCACATCTATATCCGATTCCTGTTCCATCGGTGTTTTCGGTAGAATTAACAAAGGGACAAGCTTTAGGAACGCATACTAATTAATATCTAAATCTGTTTTCTGATATTTCCGTTATACACATACTTTCATATAGCATTGTTGGCTTTGATCCTCATGCAATAGTAGAACAATAATGCTTTAAAAATGTCATTTGGAATTATCTGATATCGGAATGAGAAACACGATAAACAGGAACAAGTCGGAATGGTAGACAAGCTTGAGCGTATAAGAGGCATAACGGAAACGTATACCTACATAAACATCACTTACTTGTTGAGTTTTCCCAAGGTTTAAAATAACTTAGTACCTTATGTCAACATATAATTTACAGATCCCCTTTAACTGGTATTTGTGGATAGTTTAGAGAGAAGCGCTGTCAACAAACAGTATTATTATTTAAAGAAGCCAAAGTCAACAGTATAATTAGATCTATTTATGCTATCAAGGGCTCTATTGATGCGCCGAGACCAGATAAAACGAATTCTTCACAGTATCACTTATTGCTGGCGGAGATGAAAGTATGCTCATAACAAATATTCTTCTCAAATTACAGCGATTCAAAAACTTCCTATCTTCTTATCAGAGCGTCAAGATCCCATATAAGACCTTGATATAACAAAGGTCCCAGAGAGATCTTGGCGCCCACCTAAGATTGATCTATGTCTGACAATTGACAGATGGATCTTTTCTCTACTTTTCTCTACTTTTCAAACTTTTGAAACAGATCACTGCAGTACTTTCTTATAAATAGCTGTAACAAACTTCAACTACTAAAATTCAAGATGGCGGTCTGGCGGCCATCTTTAAACAAGGTCACCAAAATGCAATACGCGCAACTAGGGCACTAGGGGAACCTACATAAGAAATTTGAGAACAATTCCTTCAGTACTTTCTGAGAAATAGCGATAGCAAACTTTAACTATCAAAATCCAAGATGGCTGCCTGGCGGCCATATTGTTGACCGATCGGTCCCAAAATGCAATACGCACAACTAGGGCCCAAGGGGAACCTACATATAAAATTTGAGAACAATTCCTTCAGTACTTTCTGAGAAATAGTGATAACAAACTTTAACTATCAAAATCCAAGATGGCTGCCTAGCGGCCATCTTGTTTACCGATCGGTCCCAAAATGCAATACGCACAACTAGGGCCCAAGGGAAACCTACATAAGAAATTTGAGAACAATCCCTTCAGTACTTTCTGAGAAATAGCGATGACAAACTTTAACTATCAAAATCCAAGATGGCTGCCTGGCGGCCATCTTGTTAACCGATCGGTCCCAAAATGCAATACGCACATCTAGAGTCCTAGGGTTGCCTACAGATGAAATTTGAGAATGATCCCTTCAGTACTTTCTGAGAAACAGCGATAACAAACTTTGACTATCAAAATCCAAGATGGCTGCCTTGCGGCCATCTTGTTGACCAATCGGTCCCAAAATGCAATATGCACAACTAAAGTTCTAGGGTAATCTACATATGAAATTTGAGAAAGATCCCTTCAGTACTTTATGAGAAATAGCGATAACAAGAATTGTTAACGGACGGACGGGACGGACGGAAGGACGGACCACGGACAAAATGCGATTTGAATAGCCCACCATCTGATGATGGTGGGCTAAAAAGGCGAACTGTAACAAATTCTCGTTCTCTTTTATCGTTTTTTTTCTCACACTTTCCTCCCCATTATACAGGTCCCGTTTGTCTGTTACTGAATTCGAAAACTTAAAACTATTTTTGTAAGTATAAATACAGAAAATGCTTTAGTTTAACAGTAGATCAATTCAATCAAATTGTTAAAAAGTTTATATCGACACCAAATGATACTTACGATTTGTGTGGCATTTATTATATATACATATATATTACCATATGTTAACCTATCCATACCTTTATTTAGGTGTGAATAAAGTTTGACATGGATATTTACTCATTCTCTCGTTTAGGTATAACATAAGTTTATAGGATATAACAAACCGAACATAAATAGGATTTCTACTGTTGAAAATAGAACTGTCTGATTTCTAGGAATGTCACAATAACAATTTTCACTGATTTAGAACTATTAATTCTCTTTATGTTCATTTCAAACAGACGCGCATGCGTTGACTTCATAAACTTGCCCATAACCAGAGCTACGTCAATATCAGGACAATCATTATGATTTTATTGCATAACCAAGGTGCGTAGCTCTCCATCGTTGATTGCATCACAAAGCTGCTGGCCGAGCACAATTGACTTCCAATCGACTGCCTACCGGGGTAAATCGACTTCCAATCGACTGTCTACCGGGGTAAATCGACTTCCAATCGACTGTCTACCGGGGTAAATCGACTTCCAATCGACTGTCTACCGGGGTAAATTGACTTCCAATCGACGTTGTATCTTATGATAAATGTAATGATGCTCATGATATCGACTTTGTCTTATAGTCCCATCCTCAATGTAACGCGATGGTCACATATGACGTAATGTAATTAGACAAGGGTTTGTCAATCACTGGTGTATCCTGCTGAGTGGCACAGTAAATGTATTAGAAGTCAGCACACGTTCAGCCTCGTACTCATCCTACATGTTGATGATCAGTGTATCAAATAATATCACGACGTTCCCTACAGTGTAGGTCACCTTATATGAGATTTACGAACATTCAGTACACTCTGTAAAATAAATCATTTTTCGGATATCTAATTTATAAAGAACTCAGCATCTCAAATCTCTAAGGCGATATGCACCTATAACCAGTGTAACAACTAACACAATAGCATGTTTCATCTTCAAACAATTATAAGATCAATGGTTAGCAAAGCCAAATCAATATTTGACGTTTTTTGTTTTGTTTTGTGTTCTTTCTACCCAATAATAAGTAAAATTTAATTCAATTCAAAACAGAATACCGACATTACGTATAGACAGTACACTAATGTAAACGTTTTTACATTAAAAGTTTTTTAAACTATACATCAAAATAACTCAACTAGAAATTAAACCACGTGTTTCTGAAGTAGAGCGTCTTCTTTTTCACCAACGATACCGACAGTAGCTATAGGAGTACATTCCTGATTAAACCATAAATTATAACAATGTAAATAATCACTCAAACCTAACTTATACGATAATATTGTGGAATTATATCATGATTGGGTTACTGCTGCAAAGCGATAATTTACTCTTCAAAGATCATTATAAAGGTCATATTCCTTCATCCAACCCGTCCCCTCTTAGGTGTTACCAATTCACGAGACGAGCCTAGACCAGGAGCACACGTTCACACTTCAGCGATACGAATCATTCACGGGGAAAATCAGGTAGGAAATCCACAGTCATCAAAGCTCTATAAGTATTGTTTATCTGGGTAACCTAATACATAGAACATCATTCATCACTTTAGTTTGTATTTAGATACAGGTCGATAGAGATGAATTTACGTTGGATAATGAAGACCAACACTACGTTATGTCGAGCTTCTATCATAATATATGATAATATCCAGAAATCAACGCACAGAAAGTAATTAAATCATCATTATAATAATGCTTGACCAGTTGGTATGACCTGTAACAAACACGTATCCCGCCTCAATGTTTAACTGATGTTATAGGACATGACTAGATATTTATAGATAACAATAACGTATTTATCTCATAAAAATGGCCCAGTCAACAAAAACTAACCATAATTGGAAGCAATACATGTTTTCAAGAACATAAGAAGAAACTAAGTGTTCCGCTGTCGGAACAATTTTTACCAGCGGTACTGTATATCAATTTTCTCACGTACTAATTGTATACGATAAGTTTTATCACGGGAGCTTAATAGTATATAGCTAATTTACAGCGACACTTTGTCGAGTAATTCTTTGCAAATGCCAATGTACGAGTTTTTGTCTTGTGGAAACATGCGTAAGGGACGTCGTACATCGTACTTGCTTGTCATGTAGTTCCAGGATACGGCCTGTAAAAGTCGTATAGCAGACTCATCAAAATCCCCAATATTTCTTTTGTCTCCCACGATTCTATGATCGATTCTACAAAACGTTTGTGAGGTTATTGTTGGTAACGTACTAGGTTATGATCGAATAAGCGTCTGAAAGATAATTACACCTAAGAATATAAAGCATTGCTCGGATGTCAACCGACTCTGTAAGTCATCGAGGAACTGGCGAACTTTGTACTAAGTAAGCAATTTGCATTACGATGCCGTGCCTTACAGATCTGTATACTAAAATATCATTATCAACCAAATCTATTTTTTTTTATTACTTTTGTGGTTATTGCTTTTATTTGTTTGTATAAATGTGTATGATGCCCTATTATATGATAAGAATTAAACCTAACTTTCTTCTATAAAGTTGTAATTTGTGCTAGCTCAGTTTTATGATGCACACTAATGTTTGTCTGGTCATTTTCATAAAGGTAGCAATTGTTTAACAAGTAAGAAGTAAGTAGTCCTTATCAGCATTTAATTGAAAATAATAGAGACAATCGTATGTTTCCTGAATGGAATAACGAACTTTAGTAAATACACTCCCAACATCTTTGAACACATTCGGACATCTATTAGTCTTCATAGTAATACACGGCACACACAGAGTCGTTTTAGACAGGTGGTACATCCGCTTTTAGACGACGCACGTACATTTTCGGACAATCAGTACAAATTAGCTTCGGTGTAGAACAGATTACCTGGTCCACACCACTTAAAAACCCCTCAGCGTCTTTACACACAAATACATCTCAACAAAGGAGATGGGGAGCACGATTCGGAATATTAACTTTTAAATTAAGTTCAAATGCGGCTAATTAAAACCGGTTGTTTCCTTATAAAAAAGACATTTTGGCGTTAAACGTTTTCAACTTGGCATTAGAATACACTGATGGGAAATTGAACATGTTTACATGAAATCATGCGAGAAATTGATTCCATAGCCCTCAGCTGTTCGCACTGGCTTTGTTTCCAGGTACTGGGTGATTTGGCAATACGGCTGGATGTATGAGAAAGCATTGTCAGTTACACGTCGTACCAGGAATAAATACCGCATAGGTTCAGCGACTTAAACAAATCATGGGCATGGCTATAGTAATTTATTCTACAGTCGACAAAGCATATTTTCAAACAATAATCGGTTAATATTCACCAGTTATAATATTATAAATCAGGTTAATATTCACCAGTTATTTTATTATAAATCAGGTTAATATTCACCAGTTATATAATTATAAATCAGGTTAATATTTACAAGTTATAATATTATAAATCAGGTTAATATTCACAAGTTATTTTATTATAAATCAGGTTAATATTTACAAGTTATGATATTATAAATCAGGTTAATATTTACAATTTATATTATTATATGTGAGGTTAATATTCGCCAGTTATAATATTATAAATCAGGTAAATATTCACAAGTTATATTATTATAAATCAGGTTAATATTCGCCAGTTATAATGTTATAAATCAGGTCAATATTCACAAGTTATGATATTATAAATCAGGTTAATATTTACAAGTTATATTATTATAAATCAGGTTAATATTTACAAGTTATATTATTATAAATCAGGTTAATATTTACAAGTTATATTATTATAAATCAGGTTAATATTTACAAGTTATATTATTATAAATCAGGTTAATATTTTCAAGTTATATTATTATAAATCAGGTTAATATTTACAAGTTATATTATTATAAATCAGGTTAATATTTACAAGTTATTATATTATAAATCAGGTTAATATTCACAAGTTATATTATTATAAATCAGGTAAATATTTACAAGTTATATTATTATAAGTCAGGTTAATATTCACCAGTTATTTTATTATAAATCAGGTTAATATTTACAAGTTATATTATTATAAATCAGGTTAATATTTACAAGTTATAATATTATAAATCAGATTAATATTTACAAGTTATATTATTATAAGTCAGGTTAATAGAGTGCAGTGAGGCATAAATATTTTTTGTTATTCTTGAAAGGAATTAATTGAAAACTAACCAAGCTTTAGAACAATAACATGTGCAATTCTCGTGCATGTTAATGGCAGCGACAACTGCGCCGTTAGCGGACGTACACACAATTAAACTCGTGATAAACACACAGAACACCTCAAGGTCTCAATTAGCATTATTGAAATAACTCGCACTTGCTGACCAGCCCATCTTTAATCAAATACCCATTGCTCATTGTCTTGTGAGAATGTTTATAATTAGACATACACATGTTTTACATACGCCGAAGGTCAGTTCGTTCATGTGACATGAAAACAAGAAGGAAACTTTGCTACCATAGCTCGACAAGCCTATCCCATAAGACATTAGAATCAGATGGAATTCTATAGCTTCAGGCTCTTAACCCAAGTTTGACGACAATCATGTGCTAATTATTGGTGAAACATCTGTTAGGAAATAGAAAGTCACACACATATTAGAAACGGCGAAAATTTTTTTGAGTTAGCTCCCTTGCAGATAGGTATTCACGTCGTTTTCTCCGAAATGTATGACGTTACGCTCGCAAACACCTGACGTCACAATCAATACCTACCCGCAAGGGCAGATAACTCTGTATTATGCAAATACAGAATAACCAACTCACTTGACGTAAGATCAGAATTCATCACCGATGTTGGAATGTGATAGACGATTCCGGTTTACACATTCGAAGGCTTTTGAAGGTCAGAAGATTTTGTAAGATAGCCTACATCTGGTTGATAAATCGTGGTGATATCAAATCGTGGTGATATCAAATCGTGGTGATATCAGTGGGGGATCTTACAACACATTTAAATGATATACTATCGAACATATGGAAGGGGGACAAGACTTGACATGATGCCACAATTATTGAACAATGATTTTATCCCTCATTCCTTTAATTTGATACTAATACATGACCCAACATCGTGAGATGACACCAAAACTAACTAGATGTTGTAAGCGTTAGCATAAAACTGATTTGTAGTTGTCAATGACTGTCGTTTGTTTGAGATCCATTTTAATCCAAATAAGCACCCAAAAAACTTCACAAATTTGAATTTACGACCTATACATAATGGCTTTAATTTGAAATCAGATCAAAGAAATAAACGGATTGCAATTATTATTGTACTTTTAGTTCAAAGAATGTATACCATCCGAGTAATGTAATATTGAAATTAATGCTATCACGTGTAACTGTATTATTGGATTTGAGTTTATTGATATCAGTTGCGCTAGAAAGTACAATCGTACTGTCTTTGTGAATGGCCCGATGGGATACATTATTTCATTCTGATGCAATAATACCAGCCATTGTCTGTTTAAACATCAATCCCAACAAACACTTCAAAGTGCCGCAAACGATCGTAACAATACACATATCGCTACTGTGGCGTTCACTAAAGTACGCCTATCTCAGAGTTCTTGGTGAAGCAATAGGGGACAGGTCTCATTTGCTGTTTCCAAATTGTTTATTCAATAGTGGAGGGGATTCTGGTTGGCGACGTTCTTGACTTCCTTTTGAAAAAAATAGGTAACAAGATCGATGATTCTTTTTGAAACAAAAGTGGACAAAATTTGAAATTGTGTTGTTTGACACGATTTTTTCTGGACCTATGGCAGAATATATCATAACTAATGGCATTCGGTTGTCCAGATATACAAAAAAATGTAGCACTTATTAAACCATTTAGATTTTATCTCCTCAGCTTCATTTGATGATAATTTACGTTATTTAGTGAGTTGGTTTTGACATCACGGGATTCGCAGATCCAGTATTATATTCATGACATATCTGGCCTTCTTTATATCTTTCATTAAAAGAAGGATCTTCAAACAACCATGTCTCATAGTCTTCTTACTGTTTAGCATTTTTATGAATAAATAAAAGAATTTGTCGCATGTATTGATTACGTATGTCATAATAGAATAAGACGTCATAGATACCGTCAATGTTGCTTTAAATCCTTGAGATTCCTTGTTGATATGTGTATACACTACAACAGGTATAATCAGCTTCCTCATCTCAAGCTAGCCTAGATAACGGTTAGGGAACTAATTAAAGTAGGGAAAGGATTACTTGGGGCACAGCAGGATTGACCCAGTCTCTATGTTTTATATAACAATCGATAGGTCACTAATACGTCATCATGTAAGCTGTACTTGATTGATTTTCGATCTTAATGTTGTAAATCTCATCAACGGTCATTATAGCGATCCCGTGCCTAGTAAAAGCTCATTAGTCCTGGGCGAGGAGTATCATCTTTTATCCATGTAGTCGGCAAACCTTTGCCTCATAAAATTTCTGGGCGAGGAACATCATTCCTTATCCAGGTTTGCAGACCCTTGCCACTATTCTTGTTTAGTTGTTTTGGTGCATTTGTTATCTTGCAACAGGCGTTTCATCTTTTTTGTTGGTTGGTATGGCGTTTTAGCCTTCCGAACAAATTCTGTCACTTCTCAATCTATCACAAGAACGTGTTCAGTCTCAGAAGCGCTATTTCTAACTTATTTGGTGTCTGAGTGGTTAGCATGCATTGTCCTAATACGTCTCCTCAAAATATGTACAGTAATTGTCGAACATCAGTCTGATCCAGATATTTTCTTTAAAAAAGATTCTGTTGTGTTGCGTCTTCTGCACTTTTTGTCTTGTTTGGCATTGTCAGTACAGGTAAAGTTAACATACGAGTGCCACGTCGGTATTGAAGTGTCATAACACATTTGTTGTCATTTTGCTCATTACAAATTAAACGCGAAGGGTTGCTGTTATTGAGATGTATAATGTTATTTGTCTACTGGTGCCACCACACACATTAATGGCTTCGTATGTAATCTGTCACTTTTAGAAAATATCTTTGTTTCGATATTAAACACATTTTAGACAGCCCGACAACTACGTGCAGTACACCATTCACACAACCATCCAGTTCTAACATTTGTATAGAAGTTCTTGCTGGTTTTATTTAACAGCAAATATTTCAATTCAATACCAGAGCTATCGTTTTTGTCATGTCTGGCTTGCTGGGTGACACGTGGAAGACAGTGTAGCTGAAATATCTTAACGCTTCACAAAACAGTACTACCAATATTGACGTATGCAAATCATCTTCTGAATTGTTCTAGAAGTTTTCAAACAAACGTGATAGGCATAGCATCTTCAATCATTTTGTATTTCTCAAAGGTTCTCTGGCCGCGACAACATGCCTCATGGACGCTATTTGCATAAATGTCTAAGGGACTTTTTCGCTGGTCCATTTTCAAGAAATCGAATTATGCTATTATAGTGGTTATTTAAAAGACAAAAAGAACTTGTCACATGTTCGGGATAAAAATATAGAGTTTCCTTACTCAAGACAGCGGAATATCGAACATGATGGAAAAATTCAATTATTTTGCTTCCTTTCCGCTTTCGGTGAAAGGTAGCAAATATTTGTAGGCGCCATTGCAGACATATGAACGAGGAGTTAATTGAATTTCCTTCTGACATATGTTTTTAGTTGTAACACTCATATCTGGAGTGAAATGAAGCAAAGCCTTCTACGTCTGCTATGTACCAGATGCCCCAGGGAACACACGCCCAAGCCATATTTGGTAGTGTCAGAAATCCTGTATCTGTGACCTTGTACGTGCATTCGCGCGTTGTTATCATTTCGGTTTTGTGAAAGAAAAGCGTTTTTGTAACAAAGATGATGTATTGCGGTATCAAACTTGTAATGATGTCTTTCTTCAAATCTATAAATTCCCTGGTTCTGTCAAAAGAATCTTAGTTTGGACATTTGTTTCTTGGTGTCGATCTAGTTATTGCTACCAAATCGTTTTCAACAACTGCTTTTATTGTTTGGGAAATCGTTTTAATTGTACTGGTGTTCCTACTCGTGTTCTTTGTTGTCATATACGTAATTATGTTTGCTTATCACAGCCACCTTCATCCAAAAGGAAACGGGTGTATTGGATAAGATATTGTAAGAACATTAGTTATTTCCACAAGCAAGTCAACCCAATGCCTTTTAAATGTAATACAATATGCTTGTTTTATTGATTTGCTATTGATCTATATAAATAAATCATTTTTATATCCCATTCCTGACACACGGATCCATTCCCCCATTATCGCTATTTTTTACCGTAGTCTCCATCGCTGATCCAATAAACGTTCCACCCGCTGCGACTTAGAGCTCTGTACATACGTAAATGAGGTTAAATTAACCTCACATCAAGTAATATTCTGTAATAATCTGTATCTAATGCGTAATGATTTTAATAAACTTGGGTGTGGGGTGTAGAGTGGTACTCTCACCATCAATTGACAGCATAGTCAACCATCAAACCATGCGTCTGAACATACATAACTTAGAAAAATGAAATATGTGTATATACCTATATATAAAATTACTCTCATGATTTTCAAATTTATCTATCTTTTAAATGATTGTTTTCAACAAATGTTATTGTCAATTGTTGTGGCTTTGATAATATGACTGACCCAGATGCTACATCGAGTTGTTTTAAAAGTTGTATTTTATGGGACAAGTATTGGTGCCGTATTCCACAAGCTGGCGTGACGACATTCTATCAAAGGTGTGCACTAGTTCAATATCTACCTGAAGCGGCAGGTGTGGTATGTTGATACCATCGGCATGTAACACGTGCATATAAAATATATCAATGAAAAACTCTTTATATCCTTGCTTAGAGGGAAGTACCTGACGTGTACGATATGATAAAATCGACAAATGGCAGTTTGGGGTAATTAAAATGTATTTCTAAGCATCTGCGCGTTCTCTAATATATTTGATGATATATCTATCTTTCATCATTTTATCATCAAATGATATGTAGTTTCGTAAGGCATCAGTCGTATAATTGAGATCGAAATGGGGTGGTTCATTAAAGTGATATGGTATAGAAAAAGCTATTTCGGTTGTACTTTCTTATTCATTTGAGATTTTGTTAATTAATTTAGTACACAGTGTTCTGTGACAAAAGACAAAATCAATTGGTGATGCAACACATAGACAAAGTACTGTAACCTGTGTTATGTTCAGCAGGATATTCTGTCTTTTTGTAAAGCCCAAAGAACGAATGAGTAGGGCGGCAGTTCATAGAACGAGGGAGTGGGGCGATAGTCCATAGAACGAGTGAGTGGGGCGATAGTCCATAGAACGAGTGAGTGGGGCGAAAGTTCATAGAACGAGTGAGTGGGGCGATAGTCCATAGAACGAGTGAGAGGGCGATAGTCCATAGAACGAGTGAGTGGGCGATACTCCATAGAACGAGTGAGTGGGGCGATAGTCCATAGAACGAGTGAGTAGGGCGATGGTCCATAGAACGATTGAGTGGGACGATAGTCCATAGAATGAGTGTGAAATGGGCGACAATTCATAGAACGAATGAGTGGGGCGATACTCCATAGAACGAGTGAGTGGGGCGATAGTCCATAGAACGATTGAGTGGGGCGATAGTCCATAGAACGAGTGAGTGGGGCGATAGTCCATAGAACGAGTGAGTGGCGATACTCCATAGAACGAGTGAGTGGGGCGATACTCCATAGAACGAGTGAGTAGGGCGATAGTCCATAGAACGAGTGAGTGGGGCGAAAGTTCATAGAACGAGTGAGTGGGGCGATAGTCCATAGAACGAGTGAGAGGGCGATAGTCCATAGAACGAGTGAGTGGGCGATACTCCATAGAACGAGTGAGTGGGGCGATAGTCCATAGAACGAGTGAGTAGGGCGATGGTCCATAGAACGATTGAGTGGGACGATAGTCCATAGAATGAGTGTGAAATGGGCGACAATTCATAGAACGAATGAGTGGGGCGATACTCCATAGAACGAGTGAGTGGGGCGATAGTCCATAGAACGATTGAGTGGGGCGATAGTCCATAGAACGAGTGAGTGGGGCGATAGTCCATAGAACGAGTGAGAGGGCGATACTCCATAGAACGAGTGAGTGGGCGATACTCCATAGAACGAGTGAGTGGGGCGATACTCCATAGAACGAGTGAGTAGGGCGATGGTCCATAGAACGATTGAATGGGACGATAGTCCATAGAATGAGTGTGAAATGGGCGACAATTCATAGAACGAATGAGTGGGGCGATACTCCATAGAACGAGTGAAAAGGGCGACAATTCATAGAACGTGTGAATGGGACGATAGTCCATAGAATGAGTGAAATGGGCGACAATTCATAGAACGATTGAGAGGGGCGATAGTCCATAGAACGAGTGAGTGGGGCGATAGTCCATAGAACGAGTGAGAGGGCGATAGTCCATAGAACGAGTGAGTGGGCGATACTCCATAGAACGAGTGAGTGGGGCGATAGTCCATAGAACGAGTGAGTAGGGCGATGGTCCATAGAACGATTGAGTGGGACGATAGTCCGTAGAATGAGTGTGAAATGTCCGACAATTCAGAGAACGAGTGAGTGGGGCGATAGTCCATAGAACGAGTGAGTGGGGCGATAGTCCATAGAACGAGTGAGTGGGACGATAGTCCATAGAACGAGTGAGTAGGGCGATAATCCATAGAACGAGTGAGTAGGGCGATAGTCCATAGAACGAGTGAGTTGGGCGATAGTTCATAGAACGAGTGAGTGGGACGATAGTCCATAGAACGAGTGAGTGGGCGATAATCCATAGAACGATTGAGTAGGGCGATAGTCCATAGAACGAGTGAGTGGGGCGATAGTCCATAGAACGAGTGAGTGGGACGATAGTCCATAGAACGAGTGAGTAGGGCGATAATCCATAGAACGAGTGAGTAGGGCGATAGTCCATAGAACGAGTGAGTTGGGCGATAGTCCATAGAACGAGTGAGTGGGACGATAGTCCATAGAACGAGTGAGTGGGCGATAATCCATAGAACGATTGAGTGGGACGATAGTCCATGGAATGATTGAAATGGGCGACAATGCATAGAACGAGTGAGTGGGGCGATAGTCCATAGAACGAGTGAAATGGGCAACAATTCATAGAACGAGTGAAATGGGCGACAATTCATAGAACGATTGAGTGGGGCGATAGTCCATAGAACGAGTGAAATGGGCAACAATTCATAGAACGAGTGAGTGGGGCGATAATCCATAGAACGAGTGAGTAGGGCGATAGTCCATAAAACGAGTGAGAGGGCGATAATCCATAGAACGAGCGAGTAGGGCGATAGTCCATAGAACGAGTGAGTGGGGCGATAGTCCATAGAACGAGTGAGTGGGACGATAGTCCATAGAACGAGTGAGTGGGCGATACTCCATAGAACGATTGAGTGGGACGATAGTCCATAGAATGATTGAAATGGGCGACAATGCATAGAACGAGTGAGTGGGGCGATAGTCCATAGAATGATTGAAATGGGCGACAATGCATAGAACAAGTGAGTGGGGCGATAGTCCATAGAACGAGTGTAATGGGCGACAATTTATAGAACGAGTGAGTGGGGCGATAGTCCATAGAATGAGTGAAATGGGCGACAATTCATAGAGTGAGTGGGGCGATAGTTCATAGACCGATTGAGTGGGATGTTAAGTTCATTGAGTAAGTAGAGCTTTAGTACAGAGAAAGAGTTAGTGGGACGACCTGATAAGTATGACATGTTATAGAAGAAGTGGTGCATTTTTGTCAATCAAGTACAACAGTACTGAATGTATTTTGAGTCCAATTAATATAAATGGGCAATTTTGTGTAGCCGACGGGATTTCAATTCCTCAGGGAAATCAGGGTCAGGATATTGGGGAACTGAAACACGGAGGCAGAAATTCAGTGTCTGAACATTTATTTCATGGACGGCAGAACATCATAATAAACAATATCATACATTAATTATAACTGGCTTATTATGTCTCGGTTAACATATCACTGGCTTATCATGTCTAGGGTTATATCTATACATGTACAACATTCACTTTTACTCATTAATAAACTAAAATTGAACTTTAACCATAACTCGTTAATAAAGTAACTTCAAAATACAACACTACAAGTTATCTCATTACAGCGTAATCTGTACTTCATCCAAAAGTATCGCTATTCCTTTACACAAGGACAAACTGTGCCATAATACTAATTCTACATTACAAATGTTACATATCGAGTAACATCCCAAAAGCATCCATCTATCCATACTGTAATATCCGATTCCCAATGAAAAATAATTGGATAACTACAGAATTCATCATTTAAGGACACAAATCTATCATACTATCAAATATTATAGCTAATATAACAAACATTATCCTTACAAGACAATGAAGATCTGTCTGAAGCAGGTTCACAGGCTATTAGCAGCAAAACAGGGTAACAATAGGTCATGGGTAACATAGGACAAGGGTAACAGGACAAGGGTAACATAGGACAAGGGTAACATAGGACAAGGGTAACAATAGGTCATGGGTAACATAGGACAGGGGTGACATAGGACAGGGGTAACAATAGGTCATGGGTAACATAGGACAGGGGTAACAGGACAAGGGTAACATAGGACAAGGGTAACATAGGACAGGGGTGACATAGGACAGGGGTGACATAGGACAGGGGTGACATAGGACAGGGGTGACATAGGACAGGGGTAACATAGGATAGGGGTAACATAGGACAGGGGTAACATAAGATGGGGGTAACAGGACAAGGGTAACTTTGGACAAGGGTAACATAGGACAGGGTAACATAGGACAGGGGTAACATAGGACAGGGGTAACACAGGTAGGACAAGGGTAACATAGGACAAGGGTAACATAGGACAAGGGTAACATAGGACAGGGTAACATAGGACAGGGGTAACATAGGACAGGGGTAACAGGACAAGGGTAACAGGACAAGGGTAACATAGGACAGGGTAACATAGGACAGGGGTAACATAGGACAGGGTAACATAGGACAGGGGTAACATAGGACAAGGGTAACATAGGACAGGGGTAACATAGGACAGGGTACAGGAACAGGGGTAACATAGGACAGGGGTAACATAGGACAGGGGTAACATAGGACAGGGTAACATAGGACAGGGTAACATAAACATGACAGGGTAACATAGGACAGGGTAACATAGGACAGGGTAACATAGGACAGGGTAACATAGGACAGGGGTAACATAGGACAGGGGTAACATAGGACAGGGGTAACATAGGACAGGGGTAACAGGACAAGGGTAACATAGGACAAGGGTAACAGGACAGGAAAGGGTAACATAGGACAGGGGAGTACATAGGACAGGGTAACATAGGACAGGGGTAAAGACATAGGACAGGGTAACAGGACAGGGTAACATAGGACAGGGTAATAGGACAGGGTACAGAAAGGGTAACATAGGACAGGGGTGACATAGGACAGGGTAACATAGGACAGGGTACATAGGACAGGGTACATAGGACAGGGGTGACATAGGACAGGGGTACATAGACATAGGACAGGGTGTACATAGGACAGGGGTACATAGGGTACATAGGACAGGGGGACATAGGACAGGGGTAACTAGGACAGGGGTACATAGGACAGGGGTGACATAGGACAGGGGTGACATAGGACAGGGGTGACATAGGACAGGGGTGACATAGGACAGGGGTAACATAGGACAGGGGTAACATAGGACAGGGGTAACATAGGACAGGGGTGACATAGGACAGGGATGACAGGACAAGGGTAACATAGGACAGGGGTGACATAGGACAGGGGTAACATAGGACAGGGGTAACATAGGACAGGGGTGACATAGGACAGGGGTAACATAGGACAGGGGTAACATAGGACAGGGGTACATAGGACAGGGTAACATAGGACAGGGGTACATAGGACAGGGTAACATAGGACAGGGTGACATAGGACAGGGGTAACATAGGACAGGGGTGACATAGGACAGGGGTGACATAGGACAGGGGTAACATAGGACAGGGGTGACATAGGACAGGGGTGACATAGGACAGGGGTGACATAGGACAGGGGTGACATAGGACAGGGGTGACATAGGACAGGGGTGACATAGGACAGGGGTGACATAGGACAGGGGTGACATAGGACAGGGGTGACATAGGACAGGGGTGACATAGGACAGGGGTGACATAGGACAGGGGTGACATAGGACAGGGGTAACATAGGACAGGGGTGACATAGGACAGGGGTGACATAGGACAGGGGTAACATAGGACAGGGGTAACATAGGACAGGGGTGACATAGGACAGGGGTAACATAGGACAGGGGTAACATAGGACAGGGGTAACATAGGATGGGGGTAACATAGGACAGGGGTAACATAGGACAGGGGTAACATAGGACAGGGTAACATAGGACAGGGGTAACATAGGACAGGGGTACATAGGACAGGGGTAACATAGGACAGGGGTACATAGGACAGGGTAACATAGGACAGGGGTAACATAGGACAGGGGTAACATAGGACAGGGGTGACATAGGACAGGGGTAACATAGGACAGGGGTAACATAGGACAGGGGTGACATAGGACAGGGGTAACATAGGACAGGGGTGACATAGGACAGGGGTAACATAGGACAGGGGTGACATAGGACAGGGGTGACATAGGACAGGGGTAACATAGGACAGGGGTGACATAGGACAGGGGTAACATAGGACAGGGGTGACATAGGACAGGGGTAACATAGGACAAGGGTAACATAGGACAGGGTAACATAGGACAGGGGTAACATAGGACAGGGTAACATAGGACAGGGGTGACATAGGACAGGGGTGACATAGGACAGGGGTAACATAGGACAGGGGTGACATAGGACAGGGTAACATAGGACAGGGGTGACATAAGACAGGGTAAAATAGGACAGGGGTGACATAGGACAGGGTAACATAGGACAGGGGTAACATAGGATGGAGGTAACATAAGATGGAGGTAACATTGTCATCTTGATAATTAATTGTTACATATGTTCTATATTCTTTTATTATTACCTCCAATAATGTTGTGAATTTAGTAAGTACAAATGTTCCTAATGTTTTCAATAATAACTTCAATAATAAATTCATACGTTATTCTTCTCATGTATACATGTTAACAACAATAATTGTTTAAAATATTTACAAGATAACATCTAAAATCCAATCATCAAATAGCTACAAGCAACCAACTAAATTTCTCGGAACTAGCCAAGGGCAATAACTCTAGCCATATTTCCAACGTTACTCGAACGTTCTGAGGGAAGGGGAAATAACTCTACTTTACCTTTTCTAAGTTGTAGAATGAATTAGCTCAAATGGGGAAAAAATATTGTAAAACAGATAAATATCTACATGACTGTTATCGAACAATTACCCAATAGGTTATTTTATTACAACTAATCGTACTATTATCAAATACCCATTCCTTACCAAATCTTCACCACGTGGTCGAGGCCGCCTCGACTCGCGATATACTGAAAAGGGCCAAATTTGACAAACCACAACAGATCTTCTAAAACTTACTTTGTTTCTGTTCTACGATTACTTACGCACCAAAATACCATGGTGTCTATGTGAACAAACCATTTAAACCAGTCAAATCTTACCTGAAACACGGAGGCAGAAATTCAGTGTCTGAACATTTATTTCATGGACGGCAGAACATCCGGGCACTTCGGGCCTCAGCTTCACTTACCCGGTCCAGATGAGTTGCGTCCCTTGACCCATCAGAATAACATCTTGACATTAAAATATGACAATAATAAAAAAAAAAATGGGTCCCCTACGAAACAATTGAAATGTTCACTCGTCACAGTTGTCTTATCATATTAATGGGAACAAGGTTTTTAGTTTGAAAGTGAGTGGGGAGTTAGTCAGGAGGCGTGGAATGTGAACTTTTTTACGTCTAAATTTTGATCCAATCACAAACACTACAGGTTATATTAGGAAATATATAAGAAAACTCTAAATCAAACATGGTTACGTTAAGTAATACCAAGAGCGTTTTGAAGTTAGAAAAAATGATTCTACATAAAAAGGTTGAAAATTTCCTCTTTTGTTGCATTGTAAAGTATGATCGTGTTTTACTATTCATCTGATTAAAAATTCATTTCTTTATTTGTATTGGAGGGAATGAACAGTAAAGTCCATAAACTGAGTTATTACCCTAAACAACCTCGTCGTTTTGATATTGCGGTTGTAATCCCACCTAAAGTGCACTGAACGTCTTGTTCCAATCACGGTATCTTGTTTATGACGATCACACACGTTATACGTGAAACTGGGTTATGTAACTTACGGTAATGACTGTGATTGGAGACTAGGCATCTTTTAAGTGAGCTCTTTGATGAGGAAATTTATATCGACTTAATCCGTCACTATTATTCTCTCTTAAGGGATTGTAATACATAAAACCCTGATCTGGAAATATTCTTGTTCATAATTACACCAGTGATTCCAGATATCTAATAAAATCTGAGTACGCAGTTACCTTAATTGTATTGACGTTGCAAGTATTTTCTGGATTTGATACCGACCCATCGTCTTTAATGAAGTTTTTGTGTAAAAAACAGAGCTGATGTTAGTTAGACTGTATTGACACTACAAATGGAAGCACGTTTCAATAGTTTGCTCATATTCTAGTGTAGCATTTGATGTTAGTAATCTTATTTTTCTCTAAATGTTGCGGTGGTATATTATTGCTTGAAGTGAGTTCATTTAAGATCAATGTTTTAATATTCTTGTTGAAAATGAAATGTCTCGTAATTATAGAAAGTCATTTGCTTGTTGTTGACGTTAAGCATTGATCGGTCAGTAAGTAAACTGTTGTTTCACAATATCACGGATCTTTCTAGTTACAAAGCCTTACCTAACCTCATTAAACAGAGTTAAGATTCGTCAATATAGATAATTCCTCGTCTCCTATGAGTTTCCCTGCTAACTAACGAAGCTTAGACCCTGTACACCAGCAGGTTGCCTGGTAATTAGAAAAGAAGATGGCAGATCTGTACACAACCTGTAGATGAGTGGATAAAAC
Source organism: Argopecten irradians (assembly GCF_041381155.1). Taxonomy (NCBI): domain Eukaryota; kingdom Metazoa; phylum Mollusca; class Bivalvia; order Pectinida; family Pectinidae; genus Argopecten; species Argopecten irradians. Next base: position 6,764,323 of record NC_091138.1, on the reverse strand, counting down.
ATTTAAGGAATTTGAACTTAAAGACAATGATAATGTTCTAGACGATGTACATATCGATGAAAGCGATTTCAAACAAGATGATGTACCAATCATTGAACGATTTGATCACGCACCTGGCAGTTCGATCATCCGACACAGTTGAGTAGTGAGTGTATTGTCGTGACCAAACCAGGTCCATAATTACCCGCGGATGTAGACTCATCCCTTCAGAGAAGACCCTCGCCCTTTTATGTCCTCGTTAATTAAGCACTTTTGAGGCTGTAATACTAGAGATCACAACATTCTAGTGCATGTAGCATTATCTTATTAACCAGTGAGGGTTTTCACACGGCAGGAACGACAGGCCGAAAGTAGCCCTGGCTTGTCCGTGGACATGCTCTTCTAATCAAGTGCGTTCCGTTAAAAGGTCATCGGCTGTGGAAGCAACACATTATGTCTAGGAAAAACGGCCGACGTTTTGTTCTTTTGAACGGTTACTATTAGATAAATGAGCCAAGAGCAACTTTAGGCAGTATTGAGTATTTATACTGACATATCGAGTACATTTCTTCACGCAGCACTGTTGAATCATTTCTCTATTTAGACGTTATTATAATAAACATTTGCTAGTTCGTAAGACTACGTACAGACTGAATCCACGCGACATGGTGACCATGCATCGTTTACATACCTTTACTGACCAAAGTATAAAGGTTACTATTAATTGCATCTCAGTTTGTATATTGAAGGTAGATCAAAATATTTTGTGTTGCCAATCTGAACACCAATTCACTCCTGCAATTACTTTGACGGAGTACTAAAACGTGAATTGTCTCTTTAACAATGAGTCTTGTCTCACTTCAGTTTGACATTGGATCTGTCTTAAACTACATTATATACAACGCTTCTCTTCAATACATTAATTGACGGAATACCAGTTAGAGTTTGTCTTATGACATAACGATTGTCTTATGACATAACGAATATTGATAAAACAAGTACCATGTACCGGTGGGTGATGGCTGTGACCTATTACCATTAATCACGTGATCCATCACATGACGTCCTATCGCACTTTTTCTGTTAGTGTTAGTGCTGACACCTGAATGGTCACTAATACCCTTGATTATTGCTGGTCACCCGACAATCATGGACAGCCACCTATGAAGTAGTTATGTATTTTACCAATTCATGTTCGGAATACAGTTGAGTACAACGTTTTGATTTTTGTTCCTTTTATAAAGAGGCGTCTGTTCCACAGAAAGGTATTTGCAGATTATTTGCCGATGGAGCGTACTAAATGCCACGTTTCTTTGTCCTCGCGTGTTTCATTTTTTATGAATGAATGCTTCACTGTGAAGAAGAATTAAGAAAAAAATCGATGGTTAATGTACAAACTGTGGAGAATAAGTGAACGATCGATGTCAGCGATTACTACACCGACCTAATCACTCAACCTGTCAGCGGATTAAGACAAATCTACACCAGAATAAAGTCCTAATTTGATTTGGAATAAATGTTCATGTCTCTGAATCGATGATAAATCAAATTCTAACTGACATGATTTAAATCTCTACCACTGAGCAAAAAATTGAATTGTTTCCTGGTAGACTGGTGTTAGATGGTAAATGTCACATCGACCCGCTGTGATTATCGGACATAGACTTGTCCAAGCCCCTAAACCGCAGTAACAATTATCGAACATTGGACACTGATGTATCTAATAATGAAAACGACTTAAGTGGTAAATCGCATGTTTACAGTTCATGGCTGCCAAGGGGTTTTGTTTAGATGTATTAGTAACTACACAACATAGTTGTCCCGAGTACGAGCTACGAGAGAATAAAGGATGAACTAGCTTGGTGATATAATCTGATTAATCATATCTCTTAATTTGGAGTGTTTAGCAATGCATTCTAGGTCTTGTGTATACAATATTATTTATTTCTCCACTTGTTGTACTGATACGGAGGGCGACATTGTTATTATCAATCCTGTTAGCAAATAATTTGATCTCAATAGCAATATTATATATCATCGTTACAGCTTTCTGACATTTAACATTTGGACACAGAAATACTCCCTGAGGAAATATTATAAATCGTTTGTATATATCAGAGTGAATGAGAAATAGGATGTTATAACTAGGAGAAAATTCATACACTACTAATGATATTATCATGAGATCAGATAAATCCCATGAGGTACTTTCTCTTATATATGTCTGTGATACCGTAAACAACTACACCACCACGTCTGTATGGCGATTAGCACTTAACCACACCACCGCTACCAAACTAGACAGTTTAACAAATATGTATTACTCATGCTAAAATCGCATAAAACGTTAAAGCTGTTAGAACGGTTATGTTGATTTACTTTTCAAAATTACGGCTATAAAAGAGAGTCCCTCGTTGTGATAATTCCTCAATTCCTGTTATTTAATGGAAGTGTAGATTTAATATAGAGTGTAATGTTGAAACTTTATTCCCGGTATTAACGGTTCTAAAAGGAGATTCACTGTGATCAATGTTACAAAATCAGATGATATTTCTCGCGCGTCAATCACTCGTTTTAACCCAGATAGAATAACACATGCTATCGTGACATCAGGTTGTTTTTTAATTTTACTGTGTTTTTATAGTCAGTCCTCAAATTACAGTACAAATGAGAGGACAACATGTTGTTAGTGTCGCTGAAGACATCGTGTAACAAAGCTCAGTGGACGATAATCATCACATATGTTATTGTGGTGCAGGTACAATATTTTTGACACATTTTAGATTATTTTATTATTGTTAGTAACATTTGTTTACACCCCGATCAGCTTGGATCTTTAAATTCCAATGTTCTACCGTTTACACTGTAACTAGTTTGTCATGATAATAATAATTATCTTTTCATTGTTTTATCATAGAGTTACTTACTTGATATAGTGTTTCTTTTACAATTCATGCCATATTCCCAGTTTAGAGCATGTGCGCATTCACTAAGTGCACGCTTTAGAATAATGTCATACAATACACATATTCCACTTTTGAATAATGATAGTTGATAATTTATAATAAAGCGGAATAAATATATCTTGTCAGCGATACATCTGTTTGTAGTCCGACTGGTATGGTCAAACATCAATGATTTCTTTCGAAGATTATCTCGTGTCTTAGTAACTACATATGAGGAATGATACATGTTAATTGACAAACAAATACTTTACGACATTCCAATAACTGTTTATTATCTCATTAAAGTGACATCTTCCTTCCGTTTTCACAGCAACATAATATCGGTAGCATGTTTTCTACTCCATGTGGAAGTATTGGGTTTATCAGAGCCATCCCTGGACGTCGGCTGATATCAGCGAGGTCTCACAACCTCCAATTACATTTTGCCTTGAATCAAACACCTGACAATCAAGCCAGCAGTGTTACAGTAGCAAGGTTTTATCGTCAGTTAATATCCAGGTTCTCTATATGTTCAGTCCAAGGAGACATCCTTGCTTTTACCATTTCTGATACATCGTCTAGTTTGATTTCGCTGATTTAGATAAGGACTTTATTGGTGTTTCAACAATTGGTTTGAGAAATATTTCATTTTGTTTCCTAGCAAATTGTTTTCATTTTACTGCCCCCTGTCACAATTCATCATTCCCGAGTGTTCGCCTCACTAAATTTTCTCTTTTTTAAAGCTGGTATCGTGTCCCTGCATTCAGATGTGTTTTAACACAGAGTTGAACTTGAAACATGCTATCTGTTAAACGAGACACCATGATACTCTCCCGTGCCAATTCACTCGGCCAGATATCAAAATTCAAAGGCCAATGCATCGATCACGATATTTTGTATCAAGCTAGTCAATATCATTCTTGAAAATATAGCAAATTAATAATAACTGATATACAAAACAAATAAATAAAGCAAAATAGCAAGCCATCTCTCTTTATTCCTTTTGGTATGTTATGAAAAATAATAGTAATAGAAACGTTATCGTGGTTGTAACGTGGGTCCCACGATCAGTTTTAAACTAAAGTGTTTTCATGATTCCGAAGTCAGAAACTTGGTGGACTTACAACATCTAAAAAAGTTACAACGAGAGTACATCAAAACTCAAACTTCATCTTTCTTTTTCCTGAAAAATATGTCTAATCTTTTCTGTTTTTGTACTTTTCAGAGACCTAATGCCGGAGACAAACGCCGACCAAATGACCATTGAAAAGACACCTAAATACTTTGTAACGAAGGAAGTGCCGGGAAGAGTATTCAATATGTCACGTGACGTGAAACTTGTTCTGATCGTGCGTGACCCCGTGACCCGAGCCATTTCAGACTACACACAGGTTGCTAGTAAACGTGCTTCCATGAAGCCATTCGAACATATGGCGCTGTCGGATAATCATACGGGTCTCGTGGATACGTCATGGCCAGTCATCAAAATTGGGATCTATGCAAAACATTTAGAGGAATGGCTTCGTTATTTCCCACTTGAACAGTTTCATTTTGTAAACGGAGAAAACATGGTGAAAAATCCAAGCGAAGAAATGTTTAAACTCCAGGATTTCCTAGGATTGAGAAGATATATAAATGATAGCCATTTCTATATGAATGACACCCGAGGATTTCCGTGTATACAAAAAACCGGAAGTAAATACCCTCACTGTTTAGTTGGGACGAAAGGCCGAAAGCATCCGCATGTCGATCCGAATGTGATCAAGAGACTGCAAGACTTCTACAGACCGTTTAACAAGAAATTTTATCAAATGACCAACATAGACTTTGGTTGGCCATGAGTGGTAATTAGCAATATAATTGCTTTCATAAAATATTCAGAAACGTTTGGGTAAATTTGGTAATTGTGTATGAAATATGGTGCATGCTTTGTCCTTGTCTATCGATCATGCCGAAACCAAGCCGGATTTCCCTAAAGGCAGATAATTAGCTTTGGCACAGGTAAAGGTCGAGTACGAAATGTGCCAAGATTCTAACAGTATTTTCTATGGTGTGTGGAAAAGGAACTTACACTGGTCCGTTCTTTCATAGTATAATACACTTATCAAGTGTCAAGTTTGACGGTTGAATATTAAAGATTTTTATTTCTAATTTAAAGCTACATGATCTAGAGTTTTCAAATGTTGTGAGATGCGTGCACGCTATTATGCTATATAGCTGAGGTGTTAATGTGGTTTCATATTTCATCAAATCATAATTATATTTAAGAAAATTAATTTCATGTTTCTATACGTTAATCATGTCCTCATGTTAAACTCACTTTTTGTTGAAGTAAAATATTTTAATGAGAAATTAAAGATTTGAACTTCTTTTTATGTACCTGATAAAAGCATTGTGTATCTAAAAAATTGCTATTCGTTTGTTAAGATGTCTGCTGATAACAAATGTATTATCTTGTTAATAGGAAAACGATCATTCATACTGCAAACGTTCATCTTTCATTAAATGTTGTTGAGAGACTTAACTCGTTGACAATTGACATAAGATACATGCAGGAGCGTTCGTGTCGACAGGACCCTACTGCCTTTTGCCAGTATATGCTTGTCAACAAGTTCAAAACTAATGACCTGATTTATGAACAACTCAACTATTCAGTCATTGGAGATAGTATGGTATCCATACAGCTGATATTACTCCCCTTATTGTACTGGATTCGTTAAGGCTGTTCGAGTGTCATTTATCACTTATACAGTGTATTTAACCTTGGATAAAACCTTAATTACAATAAACAGCATTTACTTTGCTTACTCCCATTAATACTGAGCTTCATGAAGTTATTAAATAGGTCATTCGTGGTCTTTTTATCTTTTAATTGGATTATGCTTTCGCTTTATAATTCCATTATTGTTTGTTTAAATGTTCACGTCACTTTCAAGGTTGAGCCAAACTCGCTTTATTCTCTGTGGTAAAGCGGTAGTACTTCTCGCGATAGACTGGCTTTGTAAGTAACAAGAGCACCCTTGCATACATAGTTAATAAGTGTAAACGCTGCTTTGTTCGATATTTTCTTGCATAGATAAAATTTTCAAAGATTTTTTTTCTATCGGTGGAGAATGTTGCAAAGTCTACGTTGCCAAACATATTAAATAATAAATAAGATAAAACTGTGTTAAGTTTATCAAAGGAGCTGTACAAATGATTCGTAAGTGAATATCCAACCACGGCATGACCTTTCCATACTTGAAGATATGCCAAGTAATGTATTCAAACCTAGTGAAGACTCCTTAACTCCCACATTCTCTCGGTGTCCTCCTAACCAACATAAACATCGTTGTGAATTTTTTTCATTGGTTGAATTGTTTTACATGTATCCCATTGTTTCGTAATTATGTCAAAAGTCGTTATGTAATAGTTCTGGTACTCCATGGGATGCTACAAAACAATGAATACAGCTGTGTAGTAAATGTCTACTGGCATTAGTAATGTTTTGCTATTGTTTTCAGTGGAACACTGAAACTTCTCTTGTAATCATTTTGCGATTGTTTTCAGCGAAACAGTGAGACTTCTCTGGCGATCATTATGCTATCGTTTTCAGTGGAACACTAACACTTCTCTGGAAATCATTATGCTATTGTTTTCAGTGGAACACTAACACTTCTCTGGAAATCATTATGCTATTGTTTTCAGTGGAACACTAACACTTCTCTGGAAATCATTATGCTATTGTTTTCAGTGGAACATTGACACTTCTCTGGCAATCATTATGCTATTGTTTTCAGTGGAACATTGACACTTCTCTGGCAATCATAATGCTATTGTTTGCAGTGGAACACTGTGTTCTCTGGCAATCATTATGTTATTGTTTTCAGCGGAACACTAAGACTTCCCTGGCAATCATCATGCCACAACTTGACATCGGTGTATTCGAAATCGCAATTCCATCATAGACAAAAGAAAGTTGATGTCAAAGTACGCCAAATGGATGGTACATTTTTCCTTCGGGATTTCATATAAAACTCACTAGATAAACTACTCGTGTTTCATGTAAACATTTATGATAACCGCATCAATTGTTTTACCTACTTGGTATTTTGATTTAGATACTTTTGAAAGAAATTGATATCACTGCCGTCAGACTTCAGACAGTTAAAACATTTAGCCTCACTTTGGACACGATCTGTATTGAGTCAGTACTTAATGTCAGTGATGTGTACCGAGTTCGCTCTTGAATGTATATAAAATGAAGCGATAAAATTGATTTTTCCTTTAAGAAACATGTGCTCCATAGCTGTTGATTTGATAAACGCCATACACATGAATTATATCTCAAGTAATTGTCCGGAACTCCTCAGCCGGTATCTGACAAGCAATTAGTCTGTCACTCTCCTGTCTGCTTCCGTTTACCTACTCTGGGTGAGAATAAAATTGAACTTCGTCATGCAAAAATCCGGAAACAGACGTCTTTTGGAAATTTTTGTGGATTTTTTCTCGTTATGCAATGCTTTGCGATCGTATATCTGTAGACGGTATCTATTACAGATGAAGATAAATACCAGTGAGATTCATATCATTGACGCGGCGGTTAAATCGTTCCTATGTCGGATAAATTGATTAATTGGAAGTCAGTGGTTATATAAGGAATGTTAAATGTACATTTACACGATAACAGTAGGCCTAAACCATTTTGGATTTAATTACTTCGATAATTAGCCCGCCTAGCAGATGAATTGAGCGTTTCTCTCAGAGCTTCTGGAAGAACAGTAAAACGTTTAATGTTTGTGCCAGAGACATCATATTCAGCCTAGAAATTATATCACTGTTTGGTCTTTGTCTAGAAGTTTTCACATTACAATTACGAATAAGCTTCACACACATGTCAGACTACAAATCTAAATATAATAAGATGAGTTTTTGAGTAGGAATTTGGAATTATAGAAACCTTGCAAATCTTTGATTTTATAAAAGTATCATCAGAAAGTTTGTGAAAAAGAAATAAAGAATCTGCGGTCCAATGTTTTATATGAAAATGTAATTGCTATTTAAAGCCTGAAATAAGCTAAACACAACCTTTAGCCAGCGATCTATGGCGTCATCAGAAAAAAAACAGGAATTATTTGATTTCAATTCGCTGATAATCATACAATCAGTAAACATATACTCGGTATCTGGCATTATTTTATCATGTCCATCTGTATAACCCAGAGTAAGAAATATATCATTAAGAAGTCAGTCCCGTTATCAGACACATTGACACAAACATAGTCAAATGATATGACACCAGAAAATAAAAAGATTTTGTATTTAAGATGAACAAATACTTTGGTAAGCGGAGGCCGAATGCGGAATTTAGCGGGCTTTAGCCATGATATTCAACGTTGTGACCATTGAATTGACCAAATTGTTTAAAAGTTTGTCCGCGCGCGAAGCAATAAAAGGTCGAATCGCCCCAGTTGTAAGTTTAGTGAATTAAAAAAGACACGACGAATCCATGAGAATGGTATTAATGATGGAAAGAGAACAAATATAGTCAAGATTTCAATATAATACAAGGAAACTGATCTTATAAGAAAGTGAAAATACTAAAATCGATAGTAACAAATGTCATAATACGGATTCATCCGCTAAGTAGATGTTTGAAGGACAGACGAAACAGGCAGAAAGGGATTATATAGAGGTTACACAATGAGTGGTTGTTGAATATTGAATTTATTCCACACGAGTGAGTTATTTTTTAAAAGTTACAAAAGACACGAGCTTTAGCGAGTGTCTTTGTAACTTATAAAAAATAACTTACGAGTGTGGAATATATTCAATATTCAACAACCACGAGTAGTGTGACCTGTTTCTACCACAATCATATTCGTTTTAAGCCGATAGAAATACGGCGGGGATAAGGTAATGTGTATTTATCGAAATATGCAAATAAGTTGTAGTAATATTTTCATCAGCAAAAAGACACTAATTAGTATTCAAAAGTCATCGTTTGATAAGAGTCCATCGATATCAAATTCTACTAATTGGGAACATTTTAAGGGTTAGATAATACTCATTTAACGTCTAATTGAGTTCAAATCTTCACAGTTGCTTCCAGAAAATAAAACTCAATGTCGGACTACATGTATACATGTAAAAGCATTCGCACGACACGGCATGGTCCATTTCCCGCTAGATAATCATCAAGCCATTACCATCAAGATCAAGTTCGTTTCATTCAATGATGACGTGACACTGAAAAATAAGTAGCGTGTCAGCCAATCAGAATGCGTACAGAGTTTATACCACGTGTGGTATAAACAAATTGTTAATCAACAGCTGCAGTGTTTATTTAATGCCCTAAGAGTTGAATAACAGCGCCTATTGTGGTAGAAACAAGATTATATATATCGTCAAACTTTACTCTTAAATTGGTTTGTAATGTAGAGACTATATATATATATACACATTGCTCGGAAGATACAAGTCTAAATTTGGTCCCCGAGTGTCATCCCAGCAAAAATAAAACATGGATAGAGCCAAACACTGAGAAAATAAAATATATCATATTGATATTGCCGTCTTGGTTGGCTATGATAACTTTACAATAAATTAGGGATAATCTTTGATAATGTTTACGATTAATTTCTATTAATTGGCTGCCTAATATAAAGTCGTTTTGTTGCCCTTTTGATACTGTTTCCTAGCTTTCTATCTTTCTGCTTCAAAACAGTAACATAAATTGTATAAACTAGATAAATTTCCATAGATCGATACACTACTGACGAACATAATATGAAGTAAGCTCGAAAAGTACAATCCAAGAATCTGGTGATAATGACTGAACACCGGACTGTGTAAATAGGTGTTTCACAGTACTTCACATTGCAACGATGAAACTCAACAACTGCTGAATCAGAAATCATGTCATTAATATCTGCGTCTTAGACTATCCAATCAATTGATGTATTGGGGACGATGCAAGAATGATACTATCCAAAATAGAAAAATAACTCCCCCGAATAAGAAACACCCTCGTTTATTATGCTGTACTTTCATTTTTCTTGGACCCGTCAGTGTGGATGATGAGGATCAAATATGAGAAATGGACACTACTAAACCGTTCATCAACTGAGTAAGTGAACAGATCTAAAAGCGACACGGTGCACTCTACAAAGAATATCTTCTTCATGTAACTTACCAATTTTGAAACTAGTATTTATAAAAAAAACATACGTAATTTGATCATAACTACACCCGAAATTCCACGCCACCTGTAGATCATTGTACAGGATGTGAGTTATATGTAAGAGTTCTAGAGTTATTTTAGAGTTTATCAATCAAGCCTCCGGTCTGTACCGCAGAATCCCAAATACATCCGCACAACCAGTACATCAGCTGACTCGTGTCCCGGATCACGTTCGCTTTATTTTAGTTTTTATGAAGCTTATCATCTTACTTTTTACACCTAATGATTTGAAAGCAAGTATGTTTTCAATTAACTTTGTGAGAAATCGTGAATCACATTAAAGTTCAGATTGCCAGAGTTTTACGTTTTACTTCAAACGTTACTTGGGAAATTTAATTGATATGTGTAGTCTAGCAGTTATTCCGATCTAGATATATATTTGAGTATTGTAGTTGAGAGTATATTTGTAAATGAGTTATTTCATACCACGTGTAGCTTTGAAGATTTTATCCACAATAATGATCTAATTTTCTCGTGATTTGTCCATATGTTACTTTTGTTTATCCGACATGAAAGATGTACACCTCTAATAAGTCTACATTTGATTGTATTAACTTTATTCTCAGAAAGATTTTTGGAAATAGGAATTCATACCATCCCCTGCGAATGCAATTTCGTGAATATTCTTTATAATTCATAAATATTAATAACATCTCGCAGGGGATAGAACAAAATATACCAAATTGGCGTTTTGACCATGTACATGATTGATTGATGAGGTGTTTGATATGCATTGATGTTTGCGGAATTTATTTTCCAGTGGTCCTCTTTACAAAATTATCAGTTATGATTAATAAGACTCCTATATCTTCTCAGAAGAATTACATATGCTATCCTAACCCCTTAATTTTGAGCTACAAAATACACCATTTTCAGACATTTTTACCAGATTTAACATATTATAGAAAAACAGTTTTGCTTTAAACCTTTGGAAAATTTTTCATATTGATATCAATAGTAAAAAGAAGAGAAGAAGAAAGGCAGAAAAATGGAGAGGGTGGTCCATGTACTTATTTTTTACCCCTTTTAGATATTTGTAATTTTTCAATAATTTAGAGTAAAAAGTAAAAGTGTTAAAATTAACCTAACATGTAAAAATAAAGTGATATAAGTGAATCATTTTCCCAATAAATGATAATATTTTAATTACCAGGAACTTAGTACAGATCTACAGGAAAAATTTGCTCGAAATAGCTAAAATGCTGGCGCATTTATGATTTAAGTAAAATCAATTGAAGTAAAAATAGTAAAACTTTGGCTCTGCTCAAAGCGAAAAAAAAAAGATTTTTAAAATGGCCGCGAAATGGGTTATCTTTTAAAATCCTTGTATAAAAAAATCTGCTTATAATAAAAATGTAATTTTGTGACAAAATTTGCAACTGACAACTCTACAGATATTGATAAATTATTCTAAATTCTCATAAAATCTTTGATCTACGTGTATTTCGAAACATGACTTCAACGAGACTAAAACCCCAGATAGGTGGATCCTTAAATTCAAGACTTGGTTATGTTTCTGTATTCGTTTCGCTTGTGTCATGTGAATCACTTGTTAATCTCTTGTCGTTAGATGCAGAGGCAAAGGGAACCATTGACTAGACCAAGATGTTCTCGAGTGAAATCTCATCCCGCTGTACAACATATAACGTTTCACCTTACTGTCCCGATATCGTACCATGGCTTACTGTCCCGATATCGTTCCATGGCTTGTAAGGGCTTCCCACATTCTCGGCTCTTTTTTCCCTTAAAAAACAAATGAGCCGAATTTAAATGCACTGGTTGACATTTCTTGCCTGCCAACTCGTCGGTTGTGTTGGTCCCGTTGATTGGATGCCATGTAATCATTCTGCCGTGTATTGCACTCACTTCAATTCAATTCGTCCCCAGATCAATACACGTCGATCGATCTGGAAAAAGCGGCGGCCATGTTGAAGGAGACATCACTTTTTAATCTGGTAGTAAAGTGAAGAAATAAAGACACGAAACACTAATTTGGTGCTGGTAGGCAATTTTATATATTTAATTATATATTTAGCAGTTTATGTTTAAATTTGATCACGTTGCTCATCAGATACATTAAACATCGTCAATATCTCATATAGTTGTCTTGAAAACTGATGCAAACAAATCTAATTTATTTATAAATCCCGTCTAGATATATGTCATTCTCCCTAAAATGTAGTCAGTCATATCACAGGCCACCATATCACATTGTAGTTGGATTTGCAGGAATCACGAACTACGATAGCTTCAAGGTGATTTTAAACCATAAAGTTTCCAGGGAATATACATCAGAAGTGAGTCTACGTTTCATAACTAATAAAACCTTTGTTTCAGAAATAAATTTCATATCATCCGCACAAACATATTTCAAAAATATTTCACATTATCCTTCGGGATAACCAGATTGTAATTTAATAAAATTTGAAAGCAATATCTTGCAAAAGCCCTTGACAATTTCAACCTTAAACTTAAATGCACTTTATGAGAAGACTAGTAAACGTGACTAACATAATCAATATTCGTGGAGTGTTCGAGCCTGCTTTCATTTTCCGACACTTGGTTTAAAGAACACCTTATTATTGTGGATGGATTAAGAATGCATTTTAGTTGAAAATCTAAAAAGTACATTTGCATCTCAGGAAAACGACACAACAGTTATTTCATTAAATGAAATTTATTAGATTACGGCATTATCGAATTCTGCTGGCGACGTTGAAGCTGGACACTTCATAGAAGTTTCACACCTTTTGCATTCCTTGCTTGTGACGTTCACACTTTGTGGGTACCACGTAAATGTGTGACGTTCGCACTTGGTGTGTATCATGAGACTAGCAGTCTATGAGTTTCTGTGAAGACTGTCTGATTTGTTGGTGTTGTCGGTCCATCAGCAAACATTATCTCATGAGAACACCGCTAGGTATCCATCATGTCAGGACAATGGCTGCTTATTGAATCTTTTCGGCAGGCAGATCTGATTACATTACTCTCTTACTTCCGACAATAACATTTACCTTTTGATCAGCCTATCTGACTGAATTAGGGCACTCTCAAGTATACCGCTGGTGCGTGTTAGAAGTGGTAATGGCATCAACTCGACTAATTCATGATATAGTTATATTATTTATTATCATTTCAAGGAATTACTCTGTAAACCAGGATTTTTTATTGCATTTTTATATCATTTAATAACATGAATATGCATTCTCCACGAGTTACAATAGTTGTGTTTCCAAAAGAAGTTCTGACTTCATAGAAAACACATTCCGCCATATTCTTAACTTTTCATAACTTTAAAAAGAGTTCAGTACTAAATTGAATATATTTCTTTGTTATGAAAATATCCAACAACAGAGTGTGTTCTAAATCATTCTGTATTTTGTTAAATGTTTGTTAGCACCAAAGCATAAATATTCATTTAAATCCTTATAATTTAAGCTCAACCCACGGAATCATTTGTTTTCCTTTATGAAATCCTTGCGCCGTTGTTTCTTCAACTAATCAAAGACGGTCTTATAAACGTCATTTGTTTCGTTATGAGATAATAATATAAATTTTAAGTCAATGGAAATGTTTGTTCCAAGCAAGGTTAAATTATATAACGATAATCTAATATACGATATAACAACTTGTTTGTTGTACATCTTCTCTCGTTCGAGTCTTCCGTTATAGTGCATTCGATTAAGATATTGGAGACGTAAAGACGATTCGGTTACTTCATAGGGGTACCTGATTATCTAATTATTGGTCGGTCGAGTTTCTGTACAGGGCGCTAATAGACCTGAACGGCGTATCGATAAATTAAAGGCCCACAACATCAATTGAGGTAACGGACACATGTAATCAAAATATAAGTGTAAGAGGAGAAACAAGAGACCGCCTCTATGGCCTTCGGATGAGTGCTCGCCCCTGTGAGGTAGGCTCTGGGTTCTGTCTCCTGGCAAGACACACCATACCCGCTTAACGTTCAGCATTAACAGAGTGGGACTAGTTTCCCCCGTTGTCAGTATAATGTGACTGGATGTGTGTGTTGCTTGGTGTCTTCAGTGATATAGCACTGTAAAAAATGGTAAAAGTTCAATTATACAAAACAAAACAACACGAATATACCACAGTCTCCCAAAACACGCACTACGCACTTCATACAAGTAAAACATCGCATACATGGGAGGCCGTCCTTACATAACCCTGGCTGTTAAAAGGAGTTAATTCTTCAAATAAACAAAGACCACAGAAAATCGGGTAGCATGTTATAACGTCATATAGATAATCCTTTTCATTTATCAACTGCAAAAAATACCACATTCACTGAACTATCATTGTACCAAAACTATTTTACTTTAAGTTCATTTTCTTACCGACAGAGTATCATAATTTGTTATGAGCTTCTGCGTTTAGCTTTTATAAAGTTCATTTTGACTGCATATCGTAAACATTTAAAATAGTGTAACTGGACAAAAAATCCTAACGTACCATTTATAAATTGGTTTTTGATGTACTACTTTTGTTGTACAGAAGTCCCTCGTCCAATTGTCTTATACAGAAATACGATATTGTAACACTTACAACATAATGTGCCTAACACTAACCCGCGGTCTGAAACACTTGTCTCTATTTGACATCAGGAGACAATATTGAGTTTCTGGTTTTAATGTGTTGACAGAAAACCATCTTTGGAAACCAATATAACAGAAGTTTGAGCCAATACAAAATAAAATTCCTTCAACCTGTTTGGCAAATGAACCCAGAAATACATTAAGACGCGAACACGGCTTTCATTCTATTAAACCATGGCCATTTATATCAATTCAGAAGATTTGCTTGTGTTGGAAAGAAATTTTGAGGCGTTCGGCTTTTTTCAGAATTCATTAAATGTTGGCCTGTAGCGGTGTTAACATTGATTAATGTTTGAGGTCGGCGTTGATATTAACTTTATACATGTTGTACTTTGCTTCAAAACGCAATACCAGAACAAAAACAGTGTAACCTGACCACACTCAAGGACTCAAAGCCCAAGATACAAGAGTCTAAAAGTGTCGTAAAAATAACTATCGAAACGAATTCACTTGAATTCAGAGTGTCGCTGATCCGATATTGTCAAGAATCAGTAGGACATCTTACTAAATAGCTTATATAATATGCAGGTTTGAAAGAAAAATACTACTTAAGGAGGCGATTTACAGATTCTAGGGTATACAGAAAGGTACAGCATCTTACCTAGGGGAAGCAGTTAACAATCCATGGAATCTAAAGTAAATCTCGATAATAAAAGTAAAAAAAGCATTCGTTAAGTGACAAAGTGTGGAGAAGGCAAAGGTGAAGTAAGCCTGCCAACCGATGCCTTGCTATTCTACATGAATTGATCGTATATCGCCATATATAGATAAATGTCTAAATGATCATCTGATCGTAGAGATGTCTGGCACCAGGAATTATGGGAGTAGATAAGGAACATTCATCAGCTGTGTGATGAATGTGATCGGTGATGTTTAGTGGGACGTTAACGGGTGCTATAGAGATTAGACCTTCGTGTTGACCCCTTCTCCTCATCGTGGTAATAGGACGTCATATATTAGTGGAATTGGAAATTTAAACATCGCGACAAATGTTAATGAGAATGATTTCTAGATGGTGAGCCGGTTTCGCTGCTTTCAAAAAAGTCTTATTTAAACGCTGCTCTCTGGGTATATAGTGATACGTCTTTGAGATTTGTCTTAATCTTTCATATATCACATTTTAGGACCAGTTCAAAATAGCCAGAACTTCATTTCCACGGAAATTCAGCAAGGTAAAGTTAGACAGTCATATGCCAGCACAAACGGTATCAAACAGGGAATTTGTCAACTACCCGAAGATGACCAGCCATACAATATTAAACAGTAAAGAAAAGTAACTCCAACAACAACCAATTACCACAAAGCGTGACCCCTTAGTTCAATCAATACATACTAATAGCGACATGTTAGCTGTTACAGAAGATTTCGAAGTCATTCAATGGAAACGGAACAAGGTGGTCCGGAAGAGTGTGCGTATGTGATTATCTAGTTGCCTTAGAGGTTGTCGAGTATATCTCCCAAATCATCATGTCATTCATCTAGATCTATTGCCTTACTTGAGTGTACTAAAGAAACCATCCATGAATATTCGGATACAATAATTTCCCCTTTGCTAACATTCTTCAAAAGAATTGATATTTTCTATTTCAAAAATGACGCCTTCATTGTGGGGGTATCAACCATTTCGCATATACATGTTTAGGGACTTTTCTAGCAAAGCTCGTCTGAAAACATCAATAATAAAAAGGATCTTTATTTCCAGATAAAATTACGGATACAGGCTTAAGTCATTTTAACTTTTTAAGTTTCTATCCGTAAAATCCCTTATTAAATTATCAAGAATGTCTAAAACTTGCCATGGCCAATCGTTATTTTGGGAGACATACCTAATGCAGTTAAAATGTTGATATATATCGCATGCTTTTATATTACACAAGCTAACTTTCGATTATGACGATTATCTGCATGTTTGCTGTGGATTACTTATTTATAATCAATGGCCCCTACACAGTCGTAGTGGAAGCCTCGGTTATTCGGAAGACACGATGGTTATCGGTGACGTGTAAATCACGTGTAATGGTGATGTTCGGATTCTATCGGTATATATTGTTTAAGTCAATGATTCCCCCAGGTTACATTATCAATCACTAAGCACCATCGGGAGACCCGTTTCCGTTTGAATCTAAAATGACGTAAATCCTTCTACATTCATCAAGTACAGGACACAAGTTTATGAGATCACGTGTCCATCCATTTCCTAGTGTAGGGTAATTTTGTGTATTACATAAAACCACACATTGTTAATAATAAATTGAGGCCTGCTTTTTAGAGTGCTAATTCCCGAGCTGTATACAATGATATGTGTAAGAGATAGTTGTAATGTACGGTTGCAATATCACATAAACTGTCGGAGGTTGTGCCAAGGCCTAACAGGGTCGGGCAGCTTCTCGCATCAGGATATATAAACTTAGTGAAACAAACATCAGGCAGCTTCATGTCACTGCAGGTCGGTTCTGTTGTAGGGCGGAACAATTGGTCGGAGAGGGATTTAAACAAGGGTGGTAACAGCACCAACAACCATTTGATTTCAGAAACAAATTATCCTTTCCGAAAAAGGGCATTTTTATGAATGAAAAAATGAACTGCTATTACTTTTCCATTTATGTAAAATAGTCTTTGTTTACAGATTAAAATAGTGAAACATAAACAAATATATAAATCTTTCAAATAAATGTTGCAATTTTTAACCAAACTTATTATGCAACTAACACAGATAGAAAATGTGCAACAGTCTTATGATCTTGTAATTACAATCCCCAGTCTTTGTTATAACTAGCGTGCGTGTGTTGACGACTGAGACCCGTTAACGGATTGTGAGTTCAGATCCAGGCCCGCGATGTGTTGGCACCATTATTATGAGCTAAATTAAAATAAATGTCTTTAATCATTAAACATGACATTTCAAATAAAATTCTGTTTACTGCAGGATTTAAACGTGTTGCAGATTACTTTTTTTCATAGAATTCGATTTGGATGATGGCAAGCTAAAATAGCATCCAAGGCCGTTTAATTGATAAAGCCAAGCAAACAGGCTAACGGAAGTTGTTTCTCTAACGAACGTGAGATCTGCTTCAGGCAGAGGATTGATGTGTTCATAGACTCTATGATGGCGACAAAACGCCTTCTCAATAAGATCCGTTGGCTGTTTAGAAGACTTGTTAAATTTCATCTTTATCACACAAACCACAGTTTTGTCCTTTTGTGAAGCTATAACTAGCTGATGAATTATTACTTCCTGATATCACCTATAGGTAGCGCATGCCTGGAACGCGTCGTTAAAAAGAAATTTAAACAAAATGTGAATAAAAAGGAAAAGGGAAACTTACCAGTGAATGTGCTAATATCGGAGTATACCGAGTGTCTCGTTATACAATGAAAACATAGAAAAGATAGGGTGCCGAAATACTAGACCTTAAGATATCTTCAACGCATGAAAACTCATGGAGAATAAAATTGTATACATATGTATAATGGTAACATTATATATCCAAGTGTCTGTTTTGTGAATTTTAGAGCAAGTTGATGCTTTATTCTTTATTTACTTTTTGTCCAAATAAAAAGGAGGAAGGTAGAAACGACTTTTACATAACAATGATGTATTGCTTTATTGACTGCATTCCCTTGGCCGACAGGAAGCAGCAGAATATGTGTACTTCAAAATACTATTTTTAGTTTGCAAACGACATAGATGGATACAGAATCAGTCGAGTATAAATGCTTAGATTAATAGCGTATGTCACCCCTACCCCTAACTTTGAAGATAAAAATACTCCGTTCTGGACAATGTTTGACAGATTTAACACTTCACACAAACAGTTCTGGTGACTACTAAGTAACCTTTTACAAATTATGGCCAGTATAGTTCTGTTTTGTCCTATTACAATAGTAAATAGTACAATAGTGTTCGGTAAAAAAGTTACTAAAATGCCTTGTAAAAAAGGTCCAAAAGGTTATTTTCTCAACAGAGTAACAGCGAAAATTCATTTAATACACGGGGTATAATTGGGGTAAAATGTTGTCGCACTGGCGATTGTGATAGTGAAACAATTTTCAAAATGGCCGTTAAGTGGATAATTTCATAACATCATTGCATAAAAATATTCTAGAAGCAATAGATATCTAAATTGTGACATTTTATATGTCTACAATGTACTTCAAAAAGAGACGATTCTTGAAAATAAAAAATACCAATGTGATCTATCAAAGAATATGTAACACAACTGAAACCTCACTATAGAAGGCCCTGAGGCACAATTCTATTGACGCGCACACTGTCCGACGTGAAATCCGCTAAACCAAGATAAAACCATCGATAGGTCTACCCAGTACTGCTGTATTTGTTACTTTTGGGAACATCCAGATTTCTTATCAAAATCTTTACCTAGATACCAAACTTTATATGTACAAGTATTACTGTTCTCATTGACCTTTTGATAATAGTGCACCTTAACTGATGAAGCTCCATATCATCCCCCGATCTGGTCTGTCGGGAGGGAGTCTATAAATATTACACCGCTGATTAAAAACGGACATTGATCACAGACCTTAGCTCTTAATTATTGATTTAAGGGCCTCAATACTATGTCTCAAATACGTAAATTACCTGACTAAGTGGTGAGGGTTCCAAAAGACTATTCTCCAATGGATTGCACTTAGAATAACACATTTTTTCCGTGACATGCACATTAAAGTATTGATCTGATCATGCTGAGGGACTAACCAGCATTTTATAGAAGCAAACTGGCAATCTCTGATTTCCAATGAGATAGATAAAACCTTCATTTGTGCATTTGGCAATATCGTCTTCTTTGAATTTAATAAAATCTGTTTTAAAGCTGGACACAAGACTGAGCAGTGGTTAGATATTGCCGAAGGGTTTACCACATAACACAGAATGGTATATTCGTGTACAAATTTTAGCGATGTCATACATTTCCTCAATAGATTATCTTGAATATAAAGACAGTCCAGTTTTTTGTTGTTGTTTTATTATTTTCAAAATACAAACTACATAGTCTTCGGTTTCTCTATATTATTGGACTGGCTACCGCGGTAGAAAATCATCTATTACTGTATACATGTGAATAACATATGAGAAAGAAACTAGAACTACCTATCGAGTATATGCATCCCATCGCTAGAACCTATATGTCAGAAAGCAGCCATCTGGAATCGACTTGGTTTCCCTGATGTAAAAACAATCGTAAGATCTCTACAATATTGTGGTTTTCTAATCTTATTCATGAAATGTTGTCTCCGCGAACTGAAGTATAAGACATTGGTTATTGTGGTGTAGATAAAAGATTAGTGCGTAGCCTATGTTGCATTATAGAGATAGTGCAAAGGAAAGCATGGCTTCCTGGTCCAAGGTACTTTTTTTTCTTTTTTTTTTTTTAAATTTTTTTCTTTTTTTTTTTCTTTTTGCATAATTACATTACAACACAATGTACACAGTCACATAAAACAATATATAGGTACACATATATATGTATTCACAATCACATATCACTCGCGAGCACACATAAAAACACACATACACACACCCACACATTCTCACACCCACACACTCCCACCCACACACTCACCCTTACACACACCCACATTCGTGCAAGAATGTACACACAAATATTTCATTTTAAGGGTCCAAGGTACTTACTGATATAGAAAAACAACAGATCGATAAAATAGTATGTCGATCAGTATTAAAGTTGTATGGTCTATGACTTTCTCTCTATTTGTCAAAGAAAAGGCAATTAAAGTGTTTTACATATTTTTCTCCGTCCCTGTAAAGTTTGAATAAAATTAAAATAAATATTGAACATGGCTAAGCGAGTCCCTCTTTTCAAACAAACCAATGTTAACCGACATTTTAACGTCGTTACCAAGAACACCATGTGACTACCGTCTTTCCGAGATCTTGCGAGAGCGGGTCATGAACTTTGCAACTTCCGTTCGGCAGCGATTGTAAATTCTATGGCGACCAGTTTAAAATGATATCATTTTTACAAGCATTGACTTTCAAAAACTGCTGTACTAAAGTTATTGAGAAATCATTATCAATATTCCTTGATATATCTTAATTTAAAGTCACCCTAACCGTAACTATCAACAAAAATTCAACTTAAATTCGACTCCGATATTGTTAGTATTTGTAGATGTAGTTTAAATTAAGAAATATTAAAGAATATTTATAATTGTTTTAATAACTTTGGTACAGCAGTTGTTGAAAGTCGATGCATGTAAACATGCATTCATTTTAAACTGGTCTCCATAGAAGTTACGATTATTGCCGAACGGAAGTCGGAAAGTTCATGACCCGTTTTTGGAAGAGTTCGGACAGACGTTGCGTAGTTACGTAGTCACATGACGTTCTCTTCAACGACGTTACAATGTCGGCTAACTTAGGCTTGTTTGACTATGTGGGACCCACCTAGCGATGTTTAATATTTATTTGATTTTTATCAAAATATTCCGAATCATAATCGCTCATCTTGACTTCGATTTAGTCCTGTCTCTGCATGATTTACAACAGGATTTTTTCAACTTTCTTCTAAATCATGAAAAAAATAAGAAAGATATTGGGCCTTTAACTACATCTAGTCTACAAATCCTAACAATATCGGGGTCGAATGTAACTTGACTTTTTGCTGGTTGTTACGTATAGTGAGACTTTAAAATGCAAAATTGATGGTGCTTTATGGATCTGAAGTATCATATATATGCATCCACATTCACACATTGGATGTTTTATAACAGTGTGAAATTTATATGAAATAAAACTTTAAGTGTTGGATGTGATGCTTCTCTATTTACCTGCAGGTATAGGGCGTTAGAATTGTACCTGCTGTCCCTATTTCATGATCGTTAAAGGCGACTAAACAGGATCTTATCTTTTTCTCTTTTTCCTAACCGACTTTATCTTTCTAATGCCTCCCTTGGCACCGCCTCACTTTTGGCCTTGAGTTAAGCGTTAAGTTGTGAGGAAGGCACTGGGTTATGTCCCCTGGCCGAGACACCCCAAATTCTATAAAAGTGGTAGTTTCTGCTCCTGCTTAGCGCTCAGCATACAGGGAGCAGGACGACTGGTTTGCCCGTTGTCAGTATAATGTGACCGGGTGGGGTGTGTTGCTTGGTGTCTTCGGCGGCATGCTTCAGTGATATAGACTATAAAAAGGGCAACAGTTCCACTATACATGAAGACAGAACATGAATATACCGCAGTCTCCCAAAACACGCACCTCGCACAACATACACGCAACACACCGCATACATGGGAGGCCGTCCTTACATGACCATAGCTGTTCATAGGAAGTTAATTAATCAAACCAAACAAACAAACATACAAACAAAATACCGCCTGGGCATTACACCATTGTAACTTTGTTATTTACATGTATGTCGACAACTTAAAAGGATTGAATTTTTTTATGGAAATATTTGTTACTATGGGTTTAAGTTGTACGAAACCGAATCAATTGAAGGCGATGATTAAATATTTATTATGTAATTGACTGTATCATGCTATAATCTTTAGAGTTTTACTTACATTCTGGTTGACATTTCTATCTTTCTGATCTTACTGATTGCTGCTGAACCATTTTATGTTAATCTTTTATTTCTCCATACACCTGGCTCCAAATACACCAACAGAGGAATTGCTCTATGGTAAAAGGTTGTGTAAAGTTGGCTCGACATACGACATGATAGAATACATATTGGATCTTGGATTTTGTAAGACATCGATAGCGACATCTTTCTTCTGAAATCAAAAGATTTCCCACAGTTTCTATATTTACGTTAGTTATTAGAGTGACCTATGTACAAAAATAAATAAAATCTTAGTCACAATCATGTTGAATTTAGACTTTGTTGTTTAAACAAGCCTGCAAAGAATACGTGTATGTTACATCGGTACCATTTCTTTCAATTCTTGAATGTCCTGGATGAAGATATGGCCTTAATGTAGGACTATCCTTTCCTTTACCGGTATGTATGCAATAGCTTCTGATCATTTGTTAAGAATTTATCTTTGCTGTACATAACACAGCACTATAAAAATCGAAACAGTTAGCAGTAGACTCTACATCCCTTTCAAACAAATTGAGAAAACGATTGGATAAGAAATGTTGTTTTGGAAAGGTCACCCCTATAATATAAAGCCGATTGACTTGTACAGCTACAATACATCCCGAGGCTGTAGAGACAATGATTATAGAAGTATGTGTGGTTGTTATTCATGGGATTATGTTGTTAGGACCAGCCCCTGGGGGCGACAATGCTACACTCTAATCAGGGACATGAAAAAAACTTTCTTTGGGATGTAACAAAACAGAAAATTACATTGGAACAGCTATGTATCGTTTTCTATCGGTCTAGAGTATCGTTAACGGGTATAATTAACTGATTGATTAGTGTTCATCCTTACCCCATCATCAGCTCTTGTCGATCAACAGTGACGACTGCTTCCTCAGCTTCATCCCTTACCTTGTTTCACTATCTCGCCAAACAAAAATTCGTTACTATCAAAAATGCATTAACCTTTTAAAAATTTGAAAATTTGATATGATTTCATATTAAATTGAAAGTCATTATTTCATTAAATCCAGAATTATAATTTACCTTTTTTCATTTATTTTTGTATTAAAGCTAACAAGACTTGGATGAAGAGAAACGGAATATTTTAGAATGACGTAAATGAGACGGGACGCTGACGCCGCCCTGCTTTGAACAGGGTAAAAGTGATCCCGGATTCTCCACCGAAATCTTTTGTGACATCATTCCCGCGGGCTTAGGGTGTTTCCTTACTGAATTATAAATAGGAAATAATGTAGAAATTGTAGTGTAAATAGTTTTGCTGTGGCTTCAAGTGTATTCATTTCATCTTCGTTCTATAAACTTGCTGGACCATGCTTTCGTTACAAAATAATTAATCGCATTCACAGCAGTTCGCTTGTGAATAAAAAAATCTTCATACGTCGTTTTATGTTTTATGATACGCAAAACAGCTACTCCCAACAACAGATCCTCACGATTTTAATGTTTTACTCTTATATCAAGATGTATATGCTGATCATTGACCAGTCAGAAAAGTATAATTTGTATTTCAGACAAAATTGGCTAATATGATTATTTATAACAATAAAACAAAGAAATACAACACTAACGGAACAATAACATAGATACTCCACCGCCGACAGAGCATAAATGGTGTTTAAACGTGTATACATATGTCTAATTAACACAAAAAGTAATTCAAAATAATTTATTTCGCTTTCGGTACATGCGCAATCAGAACTGCATTCCATACAGGACAGTAAAATTAGAAGGTCAAACTTTTCAATGGTGGTAAATGGTGTAAAGTAAGTAACTTTTGTAACTGAAGAAAAATACTAAATCGTCTGTTCTTGTTTTTGATAGAGAAAAATTGCCTTTTGTCAGCGGTTGAGCATCTTTTAGGTAAAAATCGACAATTTGAAAAGAAGATAATAAGCTATCAATATAATTATAAAGAGATTGTCCAATGAAAACATCCTTCTCCTTTTTCTTCTTCGTCTCCTCCCTCCTCCTCCTTAAAACAATTGTCATATTTGTAGTATTAAAATCTAGCCTCTCACAATTTAACAGTAGCTTACAGCGTTTATTATTGACGATCATTTTCAGATATCACGTGACTGATACATATCTGATGAAAAGGGAAAATGTAACAGAGAACTTCTTATTGTATTTTGGTTATCAGTTTTGTACGTTTTCTGTATTTATATTTGTACAGGAACACATCAATTTTACTTATCTCTGTGTGTAAAATAAACATTATATGGAATTTTAAAGGATTTCTCATCGGCTTCATTTCAAACCATTACTCTGTGTAGTGACATCTTCTCTGTGAGGTGTCGTGATATTTGCTCCTTTCTATATTCAATCAATGTTTATTCACCATGGGAATACCAATAGCGTTAAGTCATTGCATAGTTCAGCTGCATCTGAGAAAATCGGGGATCTGCACTCAGTTGACATCATTGTACTAACCTGTCGCCGTAGGCCTTTTGTCTGATGTATGTCATTACGGTACCGTTATCACGGTACGTGTAGGTAAAACTGGTTTGATGTTAAAAACACTTGTTTTTGATACTATTACCAATTAAATGTCAAGTCAATTAAAACGTTTGGCAAGTTGTGAGAATTAGTAGATCGTGTACACCTTAATTAGACTAAGAACTATCTTTACGGCCGATATGGATGCTATTATTGAGTTTTATTTATAAATTGAATTACAAAAGAAATTAAAACCATCGACTACTTAGGATATGTTGGCTAAAGGACAGGTACAACATTATCCCATCACAATACCTCTACTAGTATATGAATGCCTGGAACTATCACGGATTTTCCATTTAATGGTACCTTAGGTCAAAACAATCGCGCATTCACTTACTTCGTTAACTGTTTTCACAACATAATCAATATCATATATCAAAAATATTTCAAAAGTGATTTATCAATATTAATGTCACTTACCTAAAATTTTACAAAAGCGATTTATAGGATATTACATGAATGTTCATTAAATGAGATTTAATGATTTTTTTGCGAGCCTTGAGAACAAATTAAAAATACTTTTTATCACAAAACTACAGAAACCTAAATTTCGAAGAATCTCGACGTGAAAATGTTTTACAAAAGTTCAACGGAGCCGCCAGTTCGTCACGACGTCCTCTTAGTCTTACTAATCCTGACACCAGGTCATGACGTCACAGTGACTCTCCAACCAATTAGTTCCAATTTATATGACACTGATGACAAACTGTAAAATGGGGTGAAGTCACTGGATACCAGGAGGGTTGTAAGATAAACATGGATATCAATGGAGTGTTATTCCTGGAAAGTACATGTCAAGTCACGGATAAGATGTCCCATTATACCTCTGATTTTGTAGAAGCTCTGGCGACAAAATAAACCAGACGATTGATAATTAGAGAAGGCCTGACCCAAACACCTGCCGGTCCATCTGTTAGATACAAACATACATAACCAAACACACTAAAACTTTATTGAAAATGAAGTTACTTTCTGTTCAATATGGTTTTAAAAGGGTATCAAGAAAGTCAAAATGCCCTAAGAGTTCTGAACTAAAAGAAACTTATTGCAATTCCTATTATTAGAATAAGCAATATTTTAATTAAAATACACAGTTCGAAGTAACACACTTAAAGTGCATACTTGTAATATAATTAATGTTTGATACTATTGTCGTCTGCTCGTCGCCCCGTGGCATGTAAACCTTTTTGATTAGGATGTGCTGCGAAAAACATTGTCGAAGAGCATTAACTACAGAGAAGTGATCATCCATTATTTACAACAACTAATTCACCATTGGCACCAAAGGTTCGACTACAGTCACCATACCATAACCTCATCAGCTCTCATTTTCAAAAATGATACTTTCCGCGCGAAAGTTCCATTGTGCGATTCCCCATGTGTGTCGTAAATAATATTAGAACTGGCAGACGACAGGTGACTGATCACGGAGACCGTAAAATCTCCGGTAATTAGATGACTCTTTGATATAATTATTATCATTTCATTATCACTTCTCCTAATTGTGCATTAGACCGTAGACTCGTTAGCTTATACTGGAAATGTTCACGAATGGGATATTTTTCACAAGGTGGAAAACTCGCGTTGGAGGGGAATTTCCAAAATTGAACTTTCAACAATTTACTACCTTATGGTTATAGATTGACAGTTAAACATAATGGGTTATTTTAGTTAGGGGGTCTTAATATCGATAGGTTTATATACGGAAACAAACTTGTTTTTTCGAGGAAAAATTAGCAGCATATGTGTTCATTCAACCAATAGTTAAGTAAAATTTGTAAATTTAAAACCAGGTCAAAATTTGATTATTTATGAAATAGATCTGTTCATCGATTGAACTCTCGAAAATAAAACCCGAGGGAAAAGTCTTGCTTACAGTAGATCTATCATCATAGATCGAATTAGCTGCATATAGATAACAGAAATTCACCAACAGAAACAAATATCGGATTCACTAAAACTATCGATAACGATAATTAAGTCAACACATGGTATTCTTTACCGATATCTATATTACATTTTATACTAAATTTAATGCTTGACAAAACACTACATGCTGATTACATATCCTCCTTTCTCTCTCTTCGAAAGCTTAAGTATAAAAGCCGTGGGTCAAGACTGTCAACGGTATCAAATTGTTTAGAAATTATATTGAAAGCGAAATTTGGTCTTATGTGAAATTGAAGTGTACTTGCTGTGTCTAGAAGTACATTCGTACATCACGGCGATAGAAATGGAATTTGGGTGACTTCCGAGTTTACAAGACAACCTGACAGAAAGATTGATGTGTCTGGGAAACGTGGTAAGAGCTGTTAACTCACCTCGTCGTCCAAACTGAATAGAATGTAATAGGTATGTTAATATAAACACAAAATCAAGGTAAGATGGGGATAAATAAAAACACATCCATCAATTAAATTTAACATTTAGACAATTTGTTTTTGGTGATTTTATCGCAGAATGAATAAAAATCTCTGTCAACATGACTACATTGTAAGTATTGTGATAGTTTTAATGCAATTGGTATATTCCATCACTGTTCGTTCAACAATGTATTGTTTGTCTGTCTACTGTTGTGTTATTTTAATTTTAATGTTAAATTTGTTTTCTTCTCTATTGTTATTGTTTGTTTTGTCATTTTTAGCAATACTCTCTCTACGTACAAATTGCCGAAATAATATCCAAAGAAAGTTTAGTGAATAGCTAATGTAGTTACAAGGCCTAATATGAAACCATCATTTCGACCGCGTTCCCCATAATTATGCCAAAATACGATCTAGTGTCGTGTCGTAAAACTCCTAACAATGATACATTCGAAAACAAACTGAATCTAATTGTTGTGTAGTCGTATTGTTATGACTGTATAGAAAATCACAGGCTCTTCTGCTTCACTAGAGCTAGGCATCGCGTTGTCCGTAACTGAAATATACCCGACATTGTAATGATTTGCTTTGTCACCCAATCCACAAAAGGAAAGGTTTATGAATCATGTTAGAATGTCAATTTACGATGTTCGTTACAATGTCGGAACCTAAAATAAGTGTAATCAACGTCCCCTATTTTGACGTGTGCCCTGACCAGATGTCCCCCGATCAGCCAGCCATCTTGTCCAACATTGTTTAGATCACCCCCTATGACGAATGTGTTACTATATATTCACACACTGCTTTGATGGATAAGACAAGGCAGCCATATACATGAATACTGTTAAATCATTTTACAGATATAATTATGACAATTTAAAACGAATTATCATTATTCAAAAGTCTGACGTTATTATTACCATAACAAATAACACTTATTCCAATTTGGACAGAGACACATAGTTAAAATGCGCCATGGGTGACAGACATATGGATATGTACCATAGCTATATTTGGTCATAGCGACAGTTAGATTCTAATATGCATAATTAAGTATGAAAATGTTATTATTATTAAAACAGAACTTCCACAACGAAATAAAATAATACTGCAAAATGAGTTTATAATGTTACAAAGTAATTTACACCTTTCTATACTTGATGCTCCTGTCTACAACTGCCTCCTATACTTGATGCTCCTGTCTTCCACTGCCTTCTATACTTGATGCTCCTGTCTACCACTGCCTTCTATACTTGATGCTCCTGTCTACCACTGCCTTCTATACTTGATGCTCCTGTCTTCCACTGCCTTCTATACTGGATGCTCCTGTCTACCATGGCCTTCTATACTTGATGCTCCTGTCTACCACTGCCTTCTATACTTGATGCTCCTGTCTACAACTGCCTCCTGTACTTGATGCTCCTGTCTACCACTGCCTTCTATACTTGATGCTCCTGTCTACAACTGCCTCCTGTACTTGATGATCCTGTCTACCACTGCCTTCTATACTTGATGCTCCTGTCTACCACTGCCTTCTATAATTGATGTTCCTGTCTACCACTGCCTTCTATACTTGATGCTCCTGTCTACCACTGCCTTCTATACTTGATGCTCCTGTCTACAACTGCCTCCTGTACGTGATGCTCCTGTCTACCATGGCCTTCTATACTTGATGCTCCTGTCTACCACTGCCTTCTATACTTGATGCTCCGGTCTACCACTGCCTTCTATACTTGATGCTCCGGTCTACCACTGCCTTCTATACTTGATGCTCCGGTCTACCACGGCCTTCTATACTTGATGCTCCGGTCTACCACTGCCTTCTATACGTGATGCACCGGTCTACCACTGCCTTCTATACTTGATGCTCCGGTCTACCACGGCCTTCTATACTTGATGCTCCGGTCTACCACTGCCTTCTATACGTGATGCACCGGTCTACCACTGCCTTCTATACTTGATGCTCCGGTCTACCACTGCCTTCTATACTTGATGCTCCGGTCTACCACTGCCTTCTATACTTGATGCTCCTGTCTACCACTGCCTTCTATACGTGATGCACCTGTCTACCACTGCCTTCTATTCTTGATGCTCCTGTCTACCATGGCCTTCTATACTTGATGCTCCTGTCTACCACTGCCTTCTATACTTGATGTTCCTGTCTACCACTGCCTTCTATACTTGATGCTCCTGTCTACCACGGCCTTCTATACTTGATGCTCCGGTCTACCACTGCCTTCTATACTTGATGTTCCTGTCTACCACTGCCTTCTATACTTGATGCTCCTGTCTACCATGGCCTTCTATACTTGATGTTCCTGTCTACCACTGCCTTCTGTACTTGATGCTCCTGTCTACCACTGCCTTCTATACTTGATGCTCCGGTCTACCACTGCCTTCTATACTGGATGCTCCTGTCTACCACTGCCTTCTATACTTGATGCACCTGTCTACCACTGCCTTCTATACTTGATGATCCTGTCTACCACTGCCTTCTATACTTGATGCTCCTATCTACCACTGCCTTCTATACTTGATGCACCTGTCTACCACTGCCTTCTATACTTGATGCTCCGGTCTACCACTGCCTTCTATACTTGATGCTCCTGTCTACCACTGCCTTCTATAATTGATACTCCTGTCTACCACTGCCTTCTACACTTGATGATCCTGTCTACCACTGCCTTCTATACTTGATGCTCCTGTCTACCACTGCCTTCTATACGTGATGCACCGGTCTACCACTGCCTTCTATACTTGATGCTCCGGTCTACCACTGCCTTCTATACTTGATGATCCTGTCTACCACTGCCTTCTATACTTGATGCTCCTGTCTACCACTGCCTTCTATACGTGATGCACCGGTCTACCACTGCCTTCTATACTTGTCGCTCCGGTCTACCACTGCCTTCTATACTTGATGCTCCGGTCTACCACTGCCTTCTATACTTGATGCTCCTGTCTACCACTGCCTTCTATACGTGATGCTCCTGTCTACCACTGCCGAGACATACCAAAGTCTATAATGGTGGACGTTTCTGCTCCTGCTTAGTGCTCAGCAAACAGGGAGTGGGACGACTGGTTCGCCCGTTGTCATAATAATGTGACCGGGTGGGATGTGTTGCTTGGTGTCTTCGGTGGCATGCTTCAGTGATTAAGCACTATAAAAAGGAAAACAGTTCCATAATACAAGAAGACACAACACGAACATACCGCAGTCTCCAAAATCTCGCATCTCGCACTTCACACACACTGCATACATGGGAGGCCGTTCTTACATGACTTTGGCTGTTAATAGTACATTAATATAATCAAACAAACAAACAAACAAGAGCCTTCGATTATTTGCTTTTGATTGAACATTGCAAAGAAATGCCATGGTGTATAACATGTCTCTTTCGAGAATAAAACTGTGCTGAAATAAATCGATAAAAAGTATAGAAAATGTTTATACCATTAACTGTTTATGTCCTAAAACGTTTTGTCTTAGAAGGACGATCTTTTACAGTTACAACAGTTGTATTTCTTTGTCAAGATTGAGATTTTGCTACGAAGCATAAACGTCTATTATTAAGGCACTCGTAGTCATTTAACTTCATTGCCAGGTAGTTTCTACATAAGAACGGAGGATATTCATATGACGTTCTGAAGTAGCAATACTCCAAATTGAGTTATTGTGGAAGAATTCGTGATCTGAGCGTGTTTACATTACGGTCGCGTGGACGACTTAGCTTGCTTCAAGATTAAGATGATGGAACGGGTTAAAGCCGGTCATTTATTTTGTAGTTGTGTTTGAGAAACCATGCATTAATTTCCAATTATCTCAAAGTGTGACTTTACTTAATAATGTCGGTGTCGACCGTCATTCATCAGCTTACAGAAGTAATTACCTTAGCAATTCAATTCTTTATTTCTTTAAGCGGTATGGCTCGTCAGTATACACACACAACATACAATTTCACATGACACAAGAGTGGCCACCATTATATTTAACCGGACGATATTTTAAAGAATGGAATCTGGAGACGTCTAACACAAATTGGACAATGCTTTTGTTATAATCAATGATATAGTTTACGTGGACCTAAATTGATCTTCACTCCGGTCTATACCACAAGACATGCGTAAGCTTAATTATGGAGTTTAAAATTGCATCCATTAACGCAATAACAAAACTATTTCAAAACAGGGTCATTCTTCATAATGAAAGTTTAATTAACGCCAACCTCAAACATTAACGAATGGTTTCGATAAAGAGTAGTGTTTCCATTAACTCTTGTAAATTGAAATGATTATTAGTACTGCTGGATAGCGCTATTAACCTTGGTTATCTAACATCTGGGTACCATTCGCGTTAGCTAGGTAGGATGTTTAGTGAAGAATACATCTCCATCAACAATGAGTATTCAAATACAAATGACCTTGGTCGTTCTTCAAGCTATAAATACAATAATTAAACAAAGAAGTTAATTATATCAAGCATGGCTCTTACGTAAGCGCAATATAGTTGTCTTTAGTACTCGTCACATCTCGTTATCCTACTTAAGTCTACGTGAAGGGTATCATGTTCAAGTGAAACCGTTTAGGTTTTTAGTATTGAAAAACGGAAGATTTTTTTATGACCTTTTTGTGTCCTTGAGAAACCCTATCTTAAAACTCCTTACACCCCAGCTCGTGTCACGAGATGAATGTCAATTGTATGATTATAAAAGGGTGATACCATTCATCATAGCAGTAATGATCTGCCAGGGATGTCGCCCATCATTTGGAGAAGCCCTTGCTAATCAATAAAAATATTATGCATCTTGTCATTCAGGGACTGTTGTGTGGATGCAAACCAAGATGAATACCTTTACCAGAAGCAGGCAGAACTTAAGTCATCATAAACAGATAGTTTGTCACCTCCGCTAACTAGCTGCGTGTCCGATAATGTGGCTTTATCCTTAATAATCCAGACGCATTTATCATCATTTGTGAATGCTAACAAAATACGAAAAAAACGTCATATTATATTCGCCGAGAGTTGTAGACGTCTTATAGTTCTCCGGGTAGTTCAAACTAGGTACGCCGAAATTTTGGAGGTTTTTGAAAAATACACCAGTTAAGCATTTCACATTTGATTTTAACATTGTCTCCAATTTAAAGAAGTCTTCATACTTTATCTTTATCGCCTTCTGTTCGTCATTTTCAGAGTTTTTTGTCTTTATTGATTAAGTCAGCGAATTTAAGTTCAGAAATCCAATTGCATGGTCATTTTACTGAAAAACGTGAAATAATTGTCAATCCGTAATTTATTTTCATTACAAAATTCTATATTTAGAAATCTGTTACTGTGTTTGAAATTAACGCTTTAATCAAGGAAACAATAGGTATTGGTGTACTCCGATCAAAGACCATATTCTAATAAATATTCATATATATACATATTCTTCGTATGTCTTACCAAGTTATTTTTGCTGTCATCAAAAACCGTTTAAAAGAACACACTTGGTAAATTAGGCCAGCCTAACATTTAATTTGGAGAAATAAGATAGAGGCTTCGATTTTCTTACGCGTAGAAAGTGATGTGGCGACACCCTATCATCCCTACCAACACTCCCAATGTACAAAAACAGGCCGAGAAACACAGGGCTAAACACTCGGCGATAATGAAGAAGCCCTAATTTGGCGACGTAACACTCTCGAGGGATGTTACATGCGGGACCGACAATGAATTGGACTTTGTTGATGAAATGATTTCAGGGGCAAATTGGTACAGCGCAACAGTTTATAAGGGAATGTGTAAACAAGGAAAGCACCAATGAAAGTACGTGTTTTAAAAGGAAATCATACCTGTCACGGCTATTACATGACTATAATACCTGTCACGGCTATTACATAGATATAATACCTGTCACGGCTATTACATGGATATAATACCTGTCACGGCTATTACATGGATATAATACCTGTCACGGCTATTACATGACTATAATACCTGTCATGGCCATCACATGGATATAATACCTGTCACGGCTATCACATAGAAATCATACCTATCACGGCTATCACATAGAAATCATACCTGTCACGGCTATTACATGGATATAATACCTGTCACGGCCATCACATGGATATAATACCTGTCACGGCTATCACATAGAAATCATACCTATCACGGCTATCACATAGAAATCATACCTGTCACGGCTATTACATGGATATAATACCTGTCACGGCTATCACATGGATATAATACCTGTCACGGCTATTACATGACTATAATACCTGTCATGGCTATCACATGGATATCATACCTGTCACGGCTATCACCTGGAAATCATACCTGTCACGGCTATTACATGACTATAATACCTGTCACGGCTATCACATGACTATAATACCTGTCACGGCTATCACCTGGAAATCATACCTGTCACGGCTATCACATGACTATAATACCTGTCATGGCCATCACATGGATATAATACCTGTCACGGCTATCACATAGAAATCATACCTATCACGGCTATCACAGAGAAATCATACCTGTCACGGCTATTACATGGATATAATACCTGTCAAGGCCATCACATGGATATAATACCTGTCACGACTATATCATGAAAATCATACCTGTCACGGCTATCACATGGATATCATACCTGTCACGGCTATCACATGGATATAATACCTGTCACGGCTATCACATAGAAATCATACCTGTCACGGCTATCACATGGATATTATACCTGTCACGGCTATCACATGGATATTATACCTGTCACGGCTATCACATGGAAATCATACCTGTCATGGCTATCACATGGAAATCATACCTGTCACGGCTATCACATAGAAATCATACCTGTCACGGCTATCACATAGAAATGATACCTGTTACGGCTATCACATAGAAATCATACCTGTCACGGCTATCACATAGAAATTATACCCCGTCACGGCTATCACATAGAAATCATACCTGTCACGGCTATCACATAGAAATCATACCTGTCACGGCTATCACATAGAAATCATACCTGTCACGGCTATCACATGGATATAATACCTGTCACGGCTATCACATAGAAATCATACCTGTCACGGCTATCACATAGAAATCATACCTGTCACGGCTATCACATAGAAATCATACCTGTCACGGCTATCACATAGAAATCATACCTGTCACGGCTATCACATAGAAATCATACCTGTCACGGCTATCACATGGATATAATACCTGTCACGGCTATCACATAGAAATCATACCTGTCACGGCTATCACATAGAAATCATACCTGTCACGGCTATCACATAGAAATCATACCTGTCACGGCTATCACATAGAAATCATACCTGTCACGGCTATCACATGGATATAATACCTGCCAAGGCTATCACATAGAAATCATACCTGTCACGGCTATCACATAGAAATCATACCTGTCACGGCTATCACATAGAAATCATACCTGTCACGGCTATCACATAGAAATCACACCTGTAACGGATATCACATAGAAATCATACCTGTCACGGTTATCACATAGAAATCATACCTGTCACAGCTATCGCATAGAAATCATACCTGTCACGGCTATCACATGGATATCATACCTGTAACGGCTATCACATAGAAATCATACCTGTCACGGCTATTACATGGATATCACACCTGTCACGGCTATCACATAGAAATCATACCTGTCACGGCTATTACATGGAAATCATACCTGTCACGGCTATCACATGGAAAGCATACCTGTCATGGCTATTACATGGAAATCATACCTGTCACGGCTATCACATAGAAATCATACCTATCACGGCTATCACATAGAAATCATACCTGTCAGGGCTATCACATAGAAATCATACCTGTCACGGCTATCACATAGAAATCATACCTGTCACGGCTATCACATGGATATCATACCTGTCACGGCTATCACATCGAAATCATACCTGTCACGGCTATCACATGGATATCACACCTGTCAAGGCTATCACATGGATATCACACCTGTCACGGCTATCACATAGAAATCATACCTGTCACGGCTATCACATGGAAATTATAACTGTCACGGCTATCACAAAGAAATCATACCTGTCACGGCTATCACATAGAAATCATACCTGTCACGGCTATCACATAGAAATCATACCTGTCACGGCTATCACATGGAAATCATATCTGTCACGGCTTTCACATGGATATAATACCTGTCACGGCTATCACATGGATATCATACCTATCACGGCTATCACATGGATATAATACCTGTCACGGCTATCACATCGAAATCATACCTGTCACGGCTATCACATGGATATAATACCTGTCACGGCTATCAAATAGAAATCATACCTGTCACGGCTATCACATAGAAATCATACCTGTCACGGATATCACATAGAAATCATACCTGTCACGGCTATCACATAGAAATCATACCTGTCACGGCTATCACATAGAAATCATACATGTCACGGCTATCACATAGAAATCATACCTGTCACGGCTATCACATAGAAATCATACCTGTCACGGCTATCACATAGAAATCATACCTGTCACGGCTATCACATAGAAATCATACCTGTCACGGCTATCACATAGAAATCATACCTGTCACGGCTATCACATAGAAATCATACATGTCACGGCTATCACATAGAAATCATACCTGTCACGGCTATCACATAGAAATCATACCTGTCACGGCTATCACATAGAAATCATACCTGTCACGGCTATCACATAGAAATCATACCTGTCACACCTGTCACGGTTATCACATAGAAATCATACCTGTCACGGCTATCACATAGAAATCATACCTGTCACGGCTATCACATTGATATAATACCTGTAACGGCTATCACATAGAAATCATACCTGTCACGGCTATCTCATGGATATCAAACCTGTCACGGCTATCACATAGAAATCATACCCGTCACGACTATTACATAGAAATCATACCTGTCACGGCTATCACATGGAAATCATACCTGTCACGGCTATTACATGGAAATCATACCTGTCACGGCTATCACATAGAAATCATACCTATCGCGGCATCACATAGAAATCATACCTGTCACGGTTATCACATAGAAATCATACCTGTCACGGCATCACATGGATATAATACCTGTCACGGCTATCATATGGAAATCACACCTGTCACGGCTATTACATAGAAATCATACCTGTCACGGCTATCACATAAAAATCATACCTGTCACGGCTATTACATGGAAATCATACCTGTCACGGCTATAACATAGAAATCATATAACATAGAAATCATACCGGTCACAGCTATCTCATAGAAATCATACCTGTCACGGCTATCACATGGAAATCATACCTGTCACGGCTATCACATAGAAATCATACCTGTCACGGCTATCACATAGAATTCACACCTGTCACGGATATCACATAGAAATCATACATGTCACGGATATCGCATAGAAATCATACCTGTCACGGCTATCACATAGAAATCATACATGTCACGGTTATCACATAGAAATCATACCTGTTACGGCATCACATGGATATAATACCTGTCACGGCTATCACATGGAAATCACACCTGTCACGGCTATCACATAGAAATCATACCTGTCACGGCTATCACATAAAAATCATACCTGTCACGGCTATTACATGGAAATCATACCTGTCACGGCTATAACATAGAAATCATACCGGTCACAGCTATCTCATAGAAATCATACCTGTCACGGCTATCACATAGAAATCATACCTGTCACGGCTATCACATAGAAATCATACCTGTCACGGCTATCACATAGAAATCATACCTGTCACGGCAATCACATAGAAATCATCCCTGTCACGGCTATCACATGGATATAATACCTGTCATGGCTATCACATAGAAAGCATATCTTTCACGGCTATCACATAGAAATCATACCTGTCACGGCTATCACATAGAAATCATACCTGTCACGGCTATCACATAGAAATCATACCTGTCACGGCTATCACATAGAAATCATACCTGTCACGGCTATCACATAGAAATCATACATGTCACGGCTATCACATGGATATAATACCTGTCACGGCTATCACATAGAAATCATACCTGTCACGGCTATCACATAGAAATCATACATGTCACGGCTATCACATGGAAATCATACCTGTCACGGCTATCACATAGAAATCATACCTGTCACGGCTATCACATGGAAATCATACCTGCCACGGCTATCACATGGATATAATACCTGCCACGGCTATCACATGGAAATCATACCTGCCACGGCTATCACATGGAAATCATACCTGTCACGGCTATCACATAGAAATCATACCTGTCACGACTATCACATAGAAATCATACCTGTCACAGCTATCACATAGAAATCATACCTGTCACTGCTATCACATAGAAATCATACCTGTCACAGCTATCACATGGAAATCATACCTGTCATGGCTATTACATGGAAATCATACCTGTCACAGCTATCACATAGAAATCATACCTGTCACGGCTATCACATGGAAATCATACCTGTCACGGCTATCACATAGAATTCATACCTGTCACAGCTATCACTTGGAAATCATACCTGTCACGGCTATCACATGGAAATCATACCTGTCACAGCTATCACATAGAAATCATACCTGTCACGGCTATCACATATCACATGGAAATCATACCTGCCACGGCTATCACATGGATATCATACCTGTCACGGCTATCACATAGAAATCATACCTGTCACGGCTATCACATGGAAATCATACCTGTCACGGCTATCACATGGAAATCATACCTGTCACGGCTATCACATAGAAATCATACCTGTCACGGCTATCACATAGAAATCATACCTGTCACGGCTATCACATAGAAATCATACCTGTCACGGCAATCACATAGAAATCATCCCTGTCACGGCTATCACATGGATATAATACCTGTCACGGCTATCACATAGAAAGCATATCTTTCACGGCTATCACATAGAAATCATACCTGTCACGGCTATCACATAGAAATCATACCTGTCACGGCTATCACATAGAAATCATACCTGTCACGGCTATCACATAGAAATCATACCTGTCACGGCTATCACATAGAAATCATACCTGTCACGGCTATCACATGGATATAATACCTGTCACGGCTATCACATAGAAATCATACCTGTCACGGCTATCACATGGATATAATACCTGTCACGGCTATCACATAGAAATCATACCTGTCACGGCTATCACATAGAAATCATACATGTCACGGCTATCACATGGAAATCATACCTGTCACGGCTATCACATAGAAATCATACCTGTCACGGCTATCACATGGAAATCATACCTGCCACGGCTATCACATGGATATAATACCTGCCACGGCTATCACATGGAAATCATACCTGCCACGGCTATCACATGGAAATCATACCTGTCACGGCTATCACATAGAAATCATACCTGTCACGACTATCACATAGAAATCATACCTGTCACAGCTATCACATAGAAATCATACCTGTCACTGCTATCACATAGAAATCATACCTGTCACAGCTATCACATGGAAATCATACCTGTCATGGCTATTACATGGAAATCATACCTGTCACAGCTATCACATAGAAATCATACCTGTCACGGCTATCACATGGAAATCATACCTGTCACGGCTATCACATAGAATTCATACCTGTCACAGCTATCACTTGGAAATCATACCTGTCACGGCTATCACATGGAAATCATACCTGTCACAGCTATCACATAGAAATCATACCTGTCACGGCTATCACATGGAAATCATACCTGCCACGGCTATCACATGGATATCATACCTGTCACTGCTATCACATAGAAATCATACCTGTCACGGCTATCACATGGAAATCATACCTGTCACGGCTATCACATGGAAATCATACCTGTCACGGCTATCACATAGAAATCATACCTGTCACGGCTATCACATGGAAATCAAACCAGCTGTAATTAATGTTAGTCATTGCTCTATCAACATCTTTTTTTTTAACCTATCCGTGCACATTTTCGGCACGCTTTGTCATTTTCGTCTTCAAAAAATAGAAAATTGGCTAAATTGTTCTTATCGTCATGCTCTGTTGAAAAAAATGTTTTGTTTAAAGTTGGTTGTAAAATAAATAAACAGAAAATCACAACTATTGTGACCATACCGCACTAACCATTACGGTTATACAGAAATCCAAACTGAAATGTGAACTTAAGACGCAATTTTTTTTTCTAATGTTATTTCATATTCAAGAGTCCGTGTTGTTGGAAGAGAAAACGTTGATAAATAACAGCACGATATGATATATGGTTTCACCTCTTTCATATAGGCCTCAATTGAGTGAAGTTTACGAAACTGTATAGCCTCAACTCAAAATAGAAGATTAGATATAAAGACAACGTCCGTCCATAACGTCCGTCCATAAGACTAGACAATATTCCTTACATAAGGGACAAGCAACAGGAGAAACAAGTTAAGTATGGACTAGTTTAATAATTTCAGGTGCTAAGTAAATACCACTGGAGGTTTACTTCAGTCGTTTAGATAGTACTTTAAAAGATCGAATTTTGTGTGTGATCTGAATCATTCAGTAATCTACACCAGCCCTATAGTTTGTCCACCAAAATCACTAGTCATTCAAAACTCTACTATCTACTATGTTCTTGCATATGATATTTAGCAGTCATCTTTTCGCAAATCAGTCACAATCTTATAGCCTTCACATTACTATACTGTAGATGTCCTAGATATAATATTTCATCAGAAATGATCTCAGAATTTAAGGAACACGTTTGAACTAAGAGGCATTCCTCGACAAGTTGAA
Source organism: Argopecten irradians (assembly GCF_041381155.1). Lineage (NCBI taxonomy): Eukaryota > Metazoa > Mollusca > Bivalvia > Pectinida > Pectinidae > Argopecten > Argopecten irradians. The sequence continues at coordinate 6,724,224 of NC_091138.1, read as the reverse complement.
AGCTTTTCTACGAGCAATTTCGAGTTAACAAATATTGATAGAAGTAGATATATGATTCCATAACAATACTAGCATAAAATATCAATTCACCTTGGTAATAAGAATACAAATAATAAAGAAAATATTAATACTTCTTCCTTGTCTGGTTCCATCCTATATAGATAATACATTATATCATGTGTGAAAATAAAATCAATACACTACATATGTTTGAGTGGTGATTTAAAGTCGTCGAACAATTTTCTAAAATGCCAAGTCGGGTTTGAGAATGGTTTGTTGGTTTGCGACTTGACGGCGCTCCGAGACACCGCTGGGAGTGAAGCAGATAGATAGGGAATGCTGGTATCAACAGAGGAGCTGCTGCCAATCCTCACAGTCTGGTGCTCAAAGTCGCCAATCATCAGCGACCAACACAGGGTAGATGGAGTTGATGACAAATTCAATGACTGTATATGTCTATGGAGAGATGGATGGATGAACTCGAGGACAAGGGAAGTGATTGATGTGTCGACAGAGAAAGAGTACACCAGACTGGACCCAGGTGGGCAGACATCGACATGGTCTGTGTATCAAGTATATGACATCAGATATCATTCTCCACATCATATTTCATAAAGAATCTGATTATATTGCTGCATTTCCTTTGTTTTTGGTCCAATATATATCATGGCGCTATCAGTATTACATCAGTGGTGACCCAGACATCTCCAACTAAACGGGTAGATTCACATCTCATTGGGGAAAGAAGAAATATAAAGGATAGTAGATCGAGTTTATTAATGTTATGGAATTATTACCGCAATTATATCAGAAATGATATTACATAATACATTAATATTATTATTCTGAACCTCCGCATGTAAAACTGGATCTATAGACTATTCTAACAACTATAAACTATTGGTACAAGGATATATATATCAATTAAATAAGAAACAATTAACATTAAAACATTGGGAATAGGTAGCCAAGGGTGATATCATATCGCTTCATGATTTCTGTATACGCTTTTTGACATAAGAAGAATTAAGAATGCTTTACTGATTTTCTGTTTCCAAACTCCAAATAGGAAATATCAGTTTTACAACAATAAGAATACTATAGAGATGTGGACACTTCATGTCAACTCATTATTATCATATATTCTAATTACGTATTTTCAATCTTGGAACTGTTGTCATTATTGCTGGACCTGTTGTCATTTTTGCGTTCTTGGTCAATTATCAAACTTCTTATGAATAGTTACAGAAAGAAACAAAACAGCAGCTACTGTTTTCAATTATGATAATGATTTGCTTCAATTTACAATTATTACAATTACGAAACAAATCACCGTAAAAAAACATGCCACACTATATTGCAAAAACAATGAGTATGTATGTCTTGATCTTTCGCACATGACCGTTATATCCCGGAAGTCAGTCGAACTTTCCTTCTGTTTGATAAAACACGTGACCACATCAATCTCTGGATGACGCTTTCAATTGCACATAAAGACTACCCCGGCGCCGGACACTTTGGTGTTGCCTTACCATCCGCACTGTGTCGAAGCCTTTGACCAAGGCCCTTGCAACTCAACAGGGTTGTGCATTTCACCAGAATGACGTCCATGTTTCCATCATTTAATATTGACTTTGATGTATTCGCTATTGCGGCCTTACAAAGAACTCTGAATGGAAACCTTACTGTTTTTACATGTTTTCCTTGTGTTTGAGCACAAAGGCTTCCCGCTGTGATCTATTTGGAGACTGATGAATTCGTTTGCATGCTTTCTGAATAATGCATATATTTATGCGTTCATAGCCTTTTCCACTGACACAGTTGACTGTGACTTCCACGCGCCTCATTGAAGGTCTATCATGTATCCGCCCACCACTGACTAATTCTGTACAATTTGACCATGATGTCCCACACATCCTCATTCTGTGTCTGTAAGGAGACCCCTAAACGTTCCCGTCCGAATGGATTTAATAAAATATTAATACAGCTATCAACTTTTCTTTCAGGTGCATCTGTACTGCAACGCATGTTAAAGTTCCAATGGAAACATATTGCCGTTACTGGACACCCATTGTGTCAGCATCATTGAACTAGTCATATAATTAATTTTTGATGAAAGCAATTGCAGAAAAAGTCTCAGGTAGCTTATTTCATATTTTATAATTTAAATGATTTTAGATACGAAATAAAACCTTCCCATTGAAGCGCTGTACATTATATTCTGGTAACACATGCTACACTACTCAGCATACATGCACTTTGAGACTAATATTGCAAATGATTATATCCGTAACAACAACACATTAACGTGTTTTACAATAGTACCGTAATATAATATTTGTGTCATTTGGAGAAAGGCAGCCGCGTGTTTTAAAAGGTTTCGGGATGTCTATTTGACATTTCCATTGTCAATATTCGTAATTGTATTGTTGTCACAGCAAGCATCTACTAAATTAAATTTTGAATTACCATGTAATCAAAATGGCTGCCCTTCATAACAAAACCAAAACGTCTCAATTTAAGATCAATTACTTTTTAAAACTTTAACAGACTGTTCTCGAACAAATTATGAAATGTTAGAAACTATAACGAAATGGCAAAGGATGAATTTTTAACTAGATAGTCGACTAATGATTTATTTTGTATTTAATTATTTTTATAATTATCATTGTTATCATGCCTAATTAAAGCGTAATGAGAGAAGCTTATTACATGTGAATTTTTATCTTCAACTTCAAACATGTACTTGTAACCTGATGGATAATGAAAAACGTACAGTGGTATTGGTATCATGTAGGGTTATTAGTCCCCTAGATAATGAAAAACGTACATTGGCATTGGTATCATGTAGGGTTATTAGTCCCCTGGATAATGAAAAGCGCACAGTGGTATTGGTATCATGTAGGGTTATTAGTCCCCTGAATAATGAAAAACGTACAATGGTATTGGTATCATATAGGGTTATTAGTCCCCTAGATAATGAAAAACCCACAGTGGTATTGGTATCATGTAGGGTTATTAGTCCCCTGGATAATGAAAAACGTACATTGGTATTGGTATCATGTAGGGTTATTAGTCCCCTGGATAATGAAAAGCGCACAGTGGTATTGGTATCATGTAGGGTTATTAGTCACCTAGATAATATAAAACGCACAGTGGTATTGGTATCATGTAGGGTTATAAGTCCCCTAGATAATGAAAAGCGTACAATGGTATTGGTATCATGTAGGGTTATTAGTCCCCTGGATAATGAAAAGCGTATATTGGTATTGGTATCATGTAGGGTTATTAGTCCCCTGGATAATGAAAAAATTATATTGGTATTGGTATCACGTAGGGTTATTAGTCACCTAGATAATGAAAAGCGCACAGTGGTATTGGTATCATGTAGGGTTATTAGTCCCCTGGATAATGAAAAGCGTACAATGGTATTGGTATCATGTAGGGTTATTAGTCCCCTGGATAATGAAAAACGTACATTGGTATTGGTATCACGTAGGGTTATTAGTCACCTAGATAATGAAAAGCGTATATTGGTATTGGTATCATATAGGGTTATTAGTCCCCTAGATAATGAAAAACCCACAGTGGTATTGGTATCATGTAGGGTTATTAGTCCCCTGGATAATGAAAAACGTACATTGGTATTGGTATCATGTAGGGTTATTAGTCCCCTGGATAATGAAAAGCGCACAGTGGTATTGGTATCATGTAGGGTTATTAGTCACCTAGATAATATAAAACGCACAGTGGTATTGGTATCATGTAGGGTTATAAGTCCCCTAGATAATGAAAAGCGTACAATGGTATTGGTATCATGTAGGATTATTAGTCCCCTGGATAATGAAAAGCGTATATTGGTATTGGTATCATGTAGGGTTATTAGTCCCCTGGATAATGAAAAAAGTATATTGGTATTGGTATCACGTAGGGTTATTAGTCACCTAGATAATGAAAAGCGCACAGTGGTATTGGTATCATGTAGGGTTATTAGTCCCCTGGATAATGAAAAGCGTACAATGGTATTGGTATCATGTAGGGTTATTAGTCCCCTGGATAATGAAAAACGTACATTGGTATTGGTATCACGTAGGGTTATTAGTCACCTAGATAATGAAAAGCGTATATTGGTATTGGTATCATGTAGGGTTATTAGTCCCCTGGATAATGAAAAGCATACAATGGTATTGGTATCATGTAGGGTTATTAGTCCCCTCGATAATGAAAAGCGTATATTGGTATTGGTATCATGTAAGATTATTAGTCCCCTGGATAATGAAAAGCGTACAATGGTATTGGTATCATGTAGGGTTATTAGTCCCCTGGATAATGAAAAACGTACATTGGTATTGGTATCATGTAGGGTTATTAGTCCCCTGGATAATGAAAAACGTATATTGGTATTGGTATCATGTAGGGTTATTAGTCCCCTGGATAATGAAAAGCGTACAATGATATTGGTATCATGTAGGGTTATTAGTCCCCTGGATAATGAAAAGCGTATATTGGTATTGGTATCATGTAAGATTATTAGTCCCCTGGATAATGAAAAGCGTTCATTGGTATTGGTATCATGTAGGGTTATTATCCCCTGGATAATGAAAAACGTACATTGGTATTGGTATCATGTAGGGTTATTAGTCCCCTCGATAATGAAAAGCGTATATTGGTATTGGTATCATGTAGGGTTATTAGTCCCCTGGATAATGAAAAGCGTACATTGGTATTGGTATCATGTAGGGTTATTAGTCCCCTGGATAATGAAAAGCGCACAGTGGTATTGGTATCATGTAGGGTTATTAGTCCCCTGGATAATGAAAAACGTACATTGGTATTGGTATCATATAGGGTTATTAGTCCCCTGGATAATGAAAAGCGCACAGTGGTATTGGTATCATGTAGGGTTATTAGTCCCCTGGATAATGAAAAGCGTACAATGGTATTGGTATCATGTAGGGTTATTAGTCCTTTTGGATAATGAAAAGCGTACAATGGTATTGGTATCATGTAGGGATATTAGTCCCCTGGATAATGAAAAGCGTACAATGGTATTGGTATCATGTAGGGTTATTAGTCCCCTAGATAATGAAAAGCGTACAATGGTATTGGTATCATGTAGGGTTATTAGTCCTTTTGGATAATGAAAAGCGTACATTGGTATTGGTATCATGTAGGGTTATTAGTCCCCTAGATAATGAAGAGCGCATATTGGTATTGGTATCATGTGGGGTTATTAGTCCTTTTAGATAGTGAAAAGCGTACAATGGTATTGGTATCGTGTAGGGTTAATAGTCCCCTGGATAATGAAAAGCGTATATTGGTATTGGTATCATGTAGGGTTAATAGTCCCCTGGATAATGAAAAGCGTACAATGGTATTGGTATCATGTAGGGTTATTAGTCCCCTGGATAATAAAAAGCGTACATTGGTATTGGTATCATGAAGGGTTATTAGTCCCCTAGATAATGAAAAGCGTACAATGGTATTGGTATCATGTAGGGTTATTAGTCCCCTAGATAATGAAAAGCGCATATTGGTATTGGTATCATGTAGGGTTAATAGTCCCCTGGATAATGAAAAGCGTATATTGGTATTGGTATCATGTAGGGTTATTAGTCCCCTAGATAATGAAAAGCGTACAATGGTATTGGTATCATGTAGGGCATTAGTCCCTTGGATAATGAAAAGCGTACATTGGTATCATGTAGGGTTATTAGTCCCCTGGATAATAGAAAGCGTACATTGGTATTGGTATCATGTAGGGTTATTAGTCCCCTGGATAATGAAAAGCGTATATTGGTATTGGTATCATGTAGGGTTATTAGCCCCCTGTTGGTGAAACCGGAGGGGAATATAGTGTTTGTCCCTGTTTGTATGTCTGTCTGTCTGTCCGGACTTGGTTTCAAGATGATAATTTGAGAACTAATGGATGGATTTTGACAACTACAAAGGTCACTGTTACTAAAAATATATTATTTTAAGCAAATCGTTTCCAGCCGATAACTTAAGAATAAATCAACGGATTTTGATCAAATTTCACACAATCGTAGCATATGAGAAAATACAGCTTGGGATTGAACTTGGGATCAAAAAGGTCAAATTTAAAGGTCAATATTACTATAAAAAAACAGTTTGTTTCACAAATTTACGTTTCCGGACGATAACTTGAGAACACGTCAACAGAATTTTGTTCAAACTTCATACATTGTTCAAACTTCATACAATGGTAGCATAACTAAGCAATGACAATTTGTCATAGATTAGAAAATGTAATTGACAGCAGGGGACGTGCGTTACTAATGGGAGACATCACCTTACAGTCCTTCTGTAATCACTATCGGTAGAAATACATATCAGACACCCTTAACCATCGGACAGTGGTTAGGGTTAAAACAAGCAAAGACTGGAACGCAATATCAGGAAATAACGCCAATGTGACTGATGTTGTTGAATCGCCGTCATCAGGTTTGCTATTCAACTGTGACAACATTATCGGGATTTTTCCAGATTACATTTTATTTTCTGACAACGAATGACATGACAAAGGCCTATTGTTCTGTATTAGGTTTCAGCGACGTAATCAAACAACTCTTAATACTTCGGTTTCAAGACTCATTTCCAAAGTATTGGTCGTATGACGCAATAATCTAGTGCAGTTCAGATTTAATATACAGGGAAATTAGTATTGACAGCAGTAATTTAGGTTTGTAATTATTCGCATGATTATTTTGAATGTTCTTGATAACACCTTAATTTCCAAAATAACATGAAATAAAAAGATAGGTGTATGTACATGGGTGGTAAAATGTGTTTTACTTTTATAGAACATAATGTGACGCTACCCAAATTGGAACACTTTTTGAAGATAATTGTAATAAAATTCTTACTTGTGATTGAATTCGGAATTTTTTCTTGATATTCCACAAATAGCATGCCCGGTCCAGCCCTATGTATTAGTAGGTTTGAGTACCCAAAATGGAACACCTTCTAAATATCGTTTGATAAATAAGTGCCCAGATATGATAAAAATGTTTGAATTCATTTAAAGAAAGTTCAAACATTTTTAGTTAATTCAAGTCACATGTCTTTCAAAAATATTTCATTCAGCAATCGATTTTCTTATTTTAAAATATATGGTGATTTTAGGGTTGTCGCACGACGTCGTTTCCCGCAGTTTTTCAAAATTTCATTATTTTTTTATTTTTTTATACAGATAATAAGCAACTGGAAAGAAAATGAAATATGAAAATTGTCACAGTTATTAGTCAGCAACTTAATTTTTGTTCAGGACATTTATCGTTAGTTTAGATTGTAAACTGAAAATTCTGTATCACATATTTTAAGTGTTTCATTTTGGGTAGCGTTCCAAATTGGGTAGCGTCACGTTACATAAGCGATCATACAATGTTATCTATTATGCAGATCTGCGTTCTATGGGTGCAAACTAGACGATTCTTTCCACGAAACATTTGAAGTGATTGCCAGAGAAAACAGAAGCCATTTCTTAGGTCTGTCTTTAACGTCAGAGATAATAACTAAAAATAAAGAAGAAGAATGTTGATAAACTATCATGGTGACATTTATTTATTCTGTTTCTGAAGTTGAAGATAACATAATGCGACAGGATTGTGTACTGCCGTGTTATTATAAGCTTACCTCGCCATATATTCTTCCTCCTATTCTACACGACCGTGTGGGCTCCAGTACCACCTTGGGGTAATACCTACCATCAATGCCTCGGCCACCAAATCAACCCGAAAGATTGCAGCTTTGTGGTATGTGTGGAATTCCGTAGTGATACAAAGACCATAACGACCGACAAACATGTGGATACCATTCTCATCATTTGTATATTTCAGCAGATTAACGTACAAACGACGATTAACAGCTATATAGGTGGAGCATAATCATTAGGTGTTTAACATACAATGTTATTATCTATCTTTATGGTCACTTTTCGTATCCACATGTGACCATAGAGATAAATAATTACATTGTGTGTTAAACACTTAATCATTAGGGTCACTAGGGCGTTAGAATTGTACCTGCTGCCCCTATTGCATTATCGTAAAAGGCGACTAAATTTAGGATAATATCTTTTCTCTTCTTCCTAACTTTTTTCTTCCTAACGACTCCCTTGACACCGCCCACTATTGGCCTTCTGTTGAGCGTTCGTCCCTATGAGGTAGGCTCTGGGTTCTGTCCCGTGGCCAAGACACACCAAAGTCTATAAAAGTGGTAGTTTCTGCTTCTGCTTAGCGCTCAGCATACAGGGATTAGGACGACTGGTTCGCCCGTTGTCAATATAATGTTACAGGGTGGGTAGTGTTTCTTGGTGTCTTCGGCAACATGCTTCAGTGATATAGCACTATAAAAAGGCAACAGTTCCACTTTAGAAGAAGACACAACACGAACATACCGCAATCTCCGAAAACACCAACCTCACATTTCACACACGCTACACACCGCATACATGGGAGGCCGTCCTTACATTGCCCTGGCTGTAAATAGGACGTTAATAAATCAAACAAACAAACAAAGGTCACTGTTCGATACTGAGTGATCCGTTTACGTGATACGTTAGACATATTACATTCATGATACCTATATTTACTTTTATTTGATTCACCGATAAATAAATGCTTTTGAATTTTGTGTCATTAGTGCGAACCAAAACTTTTCGAAAAGGGTTGAGACGTGTCAAATTCTGAATTGGAGTATTACATCCAAATTATAAAATAAAATTATAAATATTCAGGTCCAAGTCAAATATTGTATCTGTCTCCTTGTGCAGAGAATATTCCCAAAATTACACAAGTCTTAGGAGCACGCTTATATAGGTGTTAGGGCGTCAAACCGAAGATAAGTCTATCTACATCCTGTAAGCAAAGACGTATAATCCCGTCACCAGGTGGCGTTCTCACACCCACCTCTCGTTAGAATATGATCAATGAGACATGTGATGCCAATTAAACATGTGAAAATCTCACACGAGTTTCTCCCCGGACATGAACCATTTTTCATTGGTGCCCTACAGGGTCCTAGTCCTGAAAATACTTTGGTATTAACGTTTCATTTGCGATATAGAGTTTCAGACAGATCACAGATATGTGCAAATAACGCATGCGTGCCTAGCAACAGCATTCATTTTCCTACACTACGTGCCATAAAAATGGTACATTTGCACACGACCCTTTTGAACATGTCAATTTCATTTCCTTACCCAGCTGTGCACAACTTCAACTTCCGACTGCGCCTAATTTACAAAGAAAACCGCGAATGATTCACGTGCTTTAAACAAGAAGAAAATGACAGCAAAGGTGGAATGAAGGTTGAATTAATGAATAATCTGTGAACAAATTTGCATTATCTAACAAAATGATAGTGTTTTACACTGAAAAAAACATTCGGAGTCTTCAAATCATATGCACCTCTAAAAATCAATGTTATATTGTATTTCTCCGTTTCTGACTTAAACGAAAGAAAAAAATGGCCAAGGGCAATGCTATTGCTTACTGGTTTTAACACTCGTCCAGATATATACACTGTCAAAAGATCTTTCACGATACACAAATAAAAGTATAAAATAAATATGATTACTTCACAGGAATATATGTCTTAATGATTAAAAAACCGGATATCCTTAACAGGATTTATCAATCACCAACAGTACTCCTGTGGATATAGTTTGCTACTTTCAACTCATGACCAGAAAGGCGACTAAATTGTTTAACAGTTGGCGTTTGGTACAGCGTTGCCTGTCTGCTAGTTTAAACAAACTGTGGGCGTTAAACAATCATTATAGATAAATACAGATAAATGAGAAATATCTAAACAACAAACTAAATTAGGGTTTTATTTATTATTTTGACAAATTAAGAAAATATCCATTTTCAAAATTTGCTCTTGAGTCATCAGACGCACATGAAGCAAATCCCTAACGATAAGATGTTAGTGTCTCGTTCGTATTTCCAGCAGCCCAGTGGAAGCTCCAGAAGTTTCCGTGAAATCCTAGGGGATAAACCTTAGAACATTGAGCCGGCTCAATTTGTATTTGAATATAAACGGAGACAGATCCATCTGACGTAAAATACGAGAGATCAGCCGGAATTGTAGGCAACATTAGCTGTTACGGTTACCATGGTTACAGAGTACATTCGTGAAAATAACTATTAATGGTATTAAATGATAGTTCAATATCAATGGTAAAGTTATAAATCCTGCCACTAGAATACCACAGATCCATCCGTTCTCTGTAACCAGATGTCACGCTACAATGACTTCACCATTGATATATCACTGTATGATGATGGATCATAATATCAAAATTATTTTCAGCCTGAAAACATTGACTTTTTATGACATCAGTTGGAGTAAGTCAGATATTAATGATACACGGTCAATTAACTTTATATCCGTCAATGGTAACTGTTAGAGGATATCACCCGGCGCCATTACATAATCAGGTCGTGATATGGGGATACCGACACCAAATATGGTAATGGAGAATGAAATCAATACCAAACGAGTCTTACTTATTGTAGTCTTAATCTGACCACAATGACCATAGCTATGGTGGTTGTAATAAATTCAATCAAAAACAATAGCTTTATACAATGTAGTTTGAAAAAGGAGGGGTACCACTTTGGACGTTTGTTAATAAGCACATTATTTTGCGTGTTGAGTTACCTTAGGATCAGCTGTACGTTGTATGTTATACAGAACATCCTATTTTTTCTGGACTCATTGTTATTTCAGAGGTCAAAGATTAAAAGGTGAAAATGATTTTTTCATTGTTTAAGTTCTAATTAATTAGAGTAGAAAGGACAGTTTTTGCCTGCAAATCATGAATTGTAAATTTAGCTCGGAAAATAGATGGCAATTGAAGAAGTAAGTCACAGTGACCTAATTACCATTTTGTTCTATTTCAGCATTGAAATGATTTTGCTGGAATCATTCATTTTACAACGATTACATACTAGTAGCTTGGGATTAATGTTTAATTCTATATACTAAACATATCATGTCAAGATCTACAAAAATGGATTTCAAGCTAGCAAATGGATGAATCAGCAATATGATATCCCAAAGTGGGGCAGCAGACGCCATCCTAACATCCTTCTACTTGCAGTGTAGGTGTTGTTTGAGATTATTTCATAAAGCAAACTTAAATATCTTAAAACCATGCTTTAAACATGGAAACACAAGAAGTTAACCCAGTATGACTTAATGACAAAAACAAAGTATTTCTTCTGTAATGATTTCCAATGGTATGTTCAGGAATTTTCTTACGTGAAGGAACGCTTAGACCCGGGCCTTGGTAGTGAGAGAGTTTCCCAATCCGAGACATTTTGCATAACAATATTTCTGAAGAGTGTTCCATATATTGGCAATATATCGCGCGTCTGTTGTTGAAAGTTGATGTTGCAAAGACGGTCAAGAGCCACAAACTCGAGAAACAAAATAAATAAAAATCGATATTTAGATATATTGTTCGGGGATTCAAATGAGAATGAGTAACGGAAACTGGTATGTTTAATCAATTCGCCACTAAATGTAGAAGTGTTGTGGATGTGGAATTGTATATTACAGTGGAAATCGTTATTGAGAATTACATCTTGACTTTACTTTCCTATGTGTAATGGACACAGTCTGTCAGAAATAAAACAAATTGGAACTGTATAATGAAGTTTTCATTGAAATCCAGTATCAGTGTTTGTGTGACCTTGAATTAATTAGTGATATTCTTTGCAGTCAAAGCTCACATTGATTGTAGTTATCCCATCCAACTCATTTCTGAAATCGTCACACGTTGGGAAGGTATGACAGAGAGAATACTACCAATTAGAGGCAGTGTAGGTTGGGCAGTCAGTATATCGATACTTAGGTTCATTGTGAGAAATTAAACCATCAAATCAATGTAGTAGTGAAGCAGCCAGCATGGTATATCAGCATGGTTATTCAAACAAAACAAATACCTATTTCAATTGAAAGCACTATACATTATACAGTAAGTACCGTTTTGTTCCTTGAATCCGCTTAATTTTCAAACCTGTTATTTAGTTATCAAATAGTTGAATTTCAAATATCTAGTATCTCCCATATACAATTGAGATGATAGTTGTGAATGATGGCTGCTCTAGTTACTATGGAAATGTTATAAACATGCATGGATTATGCATATTTCTACCACAATAGGCAGTGGTATTCAACTCTCAGGACATAGAATAAACACTGCAGCTATTGATTAACAATTTGTTTATACCACACGTGGTATAAACTGTGAACGCATTCTGATAGGCTGACACGGTGAACTTTGACAGAACTACTTATTTCTCAGTGTCACGTGTCAACGTCATCAATAATCAAATGACGTCATTATATGTTGTGATCGCTGCTTGACGTCCAAAACTGCTGTTGCATCCATTTAATAAACAATTTAGAGAAACTTTCAATTATAAGTTCTCAGAAAAAAAATATTAACGGATATATAACTTCTCATAGTGTTCCAAAAGGAACATAATTTACAATATGTATAATATAAACAGTCTCTGTTCCAAATGTTCGGCTACGTAGCCTTCGTCTGGGAAATGAATCGCAGTCTATTAAAGTTGTATTTCTTGTAATTTTCACTGTAACGGTATGTCGTTTTAACATTTGATATTTGAATATGGACATGTAACTTGATGATTTAGCTCCCCAAAACCATATGTCGGTCTATAAATGAGCCGAAATCTAGGGATCATATATTCCTGGTTTTGAATAAAACGCCTTCGGGTTTTGTCGGAATTCCGAATCGTATCACGTGACTGACGTCCACACGTCCTGCACGTGGTGATCCAGGTAACTAGCGTAAGCGCACATGTGTTTGTTTACGTAGTCCTTTTGGCTAATATGAGCAAATCGTGCTGGTTTATGTCCACAGAGCGTGTATTTGAAACATCTAATTCACACATTGCCGTAATTCAATATTGTGTGTATCAAAAATTGTAATGTGCGAGCATTAATTTCTTTGTAGATCAAGTCTGCTGAGGTCGACCACGTGTTTTATTTACGAAAAATTGACATTTCTCTTGGTTTCACAATTCTCGTGTTGCTTCGAGATTGTCGTGACGATGTTCGGAATGACTCGGCATCTTTCGAGTCTAATTTTTACGTGTACACGTTAAAAAGATTTTTTTCACTTTTATAATTAAAATAATTCCAGTGCTGCAACTATAAAAAGTGGTAAAATTAGAAAGTTTAAACCTCGGACAGGCGGAGAAAAATGTGTATAGCACCGATACAGTTTTTACTATGACAATAACAGCGAAAGTGATAGACCATACAACTTTAAGGGACGGACCAACGCCGTTTAAATCCTACAAGCTAATCAGAAAATCCTGTGGTCGTCTCTCCCCGGTGTTGGTCCGTATGTGTCCGTCAATCATCGCGAAATTAGGAAGGTATGATCACAATGTCATTTTCAGTCACACGTCATCTTTTTAAATGATGATAGAACCGAGCAGTAGGAGATGAGAATAATATTAAAATATACAAATATACAAAGTCGCCATTTGTTGTAATATTGGTGATAATGTCAGCGCGCTCCCACACATTTTGTTTAATTTCGTCAAGTAGACAGATATTTCCTTATCTATTCCTGCTGCTTGTAGGTATGGCTCGTGAAATACCCTCATCGATTCACTCTTTATCGACACATTCTCGTACTACTTGTGTCAGATATTTTCTTTGGAATCGTTTTTTTTTTTATCGACATCTTGATTCGACTGACAATTCAACGTTTAAACGACATTTTGAGTTTTGTTAGCAATTTAAGCTAAGGTCGCCTGGCGTCTGGCAAAAAAAAAAGTAAATTATGCGAAAGTCTATATAATGACAACAAAATAAAAGTAGATTATGTGAAAGTCTATATAATGACAACAAAATAAAAGTAAATGATGTGAAAGTCTATATAATGACAACAAAATAAAAGTAGATTATGTGAAAGTCTATATAATGACAACAAAATAAAAGTAGATTATGTGAAAGTCTATAAAATAATAACAAAATAAATGTAAACTATGTGAAAGCGTATATAATGACAACAAAATAAAAGTAGATTATGTGAAAGTCTATATAATGACAACAAAATAAAAGTAAATGATGTGAAAGTCTATATAATGACAACAAAATAAAAGTAGATTATGTGAAAGTCTATATAATAATAACAAAATAAATGTAAACTATGTGAAAGCGTATATAATGACAACAAAATAAAAGTAAATGATGTGAAAGTCTATATAATGACAACAAAATAAAAGTAGATTATGTGAAAGTCTATATAATAATAACAAAATAAATGTAAACTATGTGAAAGCGTATATAATGACAACAAAATAAAAGTAGATTATGTGAAAGTCTATATAATGACAACAAAATAAAAGTAGATTATGTGAAAGTCTATATAATGACAACAAAATAAAAGTAGATTATGTGAATGTCTATATAATGACAACAAAATAAAAGTAAATGATGTGAAAGTCTATATAATGACAACAAAATAAAAGTAAATGATGTGAATGTCTATATAATGACAACAAAATAAAAGTAAATGATGTGAAAGTCTATATAATGACAACAAAATAAAAGTAAATGATGTGAATGTCTATATAATGACAACAAAATAAAAGTAGATTATGTGAAAGTCTATATAATGACAACAAAATAAAAGTAGATTATGTGAATGTCTATATAATGACAACAAAATAAAAGTAAATGATGTGAAAGTCTATATAATGACAACAAAATAAAAGTAAATGATGTGAATGTCTATATAATGACAACAAAATAAAAGTAAATGATGTGAAAGTCTATATAATGACAACAAAATAAAAGTAGATTATGTGAATGTCTATATAATGGCAACAAAATAAAAGTAGATGATGTGAAAGTCTATATAATGACAACAAAATAAAAGTAGATTATGTGAAAGTCTATATAATGACAACAAAATAAAAGTAGATTATGTGAAAGTCTATATAATAATAACAAAATAAATGTAAACTATGTGAAAGCGTATATAATGACAACAAAATAAAAGTAGATTATGTGAAAGTCTATATAATGACAACAAAATAAAAGTAGATTTTGTGAAAGTCTATATAATGACAACAAAATAAAAGTAGATTATGTGAATGTCTATATAATGACAACAAAATAAAAGTAAATGATGTGAAAGTCTATATAATGACAACAAAATAAAAGTAAATGATGTGAATGTCTATATAATGACAACAAAATAAAAGTAAATGATGTGAAAGTCTATATAATGACAACAAAATAAAAGTAGATTATGTGAATGTCTATATAATGACAACAAAATAAAAGTAGATGATGTGAAAGTCTATATAATGACAACAAAATAAAAGTAGATTATGTGAATGTCTATATAATGACAACAAAATAAAAGTAGATGATGTGAAAGTCTATATAATGACAACAAAATAAAAGTAGATTATGTGAAAGTCTATATAATGACAACAAAATAAAATTAAACTGTCCTATACACAGGCAAAATCTGAAATTGACCAGAACTTGACAGTAATAAATTTTGATCTAAATTGGCTTGAGTTTGGCCAGAATTTGTGGAATAATGCTTGATCTGAACTTCAAGTTAGGAAATCTTGTCTGTGTATAAAGGAATAAAAAGGTTTCTGTTACCTGTGTCCATAAGATACTTATCTGGAAATACAATCGGGAACATTTGACAGTTTCGAACGAGTATGGAGGAACGGTGGCACTTTGCGTAAACGAGAAATGGGGTTATTTTCGTGGTTGCATAAACAAATACAAAAAAAATAGAAAATTGTTGCGCTCTGTCATCAATGATATAGAAGAATGGACAGGGATAACATGTGTTAGCATTATATGTATATCGCTTCGTTCATCTAAACCTTATTGACCCTATCAAAAATGGAACACTTCCAGAATTTTTAGTTTACAATACAGATGAAAAATAACTGTTCTGAACAAATTGAAGGTGCTGAATAGTAACAATGACAATTTTATATTGAATTTAATTCTTGTAGTTATCAAAAATATTAAAACAATGAGTTTAGAAAAGAATCCATGAAACACCGTCTTGAAACAACCTTAAAAAGCCATTTGTTTTAAAACAATAAAACCAATTGCTGAATGGAATATCTTTCACAGATATGTGACTAAAATAAATAATAAAAAAAACGTTTGAACTTTCCTCAAATGAATTCAAACATTTTTATTATGTCTAGACATTTATGCAAACAAATTTATTAAGAGGTGTTCCCTTTTGGCTACTCAAACCTTACATTTAGCTTCAAATGTGTTCCAATTTGGGTAACGTTACATTTGACCACTCATGTGATGTTGGGTCTCAAGCTCTCAAAGACACAACATCCAGGACAAACCGCTGAAAATGGAGTCAGGCTGCCCTTTGTAGTCCATGTACGAAGATACTAGAGAGTGGACACAGTGTCTTTAGGAGATCTTGTACCACCAACCGTTCATGTAATAGAGCGCTGGACCTTGAAGAGTTATAGTCTCAGTTGCTCATCAATTACAGCAGTGAAATCATTTGATAATAAAAGCTTCTGGTTACTGAAGAACTAAACGAAATCGTTTCTCGTTTTAATCAACTGCAAATCATATTAAGAAATCGTAGAAAATTGAAACATCAACACGACTTTGTTGTTGGTGAGCCATGCCTTGTGTAATGAGATAGCAGACATGTTTGTGTAACAGACGTGAATTACAATACGGCGAATTTTTGTTTTCTTTTAGGATCAAGCCTATTAGTTTGTGTCAAGAGAGTTTCTATTTGAAAATACTGCATAGTCGTATTGGGAGAAAAAACCCGAGTGCTTTATTGAAAACCCTTTAATCAATTTCATTTTGGCCTGTTTAAAAAGTGCTATAGAGCGATTTGTGAAACCTCGATGACATGCTATAATTGAAGCTGCATCTCGTCACGTGGCGGCCATCTTTGATCTGATGACAACAAGCGTCTCTTTGATTGGAAAATAATAGGTGAGTAATGACAGTGGGTGAAACAGGAGAATCAACACAAAGTCATCAAGAGCTTCGTTGACCTAGTTTCGACAAACCATTGTCAGTGTTTCGGTTTTTGTTTTATTTTTGTTCAATAATGAATGAAATTGAATACGGCAAATAAATTGCTCAAACTTCCAATTCTTGCAGTAACATAAAAGGCTAGGTCTATATGTATAAAAAAATATTGGAACATGATTAAAATTCAAATGCAAGCACACTTAAAGTTATCGTGTATACGAACAAAAAATACACAAATAAACGAATTCGAAACCATTGACATGGCAACGATGTCAATTATTAATATTTCGGAATCAATGTGTTGAGCCATCACCTAAAACATATTTAGGCATGTTCAGCTTCATGCTAACCTTTCATATAATTAGTGATTAACACTTCGTTGACTAAGATGTATAAATTCAATTAGAAAGTGGCACTTACTAAGATAGAAATAAAGCTGTACTTCGGTAAAATGCAATTTGCAAGCATGAAGATGAATCTACAGAAAGAATTGACCAATTACGACCGATCTATGAATTCAAATTAAAAATTTTCTATAAAGGAATTATACCAAAAGACGAGAAAAGTTTTGTCCGTATTCTGTAAATTAGTTCGGGAGAGAACGTCCTTAAAATTAATTGCCTTAATTGTTCAAAATATAGACTGGCCTAAAACATGTTCGTAAGGTAGTTACCAACTATAATCTGAAGAGAAATAACTGTTTTCGAATTAATTCTAAGTAAGAAGCTGTATATAGTAAGATTAACAAAGGGTTTGGACTGGCATCCTTTATACCGTGTTAAACATTGTGACAAGATAAATGTGTTTCAGCACAAAATATTATTCCTATTACTAATAAACCACTCTTCAATGTGAATAGCTCCTCGAACCGAATTTTAGTGTATTGTTATAAAAAACACATCAAACAAAATAATTAAATATCGACTTAACCCTTGAAATGATTGCGTGTTGAGATGTTATTAAACAAAACAATATTTGAGTTAGGATAACAATTACTGTTTGACGGTCTTTATGCCGCCATGTTTAAACACCTGATTACCATCCGCCAAATCTCCAGCATCTGCTCTTCACGACGGCTGTAATTATTTGTCAAGCCGATTCGGAATTCTGTGTTATCAATTCACAAAATCAAGACAAACTCTTTTAAACCTCTTAAACAAAGCAAGACATAATATTTTCTTAACTTTTTTGCCCAATAGTTGGTTAGAAATGCCTTCTCTTAACAATATCTTACCATTGCATTTGGTAAGTTGTGTGTTTTAAATCTTTACTTATTTTGTTTATTTTCTGAAGCAAGTTGATTCTTAGGTTTGTTTACATCGAAAAGACACCCAAAGAAGGATAGGCGTCGCTATAAACTGGAGAGTATTGAGACAAGATTCCGAACTGTGGGATGAGGGTATCATAAGACATCCATGGACTAAAGGGCCCCTTATCTGTTCCGTGTACAGGTAGAGTGTTCAGTCTGATTAATGTCACCTGTCCAGGCTTCGTTTACAAAGTACTATGCCCTCTCAAAGAAATCGGCATTTTAACAAAATATTAACGTTTTCTCATCTTATTATCCAACATGTATTAACATTTTATCGTTTCATCAGCATTGTGCATTGAGTTTTCTCATTTGTGTTTGCCAAAACTATTTTACCCCAAACATAAAATTAAAAAATACAATCTGTGATTTAGTTCTTAATTACCGATGTCATAACCTGTTCTTTTAGATGAACTCATTATGTGTCTTTAAAACAAATGCATGACTTATAGTTTGGCCCTAAATCACCTTAGTTGTCAATGGGCCGTAAAACTGAAACAAACAAACAAAGCCTACTTCGGGAAATGGAGGTAACAAACCGGTCATTAACAGGTGATTCTAAGCATGTGATATATTGTTGAATATTAACGTATTGCGTTACTCTCACAATTTGATATGTGTTTGTACATACTTTATCTGTCCGTTTATATAATTATGCTTCTTCAATATGTTTATGTTTGGTTAGTTTGTTCCTTTGTAATCGATTGTATGATTGGACCTCAGAGCCACAATAAATAAATCGTGTGACGGGTAAAGAGAAGACAGCCATAATCAACAACTCGGTATCAGGTGCTGGGTGTCTACAGAATCGTTATATAAAAAAGTCGTTACTGGATGACAGATATATATAATTCAACACTGGATGTCAAGAAATTTAATTGCATAACTACAGATTCAAAATTAACGTTACTACGACCTTTTTTTCTTTAATTTTCTTTTTGTTTTTCGTAAATCTTAAGATTGTTTTATATATTTACTATATATATACATTTCCTGAAATGATAAATTCATCACTTTTGATTTATTTTCAGATTATCATCGTTATTTTTTAATGAATTTCAATCATAATATAGACGCACTTTCTGTTATTTTATTTTAACGAACACATGTAAGTATCAGAAAACCAACGACACTGGGTAAAAGGGTTCCTGCGCAATTCTCTGAACGTCACCGAAATTGGACCCGCA
The DNA here is from genome assembly GCF_041381155.1 of Argopecten irradians. Classification (NCBI taxonomy): domain Eukaryota; kingdom Metazoa; phylum Mollusca; class Bivalvia; order Pectinida; family Pectinidae; genus Argopecten; species Argopecten irradians. The sequence goes on along the minus strand of NC_091138.1, from coordinate 6,704,640 downwards.
TTCGACAATATACCGTGTGGGTGAAAAACTGCCTAAATACCACAACATATGAACAGTGTTAAAACGACAGGTAATTTTAGATGCGCTGGTGGTACGATAAGTTATGTTTAGAAAACGTGTAAAATGTGGCGGTCGTTATTAAGTTACATTTTACACTTGTCATGTTACCAAGTTAACGGTACCTACATAATCTAAAATTGGAACCAAAACACGGGCGTATGACAGGAAGGTGTTCCGGAACGGATAATCACATTATGCATTACAATTGGTAATTAAGTTAGCAGCTTTGTATGATATATGTATTCGGAGTTTTACGACGAGCTAACAAACATATCGAACGAGTTTAATTAAATTAAGTTTCCTACAGTTACTAATTCTCAATAAATTTAAAGCCGCCAAGTTTTCGTGTGAAAATTCTATAAGCATTATTATGAAGTGGTCCGATCTGTTCTACAACTTCTGTTTTACTGTCATCGTTACGTCATTGAGTTGTTGTGATTTTTGACAGTTACTACTCTATTTTGTTTTATGAATCATTTATCACCTGTCCTGTGATTTATCCTTGTTTGTACACCCAAATGTGAACAAACTAAAAGGTTTGAATTTCATTTGATACTTATGTTATTTTCTACAGTCCTAGGCTTTATTGATTGTACTTACAAACTTCTACATTTTTAAATAATTATTTTTTCTTTATTTTCATTCCAAATATGACTTTCTGATAGGCCTATTCTTTTTTTCCTGTCACAATAAATTTTTTTCTTTGTTTTCTTGCTAAATCCGACCTCCTGATTGGCAGATTCTTTTTCTTTATATACTATGAGAAAATCCGAAAATGGTGCGGGAAAAAAACGACGTTATCATGACGTCGACGTTGCGTATTGATTTAGAAAAAATAATCCTTTGGAAAATCAATGGAATCTTACGGTACGTTTAAACGTATTTTGTATTATCAAGGATTCTGAAAATTAATTATTAGCATTGATGTCCCTATTTTTTAATTTCATGGGGTTATGAAATAAATTTTGTCAACAAAAAATATGGATTTGATCATCGCAGCGGATTCTCACAAAAGTTTGCTAACAAAATTTATTTCATGGCCCGATGAAGTTAACAAATAGTTACATCAATTTTTATGAATAATGTTTCAGACTACCTGATAAAATAAAATACGTTTAAACGTACGATTCCATTGATTTTCCAATGGATTATTTTTTTCCAAATCAATACGCAACGCCGACATCTCTATTGTGATGTTATGATAACGTCGGGTTATCGCGCCATTCTTGGATCTTTTCTTCATAGTAGTACGAAGAAAAAGAATCTGCCAATCATAATGTTGGATTTAGATTTGAAACAAATAAAAAATAATTATATCTCTAGGAAGAAAAATCCGAGAATGGCGCGAAAACTCGACGTTATCAAGACGTTACATAAGAGACGTCTACTTTGCGTATTGATTTAGAAAAAATAATCCATTGGAAAATCAATGGAATCGTACTTTTAAACGTATTTTATGCTATCAAGTAGTCTAAAAAATAATTATCAACATGGTTAACTTCATCGGAGTATGACAGAAATCGTTTTTGCAAACTGTGTTAATCCGCGTAAATCAATGCTTAAAATGAAAAAAAAAAAACAAAAAAAAAAACACCACCGATAATGGCATTAAACCCGACTGGCATCGACTTTGCGCATTGATTTGGGAACTTCCTTCGGAAAATCAACGGAATCGTACGGTTAAAGGTATTTTGTTTTATCAAGAAGTGTGAAAAAAATATAAATATTAATGTCACTATTGTATGAAAGAAATTTTGTTTGCAAACTGTGTGAATCCGCGTACCATCATTGCTTAATCAAAACGGTTAAAAATATCAACTTTTTAACCTAAAATTCCTCTTTGGAAAGCATCATGGATTTTAAGAGAACTTTATTGAAATAAAACGTTTTGTAATGCATTACCTATAGAGAATTTTCGTTTTGACGGTTAGTCATCTAAAAGATGCAAGCCAAGAAAGACAACTCTGAATTGTTGTAGTCAAGATTAAAGTTGGCAGATTTGTCTCCCTTCCATTTGAATGAACCGGCCAGTTGACATTAACGATATTATTTGTAGCTTATGACATAATTTGTATATAATAACTATTTTTGTTGGAAAATATATAAGTGACCTTATGGTGGTTTTTCGATTGAATTAAGTATTTATGAATAAAAATGTAATCTCTCAATATAGAGTTTCTCTTTGAAGAACAATAAGTAGCAAACAGAATGAAGTTCGTTCACGAGATTTTTCTAAATACTTGAGTAAGTGCACGCTCATATGCTGTCCCAAGTGTTGGTATACATGTACAATTTATACGAGTAATTGATGTATTTGAAAGTTAATGTGAAATTAAGAAAAGTAGGTATGCAAAAACTCTTTCGGGTTTTTCTACTGTATCTAATCAACGCAGAAGACATTGCGGTAATTTAATTTCCAAACGAAAATAAGAACATTTGTAAACTTGAGGTAGATCTGCGTATGTTCAATTTTGATATGATTTAAACTTTCGTGCAGGTGTATTTCCTAAACGCATAAATTTGCATTTTTTCAAATTAGTTCATGAACTTTGTTTATAATGTGTTATAGTGTATACCTATTAAATCAGTGTTACTTTAATGTTTTAAATATATTTTTTTCGATTACATTGTTAAGTTCGATGATTCACGAAATCCTTGTTTTAGTTCATAAACTTATTATTATAAAGTAACTCTGGTCAATGTATCGTACCATAGAACAAATGTACGTACCCAGCCCAGGCCACTATGCCACCATTATCTGTCTAGAAGTCTTTTGAAGACGACACCAATACTAGCATATTGTGTATAATATTTTACAGGAAACTAGGACTTTCCTAATGACGATTACATTTAGTCTGAACTACATAACTGCAGTTACGGGGTTTCACCAATATTTAGCAACGCAGTTATTGACACATGGATTCATATCTTTATCCTTCGGTGATATTCCCAGGTAGATTTTGTTGTTCTTACATCGACCGACATTCAATGATTTAAAGTAATAAATCAATTACTTATCAGATTTGGTTGGTTCACGAACTTTAATTGTAGGTCTAGAAGTTCAATATCTGCGTATATGCATTAAATTATGTAGTGGGTCGGGGACTTACACATCATCATGTTACGGACAGATTATGGTCAGTACTGGCCTCCACGAATACTCAAAGGGTCGTAAAATAGGTCTCTGCGGCTTATATTCCGCATGTTCAAAAATTGTCAGTCCCTGGTTCATAGCTGTGCTATGATCAGAAACTTATCTCTGATGCTGACCATAGCTGCAGGTGCGTCCCATATAAGTTTTTTTTTTCATTAACTAGCCAGAATGTTTAATTAGTGAGTAAATAGAAAACAGAAATTAAATCGTTGTTTTCATGTTTTTATTCATTGAGAGATTCAACATGTCTAAAATTATGAATACGTTGATATCTACACATCAATAAATTCATAGTTTTACATTGTTGTTTTAACAAAGGGTAACAAGAAATTGACATGAAATTTAATGTTAATCTTATAACATTAAATATATTTATAACATTAAATATATTTAATATTAAGTTAGCTGATCTTTAACAATAAGCATGGCCTTTCAATAAGATGATTTTAAATGAAGATGAAAAATGAAGAATTAACAGTGACGTCATAAATGTGTAACAAACACAAAATGAATTTAAACGGAAATGAAATAATGATTTAATGCCATAAATATCATCACACTGTACAAAATTACAAAAATGTGCAAAATACCAACTGTTTGATCATAGAAATTTACTGAACCATTTGGGATGACTTATAAATATTTAGTGAACAAACTACTATAAAATTTACATACAGATAGTTATTACCATCATACATTGATGCTTTTTACTTTCATTTTCCATATATTTATAATATAACATCCTTTCATTTTCCCATTTTGAATTAACACATCCCATTATCTGCTATTGTTTCCACTTGGTTAAAGCACACATAAGTAACTTTGTACAGAGTATGTGGTAAAATGCATCGTAACATAAATAAATCACAATAAAAACAAATATAACCCGACATCACATCCATACGGAAGGATTATTCTGTGGTTTGCCATTTTTAAAACAATTTGTAAAACAAACTGATATATAACTCAATAACAGTTTAAGTGATAAAGTGATATTTTGTAAAATACATTTTTTCTCTATTAATTGACTACATTGTAGCATGTCATTATCCGCGGATGGATTGAAGTCTGTACCCTTATCAAACACATAATTTATATAAATGTTTTCTTGGTAACATATGATAACAGCATCCAAAAGAGAAAAGTATGGAGGTTTTTTCATACAGAGACAAGAAGTCACTGGTCGGAATACAACATAGAAATCTAGTACATATTATCTTTCATCCTATCTTCCCTAAAATATACACAATTTGAACTAGTCCTCATTATGAGTCATTCCAACACAAGTATTTGAGGAAGATAGAATAAAATCTATTAAGGCCAAACATAGCTACAATGTCAGTAAGGAAAATAAGCCCTTTCATCGTCATGAAATAACATATAATCACAAACAATAACCACATAGCAAGCATTATTGTTTGTAGGTCTGACAGAGTGCAGATTAGTTCGTCCAAAAAATCTTCGATGAATAAGATTATGCTTCTATTATAGATATTAAAAAATCCTCTCTATCAATTTGTACTAATCCTTCTTTATTATGCAGGAAATCGAAAGTTTCATAATAAACAAAGAGCACAAGTATTCTTGTGTATATCCAAAGAACTTCAGGTTCCAATATTAGAGAGCTAGACTAAGAGGAGACAACTACACAGGACAAGAAGGGTAACAAACACATGGACAACAGCTGACAATATGTAAGTAAAGAAATAAGAAGATGATTAATGTATGGGATATGATAATCATTTCAGCACCAGTATCACCCTCCTCACACCATCACATTGAGTATTCTATAACGTGTTAAATAATCTACTTTTAATATTTTCATACATTTTTTTAATATAAGACATTTCATCTAATAAACTTGGTTTTAATATGTTTTTGTCAAAAGGATTTCATTATAATGTTTATAACTTCATCTGAATTCAAGAAAGAATTATATAACGGTACCTCAAAAATTTACCTCTGTCAAATATTGAAAATAACTTTATAATATGATGTTTTGATAAATATTGAATTCTACTTCTAAATAAATATTAAGTACTTGACCTTTCTTTACTGATACCAGACTTTAACAATTTCCTTCATGTGCAACAAATTATAGGATCTTCAACCTAAAATGTTCTTCTGGATGGAAAAAGTTAACCTCAGGCATCAGTGTTCTGTTTTCTTATCTCTGATATTATCAATATATAATTTGAATGCATATTTGTCAATCTCTGTTACCCCACATTCATACAAACATAACAATTCACTGTTGCACACACTTAATCCATATTGTTCAAAATGCTATCATTCCAATCTGTGACCTTGTACACCAGTTTGTTCCACAATATAAATATAACAACTCTCTCACTCACACTCCAGACACTGGCCGATCCGTGACCCAGAAAACCAGTCTGTTCCGCAATATAAATAATGATAAGTAGCACTTTTGGTTTCTGTGGAACGAATCCGAGACACAGGATGAAAGTCTGATTGTTCATGTCACACAACATAATTGATACCACATTCTGGAATGTCCATTCATATCTTGACCAGCAAGATAAGTCGCCTCTCCGAGACAACTCATTTGTGTAATTAACAACAGTATTTAACAACAAGGTTTTTTTCTCTGAACACAACTCTTGGATTGCAGTTTGTACCCTCTCCTCCGAAAGTCGAAACATTAAAATGTGTTTTGTGTCCTTTCACATGTTCACAACTTTGTTTCTTTCCTGCGCTTGGATTTTCTGTGGAGAACAGGATCCTGGACTAGTCATAATCCCACCTGGGCTCTGTAATAAACATATACATGGTTAGATTTATTTTGTCAGCTTAATCAGGTTATAGTGAAAGAACAAATTATAAATCCTATTGCATTTATCCTACTTGTGAAATTATTATATTTCAAAAGGCATGTAAGGAAGGTATTCCAGTTTTGTTATCTAACTCCAGCTATAACAGGAAAAGGACAGTTACAGTAGTGGTTGTCATGTTGTATACTTACTTGAGTTTTTTGTGGCGCTCTTTGTCAAAGCTTGTTTCCGGTGCTTCACATTCATAAGATGCCAAGGAGAGAGCTGTAAGAAAACCGATATGATTAAAATCAGAAACACAAAAATAGTCATACTAAATCAGAACAAATTCAATCTTAATCCATAATGAAATAAAGAAAAAATCTATAGAGCCATGAAAGACCTTTGACAGATATAGAGCAATTGAAGTTTCTACATATCATAAATCCCTCAAAAAGAATTGTATATAAATAGGGCAGACTTACAACACTATTAATTTTCTATAATGGTCAGTAACTTACTGGATTCAGAGAAGACTGTTGTGGTAAGAATGTAGCTGAGAACGTCGCCCGATCTCTGGAAAGGACATTCTACTTGCTGCCAGCTGATAAAGTCAGAGATGTGCTTCGCCAGCTGCCAAAACTTCTCAAAGTTAATGTTCCCATTCGCTAACCTTTAAAACAAAATAAGATGAAAATAAAAATTCATAATCAGACACACAAATTCATGGAATTTGAAGAAAATATCAATAAAAAAATGTTTAAAATAGTACACACTTAATAGGTTATTGTTTCATAGAAATATGGAAATGGTACAAACATTTTTATTCTAAGCAAGAGTGACTTCCCCTGGATCATTTCTCACAATATACTTACTTGCTATTGCAGCCCTCGTTGAGGAAATAAATGTCTTTGACAAACAGACTGAAGAAAGGAATGACAATCTGGAAAAGAGATAAAAACTCTCTATAAAGAAATTGTACTTCTATCATTTTCATAACAAGTTACTGAATCTCAATTCACTAAGTAAAAAAAAAAAATACTGTGCAAAATGTTATGCTATTATTCATGAATACAAGTAAATTAATATTATTTTTTAAATTTCTGATCTTTATTTAATATGAAATTAAGAGTAAGATAGGGTACCTTTTCTCTGTCTGATGCAGCACTATCTGACCGCCACATGGCCGCCTTCAGACACGACCGGTAACTACCAAAGTTATTAGAAGGGTCCATCTGATGCTCGAGGATCTCAAATTTTGACGTGTTCACTTTAGCCCACTGTCGGAATAAAAATAATAATAATTAACTCAAATAACAATGAAATTAGCAGAAATAATGAAGTTTCATTTGATCTAGAAGTATGTATACTGTTAAAGTGCCTGCATGATGAAATTCCAGATTTAATGCATAAAATATGATAAAATATGATTTTTGTTTCAATTATTGTTATATGATAATTACATTATAATTTAAATGATTACAATTTAATTGAGAAGAGCAGTTAGTTTTTGATAACGATGACTTACCGTTTTCTTGAGTCGAGCTACTGGACTCATGTTCATACCCGCTGTAAAGATACAAATAATAAACTGTTAAAAGTGTCACAAAAGCATCTACAAAATTATTTTCTTTCTTTTCCTCTGAAATTTACCAAATTTTCAATCTTACATTATAATAACCATCACTCACTTTTGTATATCTTATCTTTGTGGTTAAGAGGATTGATACGTACCTATAATGGCCATTAATGAGTTGAAGTTGCCAATGTTGATGCACTCTTTAGCAACGTCTGTGAAGTATTCTATCATTTTCACTCGATTCTTCTTCTTTAAATGCTGAAAAAAGAAAGAGTTTCATTTAAATATCAGCCATTGAAAATTTACTCTTTACAGCAATTTCTTATAATACAGCATCATTATTTGAAGAAATTAGTGGATTATCTCCCTTTATCCATTAGAACAAGAGTATAGAAAAAGACTTTTGACATCCATATTGATTTCCTTATCATATGATATATATGAGATGTTTTCTTGACACTAGCTGTAGTCATCATATCATCAAAGTGTCCTAATCAATGGTCAATATACATTATTGTACTTACTGAGCAAATTTCTGTAGCTACAAAGTAACTGAGTCTGTTGAACCACTGGACGTAGGCCTCTAGGTTTGACGTTCTCTTTACATCTCGGTAAGTCGTCTGTGTAAAAGAAAGCACAACTTTAAATATCTGCTCATGACTTAATGACTAATGAACAAAACTAATATCTCAAATCTTGGTTTAAATACTTCCCCAATGAAAACAATACTAACCATTTTACGCAATTTGAAAGTAAAAGTTTTTATTTTCAGGTAAAATATTCCGAGAGATAGGATAGAAATCATATTGTCATCTTATAACATGTCAACACCAGAAATATGAGTTACCTCAGCACTATGAGATTCTTTGGAAAATGCCTGAACAAATTCTTCTGGTCCAATGAACCGTAATCTCTCCAATTCTATGTGTGTAAGTTGTTGAGCAAATTCTAAAGGATTACCGCAAACCTCTGTGATGTCCGTCTGTAAAATAGGAAACAAATACCTGTACTGTCTGTTTTATCTTTCTGTAAGAATATGTAGGAGAATTAATTTATATTCATAGTTACATTGTAAAATTTCTGAAGTTTATCATCATAAGTATTAACTCCAAAATTTTACATACAACATAACAGAAAGGATTTAATCCCTATCAGATATCTTGTAGCAAGAATTTCCCAAATATACATATCTTGAAATTCAGTATGATGATTTCACATTCTAAAAAGCAATTAGGAATTTCATGTCTTAGCACTGCCCACGCTATACAGTACTAAACAGACATATTTGATAAGTTTTAATTACCGTTGGCACCTCTTGTGATTTGGATTTCTCTAGTGCCTGATCCCCCCACTTGGTCAATTCTTCCTCATACTTCTGTAAGCCTGCCAACTGTAAAGAGAGAAGGCAGATTTATTGTCGACTGAATACATCTGCTGTTAAAACTGCTAATGGAGAATTGTTTAGTTTAACTGCCAGTATTCTATAGGGATACATCTGGCGGAGAAGGCAGTCGAAGGCAGTCGTGGATACATGTAACACCACTAACACATGGGCTTCCACAGAGATATGTAATCGTAAACAGGATCCATTTGATAATTGGCATTTTAATTACGAAAACGATATTTCAGAGCACTCATTCGCCTAACAGTAGTGCATTTACAGCCAGGGTTTAGGGAGTACAGATCAGGCAGGTTTCGAAATCTTTTGACCAGCTGATAGTGTCATATTCATAAAAAAAATATGAATTCTAAAAATAGCTTGCAGTATCACGAATTTTTTCAAGTTCATTAAGTTTCTTTTGATTACACTTATGTTAATGTCTCAGATTACCCCTCTTGTAGCTATCTGGAGTGTTTCTCTTCCCACAAACTCTCATTTTTATCTCAATCTAAATTCCCCAATGTATGGCCAAGATATTTCCCCCAAAGATTAATGTGTCTGAATCCTCCCTCTTTCAGACTCATCACTAAACTTTTCGTGATCAACTGTGACGGTTTTGTCACCTAATACTGTCCATACCCTGATAATCTCGTTCATCTGACACTGCCCTCCCCCACAATTCCCTGACTTCCGTGACCTTTCTGACCTCCAGTTGGACCACTCCCATTCACTAACATTCTTCCCATGTGCCTCCAAATAGTATGTTTATTTTCAAGAGCTTATGCTGTCCCATCCTCATTTTCAAAAAGTGAGGATTTCACCAATTTTCTCACTTGTTACATTATCTACCATAATGACATTATCAGGCCATGAACGCCATACAGACTGTGTGAGTTCCATACAGAATAGCCTTATCAGGTCACTTGGTCCCTAACACCATACAGCCTGTGTGAGTTCCATACAGAATAGCCTTATAACTTGGTCCCTAACACCATACAGCCTGTGTGAGTTCCACACAGAATAGCCTTATCAGATCACTTGGTCCCTAACACCATACAGCCTGTGTGAGTTCCATACAGAATAGCCTTATCAGATTACTTGGTCCCTAACACCATACAGCCTGTGTGAGTTCCATACAGCCTGTGTGAGTTCCATACAGAATAGCCTTATCAGATCACTTGGTCCCTAACACCATACAGCCTGTGTGAGGTCCATACAGAATAGCCTTATCAGGTCACTTGGTCCCTAACACCATACAGCCTGTGTGAGGTCCATACAGAATAACCTTATCAGGTCACTTGGTCCCTATTATCTCAGATAAGCATTACATAGTGTTATAAGCATGGGTGGTGACCATCTCAATTACCAAGGTCAAGGTTAAATGTCACAAGGTCATTTTCAATCACTAAGGTCAAAGTGAAATCCTAAAGTCAATATGAAAGATGAATGATGTGACAAAGGACAGTTCTAAAATCCAAACTTTTTGAAGGTGAATGTATACCTACCCTGTTCATAAGATTATGTTTGATGTTCGTCACATCTGTACGTAATTCGGGATAAATAGATACAATTCGTTGTGTGATTTCCTTCAGCTGGTTCATCATCCGATCATCTCGGAAATCGTAAGGAAACATTTCAGCCCACTCACTGTTCAAAGAAATGAAAAGAATGTAAACAATGTATGCCAATTGCATTGCGCTTGTATCTTTATGTACAATGGGAATGGTTAAATATGCAAAGAGAAATAGCAGTGCTCACTTCAGTGGAGTTTGGCTGGAGTTCAGTACTCTCTTACATCTATCGGCAAACCGATTGCTTTACAGTGAACAAACGGTGAAGATCATTAAATGTTAGCTTTACCTGCCAACTGTAACCTAATCAACAGGTGAATTCCACATTATATAGTCAAGTACCTTTGATGGAAATAACTTTTGTTTACTTAGCCTGTTATTCTCCTTCACTAACGAGCGTTCCTCGGGAATACACAGCGTACCTGTTTTTTGCCAATCAAACAACTGACATTTCAGTATTTTTTTCCAACCACAAAAACAAAATGCTCACGTGTATGTGCCATCAATTTGGTATTTTCTCACTGTATAGATAGGAATTACAACACTTTCTTTACCGCCAATCTTAGTGCCAAAATATTTCCCCTTAACCCGTCCTCAACACTAAATATCTAGTATGTAAACATCACTAATGTCCTGAAATGTTAATCTTTGACATTTTCCCTACATGTGACCTGAGCAGGGAGCTAATTATGTCCCTATCCTTAGTCGCCTCGTGGTAATTACCTCAATAACTGGACGATATTGGGACCAAACTTCCCTAAATGCTCTCTGTTTGCGTTTGCCTCTGAGAGGTTCTGTTGAAGACTGCATACCTGTATGATAAGAAAAATACTTGTTAAAACATGTAACGTCAGCTAACAATAATAAATGTGTGTGCTTTCATGTCAACTTCTGGAAATCACATTTAAAGAATTCTAACCCCATGTTTTTCCTGATTTTAATTATGGTAAACTGCTGAAATTCCAATAAAAATGTTTTAGCTATTAGGACGATGACTTGCTGTCTAGAGATGAAATAAAGGAGCTCTTTACCTGACAGACTTCGCCAAGCAGGCTATGTGGACGTATATACAGTCTGGAACTTAGCAGGAATGCAAAAACATAGGTTCTCTGAAAAAGAAACAAAACAGATCTTATAGTGAACAGTGGGATATCAGGATGTTCAGTCATTATAAGATGGCAATCTACTGAAACCTCATGCACACTTCAGTCTCCACCCTCGTCAACACACTTCTGACAGAATTTCTTTTTTTCCTAAATCATGACAAATTAGCAGAAAAACAGAAGTTCTGTGTTTAGTGATGATTAACTTTCATGATGTTTCCGAGGCAAACTCCTTCTCCAAGGGAGATGTCAGAACGTTTGGCAAGTTCAATCTGGTTCTAATCCAGAGAAAATGACAAATGACTTCCCAGCAGAACACATATATCATTCCCAAGGCACCCTCAGAACCCCTATCAGGACCTAACTGGTGCACTCTTAAATCATGTTCACAAACTCATGTGCCAACCTTTAAATAAAAACACTTTATCTGCCAGACCATTATGGCCTTCTTGGCACCAAACTGTTCTCCAGCTTTATAAGTACTCTAACACCAAGAGTTCAGATCTCAAACCTTTTACTGGCTATTTTGACCATGACATGTCTTTATCCTTTGGGTCACAGTGGCCGAGTGGATAAGATGCCCCAACCTATTGCCGTGCCACTAGCCCTCGGCCTTCATCTATCGGCCTTCATCTATCGGTTGTGAGTTTGAAACCCAAATGGGACAGTTGCTAGGTAGCACCTATATACAAGTTAGTGTTTATTTCTCTGGGACCCATTGATACTGTAAGCTAGCTTACATTGTAGTCAGATGCCCTACATACTTAACCATCGGATTGATCTGGTAATTGAAAAATCAATTTTTAAATTGTCTTTTAACTTGAGAGTAATTGAAAAGGCCTGGGATAGTCGACTATCAGTAAACAGAATCGTAAAACAATAAAAACATCAAAGGCGGAGTTCATTGTTTGTGATAAGTATAGAGATTCTAATCTATGGTAACACAGTCTAGTATCCATGGAAACAGTGACTATACCACATCTATTGTGAATTTATTGCCATCTAACTTGGACAAATGCCAATCTAAATCTTAACTTAAACATATTTATATGTTTTTTGTGAATTGTCTTAAAGGAAACAAAAATAGAGAAATTCTACGTGTCAGGTAATTGGGTATAACTAAATCAATTATCTCCTATTTTTAGAGAATTTCCCTGATCTAGCTGTTGCACTTGTTTTAGTGTAAACACTCTCTGTAGTTATTGTGCCAGATAATGACCTTGATGTTTGTCTAGTTTATTGGAAGAAATAAAAGCCTGACTTGAAAATCAGAAAAACAACCCAAACTAAAAAAGATTTCTGACATTTTGCCAGTTCGAAGCTATCAGTTTCCTGTTTTTAATATTCAGCTGCTGAAGGCAGATACACTTTAAGCCTGACCAACTTTACGAAATGCTTCATAAATTATTATCAGATATGTTTCTTGAAGTTTTATAATTGAACTTCAAAAGCCACATGAGCTTTTGGACATAAAATGGTCACTATGATGTGTAGAAATCATACCTTCTGTGTATCTTTAACGCCAAGACTAAACTCTGAATCAGTCTCTAAATGCTTCGTTAAGCTTGTCATGCTTCATAAACATGGAGGTCTTTTGATATGGGTCCAGAATAGCTCTGACATATTGTGCTTGTTTACAAAACATCTAAACATTCTCTGATCCAGATTCTGGCTCTGTTTATAGTGTTGGTCTGGGGAATCGGTCAGTAATGGACTGTGGGGGTGGGGACTGGCACCGGGAGGGGGATTTCTGTAACACCACCACAGGGGAGAAACTTGGACTGGGTTCAATGTGTGACTGTACAGGGGATTTCGCAATAAAAGGCAATGGGTCAACACTGCAAATCAATTATTTTATGATAATAACTTCAGCAACATGATAAATGACATTTGTCTATGTTTATTTATTATTGAAAACTCTATACGTGTATTAAAGTCCAATTTATTCTTGTAACATAAATCTTAAAATGTAATTTCTTTCACAAAGGCATTTACTCTTATTTAAATCAATTTTGGTATAAAATTGTGAAATTATTTGTAAATTCTGACCTACAAAAAATAACACAATCAAAATGAAACTAAAACATTTATTTAAAGAAATATTCAATGATATCTTCCGACATTAAAATTTACAGATCTATTGTTGGTATTTTTTACAGACAATAATCAACCACATAACAGGAAATCATTACTGAATTTGTGCGTGGGCGCAGCTCGACATTGAACTTTGATCATGTAAAACACACATCTGTATACAGTTATATCTAATCTATAGGTCTGTATTCTACTAACAATGCTCCCATCCCCCTCCAACCACCAAAATCTGTCAGCTAAACCTTGATGTGGTCTAGATATTAACATGTACTTAGGGTCAGAAGCATATCATTTCCAAGATGAAAGGTATATAGCAAGATATCAGATCAGTATTGTTGAGTAACACTAAAACGTTGTTACAAAAGAAATGATACAAAAATCCTTTAAGATGAAACTCTAATAAGATAAACCATGTCAGAAAGAATTTGCTGCTAAAATTAAAAAAAATAAGAATATGAGTGATTTTCAAATTAAGATGGAGGGACAAGGAATCTTTTAAGATCTGAGTTATTTTAAATTAAGATGGAGAGACAAACTGGATGTGGGTATGTTTACACAAGGCAAAGTAATTGGTTTAAATGAGGGGTATAATTAACTAGGCCCACTCTGATCTGTAGATCTGCTCTATATAATTAATTTTGGAGACTTGATACTTTAGATAGCAGACATTTAGATACCAAACCTATTGAGCCTGGCTCTCTGGTTCCTGTCTATAAAAACTTGACATGTTTGGATAGAACATACATCTTAACTGAGATCATGTGCTACCAATCTATACTGTCATCTAAATGAATTTGCTTGGCTTATCAAATTATAAAGTAGATGCAATGAATGTCAGTTTCTCTTTAAATGATGTCATACAGAGCCATACACACTGGCAGTTGGCAGGGAGATTTTAAATCAACAAATTCTTACATTAGTTTGGCCTAACATTATCATCATGCTTCTTAATGGCTAATCAGAAATCAACACAAGAGCCTAATGATTTAGTCATGGTAATGAAAAATAACAGATGGCTGTGGAGAGGAAGGAATTTTATGGCTCCAGAACTCTCATAGATAATTAAATTCCTAATGTTTATATTCATTTTCTTTAGCTTATACAATATTAGCTCTGACTCCTTTGCATATTTTCCTTAACTTTTTTTTTATACTAAGTAAAATATCAACTCAACCAATTTTGATAGCCTTTAACTTTGACATTTTTATTTTAGCATTGTTCATCAGCTTCATCTCTCATTAATTATATCACCATGATTCATTTTCCAGGTACTTCATTTCATTTGAATATTCAAATCATTCCATACATGGTATGGAAATTAATAACTATCTTTTCAACAAATTCCAATTCATTCAACTTTGATTCATATTGTATGAATTGAATTCATATCAGAATAAGATCTTGGCATCCTCTATTGAAGTAATTTAGAAATGGATAAAATATTTTAGAAGAAGATGACAAATTCTGATATCTGCTTTTTGCAATTGTTAAGGTGCTACTTACATCAGGGTGATAACTGGTCGTTGGTACCAGGTGTTGAATCAGAGCTTCTATGGACCCTGCCATTAGGTTACCGTCTTGGAAAATCAACGCCTAGGATGGAAATGAAACACGTATTCAGTCACAAAAATCCTTAAAACGTCCCCACACTGCTAGGGCTATATATCCATACCGGGTATTGGTGTTACCTGGGTAAACACGACCACAGTCGTCACCACACAATCAGATAATGGTAGATCACAGCGGTTAAACACTGACTAAATTTAAAAAGCGCCTTGTTTTCATTGGCCAAGTGTATTTTGTTACTCACGGAAGTACCAAATTACAAATATAGAGTCTGTGTCCTCGTTTATATATATACACATCTAATTAGCGACAGGAAACATTAAATTGGGTAATACACATCTAGTGATGGTATCCCGTTCCCTCCTAAACTCATTGAAGAAATAACGAAAACAATTTAATGAATCGACTTTGTATAAATTTCAATGCTATAAAAACAAATTCTGACACATGTCAAAAACAACAGTTGATATTTCTATAGACTTTAATCAGGCAAAAACACAATCAACGTTTTAAAGTTTGATCGAAAAACTTCACAAACGTGTCAATTCACGACAATAAACCATTAACAAAAACACAAGTTATAGTCAGGTAAAGATCAGCCATTGATGTAAACAAACCAAAACAATGAAATGTACAGTAAATGAGATATCAAACACCAATATCGTACACCGGTCAACATACCTAAATGGATATTCTTGATACATGTATAATCCTTCCTAAATCCCACAAAAACACATTAAATTTGTCCGTGAAGAAGTAAAACCTTCCAATCGTTTCCACTTTCAGAATAGAATTAACGCGAAGAGTTAGAACACTGGTTGAGAGTTGAATCACGCGCTGCAAGCTCCCACAGCAGGCTGCGCACTTACTCAACAGCAATGGCCATGAGTCATTACGCCAGCAACACAGAGTTTACACTATCAAGGCTAGGACCAGGCGTAGTAGTAATTAGCAATAATCAATATTGAACCTTATTGTATGACCTCATACATGATTGTGATCTTACACCAGCTGATTTTAATATCGCATTGTTCCAATTATCTAAAATGATCTCATCTGGCATGGGTATGACAAACAAATTGTTGGCTGTATCTGTCCATGGATTCTCTCTATTTTATGTCTTTTTTCAGTGGAATCTTTTTGGTTTTTTTACCTTTTTTTAGCAACTATCTGTCTATTCAAATTGTATTAATATCAATTACAATGAGATAACTGTTATCAATGTAAAATAAAGTTTTAATGGTTCACTTTAGTTTTCCATTATTAAATTCAACAATTTCTTTCTTTATCATCATTATGAGGGACTTCTATACACATAGGGACCTTGTTATAAAATATATATCTATATTTAAATCATGCACTCTTAAATCATTAAAATATTCTTCAAAACAGATATACACAAATATTTACTGTTTTATCTATAATGAGTTCCCATCACCATAAAAAGACATATTGGTATATTTTAAATCAGTGGCAGGAAAATTACTTATTTTTGAATATGACCTTATCATAACACATTTGTACTCCTTTTTTAATAGTGTATCCTATATAGGATGAAAATTTGAATACTTACGTCCTTTAAATTCTGACAATTAATCATGGCATTTCCCTCTAAGGCCAGTAAGGTTTATCATCTCACACTACATCTATATTTTACCTAATATCAGTAAAATACTTACTATCATTCTGGAACTTATCTAAACCAATGACCTTTTGTAAGGTGAACAAGTAAATGACCCAGGAACCTTACTAAGGAAAATAAATCTGCTTTCTACCTCATTTTGAATTCCATCAGGCCCATGAGGGATTTCTGAGAATGCTGATTGGTATTTTGGAAAATGTTGTGCCTGAGTCAATGAACCATTGTGTGATGGAGAAAACCCCAACCACTTTACGTTATCTCAAAAACATTTCCAGCCTTATCGCTACTATTCTCTCAGTGACGTAAGTAGACTCGCGCCATGTGATACGCCGACAGAAGAAGGATTATATAAATTAATTTTTTTCGCTTTCTTAGTACCATCAACTACGTAGTCCTAATTAGAGTAACAGCTACAGCGAAGTTTCTCAACAATGACCTTGACACCATGCCAAATCTCCTTGGGATACAGACAAACATTTGTATATATAAGTATATATATCATAACCACGAACAATCTATACACAAGTACTTACCACAAACAAAACTTTTCCAAAGCAGAAAATGACAAATATTCCGTTACCAGAATAACTGAGGTCTGGCCAACACAAGACCAGGGAAATGTGAATGAACACCTTGAGATTGGAACAATGAAGGCATTTTATTTTTTATCACACATGATAGGTTATCTGCCTCTCATTCCATATTATCACTGAGTGTGACGTATCAGACTGGCGTGTGTGGTTAACACTGTAAACCTGCCACAATAAGGCCTTGTGTATATCACAGAGATTCTCTGACCAAGTAAACCACTTCACGAATAGACAGACACCATTCATGATTTCCATCTGTATCATAGTCAATGTAAACAAATTCTAATTTCATTCACTCTTTCCATCAAATTAACAATTAATCTATTAACTTTTAGCTGTAGCTTGCAATTTTTAGACTTTTTTAACAATGGAGTACTCTCCTGCATTGATAGATAGAAAGTTTGCAAGGTTTGCATATTTTTAAAGGAACAGCTAGCTGTTCTGAGCATTATGATGAATAGGTATTGTTAACATCTTTAGCATCACTGACAGAAGTTTTATCTCCCCCCACCCTTTCTTGGGTTTTCTTTTTTTAATAAGAATTAAGGTATTTCACTTACCTCATTCTCTGAGAAATGACCATCTACTTTAGTACTGTAGCCAGCCACTCGATGGTCAAACATCTGGGACAGGCTCAGCATCTGTGGCCCAACACTTTTCTACAAAAACAAATTTAACATGTTATAAATGACATGTCTTTAAAAGTGCTAGAGTCTAATAAGGCTATCTAAATGTTTGCTTCCTACAATGTTCTATCATGATGATGTAATAGAAGAAAACTTAAAAAGACATTGATCCTATTTATTATAATAACATCTGTTTAGAACAGATAAACACAAAAAATCAATTACTATATTAAAAGCGATTACATATTGACTGGACTATCACTCGGTCATGCTTTCATTGGTTTGTAAGTAAAAAGACATCTTCATATTAAATCTGTGAAAACAATAGTCGTGTGTGAAAACCAAAAAAGTCCTTAAAAGTCATTTTAATTGCTCATGATTATAAGACACTTAATTTCTAATTGTCAGCATGACTACATATATATATTATATACTGTACATAAGTGGTGATACAACAGATTACAATACTATAAACGTACCCTATAACAAATATCACCAGTAACTATGACAACATTAAATGCTACTTTTACTTCAAATCAATGTCCACACTATTTATATAAAGAATTTGAATCCTATTAAATTGGATTAATGCATCATTATGGAAATAAATAAGTTTTTAAAATTAAATACCTAAGTAAGGTTTTTACGTGGAAAAATACCATATTTCCCTATAATTATGACGTAACAGGAAGAGATAAGACTATACTGTAACTATTTATATATGTATACACATGGCCCTCAATGATATTTGTCATTTCCGTGGAAACCCCTGATCGCCATATATATAGCATGTGATCATAATTTATCCTTGACTTTGAACTGAACACAATACAACCTATTACAAATAAAGTACTTTTTGAAAGTGTTCATCCTCCTGGTAAACCCACTACAGATATACTTGTTACAGGGATTTCTGTTTGTAAAACTGAAACTGCTCCACTTCGAAAAGAAAACAAAGAGATTTTTGATACAGCACCTGTCTATCACAGCTTATACTCAAGTTTTGCCATGTTATAATAT
This sequence comes from Argopecten irradians, assembly GCF_041381155.1. Taxonomy (NCBI): domain Eukaryota; kingdom Metazoa; phylum Mollusca; class Bivalvia; order Pectinida; family Pectinidae; genus Argopecten; species Argopecten irradians. Next base: position 6,685,480 of record NC_091138.1, on the reverse strand, counting down.
ATAACTAATGGTGTCCTGACCACAGCTAAGCTTTTGTAGTGGGTAATTTTTTATAATAATGAACTTTGTTCTAATAACACTATCATTACATGTTTCTTTATAAACGTACATAGGTACAAGTAATTCCATTTCTTTATACTTTGTAAATAACTCCCTGAAGATGACTTCCTATTCTATACCAACACATCTTCCATGTAAGCAACTTTGCACAAAAACAAAAATAGGAAATAAACAGGGGAATAGTTTTTAATTAATTTACAGAAAACATTACACGGTACTTGATGTAGAATTGGGTTCGGCACCAGACCAGATCACTTCAATAGCAAACTGATCCTGTATATAAGGAGTTTGTAAGGAGGGTCAAAGGTCATCCAAATCAGCCTCTATTGTTTACCATCTATACAAGGTTATGAAATACTTACATACCGCCACAGGACAGGATGTAACCTGGTACCTCTCTACCATTGATTCTTACCATAACAAGTAGTCACACAGTATTGATGTGAACTACTTACTGAATCCACTACCATAACAAAACTAGATATGTTTGTATGGAAACAGTTCAAGCAGCTGTCAATCTGAATTTAGGACGGGGCAAGCTTAAGATGCAACGCAAAAGAACAAACCATTTTGATATTGTACACCATATGCATTCCCACTTTAAAACTTCTTAATGAACTCTCCAGTGTCACTGAAACATGACAGCATAATCGACATTGAAACCAACATCCAAATCTAAATATGTGACAAAGAAATCATACTGCATAATTCAAATTTCAATTTTTGAAACATCTTTCTGTGCCAGATTTTCAGCCAAGCTGTCATTTTTGAAATCCTAACTTTGATATACACTGGCAGGAATCGTGTTTCCGGGACCAAAATCATGTCCACTCAAACATAAACATAGAAAGCATTCACCTGCAGCAGCGGAAGCCATGTTTACTGTAGATCACGATTATCTATTAGTGTATGGCCATATGTTTATTTGGGCCATGTGGAGACCCCAAGTCTAGAGTGGGCCAAGGACCAACAAGCAACTGGGGCAAGTCATAGTAATCAATTGAGGTTTAAGGAACTTTATTATATCCAACAAGTTGAAGGGTAAGAAAGAGAGAATGATCAGTGAATATTTTTGCAGGAAGGAACTCAAAGCTCTGAAAATCAAAGGAAAGGACCTCAGCCTTGGTTATATTAAATAGAAGAATCTAAGAACATATGAAGAGAAAAAGTAAAATTACATTAGAATTGGCAAAAACATGCTTAGAATTTAGATGATTTAACCAATGTTCTAAGGTTTAATGTTAGGGAGGGTGTGAGGAGAATGAGTGGCTAACTCACCATTGTAGGTCCTACAGAAGCCTCCATGATCATTACAACCAGAGACAATATCAGAATAGCCATTCTGGTAAAATACTACACCTACAAATTATTGTCTGAGGAATGGAGGGGGCATGTAGAAAGAAAGGATGGGCTTGGAGTTTTCCATAACTTGACCATCATCATATTTCATACAGGAGTAAAAGTGTACTAGACCATTTCACCCCCACAGTATGGTCAGCCACTGGTCAATTAGAGGGATGTATGCAATAGGGAGAGACCTGAAGTAATCAGTAATTAGGGGAAACCCACATAATAATCATCTAATAATTAACTCCCGCAGAGAGAGCCATTGTTTACTCTAATTATTATAATGAAATATATAAATACTCAGAGCCTTATTGACAAAATATACAGATTCCAGGGCTTGGACCTCTCCCACATCCTGGCATTCCAAGATAGGAACATTCTTGGAGTAGAAGCCTGGGCCTATCCTACCACAGGAATCAGAGGGATTGATGAATGGAAATGTAGTAGCTAGGTATTATTGGAGGATATGTTTTCCTACAACTATTTAGGCCAAAGATATATTTAGACATACAGATAAATGTACTTTGATATATCATAACAGCTTCCCGCCATCCACTCAACAGGTGGGTGAAGTTTTTGAACTTCATATAGAATGTTAAATGGTAAGAGAGAGATAAAGGCACCAAAGATGGGGAGAGGGGTAATAAATTGGCAGGTGGGGGTGGGTGGGGTGGGGGGATTGGCAGGGGGGGAGGGTTATAGGTGGAAAAGGAGAGAGTAATTCTATGGTCTGTGGAAGGGAAGGGGTAGGCCTAAGAGATGGTAGACCTATAGTTATAATAGGCAGAGGGGGAAGGGCAATAGGTGGAAAGGGGGCAGTATAGGCAAAGCAGATAGAAAAAGTAGCTATATATAAAGGGTATAGATATATAGGTAGAGAACTCAAGGACTGGCCAAAACTTTGATGACAATAGAAGATTAGAGGTACATGTACAACATGAGGGGTAAAAGGGGAAACACTGGTATTGTACAATGGAGGGGACATGGGATCTACAAGGGTACTATATATGCCAATGCTGTTGTTGATGTTATGTGAGAGCTAGGTCAGAGTGGACACCTCAATCAAATAACTACAAAAGAGGCGTAGCAATAAAGAAACCAGCTGCAGTAGAAAACATCAAAGTTTTAGGTTCAGATGCAATGAGGTACAGTATAAACCACTATAGACAGAGGGAGGGGGATATACAGTATCTGGAGATGTACAGAGATAGGACCCCCCCTCCCCTTGAGATGGCACCAGACAGATCTGTCTGATACTCATCTTATATATATAACAGGTACACACCATCTACAACTGCTACCTGTTATAATGGACTGATGACGCAGGTTACTTACATCACTTTGTCAGCCAGCGAAAAATCTCTAAAAGCTTTCTAAAGAAATAGGTACAGCTGGATCCAAATACAATTTTTTCTGACAAAATTTCTTTTTGAATAGATATTTCCACTGAAGTAACTTCAGCTTAAAACAGATAAAAAATTTAAGTAAATCAGATTAATATTAACAGATTTGGGGAAAAAAAATTATATTGGTGCGTGCTGTACTGTATGTCCAGTCATAATTATGATGTTTGTCAAAATACTTTTCTTTCAAAAACAAATCCATTCGTTTCATGAACATGGGTGGGGGCATTTTTAATTCAAGTGCATGCACAGCAGAAGACAATTTAACATGGAGTGTGAATTTCCGGTTTTGAAACAAGAGGTTATTTCCTATCTAGGTCTGAATAAACAGTGAAATGTAACGGTATACATATATGGAGCGGAAACAAACTTTGTCCAAGTAAGGCTATTCAACGCTGTATTACCTATAGGCTGTGTGCTCATAATGTACTGGGAAAACATTCACAGCTTAAAAAAGAAAAGCTGAATCATATTTTAGGAAATCTCATTATTTCCAAAAAATAAAATTTCAAAAACTGAAGATAGAAGCAGAATCTTGCATGTGTGTTTGCACGTACGCAGCTAGTTTACATATGTTTAAAACTTTTATTTTGACAACTTGAAATGTGTTATCAGGAAAATTTAAGAAATAGATATTTCTTATCATTTTTATACCTTCATTTTTGTCCTTGATGCTTAAAATCAATACACAATAAGAAGAGTATACAGTATTGCCTGGTTCAAAACTTTAGATATCAACGAATTATTATTAAAGATGCTCCACCGCTGACAAATAGTATTTTTTCACTATCAAGAACAACAACAGACGATTTAGTATTTTTCTTCAGTTACAAAAGTTACTTACTTTACACCATTACCACCGTTGAAAAGTTTGAGCTTCTAATTTTACTTGAAGTTAAAACTATAAAAAATAATTAATTGCATCCCGAAAAAAATCGGTGCCACTATATCCTATATAGAATGAAGTACTGATTGCTCACGCACAAAAGGCAAAATAAATTATTTTATATTATTTTTTTGTGTTAATTAGACATATACATACACGATTAAACGTCAACTATTGTTCGAATGATGAATATCATTTATGTCCTGTCGGCGGTGGAGCATCTTTAATGAAACTGAAACATGAAATAATACATATTGATTTCTGAGTTTACAATCGGAGTAAAATTTCTATAACATCATATGCACAATGCCTGCCTTTTGCCACTAATCAGCAGTGGGCCCACCAGTTGCTGGTAGTCTAATAGATCCAGTGGTTATCATGTTTGATGTTCTCGGCCAGCAAGGTAGATTCAGATTAGATTCAGATTATTTTATTTCCTTGTTTTTAAAGGTAGCAGGTAATCACTCCCATGTTTTAGATCAGTAATGATTCTGGAGGAATCAGGCTTGTTTCAATTTATACCCATGTATTCCCCATGCCAAAGAAAGGTTGTTGCTTTATGTTTTGAGAATGTTCACGCTTTGAAACAATATTAGCTCGCCTATTTCATGAAGATGTTTTACAACATTATACAACATGGTCAAGAGTTTAAAACAAATCTTGAAAGTTTTTAATCATTACACATACATGGAAGTCACAAAACGATAATGGCCCTATCTTGTTGAGAACATTTTATGTTAAATCTCTAGTCATTACATAAAACTCACTACAGAAACCTCATGTGTTAAAATTGCCTCAAAATGCTCAATAAATCATATAAATACGAGAAAGCTGAGTGTTACAAGAACACATCAAGTTTACCAAAAAAACATCAAGATCTTCACAAATTTTGACTGTACTGACTGACTCCAATTCAAGTTAAAAGAAAAAAGGTTTTAAATACTGGTGAGTTAAATAAAAAAAAAATGGTAACGATATTAATGACCACAGCATGTTTATGTATTGTAACTTTATCACTAACAGCAGCACGGACATCATTTTGTTTTTTTAATTATTTTTTTTTAATGCTACATACTTGAACTATGTGAGCAGGCAGAAACTGAGCTAACATTAATACTCCACACATTATCGAAGAGAAACCAAACACATTGGTTCTCTGGTAGATCGTTAATGACTGTAACACAATTACACTAAACTCAGTAATGAAGTAATTAGTGTTTTCCTAGAACATATAGATCACAAAAAAACAGAGCTAGCTCCCACACTCCCAAAATTGAATTATACAGAGGTGTATATCAAGCAAGGGAGGTAACCAAATTACTCGAGTGCTGATATTTATTATAGCAGACACTTAATTTGATCTGAGCTGTGTGTCAATGGTAGAGGAGTTGGCACACAAGACCTAAACAAGGACACCTGGTACCTATTAAAGGGCCGCACACTTCCCACTGGTCTATCTAATGATCCAGTAATTAGACAATTTAGGCCACATCACTGTCGACAGCAACCTTAGTTTTACTGCATACAGATTTAATTTGGAGCTTTAACAAAAATCTCAGAATGTGAAGATATATATCTTCTAGAGTTTAAAGTGGAATGCTACATAAATTATGGTTAAGAAACGTGGAATGCAACGTTGTGGTAAAATTCTGCATTTTAACACTGGATATCACCTACCCTACTTATGGAAGTATAAAAATAGAACACCATATGTGACCACACATTAGCATATGATTATGATGTGATACTTTATAAAATATTGGTACATATATACAACCTCATCAAAACCCAATATACAGAATGAGTGGGGATACTAGTAATATAGCCATATTAGATAATATTCAATAAAATGTTAAATATGAGAGTCCATAAATTTCATCTACATAACAATGATATAACACTTGATCCTATCAAAGACAGATTTGATGTAAACAACCTCTGAAATAACTCTGTCTACATACATATTACAGTTTTAAAATTATAAAACATGTTTAGATCATAACCTTCAAACATTTACAATGTACATCTCCTAATGTATTAATTAATCTCTAATGATTATCTGTCCATCTGCTTATTACTTTACCCTTCAGCTCATAATATCAAATTATCTCCCCTTGATTGCCCTCCAGTGCACCGTTAAACTTTGCCACAGAAAACAAGAGATTTCATGAGAAGATTAATCAATTATTCATTGTTAAATGAATCCTAACCCTACTAATGACATCTAATCACCATGGTAACATGTTGGTACGCTGCACATTTACCAGCCAAATGATGATTTGATTGCAGCAATACCAATAAGACCATTGTTTATCGCATTACATTTCTTGATAGGGTGATCTTTTAAGATATTCAAATTAGTTTAAATCTTCAGCTACATACTCCATCTTAATCCTAACAACAACACTAGTATTTAAAATCTGAATTATTGGTTGCCAGATATCTCATGTGTTTTACATCGCCCAAGCAGCAAGTGCCTAAATGAGTAGTTTATTTTTCTTCCAAGACATTCTGCACAACTCCAAGCAAAATTGTTGTTCTTTTTTTCTTCGCTACTTTGAATCCTTGAATTCTGGAGATGATAAATCAAAAAATTGTCTAGCAGCTAGTCTGCAGCCTCCAAGGTATAGGGCAAATTAACTGTTTTGCTGAACGTAAATTGAGGGAAGCCAAGTGAATTTTGTGTGGGGCATACAGTACAAGTCACAAGAAATACTGGCAAACATCTAAACATCCAAACACGATTCAGGACTCCACATCAATTACTGTACCTCCATGAACTGGAGATGATTATTTCATACTTCTTAGAACACTTCTTGATAAAACTCCAAGAGGATATTCAAGTGTGCTGTTCTCCTACGAACAAAGTAGTCCAAAAAACAGTCTTTGAACTTCTTCTGCAGACACTTAAGATATTGAACACATCCATACGTTTAATGAAATGACATGCAATTAGCAGCATGTAGACAAACGTATGCACAAATACTAATAATGACAACAAATATACCAGTGCAGCAGCTGTTTGTAACCTACTCAGCGACTCAATACCATTGAGAATAGAGTCAATATATCCCTACATGATGTATAACTAAAGTCTGTTATAAAGAAAATCAATTGTAATACTTACCACCCTGGAATCCTCCGGGGTCGTTTTCTCTTTTGCAATGGTTCCAAATATTGTTGGCTGGAAAATCAAACGAATGATAAATTACAACCAGGAATCTCTAACATAATGGTGTGGAGTCACGTAAATCCAGGGAACCAGAGGAACACACATAAGAATGTTGACTAATTTGGATGACAGTTGTGAAGTCAGTCATTGTCCACATACACAATGATAGGAAACCACAATACTAAACCTATAATAAACCTCTACAGTCCCACTGTCAAGGTACAATTCATATTGACACACTTTATCTTTGTTCTGCAATTAACAGCCAATAATACTAGATATGGACCAGTGTATATTGGCCTACACACCTTAAGTGTCTGCTTGTCAATCACAGCGCCTGGACACACGGGTCAGTTTATGACCCTTTGTACACACCAATGGACAGCACACATTGAACTGACCACTGGCTATCAATCTATACAATTATAACCATCAGATATCTTTGGTGATTAGAATGAAATCTTTTTTTATAATGTCAACACCCTTTTAAAATGTTGGAAATAAAATTAATATCTGCAGGGTAAACGTGATCCTATCTGATGTGTGTACAGAAGGTGACCTGCAATCTTTATAATGTCAACAACAACACTTGAGATTAAGATTTGTGTAACTGACCAGAGGATATGTACAGTAGATCTGTATCTACAGTGAGTTTAGAGTTGACTGGAGTTGGTGACAGAATTATATTAACAAACAGGTTCAGTGTCAGAGCACACAACTTGAATTCAACTCCTGTCAAAATATTGACATATGTGTTCAAACAAACCCTATCAAGGTAAAATAACTGTTTTTTTAAACTCACAAATATTTTTATTTTTAAGCATGTACAAGTTTATACAGGTTTTTCTCCACTTCAATTTATGAAAAACATTCATTTATTATAACATATATAGCCTATTTTTAGATAATATTATATCACAATTACAATCAATTTTTGCCCTGGTAATTAATCAAACTGTGCATGATATCAATTAAGTATTACACAATTACAATTAGTTTTAATTACCTGCCCTGATAATTAATCAAAGAGCATGATATCAAGTGTTATTTTTAGTGTATTATTTAGTGAATACCATGCCTTGTGTTGTTCCTAAGTGTACAGTATACATCTATATACAACACTGTACAGTATACATCTACAGTGTCCATACACCTGTTAATGGCTAATTAATCAGTCATTAATCCAGGTGGAAATAACTGATGGTTGTTTACTTACCTTAAACACTGATAGGACTTGAGTTATCATTTGTAATGTTTAGATCAATAGAACCACTACTTGACAACTACACAACATCCATCACACACAATATAGACACTAAAAAGTCTCTTCCCATTAAATCTCCTCAGTGATAATCCATCACACAACTACCATTTCCAAACATGTTCCTGGATTTTATAACTCTACATGGAAGGTTGTACAGGAAGGGTTTCTGTTGGAGTTACAAGTTCAAATGCTCACTGCTGCTGGAAAGTTCCATTTGGCAGCAGATTATGGGGGAGATTTCCCAAGCTCATAACCATTCTGATGTATTTACACAGGGCTAGTCCATCAGCTGTGGGAGGGGGAGGGTAGTGTTGGTAGTAGTGGCAGGAGACTGGTGCTGTGTGTGGACCAATGGAAACTACAGGGAGCTGGGAGAGAGCCTGAGGGAGCTCAAAGTTAGGGATCAGGGGTCAATATACCAGGTCAATGGTAGTTAGGACATACTAGGTCAACATACAGGTAAAATTTACCTGTGCTTAATCTTATACAGAAACAATCTAATTATTATCCTTTGAAACCATCTAATGAACCAGATAGATAGTTAAAAAACTGATTCTGTACTTAAATTTCTTGATACATCATTAGAATTGGAAATATGTACAAGAAACCAGGAAATACATGGTCTATGGTCAGTGACTGTACGATTGTGTAATAAACATGTCACATGTGACAGGGATGAACACAGGTGGGGGATGTCTACATTGTAGTTACCTGGACAGTTACTTTACTTGTTATAAACACAGAATGGACACAGCACTATATTTATAGGTGAGGGTATAGATAACCAGATTATCTCTAGTCTTATATAATGTTTCAGGTACCATTCACCACAGCCCATTTTTATCAGCTTGACATGAATCATACCAAAATGAATCACCAAATTTGAATCCCTTGTCACACTATACCCTGAATATCTCAGCCCTACCCTCCAACGTCTACACTACATACAACACAGTTTACAATGCACTTAACACATAATCATGGAGCAATAAAATTATACACAATTTGCATAAGTTTGAAAGATTTTTTTTTCATCATCTTTAATTTCTTGAATTATTTATCTCTAATCTTATTAATTATGCTTCAAAGGAATTAATAAACAAAGTTTTTCAATGAATAAAATGTCAAAATTATTTAACACAATTACTATTTAATAAAAGAAAGTTTATATCCCTATAAACTGAAATTATCTGCACTTGGCCTTACATAAACGGTCACACACACATTAGTCCAATAGTGACACTTGGAGCCATAACCTGGAGAATACCCATGTGTCAAAAGAGAGGAGAAAAAAAATCAATTTTTCAGTCTTGGATTTCATTATCTGGTACCAGAGATAGAAGGCAAGTGGTTATTCTGATTATTAAGGCAATAGGGAGGTTGGAAAAACGAGGAAAAGGGAGGGGAGTGGGTATTTAATGATGGCAGTAAACTGGAGATGAAATTAGCCCAGTTCTAATGTAGCTGATACACAGATGAATCGTTTTGTTTCTTTAAAACCAGCAGCATTAAGTTTGAAGTAACGTTCAAGGAAATATTGATCAGCGATATAACTGCCTCACATGTTCTTTAAATCAGACAACCTTTTTGGAGTGCAACAGAAAAATGTTATCTCATTTTTGTTAGCAAGATCCATTCTATTTAAAAAAACAAATAATGAATAAACATAGAAGGTAAAATAAAGATAATTAAAATCATCCTTATTGACACCTTATAACCATCCTTATTATCCCCTTTTAAACCGTCCTTATTATCCCCTTATAACTGTTCTGATTATCCCCTTAAAACTGTCCTTATTACCCCTTAAAACCATCCTTATTACCATTAAAACCATCCTTATTATCCCCTTAAAACCATCCTTATTACCCCCTTATTATCCCTATATATAACCAACCTTATTACATCCTTATAACCATACTTATTATCCCCTTAAAACCATTCTTATTGTCCCATTATAACAATCCTTATTACCCATTATAAACATCCTTATTACCCCTTATAACCATCCTTATTATCCCTTATAACCGTCCTTATTATCCCCTTAAAACCATCCTTATTACCCCTTATAAACATCCTTATTACCCCTTATAACCATCCTTATCATCTCCTTATAACCATCCTTATTATCCCCTTATAACCGTCCTTATTACTCCTTATAACCGTCCTTATTATCCCCTTATAACCATCCTTATTTTCCCCTTATAACCATCCTTATTATCCCCTTATAACCGTCCTTATTACTCCTTATAACCGTCCTTATTATCCCCTTATAACCATCCTTATTATCCCCTTATAACCATCCTTATTATCCCCTTATAACCATCCTTATTATCCCCTTATAACCATCCTTATTATCCCCTTATAACCATCCTTATTTTCCCCTTATAACCATCCTTATTATCCCCTTATAAACCATCCTTATTACTCCTTATAACCATCCTTATTATCCCCTTAAATCCATACTTATTAATCCTTTATAATCATCCTTATTATCCCCTTATAACCATCCTTATTTTCCCCTTATAACCATCCTTATTATCCCCTTATAAACCATCCTTATCATCTCCTTATAACCGTTCTTATTATCCCCTTAAATCCATACTTATTAATCCTTTATAATCATCCTTATTATACCCTTATAACCGTCCTTATTATCCCCTTATAACCGTCCTTATTATCCCCTTATAACCATCCTTATTATCCCCTTATAACCATCCTTATTTTCCCCTTATAACCATCCTTATTATCCCCTTATAACCGTCCTTATTACTCCTTATAACCGTCCTTATTATCCCCTTATAACCATCCTTATTATCCCCTTATAACCATCCTTATTATCCCCTTATAACCATCCTTATTATCCCCTTATAACCATCCTTATTTTCCCCTTATAACCATCCTTATTATCCCCTTATAAACCATCCTTATTACTCCTTATAACCATCCTTATTATCCCCTTATAACCATCCTTATTATCCCCTTATAACCATCCTTATTATCCCCTTATAACCATCCTTAATATCCCCTTATAATCATCCTTATTATCCCCTTATAACCATCCTTAATATCCCCTTATAACTATCCTTATTATCCCCTTATAACCATCCTTATTATCCCCTTATAACCATCCTTATTATCCCCTTATAACCATCCTTATTATCCCCTTATAACCATCCTTATTACCCCCTTTTAACCATCCTTATTATCCCCTTATAACCATCATTATTATCCCCTTATAAACATCCTTATTACCCCTTATAACCATCCTTATTTATCCTTATAACCATCCTTATTTATCCTTATAACCATCCTTATTTATCCTTATAACCATCCTTATTTATCCTTATAACCATCCTTATTATCCCCTTATAACCATCCTTATTTATCCTTATAACCATCCTTATTTATCCTTATAACCATCCTTATTATCCCCTTATAACCATCCTTATTACCCCCTTATAACCATCCTTATTATCCCCTTATAACCATCCTTATTATCCCCTTATAACCATCCTTATTTTCCCCTTATAACCATCCTTATTATCCCCTTATAACCATCCTTATTATCCCCTTATAACCATCCTTATTATCCCCTCATAACCATCTTTAATATCCCCTTATAACCATCCTTTATATCCCCTTATAACCATCCTTATTATCCCCTTATAACCATCCTTATTTTCCCCTTATAACCATCCTTATTATCCCCTTATAACCATCCTTATTTATCCTTATTATCCCATTATAACCATCTTTATTTATTCTATAAATAACCATCCTTATTATCCCCAACCATCCGTATTAAAGATAAAATCTGGTGCTCAATAATTAGCAATGTCCTTGACATTTGGTTTCCATATATGCACTTTTGTTTATTCTAAGAGTGTGAATATTCTACATATGGTAATAATCGGTCCTGACAAGTCAACTCTCAAGAGAATAGTTCTAAAATTAACTCAGTCATGCAACTCTCCCTGGGAACTATGTAATTCAATTGATCAAATGCAATTCAACTTATTTAGGATAAAATTGAAAATAGATACAGTCGAAGCATCCCCCAGGAATTTTGGTATGCAATTCAATTTGCACAAAATGTTCTTGTTTAATTCTGTATTAGAGCGAAGTTATCAGATAATCAGAGTGTTGGGAAGAGCAGTCAGAATACATACAGGAAGCAACAGTTGGCCTACCAATCTCTACTGGAGGTGGTGCCAAGCTTCCTCAACATTAAATATCCAGTCTTTAAATAGTACACCACCAAACTGTGTTTATCAGGTGTTTAGGAGTACAGTGGAATCGACATACTTCTTTTAATTGTCTGAACACTGAATAAAAAGTGGAATATATCTCAGATTCCATTTGACTGCCAAATTTAACTATAGAAATAACCTAAAGATAGTATCTACGAGTCTCGTAGGTCGCTAAGGAGCAAAAGATTAATTTCTCTCAAAGGGGCAAAAATAATGGTGTCAAATTTATAAACAGCTAGGATGTAAGATGGCACAACAACAGTACACAAGGTAAAAAAGATATATTTCTATATTTCCTTATCAGCTGATCCTGAGGAATCCTTCATTCCTACAATCTCACAGGGATTTATTTTATGAATAAAACCACATTTACAGGAAATGGTATATGCCACTGAACATCTTCTTCATGGCTTTATTAGAACCAGAACATAGCCACCTGTTGAGCCCTGATACACATACTGACAGGTTTATATACAAACAGAAATCAGGTATAGATAAGACTGCACAGCATCGAAGACAAAACAGCTTAATATCCGAACCATTTTACATACAAGTTTTATCATTCGATATCTATAGGGTAGAGAAATCAGCTAAATCCAAACCATTTTATATACAATTATATGCAATAATGAATTAAAGTTATATATATATATTCGGTTTCATAAATCTAATTAGCACATATCATTATTAGAATTATACATAGAATCCAGAAATACAGATTAACAATCAAGTCCCTATATGCAGAAGAGAAATATTCCGTAACAATTAGATAGAATCAAACAATAATTAGGATATATAATATATATTACATACCCATGGTTTAATTTTGAAGTGTGGATGCAGCATCATATTGTCTATGCTATAATCCTGGCTGAATCACATAATCCTAACTAGACCTGTGTATACAGTATGATAATTAATCACTGCTTGCTCCTAGCTTACAATGGCGATATGCTGCACACAAGTCTCACAGTTCTATGAATTAAGCAAAAAAAAGATATACCTACAGTGGTGTGTGCATGATATCCTTGTTATTTGGCAAAAGGACACTTGTTGTGTATGTTGGGGGGGAAGATCTGCCCCTCAGCACAGAACATGTCTGAAGATGTACAGGTATACATGTGACAGAACATATCCTAGTACATCAAACTACCACACCACAGACACACATAGACTGACAGATTTACCTCACTATAAGTTTTTTCTTACCTGAATAAATGAGAAAATCCTAAACTCATCAGGATAATCTATGTGTATGTCGCAGAGTTTTATCTTAAGTCTTGGGCCATCAAAACACCCTTCATCTGCTACACATGTATCTACCAGATACATAGATAGGCTAATGTCACTATAGTTTGTTAAAGTTTACCTGTGGAATTTTCACCTGTAAATCCTAACAGCATGTGGCCCCATTGAAACCTCACATATACACCAGATAGTATAGGCTTATTAGGTAGGGGGCCCTGACCATTACAAACCTCATCATTAGTGTGTTGTGTCAGGCTATCAAGACAGGTGAGAACAGGTAAACACTGGTATCAAAAAGTCGACAATCACTAAACAAACAAATCTAGGTGAGAAGTGTTTAAATGAAGCTAATGAGCTGTAAGTAGGATATCATTAATTAGGCTGTTAATTAGCAGAACAAACACTTACTTAATTAACATATACTTGCAGATGTATGTCGTATCATTGTTTTTTACTTATGTTCCTGATAAAGCCTTATTCACAGTATTCATATATTGAATTTCAATTTATATTATGAAATCACAGGATTGTTTCTGTTGTTTTTTATAATTATTTCAACTTATTGGATATTTTGTAGATTATTTATTTACATAATTGAATTGTAGTATGTGTGAAATGTTCATTATCTATTACTGATGTACATGTTTCAAATTGCTAGAGAATTATATATATAATGTAATTCCAACTCATTCTGTAAGCAATATATCCTATTTAAAGACCTGTTAAAGCTTCCAAATACAAACATTGCCTGTCAATCAGTTCAACAGTTAAAATGTTTATATAATTACCATTCTTGGCATATTCAGCATAACTCAAAATTTAATTAAAAATAATTTTCATAACCCAACCATCAAAGCAATACACTATAAAACTCTGTCATCCAGACTTTGAGAGACACATTAATGTACCTTACTCTAACTAGGGATGTTACTTTTGTACGTAGCAGTATTGTCTCATATGTAACAGAAATTTATCTAATGTCCCTATAAACATTTGTCTTCCTTGTAAAGTAACTGTCAAATAAAAATAGTTATATATTTTTATGTTAATTGAATCATATACACTGCCACAGAATGTACATGGTAGATGATGAAAATTGTATTCTGCTGAAAAATCTAGTTAATTTTGTGTAAAAGGGGAAGTTTTGATGTGAATTACACTGTACTGATTAAAATACATATTTTCAAAAGAATGACTGCTGATATTCACTGAACCAAAAAAAATCTACCTAAATAAAATTCTGAATATATCATTCAGCCTAAATCCAATCTTTCCTACATGCAGAGACTGTTAATTCAGTAGAAAGGCATCTATTTTATTTATACAGCATAATCTGTCAATCTGCCTGGAAAACGACTGTTAAGTGCATTGTGCATACCATCAATAACAAACGCTCAGATGACACTGATTAGGAACCTCCAACGGCAAACATATGGCATGTCGTATATATATTATCTCAACAAAAGATCACATCTCTAAAAACACAAACTAGAATAAACCATTGTATTCTATTTCAAATAAAGTAACAATTGTTTAGATACTCTAGTTTTAAAACATAGAAAGAGGCTACCTATAACAACTCTGAAATATATCTTTTCGCAGTACATATGTACTTTCAAAACATTGCTGATTCCAATCTTCTTTCCAATGAAGATTTGATACCAAAATATCACAAAATCGGACAAAAGAATAGGAGGTAATGCTTGAACTTCAAATCATTAAAAACAACGGATACATATGTACCCCATATACTTCAAATCACAATCTATAAACACTTAACCAAGAACAACAAAATTTTTTGTTGAACAAGTACGTGTATAATGTAAAACTCAATAATATAAAATAAAATACTCAACGCAACAGGATGGGTTTGGGACTATACGATACCCCTTTCCCTTTTTCTCCACAAGGCCTAATATACCTTTAAGACTTCTCAAGAAAGAAGTACAAGTATATGGTGAGATCCAGGTGTCCCAGGAGGAGAAGACTGTCCATTAGTAACAATCCATCATAAGGTCACCAATGACAACTAGATTATATGTGGAATCCAGGATTAGGCTGTATTTTACATACTGGGTATCTGATAAAGCCATTGTTGATCTTATTTGACTTGAGGCTAATATAAAGATGGCCAAGGTACAGCACGGCACATACAGTACATGTATGTGTGATTCTGGTATACTACAAAGGGTCATCACTATATCTATCATAATTAAGTCCAAAGACATGGAATCTACAAGTTCTTTTCACGGCAGATCAATATACTATCCATTATTTACAGTTTACTCAACAAAATAAGACAACAGTACCTGATGTCATTGTGTAACTTACCCGCGACTTAGGGGTCTGCTTCAGGCCTATGGCAGGCTGGCTTCTAGAGGACTGCAAAGGAAATAAAACAATTAAATTTCTTCTCAACAGTAAATAAAGAGGTAGTATACATGTAGTTATCTACAACAGTGTATTTAGTATTAGTGTTGTGTTAGCTTACATTATGTTCTTACAACAGTGTATTTAGTATTAGTGTATTTTAGTATTAGTGTTGTGTTAGCTTACATTATGTTCTTACAACAGTGTATTTAGTATTAGTGTTGTGTTAGCTTACATTATGTTCTTACAACAGTGTATTTAGTATTAGTGTTGTGTTAGCTTACATTATGTTCTTACAACAGTGTATTTAGTATTAGTGTTGTGTTAGCTTACATTATGTTCTTACAACAGTGTATTTAGTATTAGTGTTGTGTTAGCTTACATTATGTTCCATTAAGGAAACACATCATTTAGTATTAGTGTTGTGTTAGCTTACATTATGTTCTTACAACAGTGTATTTAGTATTAGTGTTGTGTTAGCTTACATTATGTTCTTACAACAGTGTATTTAGTATTAGTGTTGTGTTAGCTTACATTATGTTCTTACAACAGTGTATTTAGTTTAGTGTGTGTTGCTTACTATGTTCTTACAACAGTGTATTTAGTATTGTGTGTTGTGTTAGCTTACTTACCACCAGTTAATTATTTCTTCACAGTATTATGTTGTTAGTTATTTGTTCTTACTTAACAGTGTATTTAGTATTAGTATTAGTGTTGTGTTAGCTTACATTATGTTCTTACAACAGTGTATTTAGTATTAGTGTTGTGTTAGCTTACATTATGTCTCCATTAAGGAAACACATCACCTTCATTAAAGGTCACAAATAGACCTATAGGTTTAAAGGTTTACTGACCCCTGTAGGAAATGTTCAATTCATGATCCTAAAGGAAAGATGCCCATACTTTAAAAGCATCCTGAAACTTTTTACAGAATCGACTTTAAAAACAATGATTGCTAAGAAAGCTGGCCACCTGCATGGCCATTTACAATGTACTTCTATAGTTAAGCTCCTTTACTTATTGGACCCTGAGGAATGCTATAGAAACAGTTATCATTTGTACATGCATCTAAGCTAATACTTGTGTAACTGAAGATTATGGGTAAACTTTGTCAGCTCCCTAATTAAGTCTGTCCAAAGACAGCCTTGTAAACATGTAACCCCAGATGTAAATCCAGCCTCTCTATATCTAAGTCGTATCATTGAAATGTACACTGAACACCTGGGTTACAGCTCCCAGCTATAACGTAACTAACTTTAATGGAAAATCTTCCAGATTAATAGGTTTCTTTATAAAAAAACCAACCACAAATGTAACGTATAAGCTTCAATGTTATTCACTGCTTTAGTATATCATTACCAACAGTCTTTAAATGATGAGATAACATTAGGACGCTGTGACTACTAGGGGTTTCACTTTCACAAGATTCTAATCTTATGATAAAAATCCACTCATGCTTTCGCTACCTAATAAATTGGGGTTCTTTTCAGCATCAAAATTAAATCTTTTCCATCCAATTTTTCTCCATTTTGATACCGTTTGAATTTAAATGTCAATAAGTTGAGTGTCCAGTATTTCTAAAGGTCTGCCAAGCAGGTTATCAGGTCAAACATTTCAGCTATTGATATCGTAAGGAAAAGTAAACATAGCTACAACATGGCAAACCAAATAAATCCTCATAAAACAAATTTAATCGGACAAAGATCAAAGATAGCTTTAGGTACTAATCAGAGCTGACCAATGATTGTATTGAGTAGCCTACTTCTCAATAATATCGTGTTTATGTGACAATTACCGGTCATTGATTCACAATACCCTCGTACCTGAAGGTCAGTCTCACAGGTGAATAAGGTCACCGGCATGCCGAGTAGCATTGTAGGTAAACAAATTCTCACTGACTGAGTCAACAATCATTTCAGGCCGATGATGGAGATTCCATGGGAAAAATTCCATTTCTGAGCTACCTATTCATATCAAGAGTTTTGTGGCCCCTGTTTATAACAATCGAGGAGGTTAAAAAGATTGTTTCTCCGAAAACCAGACCTCTTTTTATGTAGGTATTATACTGTATAGGTTTTAAGACAATTTACTCCGAATCATACATATTTATTAGAAACTTATCAATCTTAGATTTTACTGGAGATAAGAAAGTATTCATAATGATTGTATACAATTATTTATCAGTATATAAGACATTAAAACTTGTTTTAAGGATATTCTGTTTCATGAAAACATTTTTTAAAGAAGATGTGAAAGAAATCAAATATTGAGATCATTTCATGACCTCTGAACTAAAAGTCAAGCAAACTTACATTAAAAATTCTCTGATCTTTTCTAACATTTTTAGAAGTTAACACCATAAAAAAAACATATCCTTTCTTCTTTCTAGTATAGTACTAGTAGTGTTAAATGTGCAAACCATTCCTATGGACGATATACCATGAAGTTCTCATTTAAGTTAAAGTCTCACTGCTAGCAGGGTATTCGCAGAAAAATACAATTACATTCTGGCATTTTAAAATGCAAAGTTCTCGTAGCTGTAGGATTGATAAGAGAGTAAGACGCCATTAACGATACAATAGATAAAATAAATTTACATGTTTTTACATAATTAAAGTGCCTCAAGGCCATGCACCTATACATTTTTCACATACTTTAAAACATGATCGATTTTCATACAATTTCATACACACTATGGCCGGGGTACAATGCTATTTCAAGATTTATATACATGTATTCTATATCTAAAGTCTCTTTCTTCAAGTAAAACCAATTAATAAGAAAACAGCTAAAGGAAATTAAAATATTTAGACGATTTCTATAAAATTTTTAAATTCTGAAATATTTCACTAGGAACAGGGAATTTTGAATATGCATATCCAAAAAATGTACACTTAGCTGAACAGATCAAAATTTTAACAGTAACGTTTGTTTCTGTTTAACATAAGACAGTCGGGTCATTTAGGATTAAACATGTTATTCTAGATGAATCTCTCCGTATATGCCCATGTAGATAACTTGCACTTACTGAAGCATCAGACAGACATTATCCAGAAATAGTACCTATATCTATTTAGTAACATCATCAATAATTCATATGCACTTCTGCCTGATACATTTCTCACTGAGAGATATCAGAATTTCTACAACAAACACGTAAATAAGTAAATGTTCATTTGAAAAGTGTTGTGCTTATATAATTAACTTTCAACAATGCCAACTTTGATTGTAAAATAATTAATTTAAACTTTTTGTACAACTATAAAAAGTGGTCTATAAATAAACTTTTTGCTGTACTTTAAACGGTTGCTGCTTTTCTTGACTAAATTCGCTGATGCAAAACAAATTAATTTGACCAATTAACAATATACCTTGTTAGATATTTATCAGGAAACATATAATTTACCCTGATCCAGGTGAAATTTCAATCGGATGTAAACACACCAGCACTGTTAACGATTTTTACCTGCAGAACAACTTTTACCCGTGTACTACTCCACAAAATGATGACTATCTGACCATGGTTCGTGTGACATATGGTATAAAATCAATGTTACTGTCGTGATGTATGAGGTAACTACCCAGCAACATGACGCAACTTTTCAATCAATTCTTTGTAAACACACCTGCAAACAGTACTTGACGATAATATCCTTTCAGACGACAACAACACATCGGTTCCTGCAGACGATTATCAAATATTCCATGTGCACACTCCAGTTTTACACGTGTCTGAGGTCCCAAGGGAACTGCACTGATAGACAGCCCCAAAATCAATAGTAATGTACGAATCACACTTTTTCCTCAAAGGATTTTAACATCAATAAAATGAATTATCATTTCCGTAGATCTTCCTCCGACATCAATATACCGATTGAAAAAAAAACTATCAAAGCTATGAAATCGTGTGTAAATATTTCGTGTGGGAACTGTGTTGGACTAGAGAAGACATGCCCACTTAGATACATCGTCCCCATGGCGACATTCCAGGTAGTCACTCTCTTGTAACAAGCCACTACCTGTGTATCATCCAAAATTTATTCATGAAAACATCCATCATGATCGAGTATAGCCCATTTCAATATTGTACCTCAACTTTCTATACTCACAGGGGCTGAATAGCATTACAAACACAACACATACAATTCACCAATAAAAAATGGATTAACAAATAATTGCCAGCAATTTAAAATGTTTTCTGTAAAAAACGGCAGATGAAAGAGAGTTTATGATGTGGAACTCTTAAGGTAACAAGGATCATTAATCAGTCCAAAAGTCTGAACTTTTCAACCACAGAATAATGCTATTTTTATGGAGATATTTACTTTACACCTGTAAAGTTTGTACCAAGGACATGTACCATGGTCGCTGCAGAAAATCAGAGATTAGCGAGCGACACTCTTTGACTGAATGACAACGAAAACTTGATAATTACACTGCTGTATCCCTAACTTTATCTAGAACACATTAATAGCACATAATTTTGCATAGGATTTGCACTGGTAACATTGAAATGCAACCTATTAGTAGCATCAAAGATAGAAATCCCTTTTAAAAGCATTTTAAAATGCAAAAATACATATCAATTTTAAAAAACTCATTACAAACTTTTAACTTTGAAGAAAATGTATATACCACTAACATTTAAACATTTTTAACTTTCAGAATTTATCATAGCAATACATACCTTCACAGAGACATAATACTTCCAAGAAGTTTGCTTTTGATGAAATTGAAGAAATTAAGTTATGCACACTACATTTATACAATTTGATTCCCTAACACGTTTTTGCTTTTTATAAAATAAAAAACTTAACCTGCACAACACTTGATTAAAGTTGTTCTCCCTGTGTAGTCCAACTCGTGTTTGAAATTCCGTGGTATGCGGTTAGACATTTAAGTGGGGTACTGTGAGAACGTCCCTCCTACCCTAAATATCTGTCTGACAATAGCCACCTCATTACAACTCTGCGCGGCTATGGAGAATACGGAGAATACAGGATTCCTCAAACGATCATTATCTCATTCATGAAAAAGACCAGCGCTGATAAGTCAACCAATACAACAACCAAAGAATGTGTCCCCATGGAAATAAAATTTTGTCACATACACACACCACAGGACTTCTTAGTATTTATGTGCCGTGAAGTTTATTAGATATTAGAAGATATAGCTGTACATAAGGAAATAGATATTAAATCACTGAGATGAAGCAAGCAACTCTATACCAAGGAGATAAAACTGCAAATATTTGATATCAGTTCAATGAAAATCATATCAATTCCAACACAAGATACAATATATGAATTCCAACTGTCAGAAATATCAAATATCACAAAACGCTTGAATTGAAATGGAGATTGTTTAAAATGTTAAAATGAAATGCTAGATACATTGAAAGTGTCATGGGTGATTTTTTGGTTGACCATTCAAGCAATTTCTACTTTTATAAAGTACATTGACAGGTTCATACAATTTAATTTGTCATTGTTTACTTGCGTTAACTGACATGACTCAGTTATTAAGTACTTTTAGAACAGGTGAAATCTTCTAGGCTTCAATCAAGGACAAAATATTCATTCATTGAAGAAAACGATAAAAAATCTTACAAATGCAATGACCTTGGAATTCCTTGGACCCACCACAGTGAAGCTTTGTTCTTATGACATTGATACTAGCCAACACGTAACACTTTTTCTTGTTTCTGACACGCATGTAAAGAGAGAAGTACTACCTTCCTAAGACATGCACCATTTGGATAAAATGTACAAAACAAGGTCTGCTTTATAATGTTTGACATTTTGATAAACAAGATTTAAATCAACCACAGGTTCAAATTTGACAACAGTGGTAGGTTTTGAAATCCTTGGAAAAATACGTTATACTTTACTAAGCATTTCACACAGCTACCACACAACTTTTTATGTAAAATTATAGTAAACAAGATAGAAATCATTGACATCATCAAGTCGTGGGAGTTAGAATATGGTGACGCAATGTAATTAATGCCGTGACTAAAAGGGGAGGTAATTCTGTAAGCAACTAATCAGGGTTTGGGGCCAATCAACCATATATAATACCATTGTGAGGAATGGGCAACCACAGGTGAGCACAGTAAAATCCCCCATGTTTGGGTGTATAAATGTACAGTTTGTTGGATCGTGGGAGGGGGTTATGAGGGGGTCATGGGAGGGGGTCGTGGGAGGGCCGTGGGAGGGGGTGGGGTTGTAGGAGGGGGTCATCGGAGGGGTCGTGGGAGGGGGTCGTGGGAGGGGGTGGGGTTGTAGGAGGGGGTCATTGGAGGGAACTATAGATAGTATTGGATACATACAGTATAAGGGGGGGGGACATTATGGGGGTACCATATCAGATAGATTACAATGTTGATAACATAAAATGAACACCTGAATACAGACCTACTGACAAGTCACTTGAGGCAATGTTGACAATGTTGCCCTGACTAACCTTTTAAAGAATGCAATGAAATTGTTGAATCATGTGTTTTTTGTAGATTTGCAGTAAAATTGTCAAAACACATGATACCTGATACGGCCAATCGATTAATACTATGGAGTACAACCTGGTGCACTTTTTTCTGTTTGTCCCTGCCAGCAATGCATTCTGTAAGCACAACCGACACACAATCCTTGGGACAATTACCCCTAGACATTTTTTCTGGCTTCGACACATAACCATGCAGACTCGAGCTACAGTTATTTTTCCTGTCCTCATACTGATCTAAATAGAACACAGACTCCACCCGTCCCTAATGACTTCTGCACATGCTCTTGTTATGTAGCCTGCAATATGGAGAAATAGTCTTACTGAATGTTGTCAAATGATAATGTAATTAATGCAAGACTGTATCGTTTATAGACAGTGATAGAGAGAAACAGAAACACACTGTAAGAATATTAGGAAACTGATATTCCTACAAGGAATGTTTTATGTATAGAATATACATTACTTCTTGGGCGGAAACGCATGTCAAATGCAGCACACAAGACCATGCATTCTTAATTCATCTTGCTGCCATAATCTATTTTGAAAGTATAGCCTATTTGTGCTGAGTATTCACACAAATTTTGCATTTTAATTGGAACCGTCTCTCAAACAAGTTCATGATCAATGACTGGGAACCTTATATACATATATTTCATATAGATGAACATCGGTATATTATATGTATCAAGCATTTGTAAATCAACATTTAGATATCTATTACAGATTGAATCATGGCATGAACAACAATGGAACAAATGAGATTGAAAGACTTTCACGTGTAAATGCCAAGTTTATTACCATTTGTGCTGTTCTGCTGAAGAGTTCTTTAATCACAGTACATACCAGGTATAATAAAGGTTTTAAAATAGACATGTCAAAATAAGATATTCTACAAATATATTGAAAATATTCTACTTCTAGACTTAGAAAATAGGACAAAGTCTTTACCATACTTTTATAAAGTACATATTTATCTATATTTTCAATCTCTGGAGATACCTGTTCGTGTCAGTTACAAGTTAATGGGCGATTCCACACAGAACTGGTGAGCAATTTTTTTATCAAGTCTTTTCCACATATATACATCAATACGTCAAACTACATAAGCCTTCTGAACTTCACAATGAAGGTTAGTTAAGAATAGATTCAAAATTAGAAATATGTCATTAAATACTCTACAGTTAAAACATTTTTTCTGATATTAACATTGCAATATAAAATTTCCTAGGATTTAAGCACTTGACCTCAACTTAAATTTCATTAAAACAACTATACAAGGGAAAACATTAACCACTTACATAGATTAAAAAATGTCTTTAAGTTTAATATTTCTAACTTTAATCAAAAAGATGCTATGTTGCTTTAAATAGTATTTTTATTCAGGATTTTCTTATCGTAAGATATAAATTAACTAATTGAGAAAAACTAGACAGTTTCCACCCGGACACGGATCCAGAATATTTACCTTTATTCAGATTTATATCAACTATGTAAACATATGAAATAAATAAACCTTTTACATAGCAACAAGCGTTTCAAGAAAGAAAACACCTTTCAAATGAAGCACTAATTTATATGAAAAATTAGCACAGTTTTTTTTGTAGCCAAAGGATGAGGGTGAGGTGACTGAGGTGTAGTAGAGGAAGCAAATGTCTTATTATTTACCCCTGGCACTGGGACGGGTGTTGAGATGGCACCTGATGGTTAACGAACATTTTTTTTATTAATTTTATCAGAAGGCAAACAGTTTGAGGGTGGTTAGAAATATTGTTTTATATAACAGGTTTAGTACCCCAGGAAGATCCAGCTTCCTCTCACTCCCTCATTATCAAACACCCTGGACTGACTACACTACAGCTCAATGTCCTCCCCTTCACCCTTCTGTAACAATAGATCTGCGGTTAAAGTAGAATTTTTCAGGTCCATCAATGTTGTATGTGATCAGTGATCCACTGGCCTTACCCTATATAATTGTTATTGATAAAACGTTTAATCCTTCAGCCGCAAAATTGCTAACGATCACTTCTTTGACAGTGGGCCTGGCCTATAGTGCTGTTCTGTTTTCTCTGTCTGACAATTAAACATATAGAGATCCTTATCTCAAGCAATCAGTAAAGACCTGTATTTCTTCAATGTTACTTATCTTAGCACAATTTCTAATATCTAAGAGGATTGACAGCATTTATGTCAGTACATGAACTCTCTGATCATTGATAATAATTGAGGTCTTTATTCGTACAACCAATCTTTATAACGCATCTCTGGTCAAGCTAGGGACATCTCCAATATTGCTAACAAAGAGTCGTGAACTCTTCTTTCAATGAACTTTAACCCCCTGGGGATTCATCTGTGAAATTTTCACAAAAGTCAAAATCTAAAGCAGATAAAGCCCACACAACAGCCTATGGGCACCAACCCCAGGTATTCTCCAGTACCTGTTCAATGTCCAAGGTTTTGATGTCGGTACCGCCCACCAGACAAAGACCCCCTCCTACTCCATGAGGTACACATCAGGTATCAATAAACCTAGCTTGTCACATTTTGTCACAAACCAACTTTCCTTTAAAAACTTTCCTGATTCAGATGACATTGTAGCCACAGGTATCTACTAATAGTTATTTTTGAGGCCAATAAAAACACATTCAACCAATAAATGTGAGTGAAAGCGAGAATGTCAATGATTTAAATGGCCAACATGGTGAAAAAGATAGTTATTTGAAGATGACACTATGGCCTTTGTTCATTGAAAGCCTATCACATTTCTACAATTTTAAAATGATGGCTATTTGAGATAAACACCAAGAGGTAACACATTTTAAACAGCGTTTTTTCTTTTTTAAATTGGTCATATATCATTTTTCCTAGTGACAACAGCTATGTAGCCTTTATTATAATACCATACAAACAGGATATATAGGACAGTGATCTAATTCAGTCTAGAGAACAAGAGGCCTAAGGGGCCTGAAGTGTCATCAGGAATAAAGATATACTGACCCTTTATTGTCCCATAAATACCTTTCAGGACCAATGTGTACAAAATATCAATCTGCCACATCACAGAATGAACAATAGGGTAACGAAATTCAAAAATTAGGATAAAAGATTTTAATATCCTACCTGTCAGCTTTTATTGGTACCATATATCTTATAGTTGAAAAGATCTAGAAATTTTAGTCAAATTGATTCTTTTTTTACCCTTCTGACACAGTCAATCCAAACATTTGGAAAAAATGACCCCTGGGTCATGAAATTAATTTCTTTCTTGGAAATAACTAAGATATTTATCACCATCAAATTCTTTTAGGACTGGAGTATTTAAGAAAAAATAGTCCAAGAGCTTATGGCCCCATCCTTTGATCAGGCCAGATGCCATGGGGATATCTACCTGGTGAAAAGCTACTTACGATTATATTATTTTCAAAGAATCATTTATTTTGAAACAATGCAATAAACGTCTCAACTCAATCTTAATGAAGTCTACTATCATATTTGACCAATAAGTCTCCCACCCTGAGAAGAAACAAAGGTCAAAGATGGTGGGTGTCTTATTTGCAGATAATCTTCCTAAATATGATGTTTTGTATGCATCTACTAATATTTTTGTCAGCTCCATCTATTTAAAAATTCTGTTACATTTAACAAAACATTAAGTATGACACTTTCACATCAAGGATGTAATGTAATGTAATAAAGGGAAAATACTGTTTTTGTGTCTCTAACAGACCAAGTGAGAGTTAGGAAATGTATTACAGAGACTGACCTGAGAATGAGGTCAGGAGGTCAGAACAAAAAGGGAGTTGAAGGACTGGGTGTTAATCCATCATGGCAGACAATATGTATGTCAGTATCCACGGAATGTGACAGTAAGTAGCCACGGCCTACACTAAGATGTCCGATCTCAAGTGTCCACTAAAGCTCCTTATCTCATGATAACGTACAGATGATACACTCTCATTATCACTTAATGAACGATTAAAAAGTAGGAGATAATACCATTTTTAATCATTCTCAGTTATAAGGGAGCAGTCACCACCGCTACGGTACACCTCACAATGGATAAACACAAGTTTGTATGTAAGAGTACAGATAGTACATCAATGCTAGTATTAAAACTCTTTATAAATGTACAAATTATTTTACTTTTCCATGAATCACTATGGATAAAAATTTTTTCTTTGCTTTTAACAACATGGAGTAATATCCTGCTTTAGAAAAGCTTTTATGTATACAGTAGTACATAGTAAACTGTTACTGTTATTGAAACCCTTCAAATATAAATATATTACTTTTTTATTATCTGATAACTACACCTTTTTTGTTTACAATACACAGAACTGAATGCTATTACCTAACACAGCCCCAGTGAAACTATAAAACTGGAGCTGATAGCCCACCTGGCCGTTCAAATACATATATGTACATAAGGACAATCTTAATAATAAAGTATATTTCAGATTTGATAAAAAATAACATACCTGTTCACTGAACGATGTAAATAGCACAGCTGAAATTGTTTCCTTGAACAGGTGTTTTAAAATTGAGAAAAAGGTTAAATTTGATATAATGTAACTAAAGAATTTTTTCAATTGATAAAGAGCTAGTAAATTGCTTCAGGCTTAAAAAGTACAAGGTAAATGATGTGATATTTACAAATGACACAATTACCTTTCATAAGTCTGCCAGATACGATACTTATTACATGTGAGTATTAGTGCTAACATGTACTAAACAGTTCTATCATAAACTAAGAACTCAGCTGAAATCCAAGGACGCATTTCTAAACACCTTTAAGTCTGGAAAATCCCATTTTAATTTGTCATGAGAACATTCGTTCACACCTTTATTACATTTCATTTCAGTGCAATTTATTTGAACATGGGGAAGCTGCAGGGTAAAAAAACGATCTTTTCTGCAGAATTCCAATCGAGCTGATCAAAGACAGTGTGCGTGAGTCATCGCGTCTTTTCCTTCAATCTATCACACTCTGAAGCAACCCGCGACAATTTATAAATTTCCCCACCACCACGGGACCTGACTTCATAGCTAAACACAAACACACTGGTAGCCATGATATCAACATTCACTGGCTACCCTGGAGTAATTGTCTGCGACGCCTTTCAATTTCCAGCTTCCAAATATAGAAAGCTATACAAACCAATAAGGACCATACCAATAACGCTAAAGACGCTTTCATATCTATTCTTCTTCATTACTGTCAGCTTGCACATCCCAGAAATACAGATACAAATATGAGAATTTAGGATCCTTTTAATTCTGAATCAAAAAGCCGATATACAAAACCTCTTCAATGTGTTCATTTCTTGAAGATGTTAATTAACAATTAAAAAATCATTTATCAGGTAAAAGATATCAAATAATAGATCTTCATGCAATTTTTTTAAGTTTTGACAAATAGCCAAACTTGACAATTTTTACAGATGGATAATAACGGCTGATGAGATTGACCTAACCCTTTGTATGATGTATCCACTGAGTGAGCTGACAAGTAAAGGACCCACTACAACATTGTATAGTTTATACGTAGGTCAATGTTTTACTAAATTGGTACAACACAATGGTGTATGCCATAATTATCTTTGATCAAATCAAATAATTAAAGAAGATTAATCAAAGATTTCCTACACATGAATTTGGCACGTTTCCTACAGAGCCCATGTTTCCTATGGCCATTTTATTGAAGAACAAGGGAGTTAATCCAATTAGCCAACGAGGGTACTGCGAATGACTAACATAACATGAGTCATCGTTAGCGTGCTGTCTCTTGATAAACATGGAAATCACCACCTTTCACTTTGGTTTCCTATTACCCAGCAAACAAGGAAGCTGAAAGGCATGTAATTCATACTGTGATGAAGATTTGGATTAAACATTGATGCTGGATGATGCTGAACTTCCCATGGCGGTCTTTTATTTGTGTCAGGGGAGTCAAATGTGCATATCATATTGATTTTAAGCTCAGTCCCTTTTCTTCATCTTTCCATTTTTCTAAAGGTCTTCTTTTCTCTGATGAGATACATAAACATGTCCACAAATTGTATACAATATTAGATATACATCAAATTAAGACATAGTCACACATTTCAATGGTTTCTATTATACATAATGCATGTAGTTTTGACAAGCAAAACACATTGGTAGGCAACATTTATAGTCATTATATCTGAACGTATATAGCACCTATATATATATTTAATAGTGTACAACATTCTATACTCTATACTTTCATAACATCAATTCCATACATTAGTGGTTTAAGTTTTAGGGTAGCTGAGAAATGGACAAGACTGTGCTGTTTTAGTAGTAATTAAGTCTGGATGATGAGGATGGGCCTCCCACATTTTGTTTGGTGAACTAGCCAGCAGCTACTACAAGGAAATCCTGACCCCAGACAAACGATCATCAATGCACTAATATTGATGCCTGTTTTGGGTACAGGGTCCCATATATTGTATTTGTATGTACGTACTTTGTAAATAGTATTTATTATATCACATACATACTTGATGTATTTTGATAAATCAACAGATGAACCACCTACATAACCTATATTATATGTTGTTGTTTACTCTCCCAGATGTCACAAACATTAATATATAATACCGCCCACGCTCATGATAAGCCAAAAAACCATTTTCTGTCCTTCACATCAAGATGATCAAAATATTTTAGAGTTGATAACATAAATGTTAGTAAATATTGCAACAGTCGTGGGCCAATAGAATTGGCGGATCAATCGATGAAGTAGAATATCAGACATTTTATTTTTATTTTATTGTCTGATCCTAACGTCTTTTGTTACATCGGTGAGTCAATTTCCACCTTGTCTGGTAGCACTGACGTTTTATCAGGATCGTAAAAACAAAACCTTGTTATTCTTCCCGCCACTATAACGTTGTGGTCAAATAACGATCAGATCGATACCAAAATCTGTTAGTCATCTAAGCACTCCAGTTGAAGTCTTCACAGCCCAGTATCTGTGTTTGTTCATCTGTTGAACCCATTTGTACAAATAGTTTCAAATTGTTTTACTCATCACTCAAAATGGCAGATTACAATTTAAAGAGGGAATTGTCACTTCTGTGTTAACAATGATTGGCTATTTTATATGTGTTTACCATCATAATTTTTTGTTCTATTAATTATACTTTTATACTAAACACATAATGTTTGTTTGTTTTCATTGATTCTTTTTAATTTCTGTTTGTGGATAATATAGGTTCCCAGAAATCCATTCTTGACTTCACTGCCAATACCAATATTTAGTTCTCATTACAAATATTAGCTATAGATATATTTTTTTAGAGTACTAGTACAAAAAAATGTAATGTCAATATCACATGTGCACTTTATATTATACTGAATAAACATATCTGCAATTTAGGAAAAACCTAACTTCTCTGAACATATGAGTCAAATAGTAAACACTCGTACATAATCCCCATGTAATGTATAGGAGGACATCATTTAAAATGATTACCGGTCAACCCTTTTCTACTTCAAACAATTCATACACTGTTTAACAGTACCTAATTAGTTACTACTTTATTTATACCTGTTCTGTACAACAGGTGAGAAATGACCTTGACTTATGACTTTCTGTGTGTAGGATGCTAGATCTAATTATTACACATTTTAAAACAAAACAGATATTTTAATGCCTACATCATATCTACTGACATTTTTAACATTTACATTTGACAGCTGTAGTCTGACATTACTTACAGGTCAACATCAGCATCCCCAACATTACATAACTGCCTTTTGGTGTAAAACTACCAGTATCTTTTATCTATGTGACTTCATGGTTATGCATGTCCAATAGTTATACCATGGACCACCTCAGTGCATATCAAAGTGGTAGACATAAAAAAAAAAATACCAAAAATTATCCGCTGACACACGACACACGCTGCACGAGACACAGCGTAGGTGTCTCGGGCCATCACAAGACTGACAACAGCTGCAGTACGTATAATGTATACTTCACATCTCAAATTTGAATCCATGGGTTTTCAGATACTACATATATTAGAACATTATGTAAGTCTTATAAGATGAATAAAATTTATAGAACATTTACCGCAAAATTATATACATACAAATGTCTATTTGTCCATTATATTTGAGCTGGTGACATTATCATAAAGCTAGATCTATCTTACCGACACTATTACATAGAATAGATATACCTCACGATAAAAACACCGTTTACGGCAGTGACAGTGATTACATTCAAACTTACCTGTGTAAAGTACTTGAGATTTTTTGGTTGAAAAAGTCTCGGCAAACATGCACACTTAAAATCCCTCCACTCGCAAAACATTGTCAAAATTGGTAGGAACAAGTGTCAGTTCACATGGCATTAAATAACACCTCCACCTTCCCCAGAAATCATTGCTGTGTTGTTAAATAGTAATCTGTATAAAGTGTAGTGTCATAGCTCTATTGTTCATCATGTCATACATAGATGAGCAGGATAAAAGAAACCTTCCATTCAAAACAAACGTGGATCTTCAAGCGGCTCATACCTAACGTCATGTCTTGATCAATAGACTACCAAAATTTGAAAAGTCCGCCTGCCGGGCCAGAGAATGCTTGTATTGATCCCTGATCACCGCCGACGATCGGGGCGCCCAACGGGAGAATAATTAACTCCTCTTATTTATTATTCATCAGCAGTGAAGTTGTAACTACTGAGAGAACAGTTTTTACAAAAAAACACAGTTTTCAATTTTGAGTAAAATAATTTGAGCTGTAAGAGAAGTTGATTTGTATGTGTAGCTGTCCCTGTCTACATAGTTTTCTTTTTGAACTAGGGGTGAAGTAAGGGTAATGTAATAAAGATAGATCATTTATAATTCATATACACCACAGTAACAACTACGCAGACTTGTGTAATTTCACACATGAAATAACCACAGAGATAAATAGTTACTAATTGTTTTTCCCATCTCCAAGGTCTCCACTGGTTTATTGAATAATATCTATAAATCTGCTGCAATGCTATCAACTTACTTGATTTAATTTTTTCCAGGAACAGTTTTCTGACGATAATTTCCGATTCCGTACGGAATATGTGCCTGTCCTGTTCCGTACTTTCATGTTGATATCAATCAGCTACAGCAATAACATATGTTGTGTAACTACAACACATGTGCACTGTCCAGATTTCAAACATGCATTTGAAACTTTTGTGAATTTTCGAGGTTTCTTTGTTTGGTAATGATTGACAGATGCATGGTGTACGTATGTACCTACCCCAGGGCTACTCCGCCTTCTCTAATCAAACCAATGGATCACAGTAATCTCAGATACCCAAAGGCAAAACTAATACAAAATCACAGCCGTTGGCCATTCTGCAATACCAATTTGGACCACAGGCCAAGAATGAATTGTGTTTAATCATCCGTACATTTCATGACAAATATATCATGCCTTTCTTTTCTCCCGGACATCATTATAAAGCTTGACTGAACCTGATACAGAAAAGTGACTGAGACAGGCAAATTAAACATCTTAATAATGACTATATGGCAGATTTTATTGTTTTTATCTTCACAGGAATCTCTGAAACAAATCTTGATTAACCTACAAAATGTTGGGGTTTTTTTATTATAAAGATAGCCTCATTCATTAATATAACAGATTTAATTGATCTGGGTTAAAATGATACTATTAATGCGACCTAAATAATTACAGGTACGTGATCTGAGACACAATACCCAGACTATATTCATATTACAATCAATGTGACCTAAATAATTACAGGTACGTGATCTGAGACACAATACCCAGTCTATATTCATATTACAATCAATGTGACCTAAATAATTACAGGTACGTGATCTGAGACACAATACCCAGTCTATATTCATATTACAATCAATGTGACCTAAATAATTATAGGTACATGATCTGAGACACAATACCCAGTCTATATTCATATTACAATCAATGTGACCTAAATAATTACAGGTACGTGATCTGAGACACAATACCCAGTCTATATTCACCTAAATAATTACAGGTACGTGATCTGAGACACAATACCCAGTCTATATTCATATTACAATCAATGTGACCTAAATAATTACAGGTACGTGATCTGAGACACAATACCCAGTCTATATTTATATTACTATCAATGTGACCTAAATAATTACAGATACGTGATCTGAGACACAATACCCAGTCTATATTCATATTACTATCAATGTGACCTAAATAATCACAGGTACGTGATCTGAGACACAATACCCAGTCTATATTCATATTACAATCAATGTGACCTAAATAATTACAGGTACGTGATCTGAGACACAATACCCAGTCTATATTCATATTACAATCAATGTGACCTAAATAATTACAGGTACGCGATCTGAGACACAATACCCCGTCTATATTCATATTACTATCAATGTGACCTAAATAATTACAGGTACGTGATCTGAGACACAATACCCAGTCTATATTCATATTACAATCAATGTGACCTAAATAATTACAGGTACGAGATCTGAGACACAATACCCAGTCTATATTCATATTACTATCAATGTGACCTAAATAATTACAGGTACGTGATCTGAGACACAATACCCAGTCTATATTCATATTACAATCAATGTGACCTAAATAATTCCAGGTACGTGATCTGAGACACAATACCCAGTCTATATTCATATTACAATCAATGTGACCTAAATAATTACAGATGCGTGATCTGAGACACAATTCCCAGTCTATATTCATATTACAATCAATGTGACCTAAATAATTACAGATACGTGATCTGAGACACAATACCCAGTCTTTATTCATATTACTATCAATGTGACCTAAATAATTACAGGTACGTGATCTGAGACACAATACCCAGTCTATATTCATATTACAATCAATGTGACCTAAATAATTACAGGTACGTGATCTGAGACACAATACCCAGTCTTTATTCATATTACTATCAATGTGACCTAAATAATTACAGGTTGGTGATCTGAGACACAATACCCAGTCTATATTCATATTACTATCAATGTGACCTAAATAATTACAGGTACAAGATCTGAGACACAATACCCAGTCTATATTCATATTACTATCAATGTGACCTAAATAATTACAGGTACAAGATCTGAGACACAATACCCAGTCTATATTCATATTACTATCAATGTGACCTAAATAATTACAGGTACGTGATCTGAGACACAATACCCAGTCTATATTCATATTACTATCAATGTGACCTAAATAATTACAGGTACGTGATCTACGAGATCTGAGACACAATACCCAGTCTATATTCATATTACTATCAATGTGACCTAAATAATTACAGGTACGTCATCTGAGACACAATACCCAGTCTATATTCATATTACAATCAATGTGACCTAAATAATTATAGGTACGTGATCTGAGACACAATACCCAGTCTATATTCATGTTACTATCCATGTGACCTAAATAATTACAGGTACCAGATCTGAGACACAATACCCAGTCTTTATTCATATTACTATCAATGTGACCTAAATAATTACAGGTACAAGATCTGAGACACAATACCCAGTCTATATTCATATTACTATCAATGTGACCTAAATAATTACAGGTAAGTGATCTGAGACACAATACCCAGTCCATATTCATATTACTATCAATGTGACCTAAATAATTACAGATACGTGATCTGAGACACAATACCCAGTCTATATTCATATTACTATCAATGTGACCTAAATAATTACAGGTACGTGATCTACGAGATCTGAGACACAATACCCAGTCTATATTCATATTACTATCAATGTGACCTAAATAATTACAGGTACGTGATCGAGACACAATACCCAGTCTATATTCATATTACTATCAATGTGACCTAAATAATTACAGGTACGTGATCTGAGACACAATACCCAGTCTATATTCATATTACTATCAATATGATAACTGAATTGTGTTTTTTATACCAGTAATAAGTTGTAAAGCTTAAACTAATAAAGAAATTGAATTGAATGTGACCTAAATAATTACAGGTACGTGATCTGAGACACAATACCCAGTCTATATTCATATTACAACCAATGTGACCTAAATAATTATAGGTACGAGATCTGAGACACAATACCCAGTCTTTATTCATATTACTATCAATATGACCTAAATAATTACAGGTACGTGATCTGAGACACAATACCCAGTCTATATTCATATTACTATCAATGTGACCTAAATAATTACAGGTACGAGATCTGAGACACAATACCCAGTCTTTATTCATATTACAATCAATGTGACCTAAATAATTACAGGTACGAGATCTGAGACACAATACCCAGTCTTTATTCATATTACTATCAATGTGACCTAAATAATTACAGGTACGAGATCTGAGACACAATACCCAGTCTTTATTCATATTACTATCAATGTGACCTAAATAATTACAGGTACGTGATCTGAGACACAATACCCAGTCTATATTCATATTACTATCAATGTGACTTAAATAATTACAGGTACGTGATCTGAGACACAATACCCAGTCTATATTCATATTACTATCAATGTGACCTAAATAATTACAGGTACGTGATCTGAGACACAATACCCAGTCTTTATTCATATTACTATCAATGTGACCTAAATAATTACAGGTACGTGATCTGAGACACAATACCCAGTCTTTATTCATATTACTATCAATGTGACCTAAATAATTACAGGTATGTGATCTACGAGATCTGAGACACAATACCCAGTCTATATTTATATTACTATCAATGTGACCTAAATAATTACAGGTACGTGATCTGAGACACAATACCCAGTCTATATTCATATTACAATCAATGTGACCTAAATAATTACAGGTACGTGATCTGAGACACAATACCCAGTCTATATTCATATTACAATCAATGTGACCTAAATAATTATAGGTATGTGATCTGAGACACAATACCCAGTCTATATTCATATTACAATCAATGTGACCTAAATAATTACAGGTACGTGATCTGAGACACAATACCCAGTCTATATCCATATTACAATCAATGTGACCTAAATAATTACAGATACATGATCTGAGACACAATACCCAGTCTATATTCATATTACAATCAATGTGACCTAAATAATTACAGGTACAAGATCTGAGACACAATACCCAGTCTATATTCATATTACTATCAATGTGACCTAAATAATTACAGGTACGTGATCTGAGACACAATACCCAGTCTATATTCATATTACTATCAATGTGACCTAAATAATTACAGATACGTGATCTGAGACACAATACCCAGTCTATATTCATATTACTATCAATGTGACCTAAATAATTACAGGTACGTGATCTACGAGATCTGAGACACAATACCCAGTCTATATTCATATTACTATCAATGTGACCTAAATAATTACAGGTACGTGATCTGAGACACAATACCCAGTCTATATTCATATTACTATCAATGTGACCTAAATAATTACAGGTACGTGATCTGAGACACAATACCCAGTCTATATTCATATTACTATCAATATGATAACTGAATTGTGTTTTTTATACCAGTAATAAGTTGTAAAGCTTAAACTAATAAAGAAATTGAATTGAATGTGACCTAAATAATTACAGGTACGTGATCTGAGACACAATACCCAGTCTATATTCATATTACAACCAATGTGACCTAAATAATTATAGGTACGAGATCTGAGACACAATACCCAGTCTTTATTCATATTACTATCAATATGACCTAAATAATTACAGGTACGTGATCTGAGACACAATACCCAGTCTATATTCATATTACTATCAATGTGACCTAAATAATTACAGGTACGAGATCTGAGACACAATACCCAGTCTTTATTCATATTACAATCAATGTGACCTAAATAATTACAGGTACGAGATCTGAGACACAATACCCAGTCTTTATTCATATTACTATCAATGTGACCTAAATAATTACAGGT
This sequence comes from Argopecten irradians, assembly GCF_041381155.1. Lineage (NCBI taxonomy): Eukaryota > Metazoa > Mollusca > Bivalvia > Pectinida > Pectinidae > Argopecten > Argopecten irradians. The sequence goes on along the minus strand of NC_091138.1, from coordinate 6,648,948 downwards.
ACGAGATCTGAGACACAATACCCAGTCTTTATTCATATTACTATCAATGTGACCTAAATAATTACAGGTACGTGATCTGAGACACAATACCCAGTCTATATTCATATTACTATCAATGTGACTTAAATAATTACAGGTACGTGATCTGAGACACAATACCCAGTCTATATTCATATTACTATCAATGTGACCTAAATAATTACAGGTACGTGATCTGAGACACAATACCCAGTCTTTATTCATATTACTATCAATGTGACCTAAATAATTACAGGTACGTGATCTGAGACACAATACCCAGTCTTTATTCATATTACTATCAATGTGACCTAAATAATTACAGGTATGTGATCTACGAGATCTGAGACACAATACCCAGTCTATATTTATATTACTATCAATGTGACCTAAATAATTACAGGTACGTGATCTGAGACACAATACCCAGTCTATATTCATATTACAATCAATGTGACCTAAATAATTACAGGTACGTGATCTGAGACACAATACCCAGTCTATATTCATATTACAATCAATGTGACCTAAATAATTATAGGTATGTGATCTGAGACACAATACCCAGTCTATATTCATATTACAATCAATGTGACCTAAATAATTACAGGTACGTGATCTGAGACACAATACCCAGTCTATATCCATATTACAATCAATGTGACCTAAATAATTACAGATACATGATCTGAGACACAATACCCAGTCTATATTCATATTACAATCAATGTGACCTAAATAATTATAGGTATGTGATCTGAGACACAATACCCAGTCTATATTCATATTACAATCAATGTGACCTAAATAATTACAGGTACGTGATCTGAGACACAATACCCAGTCTATATCCATATTACAATCAATGTGACCTAAATAATTACAGATACATGATCTGAGACACAATACCCAGTCTATATTCATATTACAATCAATGTGACCTAAATAATTATAGGTACGTGATCTGAGACACAATACCCAGTCTTTATTCATATTACTATCAATGTGACCTAAATAATTACAGGTACGTGATCTGAGACACAATACCCAGTCTATATTCATATTACAATCAATGTGACCTAAATAATTACAGATACGTGATCTGAGACACAATACCCAGTCTATATTCATATTACTATCAATGTGACCTAAATAATTACAGGTACGTGATCTGAGACACAATACCCAGTCTATATTCATATTACAATCAATGTGACCTAAATAATTACAGGTATGTGATCTGAGACACAATACCCAGTATACGGTACATCCTGACCTAAATACAGAAATTTACATTTATATAATTTGGAATAAGATTCAGAACTAGAGTTTTTCTAACACTTTCCTTTCCAAAAGTATCTAAGTAACACCTAAGTACCACCAAGCTACACCAGATAACAACTTCACATCAAATGGTTTAACATTATCTTAAGATATGCTGGGATCATGCTACAGTTATGCACGCATAATGTTGTAGACTATGCTGGCAGGTTTGGATTATGCTGCAAACCATGATGTACAGAAGCTTAGGCGCATGATGCCAGCATGGTACCTTACTATAATGTGCATGCTTCATCCATGCTGCTCTTCAAACTTCAATCATTCTGTCCTACAGCACTGCATGTCACAGTATGGTTCCAGCATAACTGAAACATGTTGCAACCACTTGATAAATAATACATTAAGACACAGAAAAGTCAAGAATTGTGTTCATCTCCTTCAGCATTTCCTAGATATTTACAGACACATTCACCATTAGATTTACCCATTCATAGTCATACAGTTGCACACAGGAACGATCTCCCAATAAAAAGTTACCTTAGTTTCTGTCATCTAAATTTGAAGACAAAATATAAGAGGAAAATTAGACAACTTTACATCAACTGATCAGACAACTTTACTACATCATCTAATCAGACAACTTTACATCAATTGATTAAACAACTTTACATCAACTGACTAGACAACTTTACATCAAATCACAAGACAACATTGTATGATAATACAGTTTTACATTGTATGATTATACAGTTTTACATTGTATGATTATACAGTTTTACATTGTATGATAATACAGTTTTACATTGTATGATTATACAGTTTTACATTGCATGATTATACAGTTTTACATTGTATGATTATACAGTTTTAAATTGTATGATTACTCAGTTTTACATTGTATGATTATACAGTTTTACATTGTATGATTACACAGTTTTACATTGTATGATTATACAGTTTTCCATTTTATGATTATACAGTTTTCCATTGTATGATCATATATAGTTTTACATTGTATGATTATACAGTTTTACATTGTATGATCATATATAGTTTTACATTGTATGATTATACAGTTTTGCATTATATGATTATACAGTTTTACATTGTATAATTATATATACAGTTTTACATTGTATGATTACTCAGTTTTATATTGTATGATCATATATACAGTTTTATATTGTATGATTATACAGTTTTATATTGTATGATTATACAGTTTTACATTGTATGATTACACAGTTTTACATTGTATGATTACATACAGTTCTATATTGTATGATTATACAGTTTTATATTGTATGATTATAGTTTTACATTGTATGATTACACAGTTTTACATTGTATGATTATACAGTTTTATATTGTATGATTATATACAGTTCTATATTGTATGATTATAGTTTTACATTGGATGACTACACAGTTTTATATTGTATGATTATATACAGTTCTATATTGTATGATTATACAGTTTTATATTGTATGATTATACAGTTTTACATTGTATGATTACACAGTTTTACATTGTATGATTATACAGTTTTACATTGTATGATTACTCAGTTTTACATTGTATGATTATACAGTTTTGTATTGTATGATTATAGTTTTACATTGTATGATTATACAGTTTTGCATTATATGATTATACAGTTTTACATTGTATAATTATATATACAGTTTTACATTGTATGATTACTCAGTTTTATATTGTATGATCATATATACAGTTTTATATTGTATGATTATACAGTTTTATATTGTATGATTATACAGTTTTACATTGTATGATTACACAGTTTTACATTGTATGATTACATACAGTTCTATATTGTATGATTATACAGTTTTATATTGTATGATTATAGTTTTACATTGTATGATTACACAGTTTTACATTGTATGATTATACAGTTTTATATTGTATGATTATATACAGTTCTATATTGTATGATTATAGTTTTACATTGGATGATTACACAGTTTTATATTGTATGATTATATACAGTTCTATATTGTATGATTATACAGTTTTATATTGTATGATTACTCAGTTTTACATTGTATGATTATACAGTTTTGTATTGTATGATTATAGTTTTACATTGTATGATTATACAGTTTTATATTGTATGATTATACAGTTTTATATTGTATGATTATATACAGTTCTATATTGTATGATTATATACAGTTTTATATTATGAGATTAGACATCAATCCATCCGCCCAGTATCCTCATGTGGAGTGTGATACATACAGTGGCAGGCCAAACATATATTTTTTATGAGTTAGTCAAAAATTATCCTCTTAACTCAGGATAAATCCTCTTCTTCATTTTAAGATCATTTCAAGTGCATCTGAATTGCATTAATTGAAGCCTCAATTGAATTTGTCCCAGATATTGAGTTTAAGCCATGACTCAACCTCATGTGAAATAGACACTTAAAACCGAAATTACTGAAATAGAAATCACGTAACAAGTCTTATATACACACCAAATATGATGATCTGAACATGTGTATCAGTTTATCATTAGGAAGTCTCCTTATATAGAATTTTTCAGTTACAATATTAAAAGTATAGTGACATGCAACAGAAACTATATACTGGAGGTTATTTACAGAAAGACAAGTTATTTTGACATCAGATGTAACATTCAGATATTAATCCATTGGAGGATTATTTCCTTTATAAAACCAGATTTTACTAAATACTTATTACTTTATCTAATAACTTAAGTTCTGCATTCAATATTTCATTGATTTTGACTCATACTCAATTGAGTATCGTGACACAGACTTTTGACCTTCAACACAAATGTCTCATAGAGTTTCCATTGCTGAACTGTTTGAAAAAACATGTTGGAAATAATAATCTCATATCAGTTAAAAACTGATAATAGGTAAGTAACGGTCAACTTTGAGATTAATTCCCAATCGACCATTGCAACATGAGATTTTTACAGGTTACCTAATAGAGCCATGCATCCCTCAATTAACCTTTGACCTTTGAACAATAACTCGATTATTTACCATAAGTACGATTTAGTAGTGTTACTATTAGGCTATTATCACAAAATACTTCTAACATATTTTACCCTTAATTTGGTCATATGTATGTGAAACTTTAAAAGCTGTTTTTTTTAAATGTGTTATTTCCATTACAACAATTTCTGGGAAACACTGCAGCTAATATGTACTGAAAAATTATATCAAGATTGGGACATTTGAAATGTGTTTGTGGTAAAAGTTGTGTCCCCTCCCCCACACCAGGATTTTCCATACAGAGTGGAAACAGCCCCTTGGGATACACCATTAAACACTATCAAATCCTATAACCATTCAATACATTTACACAAAATCCCATTTGTTTGTGATGTTTATCTAAATGTTGATGCCTGTGTGTAGGATAGCCTATTAATTATCAGCACCATTAGGACATTATATAGCCTTGATATAAGTATCATTAAATCTGACTTCCTGCTCCGCCCAACACCCACACTCCAACACCACATCCTCATAGTGACACAATAGTTATCATAATAGAAAACAAACACACTGGTTTTATCTTTCTGAATGTCAACTGTACAGATCTAAAACTCACTTCAGATATCATTAAATTTTCAAATATCATAAATTGCTTGTTTAAAATGAACAGGAACTGAAAATATAACAGGGTACCATATCATATACTATTTAAAGGTTATAGGAGCATGCACATGCAATTTAGCAGGTTTAAGTTAGATAAATTCAATATTAAATGAATTACAGACTCTAACCTCATTAAAGTCAAATCATTATTTTAATGTAATCAATGAACTTTATGAATGCAATATCTCAAATGCTGACTACGTGTATACAACTGCAGAATAATCATATACTTGTTTACTATTAATTAAATCTTGTTTAATTCATTTTGAATCAATCAAAATTCAAAGGTTAAACTGGATCAAATTTCATTAAATTCTATGAAGAAAATTCATTTCATACTATTTTATAAAGGGTGATAAATTGATAATAGATGAATATTGCATATGAAATTGTATGAGGGTTATTTCCCTTGACAAATTTATTTTAAAAATATCTGAAACATTTCCAGTGTTTATGTTACATACAAGAAATGTATCACCAATGAAGGCAGCATACACCCTTAAACTGTTACCAGGTAAATGATATAACACCTGCTGACTATATCTGAATCATCGCAAACTTCATGACATTTTCTAACACCAGTCAACTACATAAGTTCTATGTATCACAACTAAAAAAGGACAATTTAACCATTAAGCCTCTCAAATTTTCTTTTTATATTAGAAGGACGGTTTGAATCAAATTATAAAAAATATTTATTTATTCATTTATTCATTTTTACATTTATTTATTTTCAAAATTACAAAATCAATACTAATTCATTGGAAACAGCATAAATCACTTCAACATTTACTGACAAAATTCATCAAATACATCAATATCAGATCAATTCAGGCATTTATATTCCAGTCATTGTAGACTGCCATATTATGTCAGACAGTGGGCAAGAAGTAAAGTGTTCTGACGTATTTCTTCTAGTCTTCCAAATCTGGGTTTCGAGTTGAAATCCCACCAGGTTCTGAGTTATTAGGATGGCGGTTTTTTTTCAGGTCTTTCCGAAGGTGCCGTGGTGGTCGAGTGGTGAAGATGTCTCGGCATATTACCACAAAACTTCCACCTCTGGATCGGGAGTTCGAATCCTAAGAGGGGCAGTTGCCAGGTACTGACTGCTGGTCAATGGTTTTCCTCCGTCCGGCTTTCGACCACCAACAAACCTGGCACATCCTTAAATGACCTTGACTGTTAATTGGATGTCAAACAGAACAAGCTTTCATTCCAATAAGCAAATTTCAAATAAGAAAGCAACAGAGTGTAAAAGAGTAAATATAGTAATGTGTTCACCTGATGTACTTTGGCGTGGTTGGTACATGGCTTAGTCTTTGGAGCTTGTCTAAAATGTCTAAAACAATCTACTAAGCTCATAACTTATGTTGTGCTAAGAGAAAACCTTTATAGAGTGTACTGGACACATAGCTGGACACCATCTCCTATAAATGCCTGGATCAGTACTTCCCAGCTCCATCCCATAGCCTTCTGTTTTACTAGGAAACTGCCAAGTCATGCCAACATTGTCTGACAGACTACAGATGATTTAACATGATCATCGATTCGCATGTTTTTACAGCAGAAGGCTGGAGATACATGCAGCAACTGTTGGGAAGTGTTTTCAATACAGACTGCAACTGCATACCAAATCAGATCGCTTTAGCAGGCTAGCACATGACACACAACCCATTGGTGACACCACAACCAATGATAACAGTCTAAGTCCCCCTCCCTTCCACCGACCAAACAAAGCCAGTCATAGAGTCCCCTCAGAACAACTCCCACAGCCCTGATGATATCACCCAGAAAAAAACACACTAACATCAAATGAAATGCATAAATTCCGTCCTAACTCCATTTCTTGATAACAAAAGACAATAAATCATGCAGACCAGTCGACACAATGCTGGCTGCGACACCAGAATACATAAACCCAACAGACAATGCATTTCATTTCCTAGAAATATCAAATGTTGGTATTGGATATTACTATACCCTGAGAACACCTGCTGCCTTACGTTGGTTACCTTGGCAACGGGCTGTAAGGCAATACCTCTATCACAGGTAAAATGATACATCCATTACAAATGTCAGACCATACACACGATACCTGCCTTTGTACAACACAAGTGCACCTGCAATTTAAAAAATAAAACAGGTTCTGCAATTATATTAACCATCCGTAAAAGAAGTAATTAATCAAAATTATTAACACAATAAGCCTGATTTACCAGCATTACTAATCCTCACCAACCAGAACCCTTAACTTGGGGTAAAGACCTAATACAACCTCTTTTTAAGATGCCTTTTACATTAAGAAGAGTTTTTATTTTTAAACAAATCTTGAAAATTTCATACATCATTTACTCTAAAGACCTAGCCCCCTTTTACCAAAAAGGATAAAGACCTTGCCTCCTTTTACCAAAGAGGATAAAGACCTTGGCCCCTCTTACTAAAGAGGATAAAGACCTTTCCCCCTTTTGGCAAAGAGAATAAAGACCTTGCCCCCTTTTACCAAAGAGGATAAAGACCTTGGCCCCTTTTACCACAGATGATACAGACCTTGGCCCATTTTACCAAAGAGGATAAAGCCCTTGGCCGCTTTTGCCAAAGAGGATAAAGACCTTGGCCCCTTTTACCACAGATGATAAAGACCTTGGCCCATTTTACCAAAGAGAATAAAGACATTGGCCCCTTTTACCAAAGAGGATAAACCCTTGGCCCCTTTTATCACAGAGGATACAGACCTTGGCCCATTTTACCAAAGAGGATAAAGCCCTTGGCCCCTTTTACCAAAGAGGATAAAGACCTTGGCCCCTTTTACCACAGATGATAAAGACCTTGGCCCATTTTACCACAGAGGATAAAGACATTGGCCCCTTTAACCACAGAGGATACAGACCTTGGCCCATTTTACTAAAGAGGATAAAGACCTTGGCCCTTTTACCAAAGAGGATAAAGACCTTGGCCCCTTTTACCACAGAGGATATAGACCTTGGCCCCTTTAGCCAAAGAGAATAAAGACTTTGGCCCCTTTTACTGAAGAGGATAAAGACCTTTTCCCCCTTTTACCACAGTGGATAAAGACCTTGGCCCTTTTTACCACAGAGGATAAAGGCCTTGGCCCCTTTTACCAAAGAGGATAAAGACCTTGGCCCCTTTTATCAAAGAGAATAAATACCTTGGCCCCTTTTACCAAAGAGGATGAAGACCTTGGCCCCTTGGCCAAAGTCTTTATTCTCTTTGGCTAAAGGGGCCAAGGTCTATATCCTCTGTGGTAAAAGGGGCCAAGGTCTTTATCCTCTTTGGTAAAAGGGGCCAAGGTCTTTATCCTCTTCAATAAAGGGGCCAAGGTCTTCATCCTCTTTGGTAAAGGGGGTCAAGGTCTTTATCCTTTTTGGTAAAAGGGGCCAAGGTCTTTATCCTCTTTGATAAAAGGGGCCAAGGTCTTTATCCTTTTTGGTAAAATGGGGCAAGGTCTTTATCCTCTTTGGTAAAAGGGGCCAAAGTCTTTATTCTCTTTGGCTAAAGGGGCCAAGGTCTATATCCTCTGTGGTAAAAAGGGCTTAGGTCTTTATCATCTGTGGTAAAAGGGGCCAAGGTCTTTATCCTCTTTAGTAAAATGGGCCAAGGTCTGTATCCTTTTGGTAAAATGGGCCAAGGTCTGTATCCTCTGTGGTTAAAGGGGCCAAAGTCTTCATCCTCTGTGGTAAAAGGGGACAAGGTCTTTATCCTCTTTGGTAAAAGGGGGCAAGGTCTTTATTCTCTTTGGTAAAAGGGGGAAAGGTCTTTATCCTCTTTAGTAAGAGGGGCCAAGGTCTTTATCCTTTTTGGTAAAAGGGGGCTAGGTCTTTAGAGTAAATGATGTATGAAATTTTCAAGATTTGTTTAAAAATAAAAGGGGCCAAGGTCTTTATTCTCTTTGGTTAAAGGGGCCAAGGTCGTTATCCTCTTTAGTAAAATGGGCCAAGATCTGTATCCTCTGTGGTAAAAGGGGCCAAGGTCTTTATCCACTGGTAAAAGGGGCAACAGAGGATAAAGACCTTGGTCCATAAAGACCTTTCTCCCTTTATCCATTGTGGTAAAAGGGTGGAAAGGTCTTTATCCTCTTCAGTAAAAGGGGCCAAGGTCTTCATTCTCTTTGGTAAAGGGGGTCAAGGCCTTTATCGTTTTTTGGTAAAAGGGGCCAAGGTCTTTATCCTCTTTGATAAAAGGGGCCAAGGTCTTTATCCTTTTTGGTTAAATGGGGCAAGGTCTTTATCCTCTTTGGTAAAAGGGGCCAAAGTCTTTATTCTCTTTGGTAAAAGGGGCCAAGGTCTTTATCCTCTTCAAAAAAGGGGCCAAGGTCTTCATCCTCTGTAGTAAAAGGGGCCAAGGTCTTTATCCTCTTTGGTAAAAGGGGCCAAGGTCTTTATCCTCTTCAAAAAAGGGGCCAAGGTCTATATCCTCTGTAGTAAAAGGGGCCAAGGTCTTTATCCTCTTTGGTAAAAGGGGCCAAGGTCTTTATCCTCTTCAAAAAAGGGGCCAAGGTCTTCATCCTCTTTGGTAAAGGGGGTCAAGGTCTTTATCCTTTTTGGTAAAAGGGGCCAAGGTCTTTATCCTCTTTGATAAAAGGGGCCAAGGTCTTTATCCTTTTTGGTAAAATGGGGCAAGGTCTTTATCCTCTTTGGTAAAAGGGGCCAAAGTCTTTATTCTCTTTGGCTAAAGGGGCCAAGGTCTATATCCTCTGTGGTAAAAAGGGCTTAGGCCTTTATCATCTGTGGTAAAAGGGGCCAAGGTCTTTATCCTCTTTAGTAAAATGGGCCAAGGTCTGTATCCTTTTGGTAAAATGGGCCAAGGTCTTTATCCTCTGTGGTTAAAGGGGCCAAGGTCTTCATCCTCTGTGGTAAAAGGGGACAAGGTCTTTATCCTCTTTGGTAAAAGGGGGCAAGGTCTTTATTCTCTTTGGTAAAAGGGGGAAAGGTCTTTATCCTCTTTAGTAAGAGGGGCCAAGGTCTTTATCCTTTTTGGTAAAAGGGGGCTAGGTCTTTAGAGTAAATGATGTATGAAATTTTCAAGATTTGTTTAAAAATAAAAGGGGCCAAGGTCTTTATTCTCTTTGGTTAAAGGGGCCAAGGTCGTTATCCTCTTTAGAAAAATGGGCCAAGGTCTGTATCCTCTGTGGTAAAAGGGGCCAAGGTCTTTATCCACTGGTAAAAGGGGCAACAGAGGATAAAGACCTTGGTCCATAAAGACCTTTCTCCCTTTTTACAAAAGATGATAAAGACCTTGGCCCCTTTTACCACAGAGGATAAAGACCTTTCTCCCTTTTACTAAAGATGATAAAGACCTTGGCCCCTTTTACCAAAGAGGATGAAAATAGTGTCAGAGCATGATGTAAAAAGTGATGACACAACAGACATGGGTAACATCATCCCACCACATTTAATGGCGAGGGCATACAAAAGTTCAAAGTAATTTCCATGATTTAAACTAAACTATAAAACACTACTTAAAGTTCCCTAAGGGAACCCCAGGAGAACTTCCAGGATACAAATCTACCCACATTTTTACATCTAGTAAAGATATAAAACACTAAATCTATAAGATCCTCCTTATTCATTTGCCTTTGTATGATTTCCGACATTTTCATGTTCTACAAAGCTTTACAAAGTCCTTCGTTGGTGAACAGTTTGGTTTCCCTAGTGACACTTCATCTTCACTTGTAAGTCTATGTCAGGTCGTCTAAGCCAGGCTTGGCATTGAAAACTTGTAAAATCAATACTATTGTTTTATTAAAGGTGAAGTGGGACTCTGAGAAACCATTTTCCTTCCTCAATCAGTCCTATAGTCTTGACATAACCTGATGGAGGTGTAATGGACGCCGAGTCAGCAATAGGTGATCACTTAACCTTATATAGACAATGACATATAAACCTAGTACCAGTAACAACACACCACAATGTTTTTACATCGGAGAAAGAGGATCTCTGGCGATTCAATTTACAAATAACACACAGTTTCTGCAATTTTGTCACACAAAAATTCAATTTATCAAGACAGGTTGAAATTTGGAAAAATAGAACTCTCACAAACCGGTTATCAATTTTACATTGAGTTGGTACATTATTGCCACACAAAACTGAGGAGGCAAATTTTACTTAAAGGGGTGTCAGCATCTCTCATTTGATAACAGTAAAACATCAATGTCTTCTTTTTTTTGGGGGGGGGGGGGCATGGTGGCAGAGTGGTTAAAATGTAACCACATATTACCACAAGCCCTCCACCTCTTTCTTGTGAGTTCGAATCCCATACAGGGGAGTTGCAAAGTACTAACCGCTGGTTTTTCTCTGGGTACTCCAGTTTTGCTCCTGTCATTTCCTTTAATGACCCTGGCTGTTAATAGGACATTAAACTAATAAACCAAAATCACTCAATGTCTTTATTTCTCCTAATTTTACTCCAAGTCAAGCATCATGTCCCACAGCCAGAGGATATGAAAAGATGTCAGCAATACTGTGGAAATTCTGTTGTTTTTGTGTAATCCATTTTAAACAAATAGAATCGAACATATTCTATATTTTTCAATCTAAACATTGATGTTCTCTTATTCCTATACAAACCTTGAGATCTCGAGATGCAACTATCTGTACTCCTTGCTGGTATATATCATTCTCACAAAAGAATTCTTGAACAGAAATTATAGTCTGATCAGAAGAGGTAAATGTAAGTAGGCTCCAAACAATGATGACCACATTACCTGAATAAGTTCAATGTATTTACTCTAACACATATATATACAATGGCATCAGCAATGTCCTAGGAAATGTATAATGTAAAACTTGAGTGAAGCCATGTAAACAGAATCTTTTGAATATCATATTTACTCAGTAAACAAGACCGATGGAATCTAGCACTCTCTGTAGTCTGATAACCTATAGGTAAGCAGGTGGAAATTAAATAATAATATATTTTGATTTGTGAGTGCTTACAAGATATAATTATATCAAGTTTTTACACCGGTGGAATCTCTGTCCTACCATGATATATTAGAGAGATTTTCTATATTTGAACTTGGTTGCTGATGTGTTCCAAACGAGGTATACAGTAAGACCTGCTTTTAGCGACCACCTCTGTAAAATGACCACCTACTTGAAAAAGCCACTATTTTGTGTCCCTGATGTCCAACATGTTATGTGACCTCTGTATAAAGACGACTGAAATATAAACAACTTGTTTCCATTATTGGTCTTTATAAAATGGTAATATTAAAATCTCATTCCAACTATACCAGATCAAAGATGCTGACTTTCGTTTTAAACAGGTACACATATTTGAATGATAAATTTCATGACTTTAAGAAGAGGAAAGTGTTTTTAAACAAGATCAAGCATCTAAAAAAGAATTCCATTGGAAAATATTGTTAAGAATAAGGTGAAGTAGTCAAGTCCCGTAACTCTTGCAAATATTGACGGAATTTGACCAGTATCAAACCACTCACTCCGAGATCTCATAAATATAAAGCAATACACCAAATTTGGTTGAAAAAGGACAATAAATACTAAAGTTATCGAGCGGAAACCATGAATTTATCTGTTTTGACGATTTTAAAGTCCCGCAACTCTTATAAATATTGACAGATTTTGACCATTATTGAACTCATGCGAGATCACATTGATATAAAGCAATGTACCAAATTTAGTTGAAATTGGACAATAAATACTAAAGTTATTGCACGGAAACCTTTTAACGGATGCTGACGCCGACAACGACTGAGGCCCCTAACGCCACCGACATAGTTATACCTAATTGTGGCCCTTGCGTAGCAGGCGACACAAAAAAAGACAGATTTGAGTACTGGTAATAGTAGCTACAAAGACAAAATGTGAGTAGCTACCATCAATGTTAGTAGCATCCATCAATGTGAGTAGCTGAGTAGCTTCCATCAATGTGAGTAGCTACCATCAATGTGAGTAACTTCCATCAATGTGAGTATCTTCCATCAATGTGAGTAGCTTCCATCAATGTGAGTAGCTTCCATCAATGTGAGTAGCTACCATCAATGTGAGTATCTTCCATCGATGTGAGTAGCTTCCATCAATGTGAGTAACTTCCATCAATGTGAGTAGCTTCCATCAATGTGAGTAGCTACAATCAATGTGAGTATCTTCCATCAATATGAGTAGCTGAGTAGCTACCATCAATGTGAGTAGCTGAGTAGCTTCCATCAATGTGAGTAGCTACCATCAATGTGAGTATCTTCCGTCAATGTGAGTAGCTTCCATCAATGAGAGTAGCTTCCATCAATGTGAGTATCTTCCATCAATGTGAGTAGCTACCATCAATGTGGGTATCTTCCATCAATGTGAGTAGCTTCCATCAATGTGAGTAGCTACCATCAATGTGAGTAGATACCATCAATGTGAGAAGCTACCATCAATGTGAGTAGCTACAATCAATGTGAGTAGCTACCATCAATGTGAGTAGCTACCATCAATGTGAGTAGCTACCATCAATGTGAGTGTCTTCCATCAATGTGAGTAGCTTCCATCAATGTGGGTAGATACCATCAATGTGAGTAGCTACCATCAATGTGAGTAGCTACAATCAATGTGAGTAGCTGAGTAGCTTCCATCAATGTGAGTAGCTATTATCAAGGTGAGTATCTTCCATCAATGTGAGTAGATTCCATCAATGTGAGTAGCTTACTAGCTTCCATCAATGTGAGTATCTTCCATCAATGTGAGTAGCTACCATCAATGTGAGTAGATACCATCAATGTGAGTATCTTCCATCAATGAGAGTAGCTACTATCAATGTGAGTATCTTCCATCAATGTGAGTAGCTTCCATCAATGTGAGTAGCTTCCATCAATGTGAGTAGCTTCCATCAATGTGAGTAGCTTCCATCAATGTGAGTAGCTTCCATCAATGTGAGTAGCTGAGTAGCTACCATCAATGTGAGTATCTTTCATCGATGTGAGTAGCTGAGTAGCTACCATCAATGTGAGTAGCTGAGTAGCTTCCATCAATGTGAGTAGCTACCATCAATGTGAGTATCTTCCGTCAATGTGAGTAGCTTCCATCAATGAGAGAAGCTTCCATCAATGTGAGTATCTTCCATCAATGTGAGTAGCTACCATCAATGTGGGTATCTTCCATCAATGTGAGTAGCTTCCATCAATGTGAGTAGCTACCATCAATGTGAGTAGATACCATCAATGTGAGTAGCTACCATCAATGTGAGTAGCTACCATCAATGTGAGTAGCTACCATCAATGTGAGTAGTAGCTACCATCAATGTGAGTAGCTACCATCAATGTGAGTAGCTACCATCAATGTGAGTGTCTTCCATCAATGTGAGTAGCTTCCATCAATGTGGGTAGATACCATCAATGTGAGTAGCTACCATCAATGTGAGTAGCTACCATCAATGTGAGTAGCTACAATCAATGTGAGTAGCTGAGTAGCTTCCATCAATGTGAGTAGCTATTATCAAGGTGAGTATCTTCCATCAATGTGAGTAGCTTCCATCAATGTGAGTAGCTTACTAGCTTCCATCAATGTGAGTATCTTCCATCAATGTGAGTAGCTACCATCAATGTGAGTAGAAACCATCAATGTGAGTATCTTCCATCAATGAGAGTAGCTACTATCAATGTGAGTATCTTCCATCAATGTGAGTAGCTTCCATCAATGTCAGTAGCTTCCATCAATGTGAGTAGCTGAGTAGCTACCATCAATGTGAGTATCTTTCATCGATGTGAGTAGCTGAGTAGCTTCCATCAATGTGAGTAGCTACCATCAATGTGAGTAGATCACATGTAGAACTACCATCAATGTGAGTAGCTACAATGTGAGTAGCTACCATCAATGTGAGTAGCTACCATCAATGTGAGTAGCTACCATCAATGTGAGTAGTACTACCATCAATGTGAGTAGCTACCATCAATGTGAGTAGATACCATCAATGTGAGTAGCTACCATCAATGTGAGTAGTAAGATTCCATCAATGTGAGTAGCTTCCATCAATGTGAGTAGCTACCATCAATGTGAGTAGCTACTTCCATCAATGTGAGTAGCTATTATCAATGTGTGAGTAGCTTACAGCTTCCATCAATGTGAGTATCTGAGTAGCTTCCATCAATGTGAGTAGCTATTATCAAGGTGAGTATCTTCCATCAATGTGAGTAGCTTCCATCAATGTGAGTAGCTTCCATCAATGTGAGTATCTTCCATCAATGTGAGTAGCTACCATCAATGTGAGTAGATTCCATCAATGTGAGTAGCTTCCATCAATGTGAGTAGCTACCATCAATGTGAGTAGCTTCCATCAATGTGAGTAGCTACCATCAATGTGAGTAGCTACCATCAATGTGAGTAGCTACCATCAATGTGAGTAGCTTCCATCAATGTGAGTAGCTTCCATCAATGTGAGTAGCTTCCATCAATGTGAGTAGCTACCATCAATGTGAGTAGATACCATCAATGTGAGAAGCTACCATCAATGTGAGTAGCTACCATCAATGTGAGTATCTTCCATCAATGTGAGTAGCTTCCATCAATGTGAGTAGCTACCATCAATGTGAGTAGCTACCATCAATGTGAGTAGCTACCATCAATGTGAGTAGCTACCATCAATGTGAGTAGCTTCCATCAATGTGAGTAGCTACCATCAATGTGAGTAGCTACCATCAATGTGAGTAGCTACCATCAATGTGAGTAGCTACATCAATGTGAGTAGATACCATCAATGTGAGTAGCTACCATCAATGTGAGTAGCTACCATCAATGTGAGTAGCTACAATCAATGTGAGTAGCTGAGTAGCTTCCATCAATGTGAGTAGCTATTATCAAGGTGAGTATCTTCCATCGATGTGAGTAGCTTCCATCAATGTGAGTAGCTTACTAGCTTCCATCAATGTGAGTATCTTCCATCAATGTGAGTAGCTACCATCAATGTGAGTAGAAACCATCAATGTGAGTATCTTCCATCAATGAGAGTAGCTACTATCAATGTGAGTATCTTCCATCAATGTGAGTAGCTTCCATCAATGTCAGTAGCTTCCATCAATGTGAGTAGCTGAGTAGCTACCATCAATGTGAGTATCTTTCATCGATGTGAGTAGCTGAGTAGCTACCATCAATGTGAGTATCTTCCATCAATATGAGTAGCTGAGTAGCTACCATCAATGTGAGTAGCTGAGTAGCTTCCATCAATGTGAGTAGCTACCATCAATGTGAGTAGCTACCATCAATGTGAGTAGAGTAGCTACCATCAATGTGAGTATCTTCCGTCAATGTGAGTAGCTTCCATCAATGAGAGAAGCTTCCATCAATGTGAGTATCTTCCATCAATGTGAGTAGCTACCATCAATGTGGGTATCTTCCATCAATGTGAGTAGCTTCCATCAATGTGAGTAGCTACCATCAATGTGAGTAGATACCATCAATGTGAGAGCTACCATCAATGTGAGTAGCTACAATCAATGTGAGTAGCTACCATCAATGTGAGTAGCTACCATCAATGTGAGTAGCTACCATCAATGTGAGTGTCTTCCCATCAATGTGAGTAGCTTCCATCAATGTGGGTAGATACCATCAATGTGAGTAGCTACCATCAATGTGAGTAGCTACCATCAATGTGAGTAGCTACAATCAATGTGAGTAGCTGAGTAGCTTCCATCAATGTGAGTAGCTATTATCAAGGTGAGTATCTTCCATCAATGTGAGTAGCTTCCATCAATGTGAGTAGCTTACTAGCTTCCATCAATGTGAGTATCTTCCATCAATGTGAGTAGCTACCATCAATGTGAGTAGAAACCATCAATGTGAGTATCTTCCATCAATGAGAGTAGCTACTATCAATGTGAGTATCTTCCATCAATGTGAGTAGCTTCCATCAATGTCAGTAGCTTCCATCAATGTGAGTAGCTGAGTAGCTACCATCAATGTGAGTATCTTTCATCGATGTGAGTAGCTGAGTAGCTACCATCAATGTGAGTATCTTCCATCAATATGAGTAGCTGAGTAGCTACCATCAATGTGAGTAGCTGAGTAGCTTCCATCAATGTGAGTAGCTACCATCAATGTGAGTAGCTACCATCAATCATGTGAGTAGCTACCATCAATGTGAGTAGCTTCCATCAATGTGAGTATCTTCCATCAATGTGAGTAGCTACCATCAATGTGTGTAGATACCATTAATGTGAGTATCTTCCATCAATGAGAGTAGCTACTATCAATGTGAGTATCTTCCATCAATGTGAGTAGCTTCCATCAATGTCAGTATCTTCCATCAATGTGAGTAGCTGAGTAGCTACCATCAATGTGAGTAGCTACCATCAATGTGAGTATCTTCCATCAATGTGAGTAGCTACAATCAATGTGAGTAGCTGAGTAGCTTCCATCAATGTGTCCACAGTGGACATCTGTACGTGGATGACAGCAATACTACCTACTTAGGAAGCCTATGAAAGCCTCGGTAGATAACCAAACCCTTGGGTTGAGATTAATAGAATGTTACATGGGTGTGTCAAGTGGACAGGGATATCTCAACCTGAGTGAAACATTTTGGCTGGTCAACCAAAGGCTTGCCAAGGGTTGACAGCCAAAATCTTTCACAAGGGTTGTGATATCCCTGTCCACTTGATAGACCAATGTGTGATTCTTTTTCTTCCATACTTTCACGAAACATTATGAAAAAGCAGTTTTTATAAACGTTTCCAAAGTGCCACCATCATAGAAACGTCGCATTATGTCAAAATTAATGACTTCGCCAACAATAGGCACCGCATGTACTGATGATGTCGCGTCATTGCCTAGAGCGTGTGAGCTGTCTTTTCCCTACCCTGGTAAAATACAGAGTTATCTTTTCCCTAGCAACCCCGGGATCACCCTGTCAAGTATGGGAAAAAATCCCTGTGCACTTGACAGACCCATGTAAGATTCTAATATAAATCTAAACTTCAATGCATCCTTAGATTAATGTCCCTTTAAAAAGCTACATCATAGAAAGATAATCTGATTCTCAAAATATTGATATTGATATCTATAGCGATAAAAAAGCAATCAATGGTCATATCAGAAGTGCAGTGTAAAAAGATTACTTGGAGCATGGAAGACAAATGGGAAAACGATCAGGATTTCAAGGTTTGTATACGTAAACAAATCTTTTACAATAAACAAACAACACCAGATGCCTGCTGTTTACATGTACATGCTCCAGTAGGTTTTATATTTCCAGCTTCATACCACTGAGGGTGAAGTAGGGGTGGAGGGGAGGGTCAGACTAGTAAACATGGACATTATTTCTACATTAAAAAGAAAGAAGAGCAAGTCATTGTAATAGATCATAGGGACTTGGTACGTATTCTTATAGAAAGGTCTGTAAAAATCCAGTATATATTGTTAAATATATTTTTTTGATAGACATGAAAGATATCTGTTGATAAAACCTTTGAGAGACATGTAAGATGTCTGAGCAAGCCCATTTCACTGTCCACTAAGATTATTTATGTCCAAATCAAGGGTGAATAAACTGTATAAGGGTAACAAGTCCCTGTGTGTAAAGATGTAGAGTCTGGATAGTGACCTGCCAGTGAAGGGTTTCTATGACAGTTTTAATACATAAACATTCCCATAGGCATTCTCACAACTCATCTAACACGGTTGTTGTAGAAGTGGCCTGGTGAAACGAGGTCAACTACAAATTCTTTTGTTATTTACATTTTTGGCAAAATAGTAAACAACTCTTGTTGATATGGCTTCCTTCCAATGGTTATGCAGCTCAGGAATAAATTTGATTTTAAAACTTGATTATCTCCCCTTGTTAAAAAACTTTCAAATCGATAATATTCCATCAAAATATCTTCATTTTAGAGCTAATTTTGATAAACTTAGGACAGGGGACCCATATTAGCCAATCTCTATAAAGTGAGAGAGACATCTGTCCATCAAAATGTCTAACACACACGGGAAGGAGGAAACTCTGGCTATAGGAACCAGAAAATTACACACTTCTCCAAGTGAACAGATTGATTATGATACCCAATCATGTGAAAATCATTTTACGACGTGTTTCATAGTCTTAATTAACCAAATTTTTGTAAGCAAGTGAAAATGAAAAAGGTCCTGTAACGAAAATAACTGTAGAAACTCCTAGAAAATTAAATAAACGACAGATGTCCAGAATACTAAGCAAAAGTCGCTGGCCCGGAAAATCATTTTATTTCTGCGTTAATGATGCGTGAATCTTTATCACAACATTTTCAACATAAACATGACACATTTATTGACCACAGGACATATATATTGGCTCTATAAATCTAACTCCCATTTTTGTGGTGTCCACACTGACACCTACGGTCACTAAAAAGGCCAAGGAAATGTACCTTAGAATTCTGACAACTAATCAGGTCATCTTTCTGGTGTCCTTGTTGACATAAATAACTTACAAAGTCGACAATATCTTTGACATGTAGGTCAATAAATGCATCTATCTTTCCATAACAAAATATTAAGGTCACTGTAATATTGACAAAGTGATAGAATACAAGTAAAAAGTTTACCTTGGCAAAACACTAATACAGCAAATACCGATCTTATATAAAAGGCAAGAAGATAAAGTATATATCAGGTACAAAAATAAAAAAAAATAAAAAATTCAACATGTCTGAAACATTTGATTACCCTAGTATTCAAACAATGAGTATTCAGAACAAGTTGAAAATCTTCGAAATGCAAGATTTTAATATCAGTTACCACATTGGTAAAAAAAAGAAAACACTGAAATATATATTATTCCCAAAACCCATCATTTGACTGGTTAGCTGGTTAGTCTCAATGAGTTTTCAGTGGAACATTTCTATTTGTTCATCACACTTCACTCATACACCCCTGAAAATTCATAATGAATCCTTCCAGCCTTTGAATCAGGGGAGTTCAATAGCGTCTTTTGGGGTGAAAGAATTTATAAACAAAGCATGAAATTAATGTAGCATCGCAGCAGAATAATTGTAGAAATAGTTGCCACCAACAGGAAGAATTCAATAGTTCCACAGAAGTGTATTTGGGCATGCAGAGGAAAAATATGATATTAGAGCCGCATTGCCAAGTCTCCTTTTAGATTTAATCAAATCTAACACAAGCAACACTTTACTAAACTTTCAACCCACAACTGTTTTTAAATTTCCAAAGCGAAGACAGTAAAATATAATTTCCAATGTAATTACCTTGTTTTGCGAAAAAAAGTGTAGGCATTTGTAACATTCTCTCCATTTGTGTGTCAACAGTAAGGAGGAAAGTGACTCCCCCAGGATCAATACAGCTAGTTTGTAAAGCTCAAGTGTACTTTAGCTCCCGGATCATATCCTAATAAAAACCAATATCAGTTTCACAGTGATGAGCCTTACATCTCTACTTATCCTAGTCTATATTTAATCCTCTATTACCAGCTGACTGGCTCGTAATAGCTTTTCTCCAGCATTGACAGGTTTAATTTAGGACTGGTATGAAAATGTCTTTCTATTTAATTAGTTTGAGAGTTTGAGATAACATCTGAGTTAGTTGGCTCTAGGTTCAACAACATCACTACAAAATCTGGTATACTTCTATAACTTTAGAAAAATAAATATATTTGAACACTATTTATTTTTTATCCTTGCTTTGCTTTGTATTTTCGTATTAATTTTCTATATCTCCAATGGAATACCTATTTTGGGTTAATGTTTTTCTTTTTAATTTAAATCTGCCAAAAGTATAAGCATGTTAAGACTTATCTCTCTTGAATGCCAAAAATGATAAGCATGTTTAAGACTAATCTCCTTTTGGTGCCAAAAAGGAGGAAACATCATTCGATAAACCTCGGCCAATTCCGGTACCCTACATCTAAAGATAACGTTAGATGTAGGGTACTGGAATCGACCGAGGTTTGCCGAATGGAGGAAACATCCGAGTTATCTTATCTCCCTTTGATGCTAAAAAGGATCATCCTGTTTAAGACTTATCTCCCTTTGATGCCAATAGGAAGAAGCATGATTAAGACTTATTTCCCTTTGATGCCAAAAAAGATCATCCTGTTTAAGACTTATCTCCATTTGGCATCAAAAGGATTATGCAAGTGTAAGACTTATCTCCCTTTGATGCCAAAACGGATAAGCATGTGTAAGACTTATCTCCCTATGATGCCAAAAAGGATAAGCATGATGAAGACTTATTTCCCTTTAATGCCAAAAACGGATAGATATATGTAAGACTTGTTTCCCTTTGGAAGCAATGGCTAAAACCTGAGTATATCTCACTTGGGTATTGACATGTATAAGATTTCTTATTCCTTGAGTGTATAACAATAAACTTACAAAAGATTTATTTCTGGTCGGTGCCATAAGGATAAATCTGTAAAAGACTCATTTCAGCCTTTAGTGCCAAATAGTTAAACCAGTGCAAGATTTATCTCCCTTGGTGCCAAATTTTTGACAAATAAATATGACGCCACATTTGTAAAATTCCAAAACTTCACCTTATTTAGTATAAACAATGTACTGGGTTAACAGGAAAGATTGTATAAAAGTCTGGCAAAAGAAATATCCTAGAAAACATTACAGATATCTTCTCCAGTACCACACCTTTCTCGTAAGTACTAACAAAATAGTGGCAACATTTGTATAAAATGCTCTTTATGATGTTTATATTTTCCTAATAGATCAAAACAAGACATAGAACCTTTAAGTGATTCATTATAGGTATGACCCATAAAATTTCCCCGAGTCTCAGTACATTTTTAAAGGGAAGAGGAAGTAAATTCCAGGATAACTTTTGCTTACTCAACCATAGCGATTAAACAACAATATAAAGATGGATGGTGACTATCCTGTACCACACTTGAGAGAGTTGATGGTAACCCAGGACTATCAAACCTGTCTACATTATAGTCAGATAAATGGAGATTGATTTAAATTGATGTTAATAATAATAATAAAAAACATTAATGGTAAGATCACGCCTAACATGTCAACTAAAAAGTGAAATGTCAACTGATGAAATAACATTGTTCCATCGAGAATATGTTTTTTATCAAATTTCCAGTGACAATATGCTGTATACACCATCAGAATATCATAATGATTACATGGGAAATAGAAATAGAAAATTGATCTTGTCCCCTTCATTAAATCTTCTCTGTTCCCAATCCCCTTTGTTGTCATTTGGCACTATTAAAAACATACAATAAACCCTACAAAATGTACCCCTGTGGCCACATGATTATTTTGATTTAAATCAAAATTGAAAAGCAGAAAAGGAGAGGGATGCACATACTAGACATTGAATACAATATATAATATTTGAACAATGAAATATAGATATAGTAATAACAAATTTCAATCATGAACATAAAAGATAACTACAAGAGATAACTATATACTATTTCCAATCAGTCCCATGATACAAATAGGCACAATGTAGGACCAATTCAAATCTACATTCTGTTACCTACTGTAAGGACTTTCATTAAAAATAGTTAAGCAATACTGAAAATGATCACAAATTAATTCAATTGGAAACAGGAATGGATGTAAGAATAGTGAATTGCAATTCAAGTTACATAGGTAAAAGAAGGGTAGAAAGACAAATTCATCGCATACGACAAGATTTCTTTAAGAAACCCTGTCTGTAACCAGAGAGTGGCCTAGTGTCTGACCAGACAATATCATCAGACACCCAGAGCTGTATTGTAGCTACAGTGTAATTTGGTCAGTGATCATTACAGCATCATTCTTCCTAAAACTACCTGCCAGTACCACACTGAGTCCTACAGAGTTAAATAATCACAACCCCAGACACACAGTGACCCAGACACCTCCATACAGCTTTGTCATACAAAATGGAACAACACTGCACCAGATTGGTTCAGATTTGGCTACTACGCTTTCTAAAAATCTATCTCTCCCTATGGACCATACATATATTTATCTTTCTTCTGTCTGGCACTTCCTTTTCCCAAATGTAACTAGTAACTATTCAAGGCACAAAAGCTATATTCTCTGACAGCCGAACTCTGATTCCTTCCCACAAATCAATTTGACATTGTTGTGGAGTTTTTTTTATTAAGAGAAAGTAACTATCCAGATAAACCGCCTCAAAACCATTTATCATCTAATACTTAATCTCTGAAGCCTTGATATGATAAACAATGGTATCATCTTCTCAGTATAAGGACAGCTTTATAGTTAAAGGTGGACTCAACAGGACAACACCGGCCATTTGAGGTAATAAAAACATCAGGGATCTATATATATAATGTACTTATTGTAACAGGTATAAGTCATAAATGGCTTTAAATACTGATTTGTGGTGTCAGTTTGGGGTTGTTTTTTTATTCAATAAAAAAAAAAACATGTTTAGCAACATAAAACAACACTAGATTTGTTTGATCATCATGATTGAATAATTTTGTAAAGAAGTCAAATATCAAATACTTATATGAAAGTCACGGTGATGTTTATTGGTATATGACATATTATCTCTTAGTGATCCAAACATGATGTATGGAGCTCGCAGAAGATTTAGAAAGATAACATACAAACTTTCATTCTGCTCTCCGGTACCATATGGAAATTTAGAGGATTTTCAATATTAACATTTGATCCTGAAAAGATTTCTATCATTTTTATGTATATTATCAATTTATAACTAGAAAGATATTCTACATAATCTAATATGTAAACAGTAAAGAGTCATCAGGAATCACTGACAGCATTGACAATCTTATAAATAAAAAAGTGAATTTATTACATTTTATAAAATCTTTACTAAAAGAAAATAAACAATAGGACAAAATGACTCAAAATTTTTCACCCTCTTTTTCTATGAAATCATTACTGCCGTCATTTCAGTAAAATCAGAAATGCAATTTACCAAAAGTTCTGGACTAATCATTTTTTTTTCCGATTGAATAAAGTATAAATTTTACAAGACTTTGAAACATGCTCGTAAAAGTAAAATACAAATTCTTTTCAGATAAAATAATAAATACTCAACTGTTTATGTTAAATTTGAATTTTGGATTCTACAATGCTATATTTATTTTTTTTCAAACTGTTGAAATGTCATCATGTTTTAACATTTGAGTAAAATAATAACACTTTTACACTGAAAAAAATCTGGAAATACATTGATGTCAAGTATTTGCCTATGCAAAATCTTATCAGCATAAATATATATTGAACAAAATTTAAAAATAAAACTTTATTCAAATTGAAATATGTGATTACCAAAATTCAAAAATGAGTAAGAACAAGTTAAAATATTTTTTACCATTTTTAATATCATTACCATTTGGGTAAAATTAATTGAAAACACTGAAATATTAATTATTCCCAATCAAAGGGTTAATGCTAATGATTTTTCAGTTTATGAACAATATATGAAACATTACACTACATTATACACCCCTGATTCATAATGTACTTTAATATCTCATTCAGCCTTTGAAAATTATATAATGCAAAAAAGAATTAAAGCATTTAAATTAATGTTAACCATAATAAATTAAGAAATACACCAAACATAAGATAATTCTTTAGTTCCTGAATTATTCCAGTTGAAAAATCTGATATCATGCATAGACCAAGACCCTTTTGATCCCTTAACACAATATCACTAAAAATAACACCTAAAGTGATTCAACCCAAAAAGATATTTAAAATTTTTCTCCAGCATTGACAGGTTTAATCTATAACTTTAGAAAAAGTAAATATATTTGAACACTACAAAATCTGGTATTTATTTTTATTTTTTATCCTTGCTTTGCTTTGTATTTTCGTATTAATTTTCTATATCTCCAATGGAATACCTATTTTGGGTTAATGTTTTTCTTTTTAATTTAAATCTGCCAAAAGTATAAGCATGTTAAGACTTATCTCTCTTGAATGCCAAAAATGATAAGCATGTTTAAGACTAATCTCCTTTCGGTGCCAAAAAGGAGGAAACATCATTCGATAAACCTCGGCCGATTCCGGTACCCTACATCTAAAGATAACGTTAGATGTAGGGTACTGGAATCGACCGAGGTTTGCCGAATGGAGGAAACATCCGAGTTATCTTATCTCCCTTTGATGCTAAAAAGGATCATCCTGTTTAAGACTTATCTCCCTTTGATGCCAATAGGAAGAAGCATGATTAAGACTTATTTCCCTTTGATGCCAAAAAAGATCATCCTGTTTAAGACTTATCTCCATTTGGCATCAAAAGGATTATGCAATGTAAGAGGTTCTGGGGTATTAATTAAACCTTAAACGGAAAGTAAGTAACTTATAATGTGCCAAAAACATTTAAGTATGAGTTGAAGACTTATTTTTTTAATGCCAAAAACTTATATAATATGTATAACCCTTATTGATATAAATGGCTAAAACCCTGAGTATATCTCACTTGGGTAGATTGACAATGTATAATGATTTTATAAATTCCTAGTACCCCTATAAATACCCTATAAGTTGGGGTGGGAGATTTATTTTGGTGAGGTGGGTTATAAAACCAGTAAAATCTGTATAAAGAATTTCAGCCTTGTGCCAGGAATAGTTAAACCAGGGATTTATATAAACCTTTGTAACCCTCTGTATACCCTAAATTAATGGGGTTCCAAAACTGGTGGGTGAGGGGGTATATAAACCTATGTACTGGGTTAACAGGAAAGATTGTATAAAAGTCTGGCAAAAGAAATATCCTAGAAAACATTACAGATATCTTCTCCAGTACCACACCTTTCTCGTAAGTACTAACAAAATAATGGCAACATTTGTATAAAATGCTCTTTATGATGTTTATATTTTCCTAATAGATCAAAACAAGACATAGAACCTTTAAGTGATTCATTATAGGTATGACCCATAAAATTTCCCCGAGTCTCAGTACATTTTTAAAGGGAAGAGGAAGTAAATTCCAGGATAACTTTTGCTTACTCAACCATAGCGATTAAACAACAATATAAAGATGGATGGTGACTATCCTGTACCACACTTGAGAGAGTTGATGGTAACCCAGGACTATCAAACCTGTCTACATTATAGTCAGATAAATGGAGATTGATTTAAATTGATGTTAATAATAATAATAAAAAACATTAATGGTAAGATCACGCCTAACATGTCAACTAAAAAGTGAAATGTCAACTGATGAAATAACATTGTTCCATCGAGAATATGTTTTTTTATCAAATTTCCAGTGACAATATGCTGTATACACCATCAGAATATCATAATGATTACATGGGAAATAGAAATAGAAAATTGATCTTGTCCCCTTCATTAAATCTTCTCTGTTCCCAATCCCCTTTGTTGTCATTTGGCACTATTAAAAACATACAATAAACCCTACAAAATGTACCCCTGTGGCCACATGATTATTTTGATTTAAATCAAAATTGAAAAGCAGAAAAGGAGAGGGATGCACATACTAGACATTGAATACAATATATAATATTTGAACAATGAAATATAGATATATAGTAATAACAAATTTCAATCATGAACATAAAAGACAACTACAAGAGATAACTATATACTATTTCCAATCAGTCCCATGATACAAATAGGCACAATGTAGGACCAATTCAAATCTACATTCTGTTACCTACTGTAAGGACTTTCATTAAAAATAGTTAAGCAATACTGAAAATGATCACAAATTAATTCAATTGGAAACAGGAATGGATGTAAGAATAGTGAATTGCAATTCAAGTTACATAGGTAAAAGAAGGGTAGAAAGACAAATTCATCGCATACGACAAGATTTCTTTAAGAAACCCTGTCTGTAACCAGAGAGTGGCCTAGTGTCTGACCAGACAATATCATCAGACACCCAGAGCTGTATTGTAGCTACAGTGAATTTGGTCAGTGATCATTACAGCATCATTCTTCCTAAAACTACCTGCCAGTACCACACTGAGTCCTACAGAGTTAAATAATCACAACCCCAGACACACAGTGACCCAGACACCTCCATACAGCTTTGTCATACAAAATGGAACAACACTGCACCAGATTGGTTCAGATTTGGCTACTACGCTTTCTAAAAATCTATCTCTCCCTATGGACCATACATATATTTATCTTTCTTCTGTCTGGCACTTCCTTTTCCCAAATGTAACTAGTAACTATTCAAGGCACAAAAGCTATATTCTCTGACAGCCGAACTCTGATTCCTTCCCACAAATCAATTTGACATTGTTGTGGAGTTTTTTTATTAAGAGAAAGTAACTATCCAGATAAACCGCCTCAAAACCATTTATCATCTAATACTTAATCTCTGAAGCCTTGATATGATAAACAATGGTATCATCTTCTCAGTATAAGGACAGCTTTATAGTTAAAGGTGGACTCAACAGGACAACACCGGCCATTTGAGGTAATAAAAACATCAGGGATCTATATATATAATGTACTTATTGTAACAGGTATAAGTCATAAATGGCTTTAAATACTGATTTGTGGTGTCAGTTTGGGGTTGTTTTTTTATTCAATAAAAAAAAAACATGTTTAGCAACATAAAACAACACTAGATTTGTTTGATCATCATGATTGAATAATTTTGTAAAGAAGTCAAATATCAAATACTTATATGAAAGTCACGGTGATGTTTATTGGTATATGACATATTATCTCTTAGTGATCCCAACATGATGTATGGAGCTCGCAGAAGATTTAGAAAGATAACATACAAACTTTCATTCTGCTCTCCGGTACCATATGGAAATTTAGAGGATTTTCAATATTAACATTTGATCCTGAAAAGATTTCTATCATTTTTATGTATATTATCAATTTATAACTAGAAAGATATTCTACATAATCTAATATGTAAACAGTAAGAGTCATCAGGAATCACTGACAGCATTGACAATCTTATGTTTCAAGGGAAGTAACTCTAACCTATATAAAACCCACATGTTCTGCTTAATTAAGGATTAACTTGAACAGATTTTTTATGTTATGGAGATATAACACAAAAATCTGAGTGTACTCTAAATAAACCGTGAAGTGGTTTATGATGAGAGTACACTCGGTTTTTTGTGTTATATCTCCATAACATAAAAAATCTATTCAAATTAATCCTTATAATTCAATTTACTAAAGATAATCTCTTCAATATTCAAAATTCATTTTGGTACCCTTTTGTCTATGAAATCATTACGCCGTCATTTCAGTCAATCAGAAGCAACTTTACAAATGGCGACGCCATTTTTTTTTTTATGGGCTGATAAAGTAAATTTTCAAGCCAATGAAAATGCTCGTAACAAGCAAAATTGAATTATTCTCAGATACTCCAAAGTTTGTGTGTACTCACCCGTTTCTTGTTAGATTTACGTTTGATGGCCCCCATGGCTGCTGTTTTGTATTCTTGTTCTAACTGGATATACTGTTGCTGGATCCGACTGAAATTAATAGGATAAAATTGACAAGTCACTTTACAGGATTTTAACCTGTACTACACATATACTGAATAATTGAATCAAAGTGTATGTCTTATGATAAATTATCTGAATACACAATATTGTATTTTTATTCAACGTTGAGTGGTTGCAATTCAAAGTACTGATTAAAGTAGAAGAATATATGCATTTACCATTTTAGACCTGAAGAAACCACTTGGGTACTATACAAGTCGAGTTGCCTATGATCTCATCAGCAGACAATGGTGATCTTTATATGAGGTACACGATATATGATTAGTACAGGTATATTCCAATGAGATGTCAATACGTATTTTTTTTTTTTAATTCTTCATATAAATGCAGACAAACGAAAGTTATTTTACAATAATTAGCTACAGTAATTAGAACAATACCATAAACACTTACCTGACATTCATTTCCAGTTGCTGCACTGCTTTCTTCTACAATACAATATTGGATATTGATACACACATAAAAAAGAAAATACTGCCTATGTCATGTCAAATTAGATGGATATAAAATCAAATATCAAAGATAATCTTTATGTATATGTCCATTAAAGATCAACAATCAGAAATTAATTACACAACCCTATTATTAATCCCCACTCCCATTTTAACATAAAAACTTTATTACATGGCTGTGACCAATGTGATGAAGAAAAGAATACATATTTATTACAATGTATTTCATGACTCACAAACTAAAACATTTTTTTAGATTTTTTTCTGCAGTGATAGGTTGGGGAGATACACTAATAATAATAATATTCTTTCAAGATGTAATATTAAATGTTAAAATATTTTGTTGATAATTGTACCATTTTGGATTTGTTTGGAGATGGCTAATATATAGGCTTTGCCTGATGTCAAATTCTTTTGCATCTAATTTACAATAAAATTTGTTGAAATTGAAAATGAAAGGTGATATAAATGAAACTAGAGCTATCTTTTCTGCTCCATCTTTTTATTCAACATTAATCTCAAGATTAATTGCCTAAAGCAGGCTTCGTAATCATAAATTGATCTTTCATGTTGAAATTAATGAACATGTACACTCTTTTATCAATGGAAGGTTCTCTGCATCAAGTATATTTGAGTTCATAAAATTTGACAGGGGTATAGGGTACTGGATTGGTGGATGGAGAGAGGGTTAGCTAAACTTACCCTTTGTATAACCCTATAAAGTTTAGGGTGGAGGAGGTTGGATGGAAGGGGTAATTAAACCTTCCGTATACCCTATAAGTGTGGGGTGGGAGAGTTTGGTGGGTAAGGGGGTATATAAACCTTAGTAACCCTCCGTATACCCTATAAGTGTTGAGTGGGTGAGGGGTTAGCTAAACCTACCTTCCGTATACCCTATAAGTGTGGGGTGGAAGAGGTTGGTGGGTGAGGGGTTAGCTAAACCTACCCTCCGTATACCCTATAAGTGTGGAGTGGGTGAGGGGGTATATAAACCTTAGTAACCCTCTGTATACCCTATTAGTGTGGGGTGGGAGAGGTTGGTGGGTGAGGGGGTATATAAACCTTAGTAACCCTCTGTATACCCTATAAGTGTAGGGTGGGAGAGGTTGGTGGGTGAGGGGGTATATAAACCTTAGTAACCCTCTGTATACCCTATAAGTGTAGGGTGGGAGAGGTTGGTGGGTGAGGGGGAATATAAACCTTAGTAACCCTCTGTATACCCTATTAGTGTGGGGTGGGAGAGGTTGGTGGGTGAGGGGGAATATAAACCTTAGTAACCCTCTGTATACCCTATAAGTGTGGGGTGGGAGAGGTTGGGCGTGAGGGGGTATATAAACCTTACTAACCCTCCATATACCCTATAAGTGTGGGGTGGGAGAGGTTGGTGGGTGAGGGGGTATATAAACCTTAGTAACCCTATGTATACCCTATAAGTGTGGGGTGGGAAAGGTTGGTGGGTGAGGGGGTATATAAACCTTAGTAACCCTCCATATACCCTATAAGTGTGGGGTGGGAGAGGTTGGTGGGTGAGGGGGAATATATACCTTAGTAACCCTCTGTATACCCTTTAAGTGTAGGGTGGGAGAGGTTGGTGGGTGAGGGGGAATATATACCTTAGTAACCCTCTGTATACCCTTTAAGTGTGGGGTGGGAGAGGTTGGTGGGTGAGGGGGAATATATACCTTAGTAACCCTCTGTATACCCTTTAAGTGTAGGGTGGGAGAGGTTGGTGGGTGAGGGGGAATATATACCTTAGTAACCCTCTGTATACCCTTTAAGTGTAGGGTGGGAGAGGTTGGTGGGTGAGGGGGAATATATACCTTAGTAACCCTCTGTATACCCTTTAAGTGTAGGGTGGGAGAGGTTGGTGGGTGAGGGGGAATATATACCTTAGTAACCCTCTGTATACCCTTTAAGTGTAGGGTGGGAGAGGTTGGTGGGTGAGGGGGAATATATACCTTAGTAACCCTCTGTATACCCTATAAGTGTAGGGTGGGATAGGTTGATGGGTGAGGGTATATATAAACCTTAGTAACCCTCTGTATACCCTATAAGTGTAGGGTGGGATAGGTTGATGGGTGAGGGGGTATATAAACCTTAGTAACCCTCCGTATACCCTATAAGTGTGGGGTGGGAGAGGTTGGTGGGTGAGGGGGTAGATAAACCTTAGTAACCCTCCGTATACCCTATAAGTGTGGGGTGGGAGAGGTTGGTGGGTGAGGGGGTAGATAAACCTTAGTAACCCTCCGTATACCCTATAAGTGTGGGGTGGGAGAGGTTGGTGGGTGAGGGGGTAGAAAAACCTTAGTAACCCTCCGTATACCCTATAAGTGTGGGGTTGGAGAGGTTGGTGGGTGAGGGTGAGGGGGTAGATAAACCTTAGTAACCCTCTGTATACCTTATAAGTGTGGGGTGGGAGAGGTTAGTGGGTGAGGGGGTATATAAATAGAGATTAAACAGTGTTTTGATTGCGTTAAAGGTGGTATGAACGCAATGGGATACAGACATATTCAATGTAGCGCTACATGTAGAATATGTCTGTATCCCTTTGCGTTCATACCACCTTTAATGCAATCAAAACATTGTTCAATCTATATATTTACATAAATAAATCCACTTTTACGTCAAATTTAAAACGGTGATGGTTGCTAAGTTGGGTAACTATGGTAGTCAGGATGACCGAAGATATAGTTCCGATTGTTGAATGTTATAGCTGCAGTTTGGTTTGAAATACAACAATGACACTTTTCAATTATTTTCACAATATATCTTTTTTTCCAATTTGATAATATATCAATAATGTCCAATTCGAATAAAAATTGAGATAACCAATGCGAAACGACTACCGGTATGCATCGTTGTCAGGGTAGTGAGGCGGTCCGGAGTGGAGCGAGCCGCCTATTTGATTTTCAACCGAGGAAAGTTACTGTGATATAGACTATTGATGGTATGACCGTTGAGCTGCTGAATGTTTGTACACAGGTTTACGACGCGCGCGCAAAAAAAAAAACAAAAAAAACTAAAAATAAAAATACTGTATTTTTAATTATCTTTTTTATTTTTTTGTTGCGCGTCGTAAACCTGTGGTTTGTCATGTATGTATCGGTCTAAGAATGTGATTTAGACTAAATTCTTCATTGTCATGACTTTTATTTTATTGTACGGAGGATAGACAAGTGTTTGCCTGTGTGTATGCCTATTTGCAAAGACGGGGCTATTTAAAACTGATGATACTGTTTCGGATAGGTTACCTGTAATGTTGGTTTTTTTGTTTTTGTTTTTTTCTTGAAACATATTCACTGTATATGATCTGTTAACCTATTGTTCGCTTAGACGCTCCCGGAATTGTTCACCGACAATATCAGATGTTCTGTATATTTCGGTGAGATGAGTGACCGTACACACATACATGTAGGCCTACATCTGACGTAACTATGGGATTCCCCGAACATTCCTGAGGAAAGCCCCCCGGTTGTAGACCCAACGAGCGATTCATTTCACATTTGTAGTTTATTACCGATACAATGCTTGATCATATCTTTTGTTTTGATGTAAAATACATATTTAATTGGATATAATAAAAACTCTTTATTGTTATTTTGAAATCCGTCGACTTTTGACGCAAAATCTTATCGAAGCGTGAACTAGAAGTAGTCCGAACCTGCACTGCGTTTGTATTCATACGATTACGCTAATTTGAACGCAACTCCCCTCCCGTTGACTATACAGGGGCATATGTAAATATTTAAGCAATAAACTGTTACCAGATTGGACATACAGTTGATATGAAGCCCATCCGGAAGGAAGATAAATAGAGTGGCGCCCGTTAGGGCGCCATGAATATTTATCTTTCGGACGGATGGGCTTCATATCAACTGTATGTCCAATCTGGTAACAGTTTATTACTTATATTTCCATTACGATTATTAAAATTCAACACTATACACGTATATCCTTTGAATTTTCCCGCTTGCGCTAGTGTTGACGTCACCAGGTTTAATAAACGGAACAGCCATATCATCAGCTTCTGAATATAGTTCAACACAAAACGGTTTGAAACAAGCGAACAACTGAAAATTATGCAATGATATTTTTTAATAAATGCTATTTTGTAAACATGATAATGCTATTAGATTTCATAGACCACACAACTATAAAACTACTTTTTAAATTATTTGACCGTTATGTATAGGCGTAAGTATATATTGTATACACTGTCCGTGACGCGGCGGAAACGTTAAATATTCATACGCTTGACCAGATTGGAGTTCATAGCGTGATATTGCCCATCTGGTTTAACATAGATCAAACGGGAAACTGAAAGTAGAATGGAAATATACCTTAGTAACCCTCCGTATACCCTATCAGTGTGGGGTGGAAGAGATTGGTGGGTGAGGGGTTAGCTAAACCTACCCTCCGTATACCCTATAAGTGTAGGGTGGGAGAGGTTTGGGGTGAGGGGGTATATAAACCTTAGTAACCCTATGTATACTCTATAAGTGTGGAGTTGGTAAGGGGTTAGCTAAACCTACCCTCCGTATGCCCATGTTGGAGTTATCGTGACTTAGGGTACTGCTCAGTTCTCTCTGCCAGACTTCAAGTTTCCGTTTTTCAGCTTCCAACAACTTCAGGGTAACCTGTAACAGTGAAACCAAAACGAATTAAATGTAAAATAATGGCCGTTAGTTTTGGTATAATCTAATATAACACTCTTTATTTTAATGACTAGGCCTAGTGGGATAGTAAAGTATTGCATACTTCACGTGTCTTTCATAGCTCCCTGCGGTGCAGTCTCCCATTGCCTATGCCTAACACCTATATATAAAAACGACTTAATATCAATATGCTGCAAATGATAATAAAATAGTTAACAGTGACATTAAGCTAGATTGCCTCAGAATGCTGGTGATGTCTGCTCAATGTCCGTTTTAACCATTACTTTTCGCGCGCCCAACATATAAAGGGGAGTAACTCTAGCAGCCTTACATTAGATTTTAGCTGTGTGTGAAGATTTTCTTTTAAAAACAGGAGCAGTCGAATTAGTATTTTTCTTCAGTTAGAAAAGTTACTTACTTTACATCATTACCACCTTTGAAAAGTTTGAGCTTCTAACTTTTACTTGAAGATGAAAATATGAAAAATAATGAATTGCATCCCGAAAAAATCCATGGTACAATATCCTAAATTGTATGAAGTACGAATGATGCACCAAAAGTAAAGTTAATTATTTTATATTATTTTTTGTGTTTATTAGACATCAATATAAGATTAACCATATTTTTTTCTTATTGTTAAAATGATGGGTATCGTTTATGCTCTGTCTGCGGTGTAGAATTTTTTAAATCTTGCTTTTCATAGCTCATTTCAATATTAACAATGAAAAATCTGACTTACTAATGTTCAGAATAAAAACGTATACTGTACCTACTATATTATGTGTGGTTTTAGATCTATATCTATGGCTTTGTAACACCAATCAACAAATATTTCTACCTCTTTAGTCACAAAAAGATCGTAAAATCAATCTGATACAAAATATTGAGACTTAAATTGTCATGATGTACAGTGTATTATCAAATTTTAAAACGTTTCCAAGTTACGGGGGTTTGTTTTATTTTTTCCATGCGTATTTTATTTCCCAGCTTGTTAAAGTTGTACGTTGATAGAAGTTGCCGTGATTTGGGAGCCCTGTTGTTAACTCCCCGAGAAAAAAAAATGTCGTTTTTAATCATAATTTGATTTATTTGGGGGTTGAAAAAATGATACCGTACTTTTATTGAACAACTGGACCCGGATTCGACCATGAAGGAGTTCCGAAAGTAGCACAGACGAGACGATGAGAAGATGTAGTTCATAGCACAATGAATTTGTTTTTAATTAGAGACACCCCGAACTAAACGACGTCTGACCAGACAAATACCATAAACAGCGATTACGTCCGTCATCATCGACAGGGACAGTTCGAGGATTTACCGGGCTGTGTACGGACAGATACAATTTAATACCACCGCCTTAATGTTCGTCTGTGTGTAACTTTTATAAAGTACAAATCAAAGC
The DNA here is from genome assembly GCF_041381155.1 of Argopecten irradians. NCBI lineage: Eukaryota > Metazoa > Mollusca > Bivalvia > Pectinida > Pectinidae > Argopecten > Argopecten irradians. The sequence continues at coordinate 6,614,054 of NC_091138.1, read as the reverse complement.
AATACAATCTACCTCAAGAATGTTTACAAATCTATTCCCGCGAAAATGCATGTTACCAAATAGGTCCCGGGAGAAAATTATTTGCAGACTTAGTATGAATGTATGAACGATTCGACATTTACAGCACTATATGTACATTGTACTTTCATTTCCATACTTAATGTTTTTATGAAGTCACCAATCTAAAGGCTTTTTTTTCTTTTGTTCTGAAGATAACTAAAAGTAGTGAAGACAAATCCTCTGTGCCTTTAACCAGAAACATACTGTATATTAGAGAGATTGGCAACTCCGCCATTTTTACAGTCGGTAGATGTACCTCTGTTTGTGCGGAGTTTTTTTTTTTTTTTTTTAGATATACTCTTAAATATTTAAATACAGGAGAATAACTTTGATGTTTTACAAAAGTTCAGTAATTTTCAGATACCCGGTAGTTCGAGTACGATTTTGGAAAGACAAAAAAAATATTTTAAATAACTTATATATTAATATACCAATAAAACAAAAAGCACTTCCGGTTTTGAATGTCTGATTTTCGAAAAATCAGGTAAAATTGGTAATTTTCATGGCCATGCTTATGTGGTCAAGGTAAAGAAAACAGACTTGTAACGCCACTCCTACAGTGACGTCAGACTGTCTCCGCGTTATCCTCAGATGTATGTTATCTTCACTGACGACAGAGGGCGGCACATGTCCTTACAGAGGAAATCACTTAGCGATCCGACACCTTCACAGACTTTTGTCGTGTTCAAAATCAGGGGAGCTAATACCGGCAAAGGTGAAACTTTTGATATTTTTTTTACATATAGTCACGTCAACTAAACTTGTGCAATCTAATTAAGGCTATGTTTTATCTAATTTCCCTGACGAAGAAAGTAGTTTTATTTGCAGATGCCTTGATTTCCATCGGGAAAGCAGTTTGGTTCCTACAGACTTATTCGATAAAGTTTGGTGGCGGGCCCATGCAAATATGATCTCCCGTAGGTGTTTTAGTTATAACATTTTATCAAAAGAGCCTAGTAAAGGAAATGTAGTTTATAGATTTAATACGTCAAATATCCATATCTTGTGACATTTGAAATGATTCCTATGATTCGAGTCTGCGCTCCATATATTTTTATATAAATTAGAGTCAAAGTTGATTTTCGTTTTCTTCAGTTGTTGGATCAATATTTTTCCTTCCCCGAATGGGACTGACAAAGTTACCACGCGGAATGGAAATTTAAAACGTCCTCACGCTGAAATAAAGCATAAAATGATAGAACGATCGAGAAATAACCCGCAAGTAAGTGACAAGCAGAGAGCGAACCAGGCTTTTATTACGTGTGATTAAACAAAACTGTTGGATAATGTTAGAAAATATACTCGACCTGGTGTTCTAGTGGTGATTGTGAACACATAAGCGCGTTAATCTACAGAAGACCGATTGTCTGAAAGTCTATACGTCAATACATATCAGGAATCCCGCGCAGGCACGGTGGCCAACGTAGCAAAATGGCTAATAGATTGCGCAATTCCAGGCGAGAAGATCTTCAGCTTGGAGGGATTTCGTGTCACTGTAGGGGTGAAACAGTTCCCACACAGCTCGGAATAATGGAGCTATCCGGTTCTATATGGACACATTACAATCAATAATGAACGATACAAGTGTCGATCAGATTAGATCATGTTCTTATTTATAAGATCGATATGTATAGGTATCGATTACAAACCTCATAGAACACATTAGAAAACACATTTTATACATGGGTGCGGATTCAACACGTAAAATGTCGGAATCATGTACATGTGCATTATCAGCCACCATAATGACTTCACTGTAGAAAATGATATAATGCTTGACTTAAATTGCACACATCGTAACCATTATTGGCAAAGCATTATGAGGGCGTTGCTCTTCAATGGCTGTTAGTTGTAGATTCTGCTAATACTCTATTCCTGGGTACATGCAGTTTCATTGTCATTTCTTATCTTAAATAAGGAATTCATTGAGTAAAATTCTCCATAGAAAAGCATTACAGAAGTTAAGGGGAAATCTTAGGTCAGGCAGCTTTCCTTACCTTTTGTAATGCTTTGTTATGGAGAATTTTAAGCTAAAGTTGTTGGGGTTTTTTAATAAGGAAAGATTTCACTATGCGAAACGATGACGATACTAATCCTGGAGTAATGTGTTTTATATGGGAAACTGGTTACAATCCATGTATGGTTCATATTATGGAGGAGATTATGAAGATCGCACACAACAACTAAATGATACTATCCGGCTGTTTTCCTCAAAGCTTCCCCATCCACAATTAAAGATGCTCCACCGCTGACAAATGGTATTTTTTCACTATCAAAAACAGGATCAGACGATTTAGTATTTTTCTTCAGTTACAAAAGTTACTTACTTTACACCATTACCACCATTGGAAAGTTTGAGCTTCTAATTCTACTTCAAGATAAAGATATTAGAAATAATTAATTGCATCCCGAAAAAATTCCGTGACACTATGTTCTATATAGAATGAAGTTCTGACTGCGCATGCACCAAAAGCAAAATAAATTATGTTACATTATTTGTGTGTGTGTGTGTGTGTGTGTGTGTGTGTGTGTGTGTGTGTGTGTGTGTGTGTGTGTGTGTGTGATAATTAGACATATATATACACAATTAAACACCAATTGTTGTTCAAATGATGAGTATCGTTCATGGTCTGTCGGCGGTGGAGCATCTTTAAATCAGTTTTCAGTAGTAAAGATCACCACCTCACCTTATTACTGCCACGTTAACGACAATCGAAATGTGCTTTTACAAAGTTTTCAACACGACATATAGATCGATCTGTCATCTTTATAACGTGCATGGTTACCATGGTAACGCATGCCAACAACACCTAGCCCTGGTTGTCAAGGTTTGGCACGTGTATGTAGATACGTCGCTCTGTAAAGAAAGTCTGTTATATAAAACGTCTAATGACGACATCTACCCCTCAAGTTCAAACGAACTCGATTCCCAGCGGGAAAGTGTAGTTCTAAATCTATATATGATATTGTCAGCTCACTATAGTTTACGTAATCTACTATGAAAGAGTTCACTTATAGAAGGTTCACTGTAGACGCTCATCAAACAATGTGGGGCCTACAGATACCTGTGTGATTTTTTACGAGACTATAAATCACTGTCGTGGTACAATCCAACTCTATCAAGTATTACAAGACATTCAGATAAATAGTTAAGCATAATGTAACAATCGATAAATTTTCATTTTTTTAAACTACACCAGACTAGTAGATTTGCTCATAACCTGACGTATTCAAAGAGTAGTCTTCATTGTAAACAAGAACTTCTAAACTAAGACATGGCTGGGTGCTGGCGAGGATTGTTGCCGCGCATTTAATTCTTTTAGTTTGTGTATTTTCGAGTATGAACTGCGTAGTTAAACATTTCTGTGTTGTTATCATTGGGCTCTACGGTATTAAGGATAGACATTTGTTGATGTGTTCTGACACGCTTCATTAACATCATCATTGATAATGGTTTAGGTAGCACGCTCCATTGACCACAAAGACAGACGATTTATCACAAGCGCGCAGTGACATGTCCTTTGGTGATGAGAACCAGCTATCGGGACTGACCAATAGGCACTCTTGTTAGAAAACGTTAAAATACTCTACCACCCTCTCTGATTGGTAGATCTATATAACATAATATTAGACAACAAACACAGGTGAAACGTCTAATTATTTATCTCGGGGGAAAGAAGACACCAGTTGTTTACACACTTAGTCACCAGCCAGCAGCAAATTGGTTATAATACGATATAAATTGACAACATCAATCAAACCCCAACACCATCATCACATTAGTGGATACGACAAACGGCTGTAGGCCAAAGGTCCGGACTACAATTGTCAACTATCAGTAGCACCAGAGAGCGTCCGTGAATCAGTGAAATGACAATGAGTAAATGCCTACAAATATAACATCATTAATTAGGTTATCAATTTATCACATAGGTTATCATTTTATATCTCTCTGTATCATTATTGTATCCTACACACATGGAGATTACCCGATTTGTGAATTGGTCGTCATATTGTGTAAGTTTGATATCTCATATTTAGTACAGGTAGCTGCTCCAGTGACATTAACTGAATTAGAACAGACATCTAAAGGAATCATCTTCATCTGCTGTTAGTGACAATCAAATCTAAATTCTGGTTTGCTGATGTCAATGGCATTTGATAAAAACGCAACGAGTCTTTGAAAACCAGCACCTTCAATTTATATGCTTATCAAGGCTACCATTTCATACACGAAAACTTTTGTTCCATCGCACACACAGTATTTTGTTACTCAACATTTATCTATTAAAATTCAATTGAATTGATTTGATGAAAACACATTCCTGTCTAGGTTTTGACATCTTACTTCCATTTCCTTTCATTAGTCATCACAAGGCTTTAGAACTGTAGTTGTCATTATTACCAACGCTACATTGATGGTCACTAGAGATGTGTGTATCAGTTCTTGTAGACCAATTATCATATCTACCGACTGAACATTTTAACAATCAATATACAGAAGAGTATTAATAATTACACATGTACCTGTTTATATACGTGAACACTCGGACAAGCAGAACGAAGCAGCAAGAACGCAGTCTATGTTTGTAGTGAGAAGGTGATGCATCTGATGTGCAGTGCATAATAAGAACATTCTTACCATGATCACGAAACACTTCATAGAATACAAAGAATACAATTATGTAAGAAACCATTCAATTAGGAACATAGCTACCTGATATACAATTCCGACATAACTACCCATAACATGTAGGCGTTTAGCACGATACCGGAATAGTAGCCTCTGTTTCAATATTATTGTTAATTTACGTCGACTTTGAACAGTATTTTAAGAATAACAATAAATTTGTTTACAATGTGTAGCTTGTACTTTTGTAGGAGAAAACATCAAATACAACATGGAATCAGTACCAATAACAAACAAATCTATCGAGGTTGAGACCACACAGCAACACTATAACAATATGTATGTGTTTTGTCATAGTTGGAAACATAGCCAGTCTTGCTACAAGAACTATTACACGTGGTATCCAACGTCTCCGACTGTTTTACAGAGAGTGTCGTTAGCAGACTGTTCTGTGTTTGTCTTTGTATCGTAGTGTGAAACCAAAGGCAGTGTTGTCTCACTATAAGACAATTAGAGACACTTCGATAATAAGAGCTTTAACAGGATAAAAGTCCATGCATTTTACTATGAACGCAATTTGTGATTATACGATTCTAGGGCGATTCCAAATGGATTGAACAGTATGGAAAAAGAAGTTAATTCTATAATGAAAGCAAATATCACGTATAAAGTATGACAATACCATGCAGGGACGATTCTCACTGATTATCACAATACCAGAATTATTGGAGAAATGACCAGGCCTGTCTATGTATTACGGTTTATTGTGTGGAGAGGCCAAGGTCAGCTATAAAATACGTCCTATATTATTCTAGAGGTTATTAGCCACACAAAACCCTGTCCATCCGGTTCTGTAGGCGACATATACACTAGAATCGAAATGGCAAAGTGATTGTCTAGAAGGTAAAATGGCGCCCTTATATTTCATATTTAATCATAATTTTATGCAAGACCGTAACCATTGTCGCTATTTATTACACGTTGATGGTGGGTCGTTAACCTACTGTCGTTGGGACCGAGTTCGTCGACTATAAAGGCAAGTACAGAAGATATATGTAATTTATTACATCATAACTATGGTCCATCTACCAAAACTTTAATGTAATACACAGATTTACACCACACTGAATCGAAATACCTACTAACGAGAATACCAAATCATAATATTTGTAAAAGACATTTGAGAGTTTCATCCCACGTAACTACACGTAATTCTTTAATCCGACATTGAAGTCTTTTCGTCATACCAAGTTGTAATGCAAATAATCAGTTGGTGGTGGGTTTTTTCTACGTCGAAGCTTATTTTTTCCCCGACAAGGATATTTTCGACATACAGAACCCCAAAGATTTAATCCGTCATGGGAGATGGCCGCTGTCTATGACCGGACTTAGAATACACAGCGGTATCCGTGTATAAACACCGTTATACCATCAGTTCTCAGACACGTACAACCACAAATCATCGACCAATACACCGATGTCGGGACCAAATTAATTCGCTTTCGATCCTAATATTCCATCAATACTTGGTTGTTTCTCGTAATTACGAATTACTTTCTGGAGATTTATTGCTCGGTTTCGATGTCCTTCCTTAAATTGGGGATGACAATCTTAATCTGAAGTGTCGCGTGCCAGATACATCTCTAAGAATATAAACAATGATATCAGTACTTCATAAAAGAAATAAGTACATTATCACAGTGGCCTGTATCAACTTCCCCGCAATACAAGGACAGTAGAACTGATGTGCATGAGGAACGACTTTAATGCTGACATCGATAAGGCGTACAATATAATGCACAAATGGAAGTATCAACATTGTCAAGATTTATCAAATCATCAAAAAGATTTCATACAAGTGAAATACTATATCGGTGTAGAAAGTTAAGGAATGTAGTGCAAAACAGTTAGACATTTTCTGAAATATTTTGTCGTTAGATAAAAAAGACATGACAATAAAGCAGCAGATAGTATAGTGCTGTCTTACTGAAACGTACCGGGACAGGATAAATAAGCATTGTCTTTGCTGCCCCTTTCAATGCTAGGGGTCAGTAGCGAATTATGTATCAATACATGGGTTTTGTTTACAACTAAATTAAATATGTTGATAAGGCGTGACAATTCCCTGTGTCGGTCACATTGGTAATTCAAACACGCTGTATAGATAATCCCTAGGGATCAATTTAGAAAAATATATTTGTCTCTTTTACATTGTACAATGTTTACACGTCCTGGCCAGATGTTGTAGTGTTCGTCAGTCGATGTTTCCCATGTTGACGGAGATGGTGACAGCCTGCAGAGCTTGTGGGAGTCTCTTTGATCATCCGACAGAGAGTGAAACACGAACACACGTCAGAAGACCCGGACATCAATGTCATAAACACTAATTAGTTTCAACAGGTATTCCCCGGGATTGATGTTTTAAAGGTTCGTTTCAAACGTCATGCAAAAGCAGAAAACCAGGTTGTGAGTGTGACGTCGTCCGTCGTATGAGAATCTTTCTACTTTGCTCTCGTTATACACAATACAATTTTTTTTCTTGTATTATTTATAAAAACGTAGCATTTCCTTAATTTGATCGGAGACATTCATTGCAGGCAACCCAAATAAATCCGTTAACAATCTTCGAGCTGCTAGAAGTGTTTTATTGCAGTTGAGATAGTTCAAACAAACTCATGGTTCTATTGTAAAGTGTGTCGTATCACTCTCGTTATCATTTTTCTAAATTAAAATGACATTCGTTAAAACTTCGTTTGAACAAATTAAAACATAACACCCATTATCTATGTAACTTCAACATAATCATAAATTAATGTCTTCGTACCAACCACAGCCATATGAGATCGGGTATTCAGGATCAAACAGCGAAGATATGTTAAGTATAGTGGGAAAATACAGACAGGGAAAGCTTCGCAGCGTATGTCTGTTAGAAGATGAAATTCAAATGTACAAGAAAGCAACAGGAACATACAATATTCTCGTAATGATACAGTGGCGTGTTGATCTCGATGATGAGTGCTACGATCGTGAGCGATATCTAAAGTATTCTTCGTTTACAGGTTACATCAAAACACAGTCGTTGGCGAGTGAATTTTAAAGAGTTCAACGCAATCGAGGGATATCCAAATCGTTCTTTGCTGAAAGCAAGCATGGAGAGTTCCTTGTTTGGTGATTGTAATTCAAGGAGTCGGCAAGGAATGTCCTAAGGATTCTTCGTTGACGATTGGAATTTAGATTCCTTTGCTGAAGAGCGAAATTCAAAGAGTCCTTCATTGACAAGCGCTATCCAAATAGATTTTCTTTGGCGAGAAATATCCAATTATAGTGCGTGTGTGAAGTTTTGTAGGGATGCTGTCGTTTATTGGTATCGTGTCTCTTTGTTGGTCCTGCGAGTAGTGCGTTAGAATTGTACCTGCTACCCCTATGACATATCGTGAAAGGTGAGTTAATTAAGGACAATTTTTCGTCTTCCTTCTTCCTTACGTCTCCCTTGACACCACCTCACTTCAGGTTTTGTCCCCTCACCACCACACTTTTCTGCGTCTGCTTAGTGATCAAGGAGTAAGGCGACTGCTTTGCCCGTTGTCAGTATAATGTGACCGGATGGAGTTTGCTTCGTTGTGTGTCTCTGGTATGATTTAGTGGGATATCACTATAAAAAAGGACAAGAGTTCCACTATCTATTACAAAAGGACACAACCCTACCATACTGTAGGCTCGCACGTCACACACACAGTATACCGCATTAATGAGAGGACGTCCTTAGCTGTTTGGATTATTATACTTACGTCCTGTGAGCAGTCATGTAAGGACGGCCTCCCTTGTATGTGGTGTGTTGTGTGTGTAACGTCCTATTACGTCCTATGAGCAGTCATGTTAGGACGGCCTCCCTTGTATGTGGCGTGTTGCGTGTGTAACGTCCTATTACGTCCTATGAGTAGTCATGTTGGGACGGCCTCCCTTGTATGTGGTGTGTTGTGTGTGTAACGTCCTATTACGTCCTATGAGCAGTCATGTTAGGACGGCCTCCCTTGTATGTGGCGTGTTGCGTGTGTAACGTCCTATTACGTCCTATGAGTAGTCATGTTAGGACGGCCTCCCTTGTATGTGGTGTGTTGTGTGTGTAACGTCCTATTACGTCCAATGAGTAGTCATGTTGGGACGGCCTCCCTTGTATGTGGTGTGTTGTGTGTGCAACGTCCTATGAGCAGTCATGTAAGGACGGCATCCCTTGTATGTGGTGTGTTGTGTGTGTAACGTCCTATTACGTCCTATGAGCAGTCATGTTAGGACGGCCTCCCTTGTATGTGGCGTGTTGCGTGTGTAACGTCCTATTACGTCCTATGAGTAGTCATGTTGGGACGGCCTCCCTTGTATGTGGTGTGTTGTGTGTGCAACGTCCTATTACGTCCTATGAGCAGTCATGTTAGGACGGCCTCCCGTGTATGTGGTGTGTTGTGTGTGTAACGTCCTATTACGTCCTATGAGTAGTCATGTTGGGACGGCCTCCCTTGTATGTGGTGTGTTGTGTGTGTAACGTCCTATTACGTCCTATGAGCAGTCATGTTAGGACGGCCTCCCTTGTATGTGGTGTGTTGTGTGTGTAACGTCCTATTACGTCCTGTGTGCAGTCATGTTAGGACGGCCTCCCGTGTATGTGGTGTGTTGTGTGTGTAACGTCCTATTACGTCCTATGAGCAGTCATGTTGGGACGGCCTCCCTTGTATGTGGTGTGTTGTGTATGTAACGTCCTATTACGTCCTATGAGCAGTCATGTTAGGACGACCTCCCTTGTATGTGGTATTTTGTGTGTGTAACGTCCTATTACGTCCTATGAGCAGTCATGTTATGACGGCCTCCCTTGTATGTGGTGTGTTGTGTGTGTAACGTCCTATTACGTCCTATGAGCAGTCATGTTAGGACGGCCTCCCTTGTATGTGGTATTTTGTGTGTGTAACGTCCTATTACGTCCTATGAGCAGTCATGTTAGGACGGCCTCCCGTGTATGTGGTGTGTTGTGTGTGTAACGTCCTATTACGTCCTATGAGCAGTCATGTTAGGACGGCCTCCCTTGTATGTGGTATTTTGTGTGTGTAACGTCCTATTACGTCCTATGAGCAGTCATGTTAGGACGGCCTCCCTTGTATGTGGTGTGTTGTGTGTGTAACGTCCTATTACGTCCTATGAGTAGTCATGTTGGGACGGCCTCCCTTGTATGTGGTGTGTTGTGTGTGTAACGTCCTATTACGTCCTATGAGCAGTCATGTTAGGACGGCCTCCCTTGTATGTGGTATTTTGTGTGTGTAACGTCCTATTACGTCCTATGAGTAGTCATGTTGGGACGGCCTCCCTTGTATGTGGTGTGTTGTGTGTGTAACGTCCTATTACGTCCTGTGTGCAGTCATGTTAGGACGGCCTCCCGTGTATGTGGTGTGTTGTGTGTGTGTAACGTCCTATTACGTCCTATGAATAGTCATATTGGGACGGCCTCCCTTGTATGTGGTGTGTTGTGTGTGTAACGTCCTATTACGTCCTATGAGCAGTCATGTTAGGACGGCCTCCCTTGTATGTGGTATTTTGTGTGTGTAACGTCATATTACGTCCTATGAGCAGTCATGTTAGGACGGCCTCCTTTGTATGTGGTGTGTTGTGTGTGTAACGTCCTATTACGTCCTATGAGCAGTCATGTTAGGACGGCCTCCCTTGTATGTGGTATTTTGTGTGTGTAACGTCCTATTACGTCCTATGAGCAGTCATGTTAGGACGGCCTCCCGTGTATGTGGTGTGTTGTGTGTGTAACGTCCTATGAGCAGTCATGTTAGGACGGCCTCCCTTGTATGTGGTATTTTGTGTGTGTAACGTCCTATTACGTCCTATGAGCAGTCATGTTAGGACGGCCTCCCTTGTATGTGGTGTGTTGTGTGTGTAACGTCCTATTACGTCCTATGAGTAGTAATGTTGGGACGGCCTCCCTTGTATGTGGTGTGTTGTGTGTGTAACGTCCTATTACGTCCTATGAGCAGTCATGTTAGGACGGCCTCCCTTGTATGTGGTGTGTTGTGTGTGTAACGTCCTATTACGTCCTATGAGTAGTCATGTTGGGACGGCCTCCCTTGTATGTGGTGTGTTGTGTGTGTAACGTCCTATTACGTCCTGTGTGCAGTCATGTTAGGACGGCCTCCCGTGTATGTGGTGTGTTGTGTGTGTAACGTCCTATTACGTCCTATGAATAGTCATATTGGGACGGCCTCCCTTGTATGTGGTGTGTTGTGTGTGTAACGTCCTATTACGTCCTATGAGCAGTCATGTTAGGACGGCCTCCCTTGTATGTGGTATTTTGTGTGTGTAACGTCATATTACGTCCTATGAGCAGTCATGTTAGGACGGCCTCCTTTGTATGTGGTGTGTTGTGTGTGTAACGTCCTATTACGTCCTATGAGCAGTCATGTTAGGACGGCCTCCCTTGTATGTGGTATTTTGTGTGTGTAACGTCCTATTACGTCCTATGAGCAGTCATGTTAGGACGGCCTCCCGTGTATGTGGTGTGTTGTGTGTGTAACGTCCTATTACGTCCTATGAGCAGTCATGTTAGGACGGTCTCCCTTGTATGTGGTGTGTTGTGTGTGTAACGTCCTATTACGGCCTATGAGTAGTCATGTTGGGACGGCCTCCCTTGTGTGTTGTGTGTGTAACGTCCTATTACGTCCTATGAGCAGTCATATTAGGACGGCCTCTCTTTTATGTGGTGTGTTGTGTGTGTAACGTCCTATTACGTCCTGTGTGCAGTCATGTTAGGACGGCCTCCCTTGTATGTGGTATTTTGTGTGTGTAATGTCCTATTACGTCCTGTGTGCAGTCATGTAAGGACGGCCTCCCTTGTATGTGGTGTGTTGTGTGTGTAACGTCCTATTACGTCCTATGAGCAGTCATGTTAGGACGGCCTCCCTTGTATGTGGTATTTTGTGTGTGTAACGTCCTATTACGTCCTGTGTGCAGTCATGTTAGGACGGCCTCCCGTGTATGTGTTGTGTTGTGTGTGTAACGTCCTATTACGTCCTGTGTGCAGTCATGTAAGGACGGCCTCCCGTGTATGTGGTGTGTTGTGTGTGTAACGTCCTATTACGTCCTATGAGCAGTCATGTTAGGTCGGCCTCCCGTGTATGTGGTGTGTTGTATGTGTAACGTCCTATTACGTCCTATGAGCAGTCATGTTAGGACGGCATCCCTTGTATGTGGTATTTTGTGTGTGTAACGTCCTATTACGTCCTGTGTGCAGTCATGTTAGGACGGCCTCCCGTGTATGTGGTGTGTTGTGTGTGTAACGTCCTATTACGTCCTATGAGCAGTCATGTTAGGTCGGCCTCCCGTGTATGTGGTGTGTTGTATGTGTAACGTCCTATTACGTCCTATGAGCAGTCATGTTAGGACGGCCTCCCTTGTATGTGGTGTGTTGTGTGTGTAACGTCCTATTACGTCCTGTGTGCAGTCATGTAAGGACGGCCTCCCTTGTATGTGGTATTTTGTGTGTGTAACGTCCTATTACGTCCTATGAGCAGTCATGTAAGGACGGCCTCCCGTGTATGTGCTGTCTGGCGTGTGTGAAGTGTCGGTGTGTGTTTTGGGAGACTGAGGTATAAATGACACTGGTTTTATATGATAACAAACAGCCAAGTGTCTCCTTGTAATATTTGAACTAATTGCCTTTTATATTACTATACCACTGAAGCCTGCCACCAAAGACACCAAACAACAAGCTATACCCTGTCACATTACATTGATAACTGCTACACTAGTCCTCCCACAAGGTCAAGGCGTTGTCAAGAGAGACAGAGAAAACATATTATCCCAATTTTAGTCGCCTTTCATATAATGGGACAGAAGATACAATTCCAATGCACTATCTGCAGGGCAAACAATAATAACAGACCGTCGACATGTATGTTTTGAAAGAAAAATTCGCAAAATTATATATATCCTACTTATTTAATCAATAAATCAACATTCCTATGATAAAATCATCCTTGGAGAAAAAAAAATTAACATCACAATGTCATATTTGACTAAGAGCCTAGAATCTTCAAACGATCTCAATTACTTTTGTAAACGATAATTCGTTGGAAGAATATGTTTTCCATGAGTCTTGCTGTGAGCATTCTCATATGGTATACATGTTAGTGACACTTAAATAATCTAAAGTCCATTTCTAATATGAACTGTTCATTTATCAAACCAATTATAAGTAAACTGCAAAGGTAATGAAATCAGTGAATGGTATCCCTCATCACTGTTAATTTTCGTTATTAATTTCCTGCATTAGCACCTGGTACACGGGACAAGGCTAATCAGGCCAAACCAGGTGTAAATCCATGTCGATTCTTTGTGGTTACTTGAAAAGAATCGAAAGCCAATTACTGACAGCAGTAATGATAGGCACAACAGTTCGGAGATGGCATTTTTGCTAAAACGCGAGTTTTTCCAGCGATTTTATTGACTTTTTGAAATTTATTTAGGGTATATAGTCTAATTTTAAACCCTTCTAATCAGAGAACAATCAAGATAATAAATGGATGTATTATTAGTATTATATATTGAAGGACGGCTTCCAATGTATGCAAAGTGTCTGTGGATGTCTGTATATTTTGGGAGGCTGAGGAATACACGTGTTGTGGCTCCTTGTGATAGTGACACTCTTGTCCTTTTTATAGTGATATCTCACTAAAGCATGCCATCGAAGACACCGAAAACGAAAACGAGTTAATAAGAGGAGAAAAGAAAACAAATAGTCGCCTTTTTAACCTGCAGGGCAACTCGAAGTGTCAAAGAAACGCCATTATTTTATATCCACACATACAAACGTTTGAATATGAAGTAGCATTATGCAGATAAGCTTATACAATAAGTTTATACCCACAGGTTTTTCATAACAACTTTACATTTTTATAGTTTTATATTATTCTCGTCGTCAATATCATACATTGATGACAATTCATTTCAACTTAATACAACAGTTGCTGTTCTTTCTTAATATAAATAGTCACACGTGGTGAATAACTGGTAATGGATCAGTGATTGATTAACCATTACTTAAATGGAGAAAAATTAAAGTGAATAGTCGGGCAAAGAAAACCAGTCTAAATGCGTTCATCGGCCTTCCAAAAGTTCTCACATATTAATACGACGGTCAAGTTCTGCTTAGTTTCACAGTTCTGACCATTAAAGTAAAGAAAAGTTGAAAGCATTGAAAGCGAGGCTGCGTGGAAATGTAACCACGGACATAGTGAGCCGGGAGGACGTTTTAGAATTTCCATACTTTAAATTAATTTCTTCGTACGCAGACAGATTTTGACGAGAAATTTTATTTTTCCATTTCATAAGAAATTATACTGGATACATTCACACCATTTTTACCGACTTTAGCCATCCTTGCCCGACTGTACATTTTAACCAGAAACAAGGATCAACATTCGCGCGTAATAGGAGGCGACAGAGGAAGAACCGGAGCTGCCATTTAGTATCTCGTTACAAACACCTCATCATTACCGGTTCGAATTTAAATGTGTGAGAAATTAAGTGTTACTTTAACTTGGACATGAGTATAGGAGGTGATGGGGGTCCTCCCGCTATTCATTACTTTTAGTTCTGTGTGTGGACAGATCGTATCAAAGACCCCAAGGTCAGCCTATTGTTTTGATATCAATGGGTTCTGCGTGTAAACATGGATAAATTGTTCCAATCCCTACAGAAATCCGATCAGTCACGTCTCTCCAAATCCAATCGTCCTAACGAGAATCTATCATTATTGGATACAACTTTGATATATAAGATATCGCCTTCTCGTATCAATGTTTAACTTGTTCTAGAACAATACCGTGAGTGTGTAGGTCTGCCCAAGTCAATATCTTGTAGCATCTGCAAACCATTGCCGTGTTCCATCAACTATGACCGACATTACTATATCGATATTTCTTTGCCATCAACTGCCTGGGGATAGTGTTGACTTTTTAATGAATATATGTACATATCTATTAAAGAAGGAAAGCCATCATGTTATCTTCGCAAACCTCTTATCTCCGCCGGGTTTTTTTGGTTGTTGTTCGTTTCATATGAATTGGAAATGTTTACGATTAAGACATTGAACCGACATCAGGAAGAGTTTGATGTGTTATTTTTTACATATAACAACCTAACACAAGGAAGGACTCGCGTTTGATGTGTTTACAGATAGTTTACACGGGGCAAAGTTTCTATTCGTTATTGGTTGTTTGTAGGGTCCCCAATCACCGTGTGATGTCTAAGCCCGGGTTGATTTAGGCTAATATCATTTTAACGACAATTATCATCTATTGATAACATTGTTTTACGTAAAACTGATTTGACAGAAATCCATATTAAGAAATTTACTTAAACGCTTAGTAGCAAACGAGACCTTTCGATAGACCTGCTGATTATGACAATCTGGCTTTGTACAAAACTGTACAATCGCCATCTTAGTCGTCAACAATGACCCAATCTGTTAATGTTCACTATCACAAAATGTGATAAAACATACAACGTGTGAAAATGGATACTTATATATGATGGTTCAGATCCATAAAAGCACCAATATATAATGATATCTGAACCTCCCGAGACGTCTCACGTGACTGACATCGGTAATACCCGTGCAGATCAGAACAGTTCGAGACTTCCCAGCTGTTTAGACGGGTACACGTTAAAATAATAACTTTGCGAATAGGAACTTTACAAAAGTCGGTAAATATGGAATGTTTAAGACTGGAGAGGCGGAGAAAAATATGTAGAACAATTTAAATGTGTTTTTCTATGCCAAAAATAACGGCAAATCACAGACCATACAACTTTAATGGGACGATAAACGATTCAAATCAAATGAAATACAATAGTAGCTGATGGCTTCCTCGCTTGACAACAGATGGCGGTCAGTCACACGTCAGCGAGAGAAAAAAACAACGGTGAGACATACACCAGCATAGCAAAGAACAGACAAATACGTTTCTCCGTGAAACATTCAATGCTACTGCATTGGAGTGTTGAACCAATGACAAGTAACGCTACTTGTAACGTATCCATTAGATTTATACTTGTATTTTACTTGTGAAATACCTTTAGGTGCGATTGTTACTATTCAAAGGTAATTATAAAAATCAGCTGATACTGTGGTGACAATGTGCTCGTGACTGACCTTGTCCTTTTGTTTACACTTCAAAATGCGCATTTTGATTTACGTATTGTTTCCAACTAACAGCCCCGTGACAACACCCATCAATCCATATATATACGACATACGGGCACAAACTGGAACCCACATTGTTTTAGGTTTTCCAGAACTCTCACTTTGCGAAGACAATAAATATTCATTGTCACGTAACAAACTGTCTTTGCCACCCTATCTATCACAGAGGTCACCTAGACCTATCGTACTACGGTCGTACAAAGACAGGGCTTAAATCAGTTTCCTTGTTCCCAAGTCTTATCGATCATCGGTCGCGTGATTAATATTTAGACAAACAGTTTCATTTAACATCAACAGCTTCAATGTTAAATACCAAATAAAGTTTAAATATAATCACCAGAGAGTCAAAGATAAATGAACGCTTCGGCATTATGGAGAAATCATTATCTGTATCAAAATAGCTGAAATGTCCAATCGGACTAAAAGTAATACCTTATTTATCGGCTTCTACATGTTGCGTCTGCGAGTTCACAGAACAGTGATAATTGATTGTGATTGCGGTATTAGTTGAAAATGCATCATGCATCATGTGTGTATTTTACGTTTACATAACAGACGTTGACATGCAAACAGGCTGTATTTATTGCGAGGTTTGTCAGAAGCCATTACGAACTCACTTCTAAGGGTCAGGCGGAGTACAACCTACATATGTATCTGTACATGGCAATCAACCATAGACGCATTTGAAATTAAACATTGGCTGTAATTGTTTTTGAATGATTATATTTCTGTTGCAACTAGATCTATTGGTATTTTCCTTTTCCCATGCATGTGACATTAGCTTAGTTTCGTTGCCTACACGTGGCTGGGTCACCTTATACACATGTGTTGGAAGGTACAGAGGACTGGGTAGTACAGGACTGGGTAGTACAGGACTGGGTAGTTTTTAGACAGGACAAGTTACTAAGTCCATTGCGATGGGATAACCATTATAATCACAAGCAGCATCATGACGGTTCTAATACAAAGCAATCGTCACAGATTTGGAACACTCAGAAAAACTTATTCAAACAAAGGACATTTCAAGCCATCTATTCAAACACTGCTAACAATAATAGTCGCCATGCCGTAAACAAATCCTGGAATTTCGGATTTGAAACCGAGGAAGCTGTTTGTATTTGATGCCGGATGTAACCAGAAGTCCTGTGGCGGATGTAACAGGAAGTTCCACAGACATGGGACGTGCCTGAGCAGACGACAGTAAAAATCGCTTAACGCCATTGAAGAATGGACTCCAGAGACATACCAGCGATGTCACTTCCGCTGTAAGAGTGAGTTACGGAGCTGCTGTAACGTCATCTGTTGTATAATCGCAGATATAACGGATAGTTTTAAAATCAATTTACGGTTAACATCGTGATCCATTCCAATCCAATGTGCATTCTTGCAATGAAACTGTTTCCCAGACACATCCAACGTTGACCTTGTGCGACCTGTTACAGTCGACTTGTCCTGTTATGGTTGTTGCCCGAATTCTCGGTCATCACAGCAATGCCATAACTCACAGTGTTAAGTTTAAGGCGCGCTCTTCGAGTGCTTCCCGATGGAAATAGCTATATTCCAACCAGCACTCACGATGGTCAGACAGAAAGCAATACTTGTCGAATTTGGCCATGCGGGTTGAATACTGATAACTTTGTGGTGATGTATACGGCAGATGGAGGTCTCTTATAGTGGAACAGTCTCGTCAGAAAAGGAGATAATAAAATATAATCAAATTTGGTTCGCCGGTCATCCGTCTCAGCATTCATGTGAAAAATAAGATATATGCGTGTGTACTCCGGACAAAGGTCATTAATACAGAAGGTCATAAATACAGACTGAAATATCGACATTACAATAGGTCAGACGGCTAGCTATTTTGAGGTTCACTATTTTGAAAGTATAATGGGTAGACCTTATGGACCTGTCGGAGCACAGAAAAGAGTGGCGCCACGATACCTTCTGATACCTTTTATATATTAAGTCTATGGTACAGTATACGGACCAACTGTTTTGTTTATTCATGTATCCTAGACCCCAAATTGACGCAAGGTGCTCGCAGTAACTGTCAATACATATAATATGCAATTGTATAATATACCAATAACACTTGAAGCCAATAATTGTGAATAGATGATGTTAGCGTCATTTCCATGGAGTAAACACACAGCTTGCTTCATCTTAGTACAGGTGTAAATCTAGATTTCAGTAAGAATCAGCACGTTGTTAACTCTTTGGATTGGTCGGACAGATTGACAAAGTTCTAAACAATGAAATGGTTTGGATGTACCTGGCCATACATTAGAGCACATGTAGATATTGGAATGTAGTTATTTTTATTTCTGTAGAACAACCTCCTTTGATGTCTTTACTTCAGAGAATATCGGTGTAAAAGGTTCTTGTAATTAGGGCTCTGAGAAAGTGACATGCAAGAACACGTAACCGCCAACGAAGTCTTCAACTCTATGTTTACTCTATAATCCGGTTAATACAAGACGATCTATAGTTTTGGTAGTCTGTTTGTACAAGGGACTCCATGTTCTATAGAAAAACAGGGAAATTACGTCTATACTTGAAAGTAAAGTAATCAAAATTGCCAGATAAAAAACCAACAGCAAACCAAAGTACAGTTGTTCACAAGAGCTCTAATCTGTCGAACAGGATATCATTGTTTTATATTTAATCAGATAGACCATAGATACTAGTTCTGACTGTTATTGAAGGGGTTATACACAACACGGTTCCCGAGATGGAATCACGCCTTCCTACATGCAACACCAATTTAGTTATTTTTTTAATTTATGTTTTATTTCTTTTTCATGTGCAATAAACAATAAAACTATAAGTACCTAAATACTTTCATTCTTATTCACAATCAATATCACTATCACACTCATTCTCAAAACATCTTACTCATATCATCTTTATTATCATCGTCATCATCATCAACATCATCACCACCACCATCATTTTTATCATCATCTTCATCATCTTCACCACCACCACCACCATCATCATCATCCTCATCATAATCACCATCGTATTTTAGTTCGCATGCAAGCTCGGTTAAATGGGCCAAAGTCTCGCAAGCTCAGTTCGATGTGCCAAAGTCTCGCAAGCTCAGTTCGATGAGCCAAAGTTTGCTCAAAGTCTCGCAAGCTCGATTCAATGGCCAATCGCGCAAGCTCGGTTCAATGGACCAAAGCATCTCAAACTCGGTTCAATGAGCTTAAGTCTCGTTAGCTCAGTTCGATGGGCAAAAGTCTCGCAAGCTCGATTTAACGACCAAAGTCTCGCAAGCTCAATTTAATGGCCAAAGTCTTGCAATCTCGGTGCAATGAACCAAAGCATCACAAACCCAGTTCAATGGGCCAAAGTCTCGCAAATTCGGTACAAGGTGCCAGAGCATCGCAAACTCGTTTCAATGAGCCAAAGTCTCGCTAGCTCGGTGCAATGGACCAAAGCATCACAAACCCAGTTCAATGGGCCAAAGTCACGTAAACTCGGTGCTATTGGCCAAAGCATCGCAAACTCGATTCAATGAGCCAAAGTCTCGCAAGCTCGGTGCAATGGACCAAAGCATCACAAACCCAGTTCAATTGGCCAAAGTCACGTAAACTCGGTACAATGGGCCAAAGCATCGCAAACTCGGTACAATGAGCCAAAGTCTTGCAAACTCGGCGCAATGGGCCAAAGTCTCGCAAGCTCGGCGCAATGGTCCAAAGTCTCGCAAGTTCGGTGCAATGAGTCATGCTCATTTAAAAAAAAGCTAAAATTGTTAAAAGCGAAACACATTAATAGTTCTAGCACTTTTTCTTGTCAGGTTATAAGTGGGCCATGTAGTTTCGTTTTAGTGTTCGTTGATCGTTGTCAACAAAGACTTGTGGTAAGTAGCCTTGATCGCAAAAAGGCAATAGTACCTGCTGATGCAAACATCCATGCTGGATGACCTGTTTCCAGAACTGATAAGAAATTCGGTCAAAAAGTTCTCATTATAAACCTGTACAAACATACTCAAAGAATGTCTAAAATAATTGTATAATCTACGACTGACGTGACTTTGGAATTTTAAGATAACAATTAAACACTCTCTTGGTTCATCGATCCGGATTTTGTTTGTGAAGAAGTTAGTCAAACAGGGAATCTCGTTACGATATTCAAATTATTCAGAATGACGGTAATACAATCACAAGGTTGGGTTTCTGGTTGACTGACCAACACATGGAATGCTGTCGTCACTTTCTGGCTTGTATTGTTGGTAGACCAGAGAATAGAACCACTACTAATGGTGTAAGTGTATACTGATTAATGTAATACGCTGACATTTACCAAACATGCTTGATATTATTCAGGTTTATAAATGAAAACAGAAAAATACACATTGTTTCACGATGCTCTTCCAAGTGTTGGAAATCGTGATAGAATTGCACAGGAGGCGACTATTAGTAATATTGTAACTTGTATTCTTGACACCCTCGGTTTGCTCTTTTGAGTTCGTCCATTTTGAGAAATGGATCCCGGATCTGTCGACAGCAAAAGATAGTATCAGCTCCTGTTTACCGCTCAGTATAAAACAGTGGGCTCCTGTTTACCGCTCAGAATAAAACAGCGGGAAGACTTATTTGTCCGTCGTCAGTATGATTGTTTGGGGTGTTCATACTATTTTACAATATGCCTTAGTGAGTGTAGTCTTATAAAACATACTACAGTCTCCCAAAAGTACAGGTGTACTAGCATACGCATTGACCGTACATAACATGATCTTACTCATTAATTGAATGTTTTAAAGTCAGTATAAAACCATCGTACGGAATGAGGGAACAGTTACGGGAATTTCCTTATGTGATAAACCAAGATAGGTCAGCTTACAAAACAATGAAAATAACTATACTTCGGGTCTTACATGATGAAGCAAGCACATATAAGATTATTACATATCTTTTTTATTGAATGTATGAGAAAATATCCTACCCGTCTCACAATCGTGAACAATAAAACATTTCACCATGATAAATCAAGTTATCAACCATTCCATTCCTTACATATAAGAACTCTAGACATCTATGATATGATTGAATATAATGTTGTGTTCACGTGCACCACTCCCGGGGGTGTCGGGTTTACACGTCAGGCGTAAAGAAAACTACATCCTGAAATAAGCATTTGTCCGTATCCGGATTCCGTACCGATGTTAGAACATCACGGCCGTATCTGGTGTTAGATTTCAATCAGACAGCTAAGTAGGCTGTAAAATTTTGTGTAATTTTCAAATCAGAAAAAAATAATGGAACGCAAGATTATCATGTGCGATACGGCCACGTTCTAATTATAAAACGTGGTTTCACATGCACATTAAACTGAAACTTATACTAATTAAATTCGACAACATGGACATAATATACCACGGGCATGCTCTTTGGAAACTAACCACAAAACCTTTTAGGAATTAGGTAAGTGTTATTAAAGCTAAATGTTTATTTAGATAAGCTAACCCGACCATCTATTGGCATCAATGGTGCTTATTGGGAAGCCGTCCAATACCGCCGGAAATAGAGGAGAAACCTTGTTACGACGTTTAGTAGGATAATTACAAAACCCAAATCACAAATAAACCTAATTTATCGACAAGGATGCAGACTTCAAAACGTAGCGGCATGTAATAAGCTCTTCTTTCCGTTTCGCATGTTAATGCGCATGCGTGTAATAATGACGTAATTACAGAATTTAGTCCCACAGCAGTACTGAAATTAAGCTCTAAAAATAGTTCCAAAAAGACAGATTCTTTTTATCAAGTCAAATATCATTTGAATATCAGTTGGATATTCTCAAATGTGATTACCATCGTCACATTTTATATCTTTATATCAAACGAATCGATGTGGCGAGACTGTTGGCTTGGTGTAAGAAATCATCTTTAAAAATCGTTTTACATTCATTTTCATTGAGAGTTACATGCATTGGGTATTTAAACAGAATTTTAATGAGGTATTTAACAGAATTTATTTTCCTTGATATCATCAAAACCTATTCAAAATTAAGAAAAATTAAAACCTTAAGTGTATTTTGGAAATCATGTGCAAGTTTTGTGATTGTATTTACAGAAATAGGACATTTTGGCTGGTCATCACGAGGCTTACCGAGTGCTGAGAATGTCGGTTCAGAGTTTAAAGGTCTAGATTTGTAGGAACATCAAACGTCTAAATAATATCGCCCTAGAAGCGTCCAAAAAAGGTTATTATATGATGTATTCAAACGATTTTTCAATGCAGGTATGTGTGATGTTTGTAGACTAATTCCGAAGACAACCCACAATGAGGACAAACAAAATGTAGCGAGACTAATTCCGAAGACATGGAACCCACAATGAGGACAAACAAAATGTAGTGAGACTAATTCCGAAGACATGGAACCCACAATGAGGACAAACAAAATGTAGTGAGACTAATTCCGAAAACATGGAACCCACAATGAGGACAAACAAAATGTAGTGAGACTAATTCCGAAGACATGGAACCCACAATGAGGACAAACAATATGTAGTGAGACTAATTCCGAAGACATGGAACCCACAATGAGGACAAACAAAATGTAGTGAGACTAATTCCGAAAACATGGAACCCACAATGAGGACAAACAAAATGTAGTGAGACTAATTCCGAAGACATGAAACCCACAATGAGGACAAACAAAATGTAGTGAGACTAATTCCGAAGACATGGAACCCACAATGAGGACAAACAAAATGTAGTGAGACTAATTCCGAAGACATGAAACCCACAATGAGGACAAACAAAATGTAGTGAGACTAATTCCGAAGACATGAAACCCACAATGAGGACAAACAAAATGTAGTGAGACTAATTCCGAAGACATGGAACCCACAATGAGGACAAACAAAATGTAGTGAGACTAATTCCGAAGACATGGAACCCACAATGAGGACAAACAAAATGTAGTGAGACTAATTCCGAAGACATGAAACCCACAATGAGGACAAACAAAATGTAGTGAGACTAATTCCGAAGACAACCCACAATGAGGACAAACAAAATGTAGTGAGACTAATTCCGAAGACATGGAACCCACAATGTAGTGAGACTAATTCCGAAGACAACCCACAATGAGGACAAACAAAATGTAGTGAGACTAATTCCGAAGACAACCCACAATGAGGACAAACAAAATGTAGTGAGACTAATTCCGAAGACAACCCACAATGAGGACAAACAAAATGTAGTGAGACTAATTCCGAAGACAACCCACAATGAGGACAAACAAAATGTAGTGAGACTAATTCCGAAGACAACCCACAATGAGGACAAACAAAATGTAGTGAGACTAATTCCGAAGACATGAAACCCACAATGAGGACAAACAAAATGTAGTGAGACTAATTCCGAAGACATGGAACCCACAATGAGGACAAACAAAATGTAGTGAGACTAATTCCGAAGACATGGAACCCACAATGAGGACAAACAAAATGTAGTGAGACTAATTCCGAAGACATGAAACCCACAATGAGGACAAACAAAATGTAGTGAGACTAATTCCGAAGACATGGAACCCACAATGAGGACAAACAAAATGTAGTGAGACTAATTCCGAAGACATGAAACCCACAATGAGGACAAACAAAATGTAGTGAGACTAATTCCGAAGACATGAAACCCACAATGAGGACAAACAAAATGTAGTGAGACTAATTCCGAAGACAACCCACAATGAGGACAAACAAAATGTAGTGAGACTAATTCCGAAGACATGAAACCCACAATGAGGACAAACAAAATGTAGTGAGACTAATTCCGAAGACAACCCACAATGAGGACAAACAAAATGTAGTGAGACTAATTCCGAAAACACGAAACCCACAATAAGGACAAACAAAATGTAGTGAGACTAATTCCGAAAACATGAAACCCACAATGAGGACAAACAAAATGTAGTGAGACTAATTCCGAAGACATGAAACCCACAATGAGGACAAACAAAATGTAGTGAGACTAATTCCGAAGACATGAAACCCACAATGAGGACAAACAAAATGTAGTGAGACTAATTCCGAAGACATGAAACCCACAATGAGGACAAACAAAATGTAGTGAGACTAATTCCGAAGACAACCCACAATGTGGACAAACAAAATGTAGTGAGACTAATTCCGAAAACATGAAACCCACAATAAGGAAAAACAAAATGTAGTGAGACTAATTCCGAAGACATGAAACCCACAATAAGGACAAACAAAATGTAGTGAGACAAATTCCGAATACATGAAACCCACAATAAGGACAAACAAAATGTAGTGAGACTAATTCCGAAAACATGAAACCCACAATGAGGACAAACAAAATGTAGTGAGACTAATTCCGAAGACATGAAACCCACAATGAGGACAAACAAAATGTAGTGAGACTAATTCCGAAGACAACCCACAATGTGGACAAACAAAATGTAGTGAGACTAATTCCGAAGACATGAAACCACCAATGAGGACAAACAAAATGTAGTGAGACTAATTCCGAAGACATGGAACCCACAATGAGGACAAACAAAATGTAGTGAGACTTATTCCGAAGACATGGAACCCACAATGGGGACAAACAAAATGTAGTGAGACTAATTCCGAAGACAACCCACAATGAGGACAAACAAAATGTAGTGAGACTTATTCCGAAGACATGGAACCCATAATGGGGACAAACAAAATGTAGTGAGACTAATTCCGAAGACATGAAACCCACAATGAGGACAAACAAAATGTAGTGAGACTTATTCCGAAGACAACCCACAATGAGGACAAACAAAATGTAGTGAGACTAATTCCGAAGACATGGAACCCACAATGAGGACAAACAAAATGTAGTGAGACTAATTCCGAAGACAACCCACAATGAGGACAAACAAAATGTAGTGAGACTAATTCCGAAGACATGAAACCCACAATGAGGACAAACAAAATGTAGTGAGACTAATTCCGAAGACAACCCACAATGAGGACAAACAAAATGTAGTGAGACTAATTCCGAATACATGAAACCCACAATGAGGACAAACAAAATGTAGTGAGACTAATTCCGAATACATGAAACCCACAATGAGGACAAACAAAATGTAGTGAGACTAATTCCGAAGACAACCCACAATGAGGACAAACAAAATGTAGTGAGACTAATTCCGAAGACAACCCACAATGAGGACAAACAAAATGTAGTGAGACTAATTCCGAAGACATGAAACCCACAATGAGGACAAACAAAATGTAGTGAGACTAATTCCGAAGACAACCCACAATGAGGACAAACAAAATGTAGTGAGACTACGAGAGAACCGTCTAACACACGAGATACATGGGAATACAAAATAAACTCTTTTTGAGGTTAATTAAACTGGATAAAGTTAAATCAGGTCGGAGTTTGGTTAAAATGTTTTATCTAATGTAGCAAATTGTCATTCGCATTTTCTGACGACAAACTTCGAAATAGTAATTATTATCCGTGAGCATCGCCGGCAATATTCCAAAAATGCGGCGTATTGCCAAAATGACAGACAATACTAAGGCTACAATTCCTTTTTCAAAATATAAAGTAATGAAACCAGAGCATCTCGATTACGTGCGGCTAATAACTGTATACCTAGGTGTAACTAGGCGCGATCTGACGCCGGTAAAATGTCAACATTCAATGGCATTTAAAGCAAAGTCACTGCGCTCTTCAAGTCGAGATTATCAAGCCTGTATAAAGGTCTACGTGGCTTTTTATATTTACAGATGAATGGTTACTCTTGGTTATCGACATGTGCATATAACGGCCAATTTTAGTGGGTGTTTATCGTACGCCAATTTCAAAACAAATACAAAAAAAACTACAGTAGAACTTATTATTGGATAAGATTTGATATGGTATCGGGTAAATATCGATGTAGATTATAGCACAGTTGCTGTGTATAACGGTCTCTGGTTAATCGAAAGTCATACATTTTAATCTGATGAATACAATATCATTGCCTGTTTATGATCACAAAGTGCATGCATTGATGGCCTTTGGAATGTAATGTCTGATCTGCTTAGGTCACTTTGGGCTAATACTAGACTTCTATTTTAACATAATTATTCATTCAGAGCCCGGGTTCGAATCCTGGTCTGGCCATGTATTTACCCACTCCTATATCTGGTGCCGTGAACAAACTCTGTTCCAAGCACTGGTGGGGATACCTGAACCTGGGTTATGTGTTCAGTCTTCCGGGTGAAAACTTGAAATGGGAGGGAATTAAATAAAGTAACGGTTTTTGATCGGGTTTGATCACATGCGACCAGGTAGTTCAAATAGAAAGTATCTGTCTTGTGGTCGGAAGGTCCCGGGATCGAATCCCGGTATGGATGTGCGTTTTCTCTACTATAATATGAGATATAGACCAAAAGGCCTAATGATGTCAAATATTCCGACATATTACCACAAGCCCTCCACCTCTGGGATGCGGGTTCGAATCCCATGTGGGGCAGTTGCCAGGTACTGACCGCTGCTCGGTGGTTTTTCTCCGGGTACTCCGGCTTTCCTCCACCAACAAACCTGGCACGTCCTTATATGACCCTGACTGTTAATAGGACGTAAAAATAAAAAAAGGGAAAAAGGACCAAAGAGGTCTATTTTATTAGAGATAGAACAATATCTAAATACTGAATCCGGAAGTACATAAAAAACAAATAAAATTAGTATCGTTTCCCAGTCGTAAGTGGCGTCGATCACAATCTTAAATTAACCAATGGCTGTATGTAGTATATTACGTATGTCCAGTTTCCTCTTCACTGACCATTGTTTAGCTAGGTGTATGTCCAGTTTCCTCTTCACTGACCATTGTTAGGTGTATGTCCAGTTTCCTCTTCACTGACCATTGTTAGGTGTATGTCCAGTTTCCTCTTCACTGACCATTGTTAGGTGTATGTCCAGTTTCCTCTTCACTGACCATTGTTAGGTGTATGTCCAGTTTCCTCTTCACTGACCATTGTTTAGGTGTATGTCCAGTTTCCTCTTCACTGACCATTGTTTAGGTGTATGTCCAGTTTCCTCTTCACTGACCATTGTTTAGCTAGGTGTATGTCCAGTTTCCTCTTCACTGACCATTGTTTAGCTAGGTGTATGTCCAGTTTCCTCTTCACTGACCATTGTTTAGCTAGGTGTATGTCCAGTTTCCTCTTCACTGACCATTGTTTAGGTGTATGTCCAGTTTCCTCTTCACTGACCATTGTTAGGTGTATGTCCAGTTTCCTCTTCACTGACCATTGTTTAGGTGTATGTCCAGTTTCCTCTTCACTGACCATTGTTAGGTGTATGTCCAGTTTCCTCTTCACTGACCATTGTTTAGGTGTATGTCCAGTTCAGCATTTCCAGTTTCCTCTTCACTGACCATTGTTTAGGGTGTATGTCCAGTTTCCTCTTCACTGACCATTGTTTAGGTGTATGTCCAGTTTCCTCTTCACTGACCATTGTTTAGGTGTATGTCCAGTTTCCTCTTCACTGACCATTGTTTAGCTAGGTGTATGTCCAGTTTCCTCTTCACTGACCATTGTTTAGCTAGGTGTATGTCCAGTTTCCTCTTCACTGACCATTGTTTAGCTAGGTGTATGTCCAGTTTCCTCTTCACTGACCATTGTTTAGCTAGGTGTATGTCCAGTTTCCTCTTCACTGACCATTGTTTAGGTGTATGTCCAGTTTCCTCTTCACTGACCATTGTTTAGGTGTATGTCCAGTTTCCTCTTCACTGACCATTGTTTAGGTGTATGTCCAGTTTCCTCTTCACTGACCATTGTTTAGGTGTATGTCCAGTTTCCTCTTCACTGACCATTGTTAGGTGTATGTCCAGTTTCCTCTTCACTGACCATTGTTAGGTGTATGTCCAGTTTCCTCTTCACTGACCATTGTTTAGGTGTATGTCCAGTTTCCTCTTCACTGACCATTGTTTAGGTGTATGTCCAGTTTCCTCTTCACTGACCATTGTTTAGCTAGGTGTATGTCCAGTTTCCTCTTCACTGACCATTGTTAGGTGTATGTCCAGTTTCCTCTTCACTGACCATTGTTAGGTGTATGTCCAGTTTCCTCTTCACTGACCATTGTTAGGTGTATGTCCAGTTTCCTCTTCACTGACCATTGTTAGGTGTATGTCCAGTTTCCTCTTCACTGACCATTGTTTAGGTGTATGTCCAGTTTCCTCTTCACTGACCATTGTTAGGTGTATGTCCAGTTTCCTCTTCACTGACCATTGTTAGGTGTATGTCCAGTTTCCTCTTCACTGACCATTGTTAGGTGTATGTCCAGTTTCCTCTTCACTGACCATTGTTAGGTGTATGTCCAGTTTCCTCTTCACTGACCATTGTTTAGCTAGGTGTATGTCCAGTTTCCTCTTCACTGACCATTGTTTAGCTAGGTGTATGTCCAGTTTCCTCTTCACTGACCATTGTTTAGCTAGGTGTATGTCCAGTTTCCTCTTCACTGACCATTGTTTAGCTAGGTGTATGTCCAGTTTCCTCTTCACTGACCATTGTTTAGCTAGGTGTATGTCCAGTTTCCTCTTCACTGACCATTGTTTAGCTAGGTGTATGTCCAGTTTCCTCTTCACTGACCATTGTTTAGGTGTATGTCCAGTTTCCTCTTCACTGACCATTGTTTAGGTGTATGTCCAGTTTCCTCTTCACTGACCATTGTTTTAGCTTGACAACCACACAGTAAATATGGGACAAGGTCCAGTTTTATACCAGTCAAAATCTCACCACACACAACACAAGGGTTTATTTCACCAAGTTATAGACCCTTAAAATGGCTATGCATATCTCCACATAGAGCGTGTACAGACACTACATATCTACAACCACTGACTACATTAGTCAATACCACAAATCTAATTAACTTTACCTGACGTAATGCACACCTATCCTCAGACATTGGACATGTGTTTCGTTAAACCACATTTTAGAATATAAAAATTTAGTGTCGTCATAGTACACATTACACGGGACAGGCCATCTCTGGCATGTGGCTGTGACTCTGCACTTCAGAATCACAATACTGTGTGTCATCTTAACCCTGGACACATTGGACATGTGTATAATTAAATTGTTTTTTATAATGATGAAATTTTGTGTCGCCATATCCTCATAATATACAGACCCATTTACTCATCAATACAATGTGTACAGGCGGTTTTATCTACAGGTGTCAGAGATCGGCGATGGAGATTTTTATCTTAGTGAAAGTATTCTGTCCAGCCCTTGACACACGGACTCGGTTTTGTAGTGTTTAGTTATACAAGATAATCCCAAAGTGAGAAATCATTTACTTAAAACACTAAGCAGTTAAACTATACAAAGTTTTGTCTATCTAGAAAGTTTGAGAATATGTATTTTAATGTTGTGATTTACTGATTTAATTATTGATTCTAGCACTATCTGTCATGTTTGACCACAAGTTACATGATTTTGTCAGCTATCAAAAGGGGTTTCAATAAATTCAAAATGTATTTCATAACTTATGTGTTTTATTACTGAACTTCCCTGTGACGATGTACAAGCACCTGTTCCAATGCCTGATTCCACCCTAAGCTAAATACTTCATGTTAACTTGTTCCATGGTAACTTGTTCCCTGTCAGGGACCCGAACATTCTGTTAAGTTAGATTGTCCTTCCGTAACCTAACATGTAACAGTGTACTTATATAGGAACATATCACCATGTTATCTGTACATCAACCACAACTGCTTTACGTGTGCCTCACTAGGTCCTTTGATAACATTGTATGTCTGTATATTGAAATGTTATTTACAAGACGAGGCCGTGACATTTCCAAATTAATGCGAGGCATTTGAGGCATTGTAAAGGACAAAACCATGAGACTTTAACCAGGTGGCGGTTTTACCAGATGGTAGTTTTGTAGCCATAAATCATTATTAGCCAGTTAATAGTTGAGCTGGGCAGTGCCTACCTGTCATCGCTGTGGTCAGACATGTATCTTGTCATAACGATTATACATCTACTTATTACAAGGGCACTGGAGACCGACTTCCAACCTATACAATTGACTGGTAGTTGAGATCGAGTGTCGACTAACTCTTTTGTTTTGTCCTATAGATTGCATACCTTTCTTTGTCTATATCATGGCCCTTATAGCTTTATGTTAAGAAAACAATGAAATGACACTGAAGGATACATTTAGTTCTATACTGGTTCTTTATAGTTATACAGCGATCTTACAAACAGTTACGGCCCCCAGGTTTTATCTAGTCATTCATGATTACAGAGCTATAAACGATGTATATAAATATACAAAGTTATCAGCTATTGATCGTATCATTGAGTATCTATGTACGATACCGTCGGTTTCTTACCTGGGGTTAACGTCGTCAAATTAGCACAGCGATAACCTACAGACGATCCCAGGTACTTCATTACAGGTGTATATCAACACAAATCAGTTTATATTTGTTCTATGTATATAGAATATCACTCTAAAGACTTTATTTAAATAAACTCGACGATAAAATTTAATTATAGGTAGAAGTACATACCTCAAGTTGAACTCCAAATAGGTCCGCATTAGATTCATATTTGGTGGCACGATCAGATTCACTCGCATCACATATTATTTCCTTCTCTTCCATTTCTTCTCATTTCATTTTAAACTGCCATTGTAATGTGTCATCTCCGATAGATGATGTACTTCAAAGATCTGTTTAAATCCAGGTGAGTATACTAAACAAGCAATACACAACCTATTAAGTTACGTCAGAAGCGGCTCTTTTTGAATCGATAAAACACACAACAATGTTACATTCCAATATACACAGCAATGAAAACATTCTGACGTTTTAGCGCACAGCATCGTAAAGGATACACACACTAATGTACATCTATGTTGAGGATAGAGGCATTCCGTTTGGTATAATAACTATATCCCGAACGGTTCCGCTGCCTGTCTCGTCTGCTTGAGCTAGAGCGACGGCAGCTGTCGACTGGTCTAAGTTCGCTGAAGGATGATGCACGTTACAATGAACTGACAGCCGATTAGGTCGCTAGAGATAAAACAAATGATCTTGTCCGTGTATATCTCGCCTGACAGCGAGTTTCGTCTGTACTCGATACCTATACACAATCTAAACAGACCACGACACTTTTGTTTGTCCCTCACTACTCAAACCTGTCACCTTTTGTTTACAGTCAGGCTTGTTTGACTATTCAGAGGAAAAGCGTGCAGCCATTCTTAGGCCATGTACCGCCGATACTTCACAGCCTTTTTATAACCTTACGTGTACTTATATAGCGGGAAGTACAATATACCGTCTGCCTAAAGCTTACCTATGTTGTCAAAAGAGCAGTAACATGTTAAATAGAATGTGTTGTTTATGATATACACTTATGTAGATATCAATAATGCATATATCTATAAATTATTAATGGAATGCATTATCGGGCCATACACAGGCTCTAGACAATCCAATCAATACATGTAACACGCAAGGTGCGCTAACATACACGCGAGCCGTTAGATCTTTTTGTGCTAGACGCTCATGTTATCTTTTTTATCAGTCATGAAAGTTCAGAGAAGAAAAGAATAATTAGAATCAATAATAATAGACCCCGTTCGTCTATTTGCATGAAGAACTGTCATTATTTCTCCACCATACACCACATACATCACATGGCTTGCGACAGATGGTTTACTGTATTTCAAATAAATAATTTTATGAATTTCAATCGCTTATTATGACGTCATTGTCATTGTGACGTCACAATTGTCATGCTAGCGATCAAGGAAAACGGATGTTCAAATGGCTGTTCCATCCTTGACGATAACGAATGATTTATTCATTATAGATGCAAAATTCCTTGGTATGTCAACATAAAATTTTAACCAGATGTAAACAAGCATTGAACGTCTTTCAGTTGGCATTCATAGTCAGTACGAATGCCAACTGGACAGGGGCAAATCCAACATGAAGCGCTAGCGCTCTTCCTGCAATTTGCCTCTGTCCAGTTGGCTTTCGTACTGCACTGTACCCAACCGGATGTGGGTAACTGTAGTTACGCTCTACAAAAATGGTGACGGTGAGATTGGAGGTCAGATTTCGCATGCCCCAGTTTACGTAATTTGTGATGTTTTAAAGGTTTTTATTCGTGTCTCACGAATCATTTTTGTATTAAAATAAAATGTGAAGCGTAACGCATACGTAAATGACTATGAATAAGCAAAACAAGCCACCACAAAATTGACATTTAGTGGGTAACTGAAAGGTGGATAAATGACGAACATGGAGCGTAACTGACGAATTAGGCTTGGATCAACGAACCTATTATATTTATCTATTTTTCATTATTCATGCATACTTACGGCTTTTCACATATGGGTGAAAAGACCTGGGTTTTTTTGTTATGTTTTTTTTTATTATTATTCTGCAAAGAAACTTGTATACAAAGGATCTCCGAAATGGCAAGATATATATCAATGTTCATGTCACCATATTGTAGGGCATGAGTTGATGGTGAGACAGCAGGATTTTTATGTTGGTCGGACATTCAATATGGCCGATATGACCTCACTTCCGGTTTTAAACTTATGTCAATATCTCGTTGACGGCTTGACGCATTTCTTTCTGTTTTGGATATGTTATTAAAATAAAAAAATGGAGCAAATAACTAATGTAACACTTTTCTGTAAAAAGTCAACTTATGATTGGAATAAGGGTCAAAGTTTAAAAGAGCAATTTTTCGAGATAAAAAAAATCATTAAAAAATCTTCTGCTCAAGTTCTAGAAGACCGAGAGACCTAATATTAGGTATGTAGCATGCTGATATAAATGCCTACCAAGTTAATAATATGCTTGACCTTGACCTTCATTCAAGGTCATATGGGCCAAAAATCCTTAAATTTTCAGATGGAAGGCATAGGGTCCTGAAATTGGACCTGTAACACGTTGTGATGGTTGCCGATGTCTGAATTGTGGTGGTTGTTGATGTCTGAATTGTGGTGGTTGTTGGTGTCTGAATTGTGATGGTTGCTGATGTCTGAATTATGATGGTTGTTGTTGTCTGAATTGTGGTGGTTTCTGATTTCTGAACTGTGGTGGTTGTTGATGTCTGAATTTTGATGGTTGTTGATGTCTGAATTGTGGTGGTTGTTGATGTCTGAATTGTGATGGTTGCTGATGTCTGAATTATGATGGTTGTTGTTGTCTGAATTGTGATGGTTGTTGTTGTCTGAATTGTGGTGGTTTCTGATTTCTGAACTGTGGTGGTTGTTGATGTCTGAATTTTGATGGTTGTTGATGTCTGAATTGTGATGGTTGTTGATGTCTGAATTGTGATGGTTGTTGATGTCTGAATTGTGATGGTTGTTGATGTCTGAATTGTGGTGTTTGCTGATGTCTGAAATGTAATGGTTGATGATGTCTGAATTGTGATGGTTGTTGATGTCTGAATTTTGATGGCTGTTGATGTCTGAATTTTGATGGTTGTTGATGTCTGAATTTTGATGGTTGCCGATGTCTGAATTTTAATGGTTGTTGATGTCTGAATTGTGATGGTTGTTGATGTCTGAATTGTGATGGTTGTTGATGTCTGAATTGTGATGGTTGTTGATGTCTGAATTTTGATGGTTGTTGATGTCTGAATTTTGATGGTTGTTGATGTCTGAATTGTGGTGTTTGCTGATGTCTGAGTTGTGATGGTTGCCGATGTCTGAATTGTGATGGTTGCCGATGTCTAATTGCACCGTTAGCAAAAATATGACATAGATAATTCTATGGTATGCTTTTGTAGATACGCTACAATTTGTCAAATGCAATTCAGTATTTTCGATAAAAAAATGTAATATTCTAAATAAAACCAAAACCTTTTTTTAAATGTCTACTGGTGACTGAAATCAAGTCATTCAAAATATACTAAATATTATAAGTGAGAAAATGAGAGTGAAAGAGATGTTTCTTTTGTAGTTATCTTTTCATACTGTGAAAAAAAGCTAATAAAAATGTATTTCAAGTAAAGCAAAAAATTCCAAAGTGCTTATTATCTCTGATATTTTTACATTTTGTCACACAGTTAGTGGTTGCTAGCTGCTCTGCGACCACTAGTTGATACCATTTACTTCTAATGACACTGGGACAATTAAATAAAAGAAATGTTATTGCCGTGAAGGAGAGTGATTTGTGGGTTTGTAAACAGGGTCTATAATAATGTAAATGCCCAATCTATTTCCAATTATATTTGGCATTGGTCTGGACAACCTTTAATCCCCGAGAGAAATCGGAGACTGTGTACGGGAACTAGACCAGGAGGTAAACATGAAATGATGATGGCACGGCCGGGAACTACACAGGTATAGGTTCTGTGGCATCTCTTTTTTTCTACAAATGAATTGATTTAATGAAGTCTACTCTGACTGTCTTTTTGTATACAATACCCTACAACTGACGTCCGACGACATATTGTATCTTCCAATTTTATAGCATAGGATTTATCAAAGTTGCTTTAGCCATCCCGTGGTCAACAGTCCGCCTGCTCGAGCTTTCCCGTGGTCAACAGTCCGCCAAGCTTTTATTCCGCTTTTTATAAGACCACCTGTTTTTATTCTTGAGTCTACTCGAATGGATAACACTTCTGGTGTTTTAATACAGAATTGGGTTTTATTATGACGCTTTCTTTAATAACGACAGCTTGGTGCGGACATAATGAAAGATTATAAATATCAATAAAGTAGACATTGTTATTATTCCTGTTGACCACATCTGCAGCTGCAATACAGAGTTTCCAATCTGTGTGGTAAGTACAATAGACCGACGCTCAAGGAGTTTTTGTCCTTTTTATTATTTTCATAAATCTCATTCCCGGTCAGGTGGGCCGTCACAGCTGCAGAATACCATCGTCTGGTGGCCAGAGCAATCCAATGAGAAGTAACATGTTATGAATGTTGCTTGCACACCGAACCAGCAAATTACACTTACGTGCATACGAAGTCTTAGTTTAAAGGTTAAAATATCACATTGATAGTTGGAATAGAGCCATTTCCTTACACTCAGATATCCTGTTATACTATCGCACATTTATGTTTGGAACGAACTGAATATCAGAATCACCGAATACATGTCCGATACATTGTCCCGTACAAACAGAAATACCTAAAAATACACGATC
The DNA here is from genome assembly GCF_041381155.1 of Argopecten irradians. Classification (NCBI taxonomy): domain Eukaryota; kingdom Metazoa; phylum Mollusca; class Bivalvia; order Pectinida; family Pectinidae; genus Argopecten; species Argopecten irradians. Next base: position 6,578,957 of record NC_091138.1, on the reverse strand, counting down.
AGATAATTAGGTTAGAGAAATATTTCCTAAATTAACAGCACGCTATCAAACAGTATGTATGGTTAGCATACTTATTGTAGTGGTCTGATCAACCCCTCTATATTCTATATGTATTTATAGATCGTTATAATTGTGTATTGGGAATCCATTCCATGTGATTACCATTAATCTGACAAGATGATTAACTAACTTTACTACCAGATTTTAACACAAATAGCCGACATTCTTACAGGGTTTATCACTCTGCTGGAAGTAAAATATCTAAAGAAACAATTTGCATTACAACGTATGTACACTTACTCATGAGAAACATCAGAAGTGCCGTGGATTGCTCTCCAGTAATAGTCTTATTGTACGGTAAAACCATAAAAAGCATTTTATTTCTGATCCCGTTTGCACATTTTTCAGTATCAAAAACCGTTGGCATTTAGATGGAATCTGTAATATCTTTGTTACACTAGACTCATGTATGTTTTAATCAACCATAAAACACCAAAACGGTCTAATGATGCGCTTGTAACTACGTGTACCTAACAATATATTATATTGTGTCTAAGTGCAATTTTATCTAACATGGAACACACAAAAGCACAACTACGTGTACCTAACTTATTATATTGTGTCTAAGTGCAATTTTATCTAACATGGAACACACAAAAGCACAACTACGTGTACCTAACAATATTATATTGTGTCTAAGTGCAATTTTATCTAACATGGAACACACAAAAGCACAACTACTGTACCTAACATATATTATATTGTGTCTAAGTGCAATTTTATCTAACATGGAACACACAAAAGCACAACTACTGTACCTAACATATATTATATTGTGTCTAAGTGCAATTTTATCTAAATGGAACACACAAAAGCACAACTACGTGTACCTAACATATATATGTCTAAGTGCATTTTATCTAAAGGAACAAAAAAGCACACTACTGTACCTAACAATATATTAATGTGTCTAAGTGCAATTTTATCTAATATGGAACACACAAAAGCACAACTACATGTACCTAACTATATATTATATTGTGTCTAAGTGCAATTTTATCTAATATGGAACACACAAAAGCACAACAACACCTGGCGGTCATACAGAGAACACAGATATAAACGTGGACAAGTCGGTATATAGTTCTGGAGATCTATACTCAGCATACGTTTGACTTTATTTTTGCACTTTGCACGCCGGGTCAATCTTTTAATTTATTAAATGAAAAGCAAGAACCTTTTTTCGAACACTTTCCTATCAAGTTATGAGTATTTCTATCCGTGAACTGAAGCTATACGTATGGTGAGAAAATTTAACATGTTTCCATTTTTTTTTAAATCGAGCTTTCCATTACAAGAAAGAAGGATTTTCTTTTCCAAGATAAAAGATTCATGTAATCTTAGAAAAACACAAACCCTCTAATTAAAAAGGGGTAAGTCACGCAGTCCAAAAATGGCAAGTCATATATTGTAAGAAAGTCGAACCTTCTTTTTCAAGATATGCCAACTCTCTATAGAATCTATTCTAAGAAAAGAGATTCGTATATTCCACTTATGGCGAACAATTTCATTCAAAACAGGTGGTCTTCCAGGGATGACGAAGCCTTTTTTAAACGTTTTTTTTTTTTTTTTTTTTGTTCAAGAAATGCGAACCCTCCTCTTTCAAGAATGATTGGTCCATTATTCCATGGAAATCTAGCCACTCTCTATTCCCACAACGACCAGCCTCCTTCCAAAATAAGTCGTCTTGAGAAGGAATCCCACTATTCCAATTGTTGCAAAACCTTTATTTCCAGGTATAATGATTACTCTTTTTTCCGATAATGTCAAGCCTTCGTTTTCATGAAGGAATGGGGATTCACCTATTCAATGAACATTTTATCACCTTTCTACTCAACAAATGACATTTCTTCTATTTAAACATTACAACCCATCTATTTCAGGAACGACGGGCCTTCTGCTCAAGGAATGGCGAGCACCGACGGACATTTTTCCAAGAAAGGTGAATCCTCTGTTTAAAGATATGTGAGCCCAACATTAAACAACAACGGATACTCTGTTCAAAGAATGACGATTCCTCTATTCCAAAAATATCATTCAAACAATCTATATCAATAATTATGAGTCCTTTTTCTCCAAGAACTTTAAGCCTCCTGTAACGGTCGATGATTGACAACGATTACAATTTACATACATGTATCAAATCCCAGAATAAAAACGCCACCCATTTCTCATGTCGTGCAACTCATGTCAAAAAGATTGATGCTTCAGTTTTAGTTTCCGACTTCAGCGTTTAATCAAATTACCATCTCATCACAGTCTTACCCAATTTTCCAGTCATGCCTCGAACAGGTAATTACCATTGTCAGTGTATTTAATAGGACATGCAATTAAACAATTAAATCCTGTCAATACTCTGAAGATGGATTCGCCGTCCATCAACAATACTTTACACACCAAATGCCCCAAAACTGCTTTTTGCATCTCCTGTTTGATTGAATTCCATTAGTTCCTCGGCAGAGGATTCAAATGGACTCTATTACGACTTTCAATCTTCATTCCAGACATTAATTACTGACAAACCATGGACTAGAGACAACTAGCCAAGATGCATGCGACATAGGTAGGAAAATAATGTGCTTTTGCTGACAGCAAACAATACTTGCCTCCAAATCAAAATATCTTTAATAATCCGGATACATCATTTGATATTAGTAAATAACAAAGTTTCCACCCTTGCCTTTACAGAGCTATTTGTTCATAATACATAAACACAACCTTTAAATTGATTTCTCTTTTAAACGACTGCCAATACTATATGTGTAAAGCAAGCGATGCCTTTCTCCTTTTCACATTGGTTAACTTTGGTGCTGTTGAAACATATGTCATGGATCGTTACCGCACTAAAATGTTGTGAATATGTATGTATTATTCCCAACGGTGTCAATTCATTTGTTCTAAAATATAACATCGGAATGAAGCGACCTTGCGGGATGTGAAGGGAGGAGTAATTTTGTTGTAAGGGGGTGTGGGGGTGAGGGGAGGGGGAAATGTTGTTGGAGAGAGGTGAGAGGAGGGGGCAATATTGTTGGGGGTAGTTGAGAGGAAGAGGTACTGTTGTTGGGGGGAGGGGGGCTGATAGGGGGGTAATGTTATTGGATAGAGGTGAGAGGAGGGGGTAATGTAATGTTGTTGGAGGAGATGAGGGGAGGGGTTAATGTTGTTGGAGGAGATGAGGAGAGGTGGCAATGTTTTTGGGGAGATACGGGGAGGGGTAATGTTGTTTGAGGAGATGAGGGGAGGTGGCAATGTTGTGGGAGGAGATGAGGGGAGGTGGCAATGTTTTGGGGGAGATGAGGGGAGGGGGTTATGTTGTTTGAGGAGATGAGGGGAGGGGGTTATGTTGTTTGAGGAGATGAGGGGAGGTGGCAATGTTTTGGGGGAGATGAGGGGAGGGGGTTATGTTGTTTGAGGAGATGAGGGGAGGGGGTTATGTTGTTTGAGGAGATGAGGGGAGGTGGTAATGTTTGGGGGGGGGAGATACGGGGAGGGGTAATGTTGCTAGGGTGAGGTGAGGTGAGGTGGTAATGTTGCTAGGGTGAGGTGAGGTGAGGTGGTAATGTTGATTTGATATTGATTTCTACCACTGTTAACCATTAGTTACACCTCTGTCACTATCTGTCATGGTCTAGATCATCACCGATTACATCACGTTCGCCGATGACACTCAGTTTGATTGGTTTTTCGTTCTCAATTTTCGTTTTCTGTTTTTCCGGTTGTTAAAAGATAGCTGATATTGGATCTTGTTAGACAACTATAACCGAAGTAAAATCTTCGTATGTGCATCATTTCATATATAAACCAAATCTTGATCATATAGCTAGGCCCATAGCAGCTACTCCATTTTGGCAGATACATCAACCTTGTTTTTATTTATTTATTTTATTTTTTACTAATTATTCAGTAGTAAATTGCTGATGTTTTCATAATTTTAGTCGCCTAACGTCACAAACAATCGAACAGCAATTTTCATATATTTCTTTTCCAGATCAATGAAAATTGACATTTGATATTACGTGAAGTGTAATAGTTACTTATATTTAACAATCTTAACACTACTGATGTATATTATTACGTGACAGTCCAGTTTTCTGGTTTTCCTGTCCTTGCTAATTATGCCCCTTTGATCACTTAAGCTGAAGCATTCTAAATTGCTTATGGATCAATTTTCCAAAACGATTTCAGAGATTTTTCTGAAGATCATTGTTTATTTTGGTCGAAGGTAAGCTCAGTGTTCATGGAAAGACCACGTGTATAATATCTTCGAATGCACATCACAAGCCATTGAAAACAGTTTTATTAAAAGGTTGAAATTATCGTCTTTTTTAGATACAGTTTATTTTTTTTCTTTTTATTTCAAAAGACACCAACATTGATTAATAAAATACATTATCACCCTAGTATCCTAGTTACGAAATAGTTTTGAAGTATTCGGGACAAACGTACAAATATCTATAACACCAATCGTCCATACTGTACATGTTAGTTAACAATGTACCTGTATGTACCTAATTCTCATCACCTGTGTAATTATCACCTGAGTACCACGCTGTACCCAGTCAATGTTATCTTATCTAAAGGTCAACTGGTCTGTCCTAGATTCTATACATCTCTGTTTCACACGAATATTACCATGCATTAACACTTTAGGGCCGAACTGTACCTGTTGGTACCTTGGTAGGAATGTCTTGTCTTTGTGCCTAACATACATTGTATTATGTCTGGTTCTTGTGTACTGTATGAACTTCAAAGGAACGATAACATGCTTTTGTATATCTATCGTCTTGTTTCGCTAGAGATGTACATCAATTATCCTAGTTATGCATAATATACACACTTGTTCCAATGCTTTTATCATATACAATATGCAATTATGCACTGTCAAGTATACATCATAGTTGGTTCATGTGGTGTCAACTACAACTGTATAAATTAAATCCGTGTGAGTGCAATGAATATTTTTTTAGCCAGGCTTCATATAACGCCAGGTATTACAGGGTCACAAGTAAACATAATAGTAAATAAAATATAACAATAAGAAATACTTTAAGTTAAAAACTACAACCAAATAACATCAAGGTATTTTTACAGTATATTATTCCTAAATGTTATAGTTTCGGGAGCTCTTTTCACAAATGTCAAAAATTAGTCTGCTAAACCTGCCTATATTATTAGGCTTTTTTAATTTTTTTTTTGCCTAGTATATATTAGGCAAAAAAAAATTAAAAAAGCCTAATGATATAGGCAGGTTTAGCGGACTAGTCTTAAATATGTTCGAGTTGTCCCCCGTTAGGTATTGTTTAAGTTATTTCTTTCGAAGTGTATTTTTGTTATTCTGAACTTCAGATAGCTGTAATTATTTAAACCACAAGTTGTTTTAAACGTGTATATCTAATATCAGAGCAGCATTGGCGTTTTAGAATAAAAACAGGAAATTTGTCTTCCATATCATCTAAATTGTAGGACATTCAAATTTAATTGTTCTGGAATTCTAACTTTTTCCAGGTGGTCAATTCGTATATATCTTTATTTGACCGATTGTTCTAATTTTTCAATCATTTTGCCCATATATAACCCATTAGTGTCTGTTTAATAAAACACATTAACTTTGTTTTATGTTTGGCACAATGTTGTTATGTTTCTTGATAATGACATACTTGAATGTTAGATAATATAATTCTCTTATACAACAAAATATATCAGCCAAATTCGATTTTTTTCGTTTTATGTACATATGTATTGTTGACAGTTCCCATGCATGTTTTAGTAAAGTATTCGATGGTAACACCGATACCTGACCCTACAGGTGTCGGAAGTTTTAGACAATGTTGGGAAATGAAAGAGTTGTCTCTCTTTAATAAGATATGGGAAAAACATCGTGTCACATGATGTAGAATTAACACTATAGAAAATATAACATGTATAAGGATAAAACCTTCCACGAGGAGAGGCCGAAGGCGGAATCTAGCGAGGTGTGGGTCACAATGTTACAATAGAAACTGTTGAAATGGTTTGCAAAAAAGTCGAGTTTTCAGCGTAGTGTAAAAACCAAAAACAAAAATATATGATAATGAGATTGATAAACTATCGAAGTACAAAATATATGCCTGTCGGCTATCTTGTCAACAGCTCGGTCCCAAAATGCAATATTCAATAATAGGGTCCTAGGGAAACCTACAAATGAAAGTTGAGTCATATTCCTTCAGTACTTTCTGAGAAAAAAACTGGAACAATCTTCAAGTATCGAAATACCAGATGGCTGCTGGACCGACATCTTGTTGACGGATCGATTCAAAAATGCAATATGCATAACTCAGGTTCTCTAGAAGCCTACATATAAAATTTGAGAAAGATCCATTCGGTGCTTTCTGAGAAATAGCGGTAACAACCTTAACCTATCAAAATCCAAGATGGCTGATCGCCCCTGTGAGGAGGATATGAGTTCTGTCTCCTGATTGAGAAACACCATAGTTTATTAAAGTTTTATTTTCTGCTCCTTCTTAGCATTCAGCATAAAAGGAGTGGGACGACTAGTTCGCCCGATGTCAGTATAATGTGATCGGGTCGGGTGTGTAATCCGGTGTCTCTTGCGGTATGTTTCAGTGATATAGCACTATAAAAAAGGCATGAGTTTCCATTATTGCAAAAAAACGCAACACGAACATACCGCAGCTTCCCATAATATACAGACATTCACACGTAACCTCGCACAACATACACGCAACACACCGCATACATGGAAGGCCGTCTTTACATGACCATAGCTGTTAGGACGCTGATTAATCAAACAAACTAGGACACCAACAAATTAGCCAACCAACATTTCTGTTGGAACTGGTGTGCAACTGTGTATCTTGCTCTTCTGTTTTCATACTAGTTAGCCTTCTGGTCATGATCATCGATTATTTACAGTTTTTAAAAAGAGATGTTTTATAGATATAATACAGTACGATATAATACTGTACTTCTGCTATTTGACGTGCACCCTGGCCCTGGTAGGGCGTTAGAATTTTACCTACTGCCCCTATCACATCGAAAAAGCCGACTAAATTTAGGATCTTATCTTTTCTGTTCTTCCTAACTGCGTTCTTCTGAACGTTTCCATTGACACCAAAGTCTATAAAAGTGGTAGTTTCTGCTCCAGCTTAGCGAACAGCATACAGGGAGTAGGACGACTGGTTTGCCCGATGTCAGTATATCTTCCTATATTTGACATGGTTACTTTATTTTACCGGGGTAGGAAAAAGACAGCTCACACGCACTAGACAGTGACGTCATCAATACAGGCGGCGACCATTTTTACGCACATGGACGTTCATACAGGATGGGATATGTCGCTTGGTATCTTTGGTGGTATGCTTCAGTGATATAGCACTATAAAAAAGGCAATAGTTCCACTATACAAAAAGACAACACATCGTATACACAGCCCTAGCTGTTACTAGGACGTAAATGTAACTAAACAAACTTTGATGTTCACCCCTACCCTAACTAGACACATTACGTGAAGGTAGACAAAATTACTTTGTATTTGTTTGTGTTGTATGATACAATGATTGAGTCATTGATTGCATTCATAACAACTTCTTATCAATATGTTTGGTTTTGATTTGTTATTGCATTATCAGTATTAATTAATGTTATTAAAAATTAAAAAAAATGTATTAATTACCGGCGGATGATGAGTAGTAAACTTGTCATTGTAGATAAAGGGTGGATCTGTAGCGTCAATAGTTTGTTTGTGCGTTTGTTTTTGTTTAAATAAGTCTTGTTAATAAAAACAAGAGCTGTTGGAGAACAGCAAAGCTCGCCTATTCAGAAGAAGTTGATGTTCAAGTATTTACTATTTAAAAATATCAAGCAGTGCCCTCAGTCTATATCATTTTGACGTGGAAATATGACAAAGTAACAGACTCAAACCCCCCTAAAGGGCCCCAAATTGGTTGTATTATCACATTCAGCATCCATATACACTAGGAAAATAAAATCATAAACATTTATGATGACTTAAGCTTAAACAATTGACAAAATAGAAACTTGCTCAAAAACTTTAACATGGAAATATGACAAATTAAAGGGCCACTACCTTTCCGGAGCAAAATTTATAGGTTTTAAAAACATTAATAACAAAAGAAATTATAACAAATGGCTTAAGATGAGGTTACAACACCAACATATGCAAGATATATGTCTAATGTACGATAACAGTGGAAATTCATTTCGCTGTTTTGCCGTCTGGCGCAGTGATAGTCAACTACCGCGCGGCATTTAGGACGACGGCGGGAAACATAAAACGACCCGCGTTATGAAAATTAACATTTTATTTATTCTAATTAAACAGTATAGTTAATAACTTCTGCGACTCTACAAAATTATTGATCTCGTTTCACATTCCTATTTTAAAAATTAAAAGCCGTTTCGGAAAGGTAGTGGCCCTTTAACAGACTCAAAACACCCCTAAAGGCCCCAAATTGGTTGTATTATCACGTTCAACATCCATACACATTAGGAAAATAAAATCATAAACATTTATGATGACTTAAGCTTTAACAATTGACGAAACAGAAATTTGCTCAAAAACTTTAACGTGAAATGGGACGCCAACGCTGACGCCGACGCCGACGCCGGGGTGACAACATTAGCTCCCCCTATTCTTCGAATAGGCAAGCTAATAAAAAAGAGGACATAGCCTGTGGACGATATAACAGTAAAACTTTCATTTTTATGTTTAAGCGTGGATGCCATCTGTCCAACAGGAATTGTAGTGTACACATGCTGACACATTACGTCACCAGACACCAATCATCTTAATGTGTTAATGATCACCATATAACAATACTGTGACTACAACATTGCCTGATTCTTTACACACTCACTTGAGAACCATGTGTTCAGAGCAATCAATGCTGATATTTTTGTTTGTTTTGCACCTGAACATATCAAAAACTGAGTAGTGAAAACTCATTTCTAAGAGCAGAATATGATCTGTTCACGAAGATAATGATAGTTTCGCTCGTGGGACGACTGGTTCGCCCGTTGTCAGTATAACGTATTCGGCAGTACTATATAAAGGCCAAGACTTTCGTTCTAAAAGAAGAAACAACATAAATATACTACAGAATCCCAGAACACGCATATTGCACTTCATAAACGCAACACACCACATGCAGGGTTTTGGCAGTCGCACGAGATATTCGTGGAGGTAATGTTATGATTGGCAGTCACGTGGACAGAAAAGTCATTTTAGCCTTGCTTCTCACCGGAACGGTATTTTTTTGTTTTTAGTGGTTGGTGTTGGTTCAGCTAATGTACATATTTCATTTGATTTATATAAGTGCATATAACACATATTAATAGGGGCGTTCTTTTTATTATTGCTTCATTACGTATTACAAATTGAACAGAAATGCAGGTCAAGAATTGCTGACCCGAAATTCAGGTCAATATTTCTTGACATGAAAATGACTTAAAATTAACTAGAATTTCACATTAAAGATTTTGACCTGAATTTTTATTTCATTTTTTTATCTTTTTATTTTTAAAAACAACGCGTTGTATCTTAATCATTATGAAGTAAATATTATACATCATTCATCTCATTCTTTCATCACCTATTTTCAATCTCCCTGGTTTGTGCTTCTAATTGTCATACATATCACCCATTCACCTTCAATTTCAGTGTCGCCTTACTGGCACAAACATTACTATTTGTAGACAGCAGATTTGTATATTTTTTAATTTGTCATCATAATTAATCTCTTTCATCCACATATTCATAATCTTGACTCATACATACTTTTATATTCTTTCATAGTCAGTCTAATATACGATATAAACGTGACATACATTATATATATGTTATGTTGAGGTTAAGTGATAAGATATCATTCAGCTATTTTTTAAAAGAAAATACTGTGATGGTTTTTTTTTAAAGAAGAGGGAAAGCGGTTGTTTAATGGATAGATAAAGAAGGTAGACAAAAAAAGAAAAAAAAAAGAGAGAGAGAGAGATGGTAAGAATGATCTCAGAAAATGCAACTAATATAACATGCGTATGTAATTTTTGATAATAGTTAACTGGTTGATAATATTCCTTTTTAAAATTATTGAACCAGGGTTACAAATTGATTAAGCTATTCCATTTATTCCAATCATTGTCTAATTTATAAATTTAAAAGTTACCTTTGCTGACTAGTAGATTTTTTCTGTGAAGTATGCCTCCGTTATAAGTTTAGTTAAGGCACACACTGATACATTATCTTGGTAATATCTTGTTTCAGTAACGACTTATTTCTTCAAGTATATCTTTGTGATTTCGAATTATTTCACCATTATCTTTCCCTATTACAGGGAAAATTTAAGAGACAAAGTTGCTATTCTGAAGATTTGAAAATTAAGAAATTTTGACGTGAATTTGACTAGAATTTCTGGTAAATGTTAAGTGAATCTCGAAGGTCTAAAACTCAGGTTAGGAAATATTGCATGTGTACATATCAGTAAAATATCGCTGATAGATTTTCTTTAAGCTGGAAGGTCAACAGTTTAATTTCAGTGAATGTTTCAATATTAGGAATAAGATTCCTCCCATGAGATGAGACCAGTTGTTTGAAGGTGAATGTACCAATGAAATAACTGTTTCAACTAACAGAAAACACTGTGTTATGTATGACACTAAATACATGTAGTTATGAGATAAGGGAGATAACTCCTATAGCTTTATTATCAATACATCCTATAAAGGTCATATCATTAATCTAGGTTATAGAACTTTCTAGAATATTATCATGTATAAACAAATATGTTTGTAAACACGTTGATTATAAGTAGAGATCTAGAATGATCTATTTCCAGAAAGTTCTGTGTGTTTATTTGTTTACTGTTTTTAGTTAGATATTTCTAGAAGTAGAAGGTTCTCCAATATTCTTGAATTAGGGTTTAGCTATATATACTCCAACTGTCCAAGGCTAATCAGAACTGTAATGAGAACTGTAATGAGAACTGTAATGAGACATATCAAGATTTGTACAGTGCCATATTAGATTCTATTGGGAGAGCTATTGTGACTTTATCTGTGGATTATTACAACACTTTGTGTGGATTTATTCATATTGCCTGGAACTTTACAAATCATCTGTGGACATTCATTTTCCTCGTGGATTTGTGATTATTGTTAATTTGAAACCTGGAAGGATCAAGGATTATACCAGGACATTCGCATACAGATAAGTAACACTATAAATCATCGTACTACTCTTGTACCACCACCAATTACTTTAGACATTGTAAACCATCTCTGTATAATATTGTATATATAATTAAATTGTGTTTTGAATTTAGCTGCTGGTTTCTCATTTCTGTTATTCTTGCTTGTAACAACTGAAATACTTGATAGAGGAGCTACTTGTGGTAACGTTGTAATTGTTAGTGAACCAGTCAGTACAACGTTGTAATTGTTAGTGAACCAGTCAGTACAACATTGTAATTGTTAGTGAACCAGTCAGTACAACGTTGTAATTGTTAGTGAACCAGTCAGTACAACGTTGTAATTGTTAGTGAACCAGTCAGTACAACGTTGTAATTGTTAGTGAACCAGTCAGTACAACATTGTAATTGTTAGTGAACCAGTCAATACAACATTGTAATTGTTAGTGAACCAGTCAGTACAACGTTGTAATTGTTAGTGAACCAGTCAATACAACGTTGTAATTGTTAGTGAACCAGTCAGTACAACGTTTTAATTGTTAGTGAATCAGTCAATACAACATTGTAATTGTTAGTGAACCAGTCAGTATAACGTTGTAATTGTTAGTGAACCAGTCAGTACAACATTGTAATTGTTAGTGAACCAGTCAGTACAACGTTGTAATTGTTAGTGAACCAGTCAGTACAACGTTGTAATTGTTAGTGAATCAGTCAATACAACGTTGTAATTGTTAGTGAACCAGTCAGTACAACATTGTAATTGTTAGTGAACCAGTCAGTACAACGTTGTTATTGTTAGTGAACCAGTCAGTACAACGTTGTAATTGTTAGTGAACCAGTCAGTACAACGTTGTAATTGTTAGTGAACCAGTCAGTACAACGTTTTAATTGTTAGTGAATCAGTCAATACAACATTGTAATTGTTAGTGAACCAGTCAGTACAACGTTGTAATTGTTAGTGAACCAGTCAGTACAACATTGTAATTGTAAGTGAACCAGTCAGTACAACATTGTAATTGTTAGTGAACCAGTCAGTACAACGTTGTAATTGTTAGTGAATCAGTCGATACAACGTTGTAATTGTTAGTGAACCAGTCAGTACAACATTGTAATTGTTAGTGAACCAGTCAGTACAACGTTGTTATTGTTAGTGAACCAGTCAGTACAACGTTGTAATTGTTAGTGAACCAGTCAGTACAACGTTGTAATTGTTAGTGAACCAGTCAGTACAACGTTGTAATTGTTAGTGAACCAGTCAGTACAACGTTTTAATTGTTAGTGAATCAGTCAATACAACATTGTAATTGTTAGTGAACCAGTCAGTACAACGTTGTAATTGTTAGTGAACCAGTCAGTACAACATTGTAATTGTTAGTGAACCAGTCAGTACAAACATTGTAATTGTTAGTGAACCAGTCAGTACAACGTTGTAATTGTTAGTGAATCAGTCAATACAACATTGTAATTGTTAGTGAACCAGTCAGTACAACATTGTAATTGTTAGTGAACCAGTCAGTACAACGTTGTTATTGTTAGTGAACCAGTCAGTACAACGTTGTAATGTGCCATTATATGGAAATGTTAAATATTTAGAAAATTAACTTTATGTATAATTCAATGAACACACTTAGGCTACTATAGGTACACATATAGCCTTAGGCATCAGGTCGCAGTAACCAGACGGTTATAGACGGTTATATGTATATGCCTTGTAGCTATCATGACCAAGTCAACAGATTTCGATACACTATTACTTAAGTGCGTATTCGTGACAAGAAGTTGTCAGATTACTTAAGAAGGATATGTACTCTGACATTTATTATAAAACTGATTGATGTTGAATGTCCATGTATCTCTATATAAACTAAGATTTCACAAGGTAACGGAGTCGCTCTTAAGGACTCCACGAATAAACACCAGAAGCTACCAACACGTGTTTGAGTCCTACATATACACACCACTACAGAAAATACAACAAACTACAGAACTTCTACATTTCATTGGTGCTGTGACCAGGATTTAGGATCTGGGTTGCCTTGGCCACATCGAAAGTACTACCGCTAATTGCTGATCACCGGTTTACAGGTATGTGGATTTTGCATTCTTGATCCATTTTTTGTGAACATTTGCTGTTAGTTTGTCCACCTAGAATTTTTTTTTTCGTTAATTTCGCATTTACGTATCAATTTTATACATCACACAACACACATTAACAATGTCAACTGAACAGTCTGAAGAACCACAACACACACCCACAACCTACGCTATTGAGCTATTAACGGCCAACGCCACAAGTGTCACAAATTTAATTCATAATCAGTCTCAGAGACTTAAATTGTTAGAAAACACAACTAATAAATTAATCCTTGCAGACAATTCTTGGTGTGCAGGAAAACGTTTTAGTGGGGACCGCTCCCAATTTGAACAATGGATGCGGGACATTGATAAACAGGCACATATAACTGGCAACCACAACAAAAAAACATTTACTAGCGCTACAATCCTCCACAGGTCCCGTTTGTGAATTCATCCAACGTTACATAAAAGGTCTCGAAACTCCAAATTGGACAGAATTAAAAAACCAACTTACTCGTTGTTTTGGCGACATTCAGGGTGCGTCCCATGCTTTTGCGCTATTAAAACAAATCACACAAAGGCCTAACGAACCAGTGCAATTATTTGCACAACGTATCCTTTCCTTAGCTGAGAAAGTATATGAGGGGCATAACCTAGATTCTCCTATTGTTGAACAACAGTTAGTAAGATTTTTTGAGGATGGTTTAGAACTCCCAGATATTCGATTGAAAGTGATGCGGGGGGAATTTACTAGTTTTGATAGGGCAGTAAATTGTGCAATGCGCGAAATGAACATTCGTCATCAATTTGACATTCGTTGTCAAGACCGTCCATCACACCACAAACACCATCAACAAACTTTACACAAACCACACCATTTACACATAATCAGCCAATTAGAGAAGAAGAACCAATGGAAATTGACGCCGCACGATTAAAATCAATTAATGCATTTACCTATGATCACAATAAAACACATTCAAACACTACAAAGAGTCGACCACACCAATATCCTAACAACCACTACCATACATCCCAATACAACGACGGATATCACCATACACGTCATTATCCAAGGGAATACACAAATTCTAATCCACAACCTTATGAACACAGTCCACACCAAAACCCATATCGACATAGCAATACACACCACCCTCCGGGTCGACCATTTATTATCTAACCCAGGTCGACAACATGTATACAATTCCAGTCAAAACATATCTCAATACCATCGCCCTAGGGGTCACGTCCAAAATTACACATATTCACCTGGTCAAAGCTATCACTCACAGCATGGTAGGTCACGCCAGTTCAACAAATCCTACCCCCAGGGAAACTAATTAAGGCTCGGTTTCGTGAGGCAGATATCGGGTCACAATCAAATCGGTTGTCTTATACAATTAATACTGTAGGCAGTACTCCTAATTCATGTCAGATTAAAATCAGTAAACAAAAATATCGGAGTCTTTTAGATAGCGGTGCTGATTTGAGCCTCGTTCATTACAGAGTTATTGAACAATTACATCTTACACATTCTATTCAAAGAAGTTCTGTTTACTTGAAATCTGTAAATGGTAACAAGCTTGATGTCTCGGGGAAAATATCCTTAAATTTCACAATTCGTGGAGTTAAATTTTCACACACTTTTTGCGTATCAAAGGACATGTCTAGAAACTTCATTTTAGGCAGAGATTGGTTTGTTAAAGAAGGAGTTAGTCTTCATTTTGATAAACATGCTTTAAAAGTTAGGAACATCCTAGTACCGATCATCGATGATTATTTTGTATCGTCTATTGTCCGTCTACCACAAAAAGTTGTTTTACCACCTCAATCTAGCACAGTGTGTACAGGTAAACTTCCCCATTACAGACAACTGCATGGATCTAAACTATTTCACATAGAACACAATCATTCTACATCAGCACCATATGAACCAGACATACAAGTACTTGAATCAGTTTGTACCATTTCTGATTACAAAGCAAAACTTCCTCTCACGATTGTCAATTCTTCACAAAGAACAATCATATTACACAGGGGTTGTGCAATCGCTAAGATTACAGAAACACATGATAATGAGATATCATCTGTCATATCAGACAATAGTTCAAAAGAATCCAAACAAGAACAATCACAAATTTCACTTGAACATCTTGACACACCAAGCACTCATAAGAATTTGATGACACAAACTAATTTGGAAGGACAGAACATAGTTATTTTTTGCTGATAAAAGACACAGATCTCACTCGCACGGACTTTGTTCAAACTTGGGACTATCGGACACAGGTAACAAGTTCACCCATGATAAATCTATCGTCCTTATCGTACTCCTAATGCTACAACCAACAAGAGAAAAATTATCAGAAAACGCTATTGGACGACCATGTTTTAGACAGCAATAGGTTATTATATCCACCTTCTAGTTCTCCTTGGAAAGTTTTCCATTGTGTTGTTAGGTCCAAAAAGGAATGAATTAGGTTAGTGAGTCTTTAGAGTTTGTATAGATCTACAGGAAGCTGAAACGCCTGATCACAAAACAAAATTCTTTACCACTTCCTGTTCATTGGATGCGATTTTGGCTAAAAGACTAGGAAAAGAGTATGTATGTTCACTTCCATTGATCTTATAAGCGGGTTACTGGCATGTACTCCCTTAATAGCCAGAAGATACGAGAGGATAGGATCTGCGGGCTCGCCGGGCATCCGGGCTGTTCGGGGGTGCGTTGATGAGTGGGTAAAAGAGTGGGTGAACGTCTTGTTGACGGCAGCCCGGTGGGGTGGAGCGGCTTGCTGCGTGCCGGCGTCTCGGACTCTGATTGACAAAGGCCCCCCACCCACGCCGCAGGTGTCCCCAGGTTGGCGCCTCGTTCATCACAGACAGCGCTCTCCCTCTTTCGAATAACTGTTATACGGTTTTTTTGCATGTGTTTTGCTGCGACAGGCCAATTCGCCCCGTTGTTAGCTTATTACTTGATGACATCTATTAATTGTCCTCTTAAGTCATAGAAGACCCCCCCAAGGGACCACAGTTGTTCCCTATTCATGAATTGAAATTTTTTCAAGGCTTCGGAAGCATAAACACTCCTTTCCCGCTTCAAGTTGAAAATAATGTTCCCGTCTTTAAACATGAAACCAATTATTTGGGATTTCAATATCAAATCGACAAGGAGTTTGTAGGTTTAAATAACAGTTAACAATTAAGGTTGAAGCAATAAAATCGATGAAACATCCAACAGTGTGAAACAGTGGTCGGTCATTCATATCTCAGCTTTGTAGTTACTATCGAAGGTTTTTTATTCCCAATTTTTCACAGCTATTGCGGCTCTCCTTTGATCAATCTTACTAAAAAGTATGCAAAGTTTTTCTTTGGACATCAGAATGCCCAAACAAGCATTTAACTTTTTAAAAAGAGAGTTTGTCTAGTTGTTCCTTCTCTACTCACGTTGTAAATGATGTATATCCACATAAACACTATACCTTTATACCACAGAGATGATTCCTGATCACATGTATACGGTGCTTGTCCTTTCACAAACTTCGTGATACTGGAGATGAAATCAGATATAAATCCCCTGCGAGATAAACAAATCGAGAAAATACATATCTACTTTTTTATACCACAAACTTAAACCAAATATACATAGAGCCCGTGGTCCTACAGGTGTAAAAAAAAGGGAGGCTATGCTTATTCATCTATGCCACTCCTTAACAACACTTTTCATTCATTAACTTCTGCAATGGTTGCGGTGCTACATTTTATTCTATATCAAAATTGATAACAAACCCTCATATAGGCTTTGCTTAAACTACGTTTTGTCAAGAATCGTTAAAGTTCTATTATTGGGCCCCTGTCGTTCATGTGTCGTACAATGCAAACATTGAATACATCAAAGGCGGTAAGAATATTTATTATGCTGACATTGCTATCTAGACTTCCTGACACAGATACTATTAGTGATAGCAATGATGAAAATGACGAACACGTTGTTGATATCTCTGACAACACATTTCAGGTCAATGCTCTGAATTTACCAATACTTTCAAAACACTAAACAGTTTTCAGATTTCAGAATGCCCACTGAGGATATTCCAGACATTGACAGTCATACATTTTAAAAACTATAACATGGCCCATGAACAATCTAAAGACTTTAATACATTCTCCATATCAAAACAAAAATACAAGAAGGAAGGAGAAGACAAACAAACACGTCAATTCATATTATGTGATTGACATAGTATATTACATAACAAAACCAGACTCAGAAGCAGAACTCAGACTTTACATACCAGAACATTTGACAAAAGCTGTCATTACACAATATCATGATCGTACAGGTCATCAAGGTATAGATAGGACTTATCAGGCAATCAAAAGAAAATACTATTGGCCCAAACATTTTCAAACACCTAGAACAAATACATCATAAGCTTGTCTCCCATGTCGACAGATCAGCCACATTTTACACCACAAGTTCCCAACAAGAAACAGATACACCAGCATTTCCCTTTGCAAAAGTGCAGAATGGATATCTCAGGGCCACATCACACAATTGTGTGAAATTTTTCCCACGTTTTGGGTGCCCTCTACATATTGTCTCTGACAATGGAAAGGAATTTGTAAACAAAATTGTAAAGGATGTCTGTCTTGACTTATCTAAACATCAATCACATCACAAACTACTAGTTTTTACAACCCCACAGGTAATTCCATGGTGGAAAGAAGCCACAGAACTCTAAATGGAATTTTATCAAAACTTCTACTTCGAAACTTCAAATGACCTGGGATGAAAACATACCTCATGCATTAGCTAGCATGAGTATTTCATGTCAATGAAACCTCAAAATTCAGTCCTTTCTATCTTTTATATCACAGAGACCCAGTATTGCCTTCTCTTGACACACTTTTGAATACCACGTAGGAAATACCTAGGTGAAGATTTTCACAAACACTTATTCAATGATCAACACGTCACAAATAACAAGGAGTTGTTTTTTAAAAAATCTCAAAGCAGCAAAAACTAAAACGCACAGAACAAGCTAAACAACACTTTACAAGAAACATCATTTAAGGTAAATGACGCAGTCTACTTGCGAAAATCACCAACGCATCACCAAACTTGAACCTAATAAATGGACACACCACACTTATCGCCATCATAGAACAAACAATCTCCCTCCCACATTTATCAATTAAAATCCAGCTAGGAGGCTTCCACCATACTTCATAATCACACGCAGAAACATTTAACATGCAGCAATACTTGAATGGGTTTATCCCACAAACCAATAAGTAGACAGTTCTGTCCTACTCTCGCAAAGCAACATTATGCTTGTTCCGCCCTACCAGCGTTGATTTCGAGGGAAGCGGGACAAGTGGACACAGACAAATGGACATTCCTCATCCACACACCATATCCACGTCCCTCCCGCACAAATAACACAAGTTCGAAAATAAACAACCCACAAATTGCTGTAAACTCCCCGCTCACCAATCATCAACGTGACAATTCATCAGTTGATGAAACCTGTTCCCCACTATTGAAACTTCAGATAGTCACAGAAACATATATATTAAAAAGGCAAACCTAGAACAGCACAAACATTACTTCCATTGACTTCTGCATGGAAAAAAAGGTATGTTCACACCTCCACACCAGTCAGATACAAAATTACATCCCCAGGCTGTACAAAGATAGCGAAAATACACAAACATACATTGACGGACGAGGCAAACTTTATGTTTAAAAATCTCATAGATATGCAATTGCTCAAATTATATTACAAATTGAACATGTCTTTCAAATTATACTATTATACACAGTTTTTGGCCCCTTATTCTCATTGTTATTGATATAATATGTTTTTAACTAAGTTTACTTTTGTTTTTTTTACAGTAAAATAGATAAATTCGCAATGAGAACTGTTTATCTTCTTTCTTGCTTAACTTACCATAGTAATAGCAATTAAAATTAATGAAAATGTTGTATTCAAAGAAACTGATACCATAACTTCTACAAAATCCAAATGGTTGATATCATATGCCATAAATTTCAATGACTACCACAGGTTCATCAATGTTATCTTTGATGATATCAACACAGCATCTACCTTAATACAAAATTCTGTCAACCACACCACACCAAAAAATAACGACCTGAAGTACCCATTATATTTTCACAATTACAAAAACAGTTAGATCTCTTTACCACAGAACACGACAACTTGCTATCAACCCTTGCTGATTTTAAATCTTTACCATATCACAAAGCGATCTATTCTCTCCCTTTGTAGGTAGTGCACTTAGTTTTCTTTTTGGCACCACATCCGAAAGTGATCTTTCATCTATAAAGACACATATCAATACCATTTCGAGAAATCAACAAAAAATTAAACATGTTTTGGAAGCAAACTTATCTATTTTAAACGCCACACGATTTGATGTTGAGGCTAATCGCCAGAAAATAAATTCACTTGTAGATTCTTTTCGTAAATTTAAAGAAACTGTTCTTACCGGTACGAATTACTTACACAGAGCCGTATCAAATAATTATTATTTCACCATGACATTTGCTCATGTATCTACCTTTATTTCACATGTTAGGCTTATTCTTGAAAATGCAATAATTCACATTCAAAACCTAAAACTTCAACTCAACATGCTCTCATTAAATCACCTTTCACCAAGCACTATCACACCATCTCAACTTCGACAAACACTCTTAGATATTCAAAACAGACTACCACGCACATTAGAGCTCCCATCCAATCCACAATCTAATATCTGGGAATACTATCAATATTTAACTTGTTCTACATTAATAGACTCGGAACAAATTGTAATTGTTATACCTATACCATTAATGGATGCAGTGAATAAATTTCGTGTATATCAAGTTTTTATTATTCCAGTAGCCTATGCCTCTTACTTCCAATTCTAAATCTTCAAATCAACAAGATTGTGGAGCTTGTAAATTTAGTTGCCAAATACCAATTAGAAACGTCTTATTTAGCTGTGTTTGTATGTATGTATGTATGTATGTATGTATGTATGTATGTATGTATGTATGTATGTATGTATGTATGTATGTATGTATGTATGTATGTATGTATGTATGTATGTATGTATGTATATACAGTATATAGTGTGTACTGTATGCATTAGTTAAAAATATGTTGTATATTGTATATTGTGTAGGTGTATGTGTTGAAGTAGAATAGATAAAATTCAGTTTAAAAAAAAAAATTTGCTGTTAGCTGGTGGTTAATTGATTCTCTGCTGCTCTGAGTGAAAAAAAAACAGCAAAAAAAACAAAAATCAACAGTAAGGTCAAATATGTTATTGTTTAAATGGTAACTCAACAGTAAGGTAAATATGTTATTGTTTAAATGGTAACTCAACAGCAAGGTCAAATATGTTATTGTTTAAATGGTAACTCCACAGTAAGGTCAAATATGTTGTTGTTTAAATGGTAAGTCAACAGTAAGGTCAAATATGTTGTTGTTTAAATGGTAACTCAACAGTAAGGTCAAATATGTTATTGTTTAAATGGTAACTCAACAGTAAGGTGAATATGTTATTGTTTAAATGGTAACTCAACAGTAAGGTCAAATATGTTATTGTTTAAATGGTAACTCAACAGTAAGGTCAAATATGTTATTG
This sequence comes from Argopecten irradians, assembly GCF_041381155.1. NCBI lineage: Eukaryota > Metazoa > Mollusca > Bivalvia > Pectinida > Pectinidae > Argopecten > Argopecten irradians. The sequence goes on along the minus strand of NC_091138.1, from coordinate 6,557,952 downwards.
TTTAAATGGTAACTCAACAGTAAGGTAAATATATGTTATTGTTTAAATGGTAACTCAACGGTAAGGTCAAATATGTTATTGTTTAAATGGTAACTCCACAGTAAGGTCAAATATGTTATTGTTTAAATGGTAACTCCACAGTAAGGTCAAATATGTTGTTGTTTAAATGGTAAGTCAACAGTAAGGTCAAATATGTTGTTGTTTAAATGGTAACTCAATAGGTCAAATATGTTATTGTTTCAATGGTAACTCAACAGCAAGGCCAAATATTGTTATTGTTTCAATGGTTTCTCAACAGTAAGGTCAAATATGTTATTGTTTCAATGGTTACTCAACAGTAAGTTCAAATGGTAACTCAACAGCAAGGTCAGATATGTTATTGTGTAAATATTAATTGTCCAGCAAGGTCAAATATGTTATTGTTTAAATATTAACTCTCCTGCAAGGTCAAATATGTTATTGTTTAAATATTACTTCAATACCGGTTTATTTTTTTCCATTTTCACAATGTATCAATAAATTGTCTGGACACATTGGTGTATGTATTCTTGAAACAGATGACTTAATTTTTACGTCTTTGACAATTGGTCGTTTAAAATTGATAATCGAATTTTTGACCAGTGAGAAAAGAGGAATATCAGATCTGATCATCATGTGTTTTACTTGTTTACTTGAGCAAAGAAATAGTAATTTCCCAACTATGCCAAATATGTGTAAATCCACTGAAATGTCAAGATATGATGACGTAATAAAACGATGATAAAATTAACAACATTATCAAAATAGGATGAGAAATTAAAGGAAGAATGAATCTGATTCTGAATAAAAAACTAAGAAGAGCTGATCATCTAGTACACATTTATCAATATATTATGTTCTACACTGATATATATCCAGATATCGTTCATCAAATAAGATAATAACTATGCCTTGGTTTGTTATAGTTACGACATGGCTTTTTTGTTACAGTTACCAGATTGGTTTGAGCCGTTGAATTTTGCGGCAGTATCGCTGCTGTATGGTAACAGTGCTATAAACCCGATGATGTACGGAGGGATGAACGAAAACTTCCGAAAGGGTCTGAAAGACCTCATCAACGGAATATTTACCAAACATAAGGACAGAAGGAGTGATTCTGCCAGGAGTCTTAACATATCGGAGACAAAACAATCTGTGATCAGTAAGTATAATGGAAATATGCACAGAGATTCCATACAGGCGTTTTCTAACGCCGGATTTCAAGAATCTGACACTTCGGATAAAGTGAATGATACTATCCATAACATGGAGAGTGATACCGACGGTAACAAGACGTTAAATGGATGTATTAACCCGTCGTTGGAGTTATAAACCGATGGACCATAGGATTGAATCGTGGGCTAATTCTGTTGGATTTCTGTGTTATCAAAGGCAATGGTGATATGCTCTTAACATGTGTGAAGTAAAAAGTATTGGTTCACAATTCACTTAGATTGAAAGGAAAACTCTCCGTGGATGATCGGCTATCCAAAGCTGTGATGGTCATTATAACGCTTTGACATAATAATTAATAGGATATGTCAAAATGTGAAAAGGTACTTTATTATAATGCCTTTTTGAAGGAAGATGCTACGACAACGTCATCAGGTAGTAGATATTTATTGGGATATTTTTCATGTTTCATTTCCTGTAATTAGGAGACGAATTATCGTTAACATTTGATATATTATTTCTAATTTACTGACCAACATAATAGTATTGTAACCGTTTTAGTTTTCTTCTGCTATGTCATATCGTATTATCATAACACACAAATAAAATATTTCTCTTTTGTAACATCACAGACCCAATTGTACTTCATACCCCAATACAATAACATAATATTCTATTCGTGTTGCGAGAACCTTAAATAGACGAGCAATGGTTATCGAATTAAATTGTATTATAAAATATGGAATATTTCTCCACATGTTGATTTAAGATTATTTTAGAGTAACCATATTGCCGGTCATAATGATTGACATCAAAGTATTGTAACGACAAGTATTTCATATGATACAAGCTGAAGCCCAATGTCGATGTAGATCAACTAGATGTTGTGTATCTAGGTGGAATCGGCCTTCGTACTCTCTGGGAGACTATGTAAGACAATTGTTGTTAAAGTGAGCTGTCGCCTGAAGTGTAGCTGAAGTGAGGTAGAGTGACAGCTAAGGGGTGTATACCACCTTATATAGATAATGGCTAATCTAGGATTGACCACCTGTACAGACACATTCCACACAGATAGACAATACAGGTACAACATAGACAGGTAGATATATTAGCTTATGTACTTTATTTATCAACAATTATCACAGATATTCACAGTAATTAAATTTTCTTATCCTTTTCAAAAAATGCGGAATGAAGCATGATCAGTAGTCCTCATTAAAATCATGTAAGAATGATGCATTTTATTGAGGTTATATCAACGTAAGTAAAATGTTAACAAAGTGATACATTGATATAGTAAAAAGCAAAGGAATGTTCGTAGATTATTTACCGAAATCTTTAAGTTGGGAGAGACGATTAAATTATTCACATTTCATACTTTCGTAAGGTATGGTATGTAGCCAGCAAAAGTTCCGGATGAAAGAATGGAAATATTGATTTTAAAAACAATTTTGAAATTCATAAAGTCACATGGTATCAGCTAGAGATACATACGATAATAAATTGTTTACGAAATATGTTAGAGAATTAATACATAGGTTATCATATATAAAGTAAAAATATACTGACTGATTTCGTCAATACAACAAGGAAAATAACTACTTCAATTTATGTTTAATTGTATTCATTCCTGCATTTTGTTACCTTTTTTTGTCATTGTAATAAATATGAAGAATTAAAGCACTTGCACGGAACAAATTACAGAAAACAGAAATATTGAAATATTGCATAATTCTAGATGTGTAAAATGTATACCGATTATTATTTTTTAAGAACCAAAATGAAAAAGATAAAACATCATTATTTCGATCAATACATTAACATAATAATAGAAGGTATAAAACATAGATTAAAAAGCAATGAGCACAATGTTAGGACGAGGGGATTATACAGTCAACTAGTATGTACAAATCTTATTGCATATATAAACAAATACAATGGCACGCCAAACGACTTATTCGTACATAGACATTTACGTAAACATCTCCATTTTCATCATAAATACAATATGTCGGTAGCATTCCACGTATCGACTAATATTCACTGGAAATTGGAAACAAACATTATAGTACACATACTGTATATATAACGAGAAGTACCCAAGGGATTACGGCAGACCATTCTGTTAAGTCATGATTTTCTTTGTTTTATTTCCTACAAATTATCTGGTGCATGAGTAAACCTCTTGTTTTTGTTCACAGTCGAAGCAGGCAACGTGACAGCACCAGTGGAAGCGACAGTTACATGTTGTTTTAATAGTGACCACCTCACGTCGCACCCGTAACCCACAAGCCTTACACAAAGTCCGACAACTCCGTCTTTCAGCTGCACTTTGTTTAACTCCCACCTTGTTCCTAGAGCACGGCCTTCCCAGAGTTCCGTTCAGGGAGAGACTATAATTTGCTTTACAGTAATTTGGTGATTTTTCCAAAAACACAAGTTGTTTGCTAGAAATCATATTTAATTTAACACCATTCACATCATTGCCCTGTCGTAGTTTTCCGTCAAAGAAATTAACGTGAACTGCTTTTTTGTACTTTCGTTTTAAATATTGTCCGATAGATCGGAAGCTTCCGAGTTGTCTCCAGCAGGTTCGCACTGAACAACTTCCGGAAACACCATGACATTTACATATCAAATGCGTTGTTTTTCGTACACTCTGAAAAGGAAAAACAATAATTATAGGAATATTCTACACGTGAAGGACATAAACCGTTGTAGACATAGAAATAAACAGTTTAAAATAAACGGTAGGGATATCCAACAAATCAAACTGTTAGGACACAATTGTTTTCTAAGAGAGCATATATTTGTTCATACTAAATTAATAAGTAACATATTCAGCATTTTGTGTTAAATCATCGATTTCGTTTTACCCACCATTCGTCCAGCGCCGTTGTTCTGTATAACAGTGGCGGCGTACGAATCCTTGCCCTTCTGCATGGAGATGAGGTAGTGCTTGGAGACGGAATCTCCGAATTTGATATTGTCACTACAGCCACCCCAGCTCCAGTTATACCCTCCTGTGGAGACAAGATAAGGAGGTTATGACATTGTAAAACAAGAAAAAAAACCTATATTATTTTTAATAAAGCTAAGACGATTGTTTAACATTCTACCTCAAAAAAGCAATGTACATAAACATGTAGTAGTACGGAGACAATCTAACATGACGCAAAAATACACATAGATTTTACAGTGAAATGCGTTCAAGCGTCCGGAATTGCCTTTCGGATCGTTCAAACCACAAATCACGTGAATAGTTTCAACCAGTCGTACGCGCGTTTATCGGCTCGAGAATAGCGTCAGTCAAACTGTGGGCGGAGTTTAGTAACAGCGATAATCTAACTGAGGGCGGAGTTTACCTGTTATAGCTGTTACACATTCAAAAACTTTCGTAATTTCAATCATTATTACCGCAACAATTTGGCATACAAAATCGTAAAATAAAAACAGCATTACGTGTATGTATATAGTCATGACCTACAGGTACATAGCCATAGTCACAGGTTAAAGTGAGTGGAAATTTGGTATTTGGTATCTTAACTTAATAATACTATTTTATTTGAAATCACATGAGCTAGAGAGTCGTTACTTTATACATGTACATGTATATTCCAAACGTCAAATTATGCTTTCTTGAACTACAATAGAGGGTTTTTAGACACAACTTATCATAGGTTTGAATAGAAATCTACATATTTATTAAGCATACTTTTAAACATTACGATTCAAACAACTAACAATTAGACGTGGGATGTCTGCTTCCGGATGAAACATCTACATTAGGCCAAACAATGTCTGTTTAGTGTTACCCAACCGACCCTAATTTTTTACCCCCGACCCTGATTTTTTTTTTCTGTACCTAAAGGGATACTCCAATTAATAGTTTTACTCTAGGCCAATCTAATCTGTTAATACCTTCTTCATTAGTCAAATCTCCAATTATTCATTGTTAAATAAAGAGTGAAGAGTAAAAGACACTAATGTTTAATCATTTTATTGATAAATAGGAGCCATATATCTGTTTAGTAAACAGCTCGCTATTGCATCTGAACTTGACAAAAAAAATATATATATATATAAAAATTAAAAAAGAATCGCTACCTACCGACCCTATTTTTTTGCCAATGTAACCCTAAACAAATATATTTTTGAGCTTATATATACAGCTACAACCGTGTATGTTCCAGGGAACGTTTTATGAAGCTATCAAGATATAGTGTTGTTGTCTTTCGATGGTTATATGGTACTATTGAATTAAAAAAACATGTTTGAAACCTTTTATCTCCAAGTGTATGCTAACAAATCTTTGGTACAAAGGTGTGACCAAGTCAAATCAGTAGATTTCTTTGAAGTCAACATTGTTTGAGCTACACTACATGGAGTCTAACCAATCGAGGTAACTTCCCAGAGATTTCATTGGCTGTCGTAACAGAATGTTACAACATTTGAGGGAGAAGTCTAATCCGGACGCTTGAACGCAGTTCACTGTAACCTAGCTGAGGGCGGAGTTTACCTGTTATAGCTGTTGCACATTCAAAAACTTTCGTTATTTCAATCATTAATACCGCAACAATTAAAAACAGCATTACGTGTATGTATATAGTCATGACCTACAGGTACATAGCCATAGTCACAGGTTATAGTGAGTGGAAATTTGGTATTTGGTATCTTAAATTAATAATACTATTTTATTTGAAATCACATGAGCTAGAGAGTCGTTACTTTATACGTGTACATGTATATTCCAAACGTCAAATTATGCTTTCTTGAACTACAATAGAGGGTTTTTAGACACAACTTATCATAGGTTTGAATAGAAATCTACATATTTATAAGCATACTTTTAAACATTACGATTCAAACAACTAACAATTAGACGTGGGATGTCTGCTTCCGCATGAAACATCTACATTAGGCCAAACAATGTCTGTTTAGGGTTACCCAACCGACCCTAATTTTTTACCCCCGACCCTGTACCTAAAGGGATACTCCAATTAATAGTTTTACTCTAGGCCAATCTAATCTGTTAATACCTTCTTCATTAGTCAAATCTCCAATTATTCATTGTTAAATAAAGAGTGAAGAGTAAAAGACACTAATGTTTAATCATTTTATTGATAAATAGGAGCCATATATCTGTTTAGTAAACAGCTCGCTATTGCATCTGAACTTGACAAAAAAAATATAAATATATATAAAAAAAAAAAAAAATCGCTACCTACCGACCCTATTTTTTTTGCCAATGTAACCCTAAACAAATATATTTTTTGAGCTTATATATACAGCTACAACCGTGTATGTTCCAGGGAACGTTTTACGAAGCTATCAAGATATAGTGTTGTTGTCTTTCGATGGTTATATGGTACTATTGAATTAAAAAACATGTTTGAAACCTTTTATCTCCAAGTGTATGCTAACAAATCTTTGGTACAAAGGTGTGACCAAGTCAAATCAGTAGATTTCTTTGAAGTCAACATTGTTTGCGCTACACTACATGGAGTCTAACCAATCGAGGTAACTTCCCAGAGATTTCATTGGCTGTCGTAACAGAATGTTACAACATTTGAGGGAGGAGTCTAATCCGGACGCTTGAACGCAGTTCACTGTAGTCAAAGTGTTAAAATTGTTTTCTTAATTAAAAAAAAAATAATTGTTTGGATGTAGACATCAAAATTGTAAGTATATTCTTAATTCAAATTTTCTTCCAATTTTTTTTTGACTGAGTTTTCATGGTTACCATCCGATATATGCATACATTAATAGAATATAACTGTTTTGTCATGCTTGCCTACTGATACGAAACAGTAGAGTGCAATCTTTAACAAACTGAATATTTGCTGAAAATATGTAGGCACCCTAGACACATCTTCAGGAGAAATACTAAGTTTGTACAAGGGTGCCGTCTATAGTTTCTAGATGACAACTTTAGCACACATTAACAAAATTTCCACATTTTCAAAATGTATGCATGTTTTGAATGGTTATTTTCATTTCAACAAATTTCATCAACATGATGTTGTCGTCAAAAGGATCGAATAACAGGCAAAGCCTATATGAATTCAATGGTAGAAATTCAAAATAGAATGGTTATCATAGCCACTTCACATACAATCATATTCAATATTCGAAATTGAACAAATTAATGTCACTAAATAACAGGCTTAAACAGACAGAATTGGGAAACGGGTCTATACAAAGTTCTTTGAATTAGAATTAAGAGAAAATGTTTTGAATTGATATTTTTAAAAAGAAATTGAGGAATACTGTTTATTCTGTTAACGCTATATATGATAGATGATAGTGGACACTAATGAGATAGCCAGGAACACGGATGCTACAACCTTATACACTGCGCCGATATTCCAGGCCGGGGACAAAAACTGCTTAATCATACGTTCAAATAGAGTTATTTATAGAAAAAAAACGCCTACACCACAAATTCTTGAATGACCATGAAATTAAATCCTTGCTATATTTAAAGGTATTTATGAATAAGTGTGCCGGATAATTATAAAAATCTACTTGACTAATCAATAATCTGTTCACACTTATACAGATCATACGTACATACAGTACATCTTGACATTACGAAGCGAGCCGACAAAATAAGCTTATTCATTAAAGTATCCCGAATCTGACCGTTGGTCAAGGTATTGGAGTGTAACTAACACGATAAAGTGACCATTTTAAGGAGTCCCCAGACTCTCTCCGGGCGGAGGGCGTTAAGATTCCAGTAAATTGGCTGTACCATCCTTAAGTGGGGATTATAACGCTGAAATCGCGCTTTCCTTAATACTATAATGATAGGATCAACAGCTTGAAGTTTCCGGAATTTAATATGAAATTTCCCGTGTCTTCACATGTTTTTTTCGTTGACCGTACCGATAAATTTACATTCTTCACAAGTTTAAGCTGACCTTTCCTTTAACAACTATCTTACTGACCAGAATTAAGTACACACTGTACCCGTTATTTTCAGTATAGATCTAATTCTACATTCTTTCTGATGGTGTAATACAAGCATAGTAAAACTTTATGTTTAATTTTCTCGTTGGATGCACATACAAAAACGTGTATCAGGTTTTAAGATTTGAAAATGTTAACAAAACATTTATGAAGCTTCAGCGAACGTTTTATGATCTCAGTAGAAAGTACTTTTTATCTTCATAAAACATGAAATTATAATTGTTATGTTTTTCATAAGATAAACCGTGTGGTTCGCCACTAGATTTATATTTTTTATATAAAGTGGTATGACTTGACCTATTTGTCCTACTTTTGAGGGCAGAGTGGCGAACGGTTACTCTTTTTTTGTTGGAGTTCATGTACACACTGCATTGCATTTACAATGCTTCTAATGGCATATATAGTTTGGGTTATGTTGGAATTTGTTAAATTTTTGATCGATGAATATTTCAACGAATTTATATTTACCTTTGACGCCATTTCGCGAGTCATCGCACGCACACACGGGATTCCCGCCAAGGTTACATTGTGACGTCAGATCAAACATGATGCTAGCAGAATATATTGCATGCACAAATGCTGTCTCTCGATTGGCTGAAATAAAAATTGATTCATTTTAATTATTCATACACACCAACGATTGCTTAATATTTGCATAAGGCTATGAAACAGAATGTTTTGAGCCAAATAAAAGTAAAGAAAAAAACCCTTTTGTTTACATCAAGCTATAAATTATCTTTAAAGTGTGAAAATAGAAAAAATAAATATAAAAAAGATAAAGTCTTTACGACAAAAGAAAGAAGTAGATACATGTAATAGAAAGGAGGTCTTTATGAATGATCCATAACAATTATGTTATGTATTTATACAGAGGCTTCAGTAATAACATCAATGTAATATCCTCATTTCGATGGACCTCGTTATCACAGATGTTGAGTTGTTCAAGACGAAATACACAAACAATCTAGGACCTACTATGTTAAACGTGTGACAGTCGAGCAGGGTATAGGCTTTAACTCCGAGATGTATGGAGAGTGTGATCGATCATGTTTGGCAGTCAGTGACTTCATGCCTGGAAGCTATGAAATCATGAAAGGGTAGACTACGTCATACGGTGACAGATACGTCAACTACCCGGCTTTTATCACGTATGTGTTATGACGGGAAAATGATGAAGGAATATTTACACTGGTAACTATTAATATCTAAGAACCATGGATGTTTTCAAAGTGTTGGCACTGTGCTTGGTGATGGTGACGCTTACGTCGTCCATTAAGGATGGGGACCAGCCTAACGCCGTTAGACGTAAGTTGTTTGTCTTGTAGTGAATGTTTATGCTGTGGTTCACACCGGAAGTTGATACACCTCCATGACGGCAAATAGATTTCATCATTTCATTTCTGAGATGCCATAACGTATATATGGAAGTATTGTATCACATTAAAATTTTGACCATCTTACTATTTGATACTGACATGTTTTTACACACACACACACACAACATATCCATTTACACGTCAGCATAATCTCCTGTCGTTAATTACATGACTGAAAGTCACGTGTTTACCTGTCAGAGGAACCACAACCATTATTCATGTTCCTACACCACTAACAAGAAATAAGCAAGTTCGATTTGATGCCTATATGAATTGTTAAATTGTAAACAAAGTTTGTCTTCTTATACAGTAGTAATGAATGAAGTGATTACACACTGATATTACTATTATACAGTTTTTAGGTTTCTACTAATAAAGCGACACTTATTAAACACCCTGTTTTAGTGTAATGATAAGATGTATGATGCATTCGATATTTTTGTGTATAATTATAGATGATGTTGAGGTATACAGAAAACACTTTATCATGGCCTTCGAACAGAACCCTGACACAGTACTAGACGCTCTGATGGAACAGGAACAACGGAGAAGGAACCGCCAACACATCCAGCCCCGGAGACGGCATCCACCGCCCTACGTCCGGTCACAGAGGGTGGTGGTGGACGAATATGGTCGACATTACATCTGGGACCACCACTTTGGCTATATGCCTGTCCACCCCTTACCATGGGACTACCCCGTTATGTGGGTAGATGGGCCGGACGGTCCCATTGCTATTCCTGTGGGGATCGAGCCTACCTATCCGGCCATAGAACCGGTGTTTCTAGTCAACCCTACCCCTACCCCGGACTCTTGTGACCCATTGGGGAGCAGAGCTTCATTACACGAACAAAACAAGCCTATGATGTCATTCTATGAACCTTGTAAGTCGTTAGCATCAATAATCTAAAGTGGCACTACACAAAGTGGTCCATTTGAACATTGTTTCGTAACAGATGTTCTCTAACTATATTATTTTATTAAATAACCGGTATATCTCAAATACTCCCAGAATTTATAGATATTATCTAAAATCCAACCATCCTATGATTATAAAACAATATTTTATGCATTATATTTCACAATAAGTCCAATGATAATATAATTTATCTCATCAATGATCTAATTTCCATCTGAAGTATAATTGATAATCCTATATTTTTCAGCCTCTGACCCGTGTACAGGAAAGCCACAGTCTGAATTCGCAATCACAGCAACTTCAGGAATGGCGGATATTTTGTGTATGCTTTGCCAGTACCTGAAAAATAAGCGCTGTGTCTGGCATTTTTGTGTTCATCCAGAGGGAGTATATCGAATCAAAATAAGCGAACATCTTAAAACTTGACTTTAGTTTTTTTTCACGTGTATCGTTATATTTTCCTAGGGGAGCGTTTCAGATTACATATGTCAAATAAAAATACTGATACTGCCATCGGGTTAACCAATTAATAAATATAATGAGTTCCACATTTCATCAATCTCGACGCAAAATTACAACCTAATAAATTTTTCTCAAAATAATACACAATAATAATAAAGAAAAAACCTCAATCGCTGTGATCTTGGCATGCGTTATGACCTTGGTGACCTAGGTTGGTGAATTGAGATATTTTCTCTACTATAACACGATGAAAAAGATTGTGTTTTCAAGAATAAATAAATACAATATATCAAATGAACCTTAGTGAATACAAACATTCTGTTATGTATATAAGTTTTCTGTCTGCTTTGCCAGTCGAATAATGTTTCTGTAATAAAATGCACTAGTTCATACTCTTACCTCTAATATTATGTATCTGTCTGTCCATATCGACGATTGGACAGTTCCATCTCTCCCATCTAAACTGATGACGACATTCTTTAGCTGCTCTCAGAGATCCACGCTCCATACTTTTCATAAACATTGTGTGAATCTATAAATAAAAAGAATATTTACATATAACACATGAATAGATAACATTTTATTAAATTCATAATATTAAACTATTTTGTTTTAATAGCTTTGTGTGCGGTTGAAATGATTCAAGTCTCGAGTGTTATTATGTATCGATTTTTTGCTCTATGTGGAAAAGAAAATCAATTTCATTTAAATTCATTAAGGTAATTTAATATTTAGAAGAACACATAAAAATAAAGCACCCACAAGAACACGATTGCGGAAAGATAGTTTGGTGTTGTGTATTAAGCTTTTGTGATATCATATTGACTTTTGACGTTTTAATGTTTAACATCACCAATGAAGCTTCAAATAATACTTAGTATTTTCGTTTTTGCGGACCATCATAAAAACTCAACAAAACTAATGAATTTTATATTGAACGAAATTTCTTGTTATACCTATACCATTTCAGTTTTACATTTTGTTAATAAACCTTATAATGTATGCACCATAAAAGTACAAAATTAAACAATAAAAACCTTTAGTGATAGGGCTAGGTGTACAAACGTTAGTTGGTAAACAAAATGAGTATTTCTATAAAATGAGGTTAAGTTTACGGAAGTCCACCTGACTTATTCTCTAGGTTATTTATGAACCTTGTTTGACATGATGTAAGGTGTCCTCCGTTGACATGTAAACAAAATTATCTTGATGTCATCAGATACATCATCAGTGCTGTTGATGGAATACCATGATAACAAATGAATATGAGGACTCCACAACACCGACTGCAATTTGATTGACACAAAAACAGCCAGGTACATTAAGGATAGATCGGTATAGTCCGTTATTCGATCCTTTTGATTTTTATAACCAGCTTATACTAATATACTTTGTTGAAGTGAAATCTAGGTGCAGTATTGAGATTTATAGAGTCTAGGTAACAAAATATGATAGTATTATCTCTAATGTCATCACGAACTATCACCTAACACTGACTTTTGTCCATGTATGCACTGTATCAATGTAGTGTACTAAAATGACGCTTTATGTTTATGACAATGCAAAAATGAAATGGTCAGTCAGTCGAAAGTAAATACATTGTTATATTTCTTCCTGATGGTATATTTTGAACAAGTATTGCTGTTATATCTGTGGAAATTCTACCACAAATACGTATAAACCTTTTCTGAAACGTATTTTATTGCGCTGGTTTAAATGGTTGAAAGATGACTCGTAACTTACTTCAATGGGACATAGAAGTACGACTAGGAATCGTTTATCAATTAACAGGAGTGTGAATTTCATTGTACTGATAAAGTTTTGTGGTCTGTTTCAACAAAAGATTAGATTCATTTAATGATAAAAGCCACACCTCGACAATTAACTGACATATTTGAATAAAAAATACAACTTAAACAATGTATTACAATGCTTGAAATTCCTGTGAGTAGACGACTTGTCTTGGACATAGATAAATGATTACATAAGTATGACAAGTCATTGTCTATAACTAAGCCCAACCTACCGGGCACTCGCCTGTCTCGTAATGGCGTTGGTCATGTCATTAATTGACTTATGTGACGGATTGAGTGTAAAATAACGAGATTTAAATCTACCGGGTAGGTCAAAGTTTACATAACTTAATTGTAATGATATCGTTTTAAATGGGGTTGTTTTGTCCACAATTGACAGAGGTTATACAGATAGATACAAAATAATTTCCTACAAATGTGGTGTTTTGTTCTTGACATTAAGATATGTGGAATGTGAATCCCCCCTGTACTTCGTGAATCAATTTTCAGACAGATAACACTGCAGTGTTAACACGCTCTTTAGGTCGATTTTAGAAAAACTGTCACGAAACACATTAAACTTCCCGATCAAATCTGGTCAGTTAATACACTGAAAACATTGGCTAATGACTTCTAGTTTAGCGTGTGGATTTATAATCTAATTATAAGCTAATGAGTGACTGCACGCGCAAGCTGTATTCAACACATATACTTAGTTGATATCGTATTGCGATTGTCTGGGCCATGAATGGCTCAGAGGGGGATCATATTTTCATTCATCATTTTGCCATAAAAGGACAATTGTACGAGTAGTTACGGGGTTTAGATAACGAGTCATTCTCAAGAGTGGGTCATCACCCATTAAACGCGCGTGCATTTGAGTCAATTACACTTCTTACCATATATGGCTAATTCTGTGTTAAAATATATTAACATATCTAACCCTCGTAGTCGTATTCCAATTAATCAGACTTGATGTTGCTTTACTACGTATGTGTATATCTTCTTTCGTGATAAATGTATTTTGTCAACTTAGTTCTGCACCTCGATGTCGTAACGGCAGAAAAAATATCCCAGTTCGATTACACGATCATCAACAATGAACAATCGTATCTACCTCTTTGGAAAATTCATATAAAAATGTAAATGTTCTATATGATTAAGTAACGATATAGATTACACAGAGATTATATAAATGATAGTGATCCTAATCTTGATACACAAACTGTAATGTGAAAACAACTTTACGGTACAGTTAGGGGTGGGAAGTAACTATGTCAAATATGTCTGGTTGGTAGCAACAATCGCTCTATTTCAACATCAACGCCTTTCATAAATGCGATGCGTCATACTAGCTATATTATAACATTTTCATGTTTTTATCAATATCAAATTACGTATAAACGAGTATTTGTCATTTGATGTATACAATTCTGATATCATTAAAAATAGTTATCCGATGTATGGCGTTTACCAGAATGTAGCTAATTAAAACTACTAAATCCATAAAGATCATTCAGTTCTTTAAAAAAAATCAAAACAATCCGCGGTTTTAAATGATTTGCATATGTCAGAAAAATAATTTCCAAACACAAACAAAATGTTATTGAATGTATCCTAATCGTGTTTGTTTTATTAAACCACATTTGTGTACTCTTATCTTTTTTAGACATATTATAACAAATAAAAAATAATATTTGTATCTGATATTCTTTCTGATTCATAACAGGGGTATTCCAAACATGTCGCAGAAAATACTTGCTTTTATCAAAACCAGAACAGAAATGTATGATGTAAATAAAACAGTCATGTAAGAAGAATAAGATAAAGTAAAAATATAAATTAGAATTAAATCAAAACGAAATGACCAATATAATCAACACAGGTTAACCGGATAATCGATAGAATAATAAGTTATGTTCATGATAATCGATAGAATAATTAGATATATTCATGATAATCGATAGAATGTTTAGATATGTTCATGATAATCGATAGAATAATTAGATATGTTCATGATAATCGATAGAATGATAAGATATGTTCATGTTAATCGATAGAATAATAAGATATGTTTATGATAATCGATAGAATGTTTAGATATGTTCATGATAATCGATAGAATAATTATACGTGTTCATGATAATCGATAGAATAATTAGATATGTTCATGATAATCGATAGAATGATTATATATGTTCATGATAATCGATAGAATGATTATATATGTTCATGATAATCGATAGAATGATAACATATGTTCATGATAATCGATAGAATAATTAGATATGTTCATGATAATCGATAGAATAATTAGATATGTTCATGATAATCGATAGAATGTTTAGATATGTTCATGATAATCGATAGAATAATAGATATGTTCATGATAATGATAGAATAATAGATATTTCATGATAATCGATAGAATAATAGATTGTTCATTAGATATGTTCATGGAAATCGATAGAAATGTTTTAGATATATGATAATTAAATATTAGATATGTTCATGATAATCGATAGAAATAATTAGATATGTGTTCATGAATAATCGATAGAATAATTAGATATGTTCATGATAATCGATAGAATATTAGATATGTTCATGAATAATCGTTAGAATGATAAGATATGTTCATGATAATCGATAGAATAATTAGATATGTTCATGATAATGTGATAATCGAAAACATAGACCGGTTCGAAAAAAAACCTTGATATGTATTGTTTTTTCTACACCCAGGAGACCTGCAATAAAATAGTTGACTGTAAGACATGTTCCGTGATTTTAATCGGCTAAACATATTTATTACGAATAAGTTGAAATGTCTTTATATCAATTTATTGAAATTGTCTGAAATTTTTCTTCATGTAATGAAGATTATATTTTTTTTCCTTTAATATGTATGAATGATTGCTAAGAGCTTAAAGCTTGAAGTTTGTGAAGGTGATAGTTAGCTTACTGGAGAATATCAATTAGACCGATTGATGGTGATATGATCTGAATATTAGGCTATCACAACTATTATCATAATTATGTCCGAAATATTAATGGGATCCACAACTTTCTTAAATAAAAGACTTTGATACACACAAATCAGTCTGCAATTTTACTGCACTTAGACGCCACTATTCATTTTCTATTCAAATAATGTAAACTGATGTTGTTGAGCATCTTCCGCCTACAAATTGCTATGCAGAAGCAGGAAACTGATTACGGATGAATGGGAAATATTTTTGTATTGAATGAAATGGCAAAAGATTTATTCTTTATTCAGTTGGGTTTAATAATTAATTTTCATGTTTTCCCATAAGTTTTCATGAACAAAAATACTCAACTTATAGCTATTTTATCGATTGCCATGAACCTTTCCAACTGTTTTATTAATTATCCTGATTATTATTGAATTTCTAATAAAAATGGGGAAAATAACTTTCTATGGCTAATGCCCACCTCTTTTTTACTTCTGGCTACCATTGTCTATGACAAAACAAGCTTTAAGCAGTTGTGTCATACATTGATTAACTACTCCTAAAATATAGCGATATTGATATCCCAATTCACTCATATAATATTTTTGTACAATTTTACATGTCTTTGGGTGTACCGTGTGCGACGACAAGGTTGGAGACAATGTAAATATAAATACACAGAAGTTGATGACATAATTTACATATGTCTGTTAAACATAGGTATGACAAGATAAGGAGATACAGGGTTGTCAGATTTATGAGTATGTACTCTTTGTGCTACACACGGGTGGTATTTCCGCCACCTACTCGGGCCAAGGGGCCATAGAACTCGGCCTACCTGGTATTTAGTCCATAGATTATTGTTTCTCGTGAAGTTATCCACCAAATCAGTTGCCTTTGGGCCCGTCATAAGAATTTTGTTCAGTGACCTGAAAAACAAAATCAAGCTATGATGGTCATACGTTTAATATAATCCGTGTATAAGATATAAAACTGATAGTGCGGACATGATCGGTGTCATCTGTAGAGGATTTATAAGGAGGGTTACGGAGGGTCGATCGGGTGCATAGGTACAGACCTGGGTAACCTGTCATCGGATCGTATCGTTACGGTAAAGAGTTCGTCACACGAACATAGAAGAATAGACACATCAATTGTGGGTGGCTATATTTAGAAATCACGTGTGTCTATGTCTTATTGTTTTTAATGTTGATTGACAGTTTAAAAACACATGGCAGACATCACGTAGTCAAAGGTGTCTGACTTTAAAATAGTTATGTAAAACAACGTATGGAAGTACACATATATCAGTACAAGATATAGAAAAAAACCATTTGTTTTACATTGACAAACCTCAAATTACTAAAATCAGATACAGAAAAAAACCCACAAAACCTAGTAATGCGTCGGCAGTTAGTACAGATCCAACACAAAATAAGAAAATAACTAACGATCAATGGGATTCCTACTTCATGGAATAAGCCAAAGTGTTAGATTGGTACCCACATTGGATTTCTAAACGTTTAAGGCTGCAAACGAAAAAAACCAACATAAACTTCCATCTATATGTAATTTTTCATACTGAAATTAAGGAAAATCATTCCCAAAAGGCAACAGAACAGTTAATGACCAAAGTGGTACTCCATTCCGAATAATATCAAAACTATCCTAATGAGTTTCTGTGACATGAGTTATGTTTTATTTTAGGTTGGATAATATAACAAATATCGTAACATAATATTTTATGATCTGTAATTATAGTGAGTGACTATAAATTATGATAATTGTATTATTATAAAAATAAAGGACAAAATTATTTAATAAACTAATTCGATATCAATCCTTCCCGAAATGGATTACCTAGATGGTTCTGAAATACATCGGATGTTTGACAACAGGGGTAAAATATAAAATAAATATCAATTACTTGTAGATAGGAATTGAAATTACATGGATTTTCTTTACATATAACATAAAAGGTAATGAGTAATAAGGGATAAAACTAAACATGTTGTTCTTCATTTTTGTAGAAAATCAGTATCAGTAAAGTACCAATCGGAACACAATGAAAATTATTATTTTCATGAATAAAAGGACATTCTATAAAATGGTGTTATACATTTATCTCTATTCACGGTTATACATCTCATAATGTAATTTGAATCTTTGGTTTGCAAAGGGTATCAATATTATGTTCTATTTTTCATGAAACATTAAAGTAATGACTATAAATTGCGATTTTTTTGCAGACAACTTAAAAATAACATTTTAGGATTTTTTTAAAACTCAGACATTTCTAAAACAAATAAACCATCAATAAATGGCAGTTTGTAACAGACAATAAATGTGGATTTCTAAATTAGAACATGTTAAATCAAATTATGGTGTGAAACAATACAGATGATCACAGCCATCTTTTTTAAATCAGTTTAAAGTGGAGATAAAAGTCACTAATAAATTGTTACATTTAAAAATAGCGATTTAAACATGAATTCATTGTCTCAAAAACAATAGTTGATTATTACACAGATTTCCTCTATTTTTTACATTTGTTTTCATTTTTTCACGTAACTATAATGAAAATTGTCCCCTTATACTGTGTCACTGACATAAGAGCAAAAAAAAATGTTTCAACATGCCTTACAACAACAAAAATTAACTGGAATTAAAACTGACTTAATTCAGAAGATAAACCATGTTAAAAGGAAGTCACGTTAGATCTAACAATACATGGACATCTTGCGATATGTACGTTACCATGACGTCACGTGCGGGAGGAGACAGAGGCTGGAGATGAAGAAGAGAGGGACCCAGGAGAGGTCCGGTGGCCTCATAGTCACGACCTGTTGGTACTGCAGTAGAGACCTAGGGATGAGTGCTCGCTGGATAATCCCATAATAATTAGTCCGCTATAACTAGCCCTATTTCAACACGATGGAGGAGCCTCGAGGAGATTCGAGGTTAATTTATTACATTGACAAGAGGACCGCCAATCACATTGTCGGCTCTGTCCACTGTGCCTCATAATCTTTACAAGCTATCGTTCACACTGATTTACCGACTCAATGCACTCAAAAAATGCCACTGAAATACATACTGCCACGTGGGATAAAGACTATGTATTTAATCCCCAGAGAATCAGCTCACCTAGACAAAGTAAACTAGCAGTTTGAATGTTAGGGCATGTCTGGCTGGCGTGGCCCACTCTCTGTGGAGAATCGGTCCGTCCAATAAAGAAGCAGCAGGCCTAGATATGCTGAAAGTAGCAGGTGACAGCACGACCGTTTACCAGCTCATCAGCCACGTATAATTAGCTGGAGGTGTGACCAGGCAATGTCTTCTACAGCGGTCAGTGAAACTAGACCAATGAACCATACCCGTAGTCATTGTTATAGAGGAAACATCGTTTACACAAAGAAAACAATTCTTATTCCATCCAAGGTGTACATTAATATAAATGGAAATGAAATGAAGAGGGGCCAATGTAAATCCAATAATATTGGTGCATATATTTAGAAGTGGAGTCTTAGAATTATCAACTATATTTACCTTGATGTTTTTAATTAAGCAACAATACAAAAACTATTCTTCTTCTCAATAAATAAGAATAACTATTTGACGACGTCATTTAGCAAAATAGCCCCGTCACTACCAAACCATCATGGCAACGTCATGCAGTGGATTTTAAATAGTGATTCTCTTATACGAGTCAGTCAACACTTAATTTGATAATGATCACAGTTTTTTGTAAGGATGTCATAAGGACTCGGCAAAATACTTTGTGTAGAATTTTGATTCGTACGACGGCCTGGTATTTTTCTCTTATATCCCTCAAAATTTTTATTACAATAATTTTATCTCGTAAAAACAGAATGAAGAAAAGATATTTTTCAGTACATAAAATATTGTGTGATATTTTTATGCAAATATCTTTGTTTGTGTCTATAAATGTTAGTCATTGATGAAGTGCAAACGTTTATGCAACATAGATTAGATATTTATTTTACGTACCAAAACCATGCGTAAATATTTGTCTCTTTTATACAGTTTTGTAAAACAGATATGTTCTCCCAACGATCGATCCTACAGACTATTTTAAAATCTTTTTCCATGTGCACTGACTGATACAAATGAAAACGTTTTAGTTCAATTAATCATTTTTTTAAAAGATTCACTATGACAGTAGCAATCTTGTATTCTGCTAAATTTGGGTTTCGCTAAAACGTTTTTGGATACACCGACTCAGGTTTTCAAGCAAAACATGTTTTTGTAAATACGAAAGTGCAATTAGATTGGATACACAGAGTGTTTCAAAAACATGTCCCGAATTTAATGTTTAATAAAATCTAAACCCAGAAAGATCCAGATATCAATTTTAGACCATTCAGACATGGATATCCATACAATTTGATTGGTATGTATATAATAGATGTACTTTTGTTTGTTTGTTTGATTATTTTAACGTCCTATCAACAGCCAGGGTCATGTAAGGACGGCCTCCCATGTATGCAGTGTGTAGCGTGTGAAGTGGAAGGTGCGTGTTTTGGGAAACAGTGGTATTTTCGTGTTGTACCTTCTTGTATAGTGGAACTGTTGCCCCTTTTTATAGTGCTATATCACTGAAGCATGTCGCCGGAGACACCAAGCTACACACCCCACCAGGTCACATTATACTGACAACGGGCGAAATAGTCGTCCCACTCCCGATATGCTGAGCGCTAAGCAGAAGCAGAAACTAACACTTTTATAGGCTTTGGTGTGTCTCGGCCAGGTGACAGAACCCAGAGTCTTCCTCACACGGACGAACGCTCAACTAGAGGACAAATAAAAGTGAGGCGGTGCCAAGGGAGGCCTTAGGAAAGATAAAGTCAGTTAGGAAGAAGAGAAAAGATAAGATCCTAAATTTAGTCGCCTTTTACGATTATACAATAGGGGCAGCATTGAATGATCGTAAAAGGCGACAGACATATCGTTAATAAAACACATAATACAAACTTGTTATTTCAATTTTTCTGAAACGATGTCATTTGACTGAATAACGTCATCTAGACACTGGTTAATACTTTGTCTGAATGTCGCATTTATTCTGCGAGTACTTAATATTGCAAAAGATGCAAAAAAATAATGTAAAACACAACATTTTTTTGTATCTGTGTTGTATTCAGGCACATTCAACTGCTAAATATTCACCTCTGATGAAATTCCATCGTACAAATAATTATTTTTGCCACAATAAAAAATTGAATTGTATCTGCTATCCCTATTGCATGGTTGTAAAAGGCGACTAAATTTAGGATCTAATGTTTTCTCTTCTTCCTTACTAACTTTGTTTTTCCTCACGTCTCCCTTGACACCACCTTACTGTTGGCCTTCGGTTGAGCGTTCGCCCTTGTGAAGTAGACTCTGGGTTCTGTCCCTTGGCCGAGACACACTATAGTCTATAAAAGTGGTTGTTTCTGCTGCTGCTTAGCGCCCAGTACTATGGGAGTGGGACGTCTGGTTCGCCCATTGTCAGTATAATGTGACCGGGTGGGTGTGTTGTTTGGTGTATTCGACGACATGCTTCAGTGATATAGCACTATAGCAAGGGTAAGAGTTTCACTCTACAAGAGGACACAACACGAACATACCGCAATCTCCCAAACACACACATCGCATTATTATACACGCTACACACCGCGTGTATAATAATGCGATGTGTGTGTTTGGGAGATTGCGGACACGCTACACACCGTGGCCCTGCAGGTAGGGCGTTAGAATTGTACCTGCTGCACCCATTGCATGATCGTATAAGGCGACTAAATTTAGGATAATATCTTTTCTCTTCTTCCTGACTTTATCTTTCCTAGTGCCTCCCTTGGCAACGCCTCACTTTTGGCCTGGAGTTGAGCGTTCGCCCCTGTGAGGAAGGCTCTGGGTTCTGTCCCCTGGCGGAGACACACCTAAGTATATAAAAGTGGTAGTATCTACTCCTGCTTAGCGCTCAGCCTAACGGGAGTGGAACGACTGGTTCGCCCGTTGTCAGTATAATGTGACCGGTTGGGGTGTGTCGCTTGGTGTCTTCGGCGGCATGCTTCAGTGATATAGCACCATAAAAAGGGCAACAGTTCCACTATACAAGAAGACACAACACGAATATACCACATTCTTCCAAAACACGCAACTTGCACACATACACGCAACACACCGCATACATGGGAGGCCGTCCTTACATGAAAATGGCTGTTGATAGGACGTTAATTAATCAAACAAATAAAGCTACACACCGTATACTTGGGTTGTCGTTCTTGCATGAGTCTAGCTGTAAGTTGGACGTTAATGAATCAAACAAACAAACAAGTTATAAACACACGTCTATATTTTAATTTGTCTATGTTCCAGATCGCTTAAACAGGAGTTTGGGGTATTGGTCATACCCGAAGTAGTCAAAATCCTGTCTGAATACATAGGCAAGCTTACGTAGTGTTTCTATTGGTATCTGTCTGTAATACTCCAGAAACAAGGACTTTCTTTGCGACTCTAGCACACTTAATGATGCCGAATCGAAAGCTTTCCTGATAACACTAGTCATTGAGTCTATGGTTAAGTCAAACACGTCCGATTTTCTGAAAGGACAGGGTGTATCCATAGTAACAATTCCTTTGATCTGCAATTTCTCCCAAACTCTCAGAAGAGCATTATGTACATCCATGCATCTTCTTATGTCCGTTCTCATCGACAAAAAAACCTGCGCCACGTCATAGATGGTATCATTTACCATGTTATAAGACGGACCGTCAATGACACTTAAATATGACCGAAGATTAAACGTTTCTAGAATGTACCTGATGTCATAATTAAATGTCTCCATGTGACTAATGATATCGAATTTTACCTTACAAGGATTGCAGATCTCTGCAGCCGGCATAAAATGGCTGTCTTTTTTGTCGCCCGTCGTCTGCGATTTGATGACGTATTTCAAAAATTCTAAAAACGTCACGTCATGTCCGCACGTTTTACTCATCATGGTAGCATTAGGTCTGACCGTCCTTACAATGTGTTCTCCTATTGTGTCCCAGAAATAAACGTTTGGTGAGTACAGCTTGTCTATGTAACCAGATAGTAATCTAGTGTAGGGGTCCCTGACTACCATAAATTTGACTGAAAACTTCAAAATATCATCAATTTCGTCAAATGTTTCACTGGCAAGGTTTCGATAATTAAGCAGGGCATTTTCGGGTCTAATGTTGTATGGACTTATGATAACTCCCTTTTCTATCTGTTGAAGAAGTCGACGCCAAAATGTGGAGCCACTTTTCTCGATACCACAATAGAACATCCGGTGTTTGTTGTTATACTGGAAGTGACGTAGGTTTAGTGGAGTGAAGGACTTGTCGTCTGCTGACTTAGACGTACATGTACGCCACAGCCGGCGGTATCGGTCATCAATCTGCTTACGCCATCGAGACCGGCTCTTGCCAACTTTTATCCTAGCAGGTGTATCAATCTGTAACAGTTACAAAGCAGGCTATTGGTATTCAACAAAGGTCTGAAATTTCCTGAAATCTAGCATATACTTGACAAAAGAGGACAAGCATCATGTAAATCATCATTCCTATTGCGGTGCCATTTTAAAAGGTTGCGTTTATCTCATTTGGTCTATGGTATATAGAACCAATTATATATGTGCATTTCTATCTTTCTTTGGAATAGTTAGCACATTTCATATTAGAATCTGTATCTAAATCACGACTTGAATAATAGCAAATAAAAAAATAAATACTATTGTTTTCTTAAATCTAACATGACACTGACATTCCCTCTGGGAAAACAAAGACCCCAATTTATTATGTGAGCAAGAACGAGAAACCACTTATGTTATTGATATAATTTTATATTTTATGTATTTTCTTTTTTTTTTAATTTGTGAAGGTGTAATTAAAACTGTTATTGTCATTTATTGACAGACGAAACAAACTAAATTCAAAGTTTTTGAACAAGATTTTTACCCTGGGACTGTTGCTACCTAAAACGATTAGTGATAACTCAAAGTGACAAGTACTTACCGGTTGGACTTCAACACGTTCGCCAAAACGGAAGTGGACGTGTACTCCCAAGTGACCGTCTGTGTTTTCAATGGATACCTCTGTATTCAATATAAATATATTCTTCAATGAAAAGCAATGCGTGATGAGGTTTAACAGTATGCAGTTACACATCATACAAAGACATGTCAACAAAGGTGAATAGTCTTCC
Organism: Argopecten irradians; assembly: GCF_041381155.1. Taxonomy (NCBI): domain Eukaryota; kingdom Metazoa; phylum Mollusca; class Bivalvia; order Pectinida; family Pectinidae; genus Argopecten; species Argopecten irradians. The sequence goes on along the minus strand of NC_091138.1, from coordinate 6,534,029 downwards.
AGAGTATTGGTGTCGTTTGGTAATTATTTCTCACCGATGTAAATGATTATTATTTAAATCAACGTATTCTTAATCAACAGCGTGCAGATATCAAAATGAGCAAAGAAACAGGCTTCTTTTTCGATAGGAAGCACAAGTGATTTAGCTGATTTTTATTCAAGAAATGCTCAATGTATATTCACAGGTTTGCTTTCTTGTTTTTAATCGGACTTAAGTTTGGACATTGCGAGTGAGAGTTGTTACAGACATCGTGATAAGATAATCGCCATATGTGTAATGCTGACTTTACTATATATGGAGACTAGAACTAATACTACTGAGAACCAGGCATTATCTTATGGAACTCGAACCCACCGAATAGTACGATGAACATGATGATAACAATAACACCAATTATTCTCTGACGTCGCCGACGACGACTGAAGAAACCAAACATGTCGTCAGTCAACCGGTATCACTCTGAAAATAAAACCATGAAATGTTAAAGTGAGATCAGACGATTTTAAATTGAAGTAGTTGAACTTTCAAATAATTTATTTAAGTAACATCTCACCTAGTGTTGGATCATGGTCAGTAGGTATTGGTACAGATTCTCGCTTTATTGTGAACCACGTTATCTCATTGATTTAAGAAATCATTGTGGTTCGTCTATGTGATTATATGAATGAATCAATTTTTGAAAATAGTCAATGAGCAGTCTTGGTACCCCTTTAACTCTAGTTTAATTATGTCTTTATTGTCCTGTAAGATAATCATCACCTGACTAAATGACCTTCACCGATAAATCCCAATGTCTATACACTAGTTAATGCAGTAGTGTATTTTTTAAGAATCATGGACTCAAATAAATCTGTATGACATAAGTATTGGATTGCTATATAAGACGAGAGTTTATATATAGATATAGAAATTTTAAAACAGGATGTAAACAGAATCTCCACAAAATTATAATTCCCGTATCCTAAGCAGCGTCCCTATAAAATGTGATTTGGAAGGTTAACAACAGACTGTATAAGTAAACCTTACCTCTAATGATCCCAGTTGTGGGACTTGTAGTGCAGCCATTTTACAGGTTTGTAGTGTATTGTAGTTTGTGTATTGTTTCACGTGGCTGAATGTATTGTCTAATGTTTAAAGTCTCAATGATCAATGTTCACTATGTCTTCACAGCCTTCATACTATTAGTGATTTCTTGTAGACGAGAGACATGTTCAATCTATGCCTTTAGTCAAGTACAGAATTGATATCAAATAAAAACATTGGCGGTAAAGGTAAAGTTTTGAACCTGATGAAGTCTTGTTGTTCGAAAAAGATTTGTGATTCTAATTTTGTATACTTAAATAAGGATGAAACGGCTGTCCTGTAGCCCAGTATTGTTCCAGCCCATGCAGTATCCTCAAATATTTTTGGGAAAAAATCGAAATTCGGTTTTTTTTAACAGACCTTACCTTTGAAACCTTTCGAGTTGGTAATTTCCAGTTTGGCAATGGTGTTAGTCGTTACACATTTAGCAAATGGAACTTTTGTCATAGTCATTCCCAAACAGGAATCAGGTAATGCTGGCAAGGCATGATTAGCACAAACCCCACGTTCAGTTCACCTTATAGATAAAAATCAGTCTGTTTCCTGTTTTCCTCACTCAAGCTACAGACTCATCTATTTAATCTAATGAGGTTACATCTGTCGTTCTGCAGGATTCAGCTGCTCAAGCGATGCAGTTATACATAATTGCTCTCTATAAGTTGAATCTTGTCGTTGGACTCGCTTTAGTGTGCTGACGTCTCTTTGAGATAAGGATCCTAGACTACCACGCTGTGTACTACTGGTGTGTACATACATGATAGAAATGTTACTTTTCAGTAAGATACCGGACAATTGACTGCTTAAATGATGGGTCTTAACGTCCTTATTACCGTTATAAACAAGCCTAGGACACATATACACCGCGTCAAAAGTTAACCACCAGTAAATTGTATCAATAATAATTTAACAAATGACTTTCAAAGGCTGTCGTATGACAGTTTATCTAGATCTGTGAGGCATATTATGTGTGTGTGTACCGAAATCACTATTGTACCCGTCTACACCGGAGTGACGCTGTGCACGTGCGTTCAGCACAATATAGTCACCTGCACCAAACTCGTGTTTGGTTGTGTGTTGTGTCCATGTTCTGAAATTTTTTATGACAATAGAGTCGCATTTCATACTGTATTGGTCAACATGGTAAGACAGATGTTATCAAAAGGCAATGTTCAGACGGCAAAGTATCGAAATAAATACGGCAGCAACGTTTTCGTAAGCTATTAAAGCTGTCATGGATCATTCCGTTGATCTCGTCATGGTCGGATGAAAGTCGGTTTTTCCTCCATGTTACCGATGGTCGCACGAGTGTATGGATGGAACGAAGAACTGTATATCACCAAAGAACTATCCTACCAACAGTTACAGTCGGTTATGGCTCCGTAATGGTCTTGGTTGTTTTTCCTTTGACTGCAAGTTGAATCTCCTTACGATCCAAAGGACATAAAATGGTCTACAATAGCAGAGTACCATCTTGAAAAGAGTAGTAGATTCCAATTTCGACAACCATCCACTAACATCCCGTCCCATATTCATGGACGACAATGCTGGGCCCCATCGATCACGTGCTGTGGTCAAGTTCCCTCAAAACAATGACATTGATATGTTTTCTTCTGCTGCGAACAGTCCCGATCTCAACCCATAGAGAATTTGTGGGGTTATTTAGGACGCCAAATCAGAGATAGAGGTACTCCGGTTTAAAATCTTGTAGAGTTGACGGCGGCACTACACGAGGAATGGGGAAGAATTTCGATGATTCGGATATATCGTCTGATATGAAGCATGCGAAGACATGTTACAGAAACACTTACTGTTAACGGAGGATACAATAGATGTTGACAAAAAACACTTTATAAATACAAATAATTTTGTAATGACCATACTTGTTAAGCCATCTTATTTCCTGCATTGCTAGATATTCTTACTTTAACAATATCTGGGCTTCAACCAATGGATTGAGAAAGGTTACTTACAAGTCTATTTTAAAAATCAACAGATAATGAATACATTCGTAACTTTGAAGTTTGTCTCCATCTTAAAAATAGGGTGGTGCTTAATTTTTGACGCTGTGTATACTTGGCAATGCTTTAGATTCGTTCTAAAAACCCTTGAGTAGCGCTCGCCTTCATAGTGATCTTTGTGATTCAAACTTGAGAATATTCGACAAGTTACCCCTAGACACAGGGATGTAGTATGTGTATGTAAGTTCGTCGATGGGTTGAATATTTCTGTTAGGCAGGCAGTCGTTGGTGAACAAGGAGGTCTTTACTAGTAATATGACGGAGGAACAACCTCGGCCCCAGTACGGTTTCTGTGAATAGCCAAACCGCAGAGTGGATAAAAGCAGATTCCTCGCCCTCAAAGGCCATCTATTTGTACTATGGTTAGTAAGGTAGTCTTAAAGCCACCTACTTGTACCATGGTAGTAAGGTAGTCTTGAAGCCCCCTACTTGTACTATTGTTAGTGAGGTAGTCTTGAAGCCACCTACTTGTACTATGGTTAGTAGGGTAGCCTTGAAGCCACCTACTTGTACTATTGTAAGCGAGGTAGTCTTGAAGCCACCTACTTGTACTATGGTTAGTAAGGTAGTCTTGAAGCCACTTACTGGTACTATTGTTAGTAAGGTAGTCTTGAAGCCACTTACTTGTACTATGGTTAGTAAGGTAGTCTTGAAGCCACCTATTTGTACTATGGTTAGTAAGGTAGTCTTGAAGCCACCTATTGGTACTATGGTTAGTAAGGTAGTCTTGAAGCCACTTACTTGTACTATGGTTAGTAAGGTAGTCTTGAAGCCACTTACTTGTACTATTGTAAGCGAGGTAGTCTTGAAGCCACCTACTTGTACTATGGTTAGTAAGGTAGTCTTGAAGCCACCTACTGGTACTATGGTTAGTAAGGTAGTCTTGAAGCCACTTACTTGTACTATGGTTAGTAAGGTAGTCTTGAAGCCACCTATTTGTACTATGGTTAGTAAGGTAGTCTTGAAGCCACCTACTTGTACTATGGTTAGTAAGGTAGTCTTGAAGCCACTTACTTGTACTATGGTTAGTAAGGTAGTCTTGAAGCCACTTACTTGTACTATGGTTAGTAAGGTAGTCTTGAAGCCACCTATTTGTACTATGGTTAGTAAGGTAGTCTTGAAGCCACCTATTTGTACTATGGTTAGTAAGGTAGTCTTGAAGCCACCTATTTGTACTATGGTTAGTAAGGTAGTCTTGAAGCCACTTACTTGTACTATGGTTAGTAAGGTAGTCTTGAAGCCACCTATTTGTACTATGGTTAGTAAGGTAGTCTTGAAGCCACTTACTTGTACTATGGTTAGTAAGGTAGTCTTGAAGCCACCTACTTGTACTATGGTTAGTAAGGTAGTCTTGAAACCACTTACTTGTACTATGGTTAGTAAGGTAGTCTTGAAGCCAATTACTTGTACTATGGTTAGTAAGGTAGTCTTGAAGCCACCTATTTGTACTATGGTTAGTAAGGTAGTCTTGAAGCCACCTACTTGTACTATGGTTAGTAAGGTAGTCTTGAAGCCACCTATTTGTACTATGGTTAGTAAGGTAGTCTTGAAGCCACTTACTTGTACTATGGTTAGTAAGGTAGTCTTGAAGCCACCTATTTGTACTATGGTTAGTAAGGTAGTCTTGAAGCCACTTACTTGTACTATGGTTAGTAAGGTAGTCTTGAAGCCACTTACTAGTACTATGGTTAGTAAGGTAGTCTTGAAGCCATTTACTTGTACTATGGTTAGTTAGGTAGTCTTGAAGCCACTTACTTGTACTATGGTTAGTAAGGTAGTCTTGAAGCCACCTACTGGTACTATGGTTAGTAAGGTAGTCTTGAAGCCACTTACTTGTACTATGGTTAGTAAGGTAGTCTTGAAGCCACCTATTTGTACTATGGTTAGTAAGGTAGTCTTGAAACCACTTACTTGTACTATGGTTAGTAAGGTAGTCTTGAAGCCACTTACTTTTACTATGGTTAGTAAGGTATTCTTGAAACCACTTACTGGTACTATGGTTAGTAAGGTAGTCTTGAAGCCACTTACTTGTACTATGGTTAGTAAGGTAGTCTTGAAGCCACATATTTGTACTATGGTTAGTAAGGTAGTCTTGAAACCACTTACTTGTACTATGGTTAGTAAGGTAGTCTTGAAGCCACTTACTTGTACTATGGTTAGTAAGGTAGTCTTGAAGCCACTTACTTTTACTATGGTTAGTAAGGTAGTCTTGAAACCACTTACTGGTACTATGGTTAGTAAGGTAGTCTTGAAGCCACCAACTGGTACTATGGTTAGTAAGGTAGTCTTGAAGCACCTATTTGTACTATTGTAAGTAAGGTAGTCTTGAAGCCACTTACTGGTACTATTGTTAGTGAGGTAGTCTTGAAGCCACCTACTTGTACTATTGTTAGTGAGGTAGTCTTGAAGCCACCTACTTGTACTATGGTTAGTAAGGTAGTCTTGAAGCCACTTACTTGTACTATGGTTAGTAAGGTAGTCTTGAAGCCACCTACTTGTACTATGGTTAGTAAGGTAGTCTTGAAGCCACCTACTTGTACTATGGTTAGTAAGGTAGTCTTGAAGCCACCTACTTGTACTATTGTTAGTGAGGTAGTCTTGAAGCCAGTTGTTGATCCATCCATACCATAGAGGTCCATCTTGAGATGCAGTTCAATTAATCATAGATATTAACTTTTCTTTTCAATTGGTTTAATGCAAAAACATGGTGTTTTTTTATATAACAGACGAAACCTGGATGGAAGGATATAGCTACATGGTGTTCCAACACTGACGGGGGTCTAAGACAGAATGACTTTAACAGTCAAATATAAGACAGGAAAAGCAAAGCAAGCCAAACACATTCACATTTTCAAAAGGATACCAATGACATCTATTGATTATTGTTACATGATCCCAACATAGGCTTGCAAATCCGTCAAAAATGTCATACATGTTAAGTACTAAATCCCACCTTCTATGTCACCAAAGGACTATGTAAATCCATCACCAAAGGACTATGTAAATCCATCGATTTTTTAAACTAAGTATTAAGAAATAAAACAATTGCAATTTAAATGTTAAGTGCATCTCTGATTAAATTGTAATAAGTTTATAATTTGGCAGCTTTAAGTTACCATGGTAACCATCCGAAATATTAAAATTTTTTAGTTGTTTTTTGCTATTTTTTGATAGCTTTTGTCTAAGAAACAATAGAAATCTTGAACAAACTAAATATTTATTCAGAATATGTAAGAACTTCATAGACATCTTTAGGAGAAATATAAAGATTGTTCAAGGATGCGCTTTATGGTTTCTAGATGATTTTTTCTCTCTCCAAAATTGACTTAATTTCCACATTTTGATAATTTTTGCATAATTAGAATGGTTACCATAACAACTACATTAACAATGATACATAATTATCATACCTTTTATATAAAAAAATGTACTCGATATTTGATATTCAACGATTTGATAAAATAACTAAATAACAGGTCTGAAAATTACATTGATTTGGGAGCCAAAAAGTGCCAAAACCATACAGTCCTTTGAAGAGTATTGATGCGTCATTAGAACTCCCCAGATGGTAGCATATAGGTATAACACTAACAGCCTTGACTGGGCACGCTAATTCCCATGTAATGTAATTGAAAAGTAGAATTTGGTTATGTTCAACAGTTGTTTTTGAGCTTTGTTTGTTGTTAGCAAAGTCAAAAAGAAAATAAAGACTTTAATTATTCTAGGCATTTCTAATAATAATAAAATTCTTAAAATTTATGATATAAGGGTTAAAAAATTAATTTTGCTTGAAGACCCTGGACCAGATCATTATAGATGTGAGGTTACCTCAACTTAAAAGCTAGTTTCCTGACACATATAACAGTGATAGCATGGCTGATGAGAAGGTTTATAAGTTCTGTATCGATTGGAAGTTTCTAAAGCTGCTTCTTTCTGATTCTCTTTAACAGATCCATGGATGTTTTTTCCAGGTTCCACATAATATTTGGAGGGGTGGGTAATTATACTCGCAATTTTGAAAAGAGAGGGGTACAACTCTAACTTCTGTGTCAAGCCAAAACATAACTGAGATTGACTTCTGTGTGAAGCCAAAACATAACTGAGATATGTTGGAAAAAAGTTCAATGGTTACAGAGAAAATTAATCAATGAAAAGCTACGCAGTAGCAATTGTGCAAATCTATCTGAAACAAGAGCACAGTTGATGCAGACTCTTGAGCATGACTGGAATTCGTCTAATTTTACAAAAGAAGTAGATATGATAGGACCAGTATTTGGCCTTAATTTTTCAGGTCGCAAAATATTAACTCTGATCCACATCAATTTCACATCAATAAACACACTCGTACTTGCTATTCATCAAAACATAACTTTTTATAACTATGTACACGATGTGCTCCACCTATGACGTCATCAAATTGATGATTTTCCTCTTCTCGCCGAATTTTGCAAGAAATTCATCATCTTTAGGTTAGAAAAGGCTTGAAATGGATTTGGCCGCCACCTTGGAGCAACTTTATATTTTGCATGGATATGCGTAAATACACGATACACAACGTGTGAAAATCTCTTTCTGCTCCACGAAAGCGGCCACATTCATTTTTAGAGAAAACCACTCAAAAAGTATGATTTTTCAAGGATTTTTGTGAAAATGGCGGGAAACTGCATGTTGATGACGTCATAGTGAACATAATTGGCACATGCGGGATATTTTCGGGATGTAATGTGTTAGCAAATGTATTCAACTGTTATATGGCAAAATATGTTGTTCTTTACTGGAGAATTAATTTTAATTAGTATTTTATCTGGGTACTCATCTTAACTGGAACACTGAACTTATCTCATGAACAACAAACCCAACAAAATGGTTTACAACTGAATCCACCAATCAGTACCCCTTTTGTTTCTCAGTAGCAACAGTTTATTGGAAAACTGAATTCTTCTCAAAGTTGCCTTTCATTGAGTGTTAGAAGAGAAAGAAAATTGTTAACTATTCAAATGAATTAAGGTTGGAGATTCCTGGTAGCAAAAGGGATATTATCTTAACTTTCAACAAATGGACAGTTATGCAGATATTAATAATGACAAATAAATCAGATAGTCTATAATTATTTTTATTCTGAATTTTATATGTAATAGCTACTAAACGTCTACACAAATACAATTAAAAATTCAGATAATTTTCCTATTATCTGGAAACAAATTTCTAACTTCAAAATTAGAAATCGAAATTGTAGTGACTGATTTTCAGATAAATAGGTAAATGGAATTATTATAAAATATTTCCATTATTTACATAATTTTCATTCAGAAAGAATTCATTTACACTGAATGTACCTGAATCATTCAGCTATTTTAATTCACACAACATAATATGCTGTTGCCTTATAAATTTTCCTAACCTATAAATTTTAACAAAATGGTGGTATGTTGTTTAAATTAATAGCTTTAACTAAAATGACCATCTTTAACAAAGATTCATGGTCTCCAATGTGAGTGTACGCCAGAAGGATTATCTCCCGTCAATAGAACTCTTCCTCGTCTTCCTCCTTGCCCTGTTTGCCTGTTTCTGATGTCATCTGCTGGTTCTGAATTTGGTCCTGGTTTCTGTACATGTCTGCCACCTAAAATATATCATTGTATGGTCTGGTAAAGAACTAGGTTTTCCTGAAAATTTTAACATTTATTTAGTTATTTAAACCAAATAATATTCATCCTCCAATTCCTTACTTGTATTAATAATATCTATCCTCCATTTCTTTACTTTGTTACTGTGAGAAAACACTACAGTACTAACAATACTTATTGTAGTATGAGCATGTGTGATGTTAGAAGGAGTATTTGATGAAATGACTGATTCATCTTTAGTGATATTAAAAGAGATATTTTTCATTGAGAACAATATTATGTGGCTGTTTTTATAAAATTATCATTATTACATTTTAAGTAGGACCATTTAAGTTCACTCTATTTTTCCCCTTTTCTTTCTCTCACGATGAACATCTATACTATAAACTGACTCTCTTTTGAGGCTACTAATTTTTCATTTTTTAATAATAATTATAATTTAATAATTTTTCTTATTTGATACATATTAAGTTTATGTATCAAAACAAGTTACAAAGATTAACATTAAATGAATATTTTATAGAATTATCTTTCCATGCACGGAGATGAACTTTTTGCGAATTTACTTTGATTTTGAAATTTGCAAAAGTAAATTGTATCCTACTGACAATTGGTTTACAGAATACTGCTTTCTGAAATACTTATTCTGATAACTGTTCCTTCTGAAATACCTATTCTGATAACTGTTCCTTTCTATTCTGATAATACTTATTCTGATAACTGTTCCTTCTGAAATACCTATTCTGATAACTGTTCCTTTCTGAAATACCTATTCTGATAACTGTTCCTTCTGAAATACCTATTCTGATAACTGTTCCTTTCTGAAATACCTATTCTGATAACTGTTCCTTTCTGAAATACCTATTCTGATAACTGTTCCTTTCTGAAATACCTATTCTGATAACTGTTCCTTCTGAAATACCTATTCTGATAACTGTTCCTTCTGAAATACCTATTCTGATAACTGTTCCTTTCTGAAATACCTATTCTGATAACTGTTCCTTTCTGAAATACCTATTCTGATAACTGTTCCTTCTGAAATACCTATTCTGATAACTGTTCCTTCTGAAATACCTATTCTGATAACTGTTCCTTTCTGAAATACCTATTCTGATAACTGTTCCTTCTGAAATACCTATTCTGATAACTGTTCCTTTCTGAAATACTTATTCTGATAACTGTTCCTTTCTGTATATTTATAACCTTTCTACAAAAACAGAATTTGTATATTTCAGCAACACTGCACCTGTGAGGCCGAGGTAGCATCCTCTGGCTTCTTGTCGTCTCGTATTCTCAGGAAACGTGGGAAGCGCAGTGATATTCCTTTCTCAGGATCGACCTGTAAACACAACAATATTTTTCTTATTGAATTTTTTAAAAATTTCATTTAACTATTCTCTTGTCAAAGTAACTTTTTGTTGTTAATATCATATCAATATGAATTTTTTTACAGGTAATGGATCCAACAAGACATAAGGTATCATTATCAAAATTACAAACAGCCTCTTAGAGCTGCCTCGTCAAACAAAAGCTGAACTCACTATGCCTGATGCTGCTCTGTGAGTGGGTGATATGGAGAGGTCAGCACATTTGACCTCCCACACCTGGACTGGCTCGAACCAATGGTCAGGCTCGTGGGCGCTATCCCAGCAGTAATACTGTTTGGGTTTGTCTATCACTTGTTCCTTAAAGAATGTGGCATGCTGTTCCAGATCATCGTCTTTAAATCCGGTACCAATCTGTAAAATATCATTACATTAATTTAACACCACCAGAAATTTCAGTGTTTCACAAAGGAAGAATATATATACTTATAGGACTATAATAATTATATGCCAGATATCTTGTTAAAGATACAATGTAGGTTTCAGACAGACATTATAAAGACAATATGTCCAAATGTAAAATTACTCATGAAACATGTCTTCATATATAATTTCATTTTGTCAAACTTTTTAGTCAATAAATGGAAATGACAGTGAAATTTCTGAATACTACCTTGCATATTGACTGAAACTCTTCACTGTCCGGTTCGTAACAGGCCAACAGAAAGCCGCCATATTTCCCCGTCCTTTTACCGGACCCTAGGTAGCCTCCGATGACCACTAGATCTAGAGTGTCTCCTACGCCTTCCAGGTAGTCTTTCTTCAGCTGTGGGAAATATAAAGGTGTGGTTATAAATGTCAAGGGAGGTAACAAGTCATAGCTTACAGGTTTTTGTCAAGATATCGAAGGGAAGATTCCATAAGGGAGGTAACTACATTCACCTTACAGCTTTAATACAGATGAGAATAAAGGAGGAAAAACCATTCAACACCTGCATGTATTTGTATTCAAACTATATGAAATGGAACATTTCCCTGTGATGAGAATGTGACAAAGAATATCATAACCCTAATATGAGGTTAACCTGAAGCTTTCGAGGGTTAGACAATCATTATTTTCTCCCACATTTGAAAAAAAAAGATGAAATAGTAGTCTCAAAAGAAGCATTTTCACTGCGACATGAACATGGGTTTGTCACCTGCACATCAATATTATCATTGACAATGCACACTACGGTTATGCCACATTAATAAATTCATGACGTCACATAATTGTTTTACCGGAACTTCCAGTTTTCAAAGGTTAGTGCATGCAATCTGTCATACTCTAGGGATTGACAAAAAAAGAAATCACAGCTAAAATTGGTGACAAGTCAGTGAATGGTGGGAGTAAAAATATCCACCACAGAAATATCACATTCCTTCACATTATTCAACTATCAGTATATAATTTTCCTCAAAGATAACTGATGTTTATTTTTATCCCTAAAATGTTATAAAAGTGTGGATATTTGTGAACACATAACTCACTTTCAACCAGTTGTGAGACCTCTTTGCAATTTCATATGTAGCATCCACATCTAAAGTTTTCACCATTAGTCCTTCACAATTTCCTAAAACAAATATTTCAAAAATATAAGATAGTAAAATGCTTCTACAAAATGTGCTATTTGTTACAAGGGCAAAGACACTTTTAGTATAGAAACTTTTTTTTTATCTTGACCTAGATATTATATTTCCTCATTGGATTTGTATCTAAGTCTCCATATTAGATCATTTACAACTGTAAAAGGCCTTATTTATTAAAAATGATCAAAATTTCTGTCAGTAAAACTACTGAGAAAGTTATATCAAAATTCCATCAATACCAACATGTTTGATGACTTTTTGGCCCCATTACATGATGCAAATTTTATCTCATTCACTCCTGTAGGCTTGACAAGATAATTATGAAATTTCAATGGTGAATGAGTTAAAACCTTTTCTTTGATTCTTTGTCTTCATACCAGTAGCCAATACACAGTAATTTTACCTTTGACTGATTCGTCTAAGAAGACAGCTATTTCTTCTGTATCCGATGATATCATAGACTTGGCAAACACAAACTCCCCTTCCACTTCAGTGAATGACTCGCGCAGCAGTTCTCGTCGTCTCTTGAAAGGCTGTTTCACCAACGATTCACCGTTTAGGTACAGCAGGTCAAAGGCATATACACAAACCTGGATCTTTATTTCTGAGGCATCTGCATCCTGGAAAGGAGGAAGAATACAACTGACATATGTCATTATTGTAATTTCTTTGGATGCTGATTTCACAAATGGCCATAGAACTTTACATTTTCTATAAAGATATATTTGAGAACTTTTGCATTAAATGATACTTTATCATTTTCAATACACTGTATTATTATACAGATTTCAGAATTGAAAGGAGAGTAATCAATCATTTGTTCATGTTGACAATGCCATTAAATGCAGAGTGACAGTCACTAACCTGGATAGGAGAGCCATTACACGGAAGCCATCCACACCAATGATACAAAACTGGTTTATTTGACCCAAACACTCATAGCTATTACCTTTCGTTTCCGATGACTAAGAACCTGGAAGGGCTGTATTTGTTTCTTCTCAGCGTCCCAGGCCACAGCCTCGGAGTCTATGACACAGGATTTGACCGAGTCCTTCATTACATTAGGTATCCTAGCAATGATGTCGGGGTATTTACTTGTGTTGTTCTCTGAGTTTCTACTGTAAATATTCACTGTACCATTCTCTAGTATATGAATCTGAAATGTAACAAGACAATTCCTCATGACTGTTTTTAACCTGTAAAGTGCAACAAAAGTTCAAATATGAATCTCTTTGATAAAGATCAAGGATCAAAATGAAAGTCACATTGACCTACTTTATTTTTGTAAGCAGACTTGACGAACCAGTGATATCAGATAGAGTTAATTCCCTTACCTGTGCTCGTTCTCCGTCGTATTTGTATTCACACGTGAATTCTGCATTCTCAAATCTCTTTAGCACCTCACTGACCCCTTTGGTAGGATGGGCCAACATTGGTTTTAACGGAACACCTGAAAGGGAGGCCAACATATTGTTATCTAGAGCCACTACACCTGAAAGGGAGGCCAACATATTGTTATCTAGAGCCACTCAGTAGGAACAGCATTGATATACTTTACACAAAATTCCATTCTTCACAGTGAATAAGATGGACGTCCTACACCAAAGATGAATTGATATATTTGGTTTACATGGGAACTTTACCCTGTGTAAGGTTATGATTGATTCTTCAGACAAACATGGTATGGTTTTCCAAAAAAATGCTGATTTGACAGTTCTATGGTATTAAAGCTATTCTATAAATGTATCGACCGAGTATGTATGACCGAGTGGTTAAGATGTCTCAGCATAATAACACAAGCCCTCCACCTTTTGGTTATGAGTTTGAATCCCATGTGAGGCAAGTTGCCATGTACGATGGTCGTTGATTTTTCTCCAGGTACTCAGACTTTCCTCCACCAACAAAACTGGATTATTCTTAAATGACCCTGGCTGAAGCTAATACAAACCAGGAGTGAGTTTATAGTGGTCTGGAGTGACTTACCTGGAGTGAGTTTACAGTGATTAGGTAGTTCCTCTATTCCTTCTTTTAATAATGTTGATATGATGGACCCATAATTAGGACACTCACTGTAAAGAATAATGGTTACATCAACATTTACCACAATCTCCAACCAAAAATATTTGAAGGTGTATTTTAGTTTAAATGACTTTCTAACTCTCATCAATAAACACAGAATATACTATCAACTTCCAATATACTGATTTTATATTACCAACTTACCAATATACTGATTTTATGCTGTTAACTTACCAATATACTGATATTATACTGTCAACTTACCAATATACTGATTTTATGCTGTTAACTTACCAATATACTGATTTTATGCTGTTAACTTACCAATATACCGATTTTAAACAACCAACTTACCAATATATTGATTTCATACTGTCAACTTACCAATATACTAATTTTAAACTGCAAACTTACCAATATACTGGTTTTATACTGCCAACTTACCAATATAATGATTTTATGCTGTTAACTTACCAATATACTGATTTTATGCTGTTAACTTACCAATATACTGATTTTATACTGTCAACTTACCAATATACTGATTTTAAACGACCAACTTACCAATATACTGATTTTATACTGTCAACTTAACAATATACTGATTTTAAATGACCGACTTACAAATATACTGATTTTATACTGTCAACTTACAAATATACTGATTTTAAATGACCAACTTACCAATATTCCGATTTTTTACGGACGACTTACCAATACACTGATTTTATGCTGTTAACTTACCAATATACTGATTTTAAACAGTCAACTTACCAATATACTGATTTTAAACTGCAAACTTACCAATATACTGATTTTATACTGTCAACTTACCAATATACTGATTTTTTTTACTGACAACTTACCAATACACTGATTTTATACTGTCAACTTACCAATATACTGATTTTAAACTGCAAACTTACCAATATACTGATTTCAAACTGCAAGCTTACCAATATACTGATTTTATACTGTCAACGTACCAATATACTGATTTTATACTGTCAACTTACCAATATACTGATTTTATACTGTCAACTTACCAATATACTGATTTTATACTGTCAACTTACCAATATACTGATTTTATACTGTCAATTTACCAATATACTGATTTTATATTACCAACTTACCAATATACTGATTTTATACTGTCAACTTACCAATATACTGATTTTATACTGTCAACTCACCAATATACTGGTTTTATACTGTCAACTCACCAATATACTGATTTTATACTGTCAATTTACCAATATACTGATTTTATATTACCAACTCACCAATATACTGATTTTATACTGTCAACTTACCAATATACTGATTTTTATATTACAAACTTACCAATATACTGATTTTATACTCTCAACTTACCAATATACTGATTTTATACTGTCAACTTACCAATATACTGATTTTATACTGTCAACTTACCAATATACCAATATACTGATTTTATATACAACTTACCAATATACTGATTTTATACTGTCAACTTACCAATATACTGATTTTATATCATTACAATACTGATTTTATACTGTCAACTTACCAATATACTGATTTTATACTGTCAACTTACCAATATACTAGATTTTATAACTTCTACATTACTATTAATTCAACTTACCAATATACTGATTTTATATTAACTTACCAATATACTGATTTATATATACTGTAACCAACTTTTATACCAACTAATACTGATTTTATATTACCAACTTACCAATATACTGATTTTATACTTCAACTTACCAATATACTGATTTTATACTGTCAACTTACCAATATACTGATTTTATATTACAAACTTACCAATATACTGATTTTATACTCTCAACTTACCAATATACTGATTTTATATTACCAACATACTGATTTTATACTGTCAACTTACCAATATACTGATTTTATATTACCAACTTACCAATATACTGATTTTATACTGTCAACTTACCAATATACTGATTTTATATTACCAATATACTGAATTAACTTACAATATACTGATCGATTTTACATATACACGACGACTTACTAATACACTGATTTTATGTGTTAACTTTACCAACTATACATATGATTTTAAACTGTCAACTTACCAATATACTGATTTTAAACTGCAAACTTACCAATATACTGATTTTATACTGTCAACTACTGAACTCTGAACTTACCAATATACTGATTTTTTTACTGACAACTTACCAATATACTGATTTTATACTGTCAACTTACCAATATACTGATTTTATACTGTCAACTTACCAATATACTGATTTTATATTACCAACTTACCAATATACTGATTTTATACTGTCAACTTACCAATATACTGATTTTATATTACCAACTTACCAATATACTGATTTTATACTGTCAACTTACCAATATACTGATTTTATAACTAGAGCAGATTCCTCCATTTTCTTCTTTAAACTCTCTGATGAAAGTCCTTTGCCAGCATCAAGAACTTCTGGAGGGAAATCTGTTAATTCAAAACTTTTTTGTTAACTCATTGCATAAAGTTTATGTCAATAACAAGTTTTGTATGAGCTTTAGTCAACACTTTGATGAATTTGGATTTGAAATAGGTAAAAAAGCTCTAATGGGAAATATCAATCCCCCCAGATTTGCCCAGCTGTACATTTACCTTGACCAGGTGGGGTGAGGAAGACCGCATTGCCCAGAGCTGTGAGGACACTCTGTTCTGCCAGACCAATCCTAAGTTTGCCTCCTAACGACCGGATGAGGTAACGAGCCTCAGACTGTCGACACGCTACAAACAACCCCTTGATGATGTCAATCTTTTTGGACATCACCTAAACAGAAATTTTGTTTTTGTTTACAACATGACACGTACATCATCTTAATAATATGATATAAGCCATATTTCTAAAGTGTTATTAATATTTACAACAAAACTGCGTGGTGTGTTTGTTACATACACTGACATAAATTCTGGTAATACCAAAGAGCGATGTTAAATATTTTGTCATTTCCTGTTTGCTTTATTCTTTTCATATCTTCTATTTCATATTATATCATATACTTACGTTGTTTCCAGACATGACTGCTATCTCCTTTAGTTTATTAAACACTGCCCGAATGGTGAGTTTAGGAGGAGCAAACATGGTCCTCTGTGTACTCCGACTAGACTGTAAAACAGACAACAAGCTTAAGTTTATGATATTAGGAAAATTCTACAGTAAAACCTTCAACAGCAACTACCTCTGTATAATGACCACTTGCTTAGTACGACCACTTTCTCTGGGTCCTAAATGTCTATTTCATTGTGTATAAAGACAACTTGGTAACAAAGACCATTATTTTGCCTGATAGGTAGTCTTTGTGGACAGGTTTGACTGTAATGAATACCAAAGATTTTAGTAACATGACATGGATGTATAACATTAAATGATACTCCAGTACATCAACCATTATATCGGATTCAGTGAACTCTGTGAACTTGTGTCAAAGCTTATGTTAGTATAATCACGGAAGGTCTACCTTTATACACAAAGTGATGTCCTGGATGATGAGACAAATATTACTGACAACCTACCTCGGCCACAATACCAAGGTCACCTTTCTCCTGGGCATCAGCTTTTATCTTGTCCATACTTCTCCCTGTTTTCAAACAATTATTTTTTTCCATGAATTACAGTAAATTACCTACGGATATGAACATACACAAACAGACGTGATGCAACTATAAGTGCTATGGGTTTTTCCAGTAAAAAATCTACCCCACCCCAGGACTCTAGCTTTTTTTTAGGGGGACCATGCATAGAAGCAATTTAATTTGATATGGTACCAGGGATAGAAGCATTTTTACAACATTTGGACCCCCATAGAAGCACTTTTTTATAAAACCCATAGAAGCAATTTTAAAAACTGTAGAAGCATTTGTATTTGCAAAGAAATCACAAGAAAACACTGTAGTGAAATTGGAATAAACATTGATAAAAGAGTTTAGGATTCTTTTAATAATCATTGGTTTTCTGAAGTACATGTAGATCTATATGCACTTCATTCAGAATTTGTCACAGAAAAAAGTTACATTATCAATATTTTCCTACAATAATTTACACCCGTGTCATACCTACAATCGGAAAATAAATAGCAGATACTTTGGAAATTCCATTTGTGCTAAAAAAAATATTTTGATTTCCTTTAACTTGTTTCAAACCGAAAGTATGTCCTGTACATTGACATGTAAACCCATTTCAACATTCAACACATCACATTGTTTAGTTCTTTTGACACACTGACCATTCCAAACACTATTTTATCATGTAATTACAATCTGTACTTAATATGTAATACAAGATCGGAAGGGTAGTATCAACTAAGGAAACAGACTAGTTTCATTTTCCTTGGATCGTTACCGTAATGATCATGACAATTTACCTTTTACTGAAAAAGGGACAGAAGCAAATTTAAGTTGAACAGAAATATAGGATCATGGATAGAAGTGTTTTTTTACTGACATCAACCTTGCATAGAAGTGATATTTCAGAGAATGCCACCATGGATAAAAGTAAACAAGAGGAGTCCAGAGGGCCTGTATCTTGGCGCCCACCAAAGAATGATCTATGTCTGACAACAGAAAGAGGGATCTTTTCCCTGCTTTTCAAACTTTTACTACATACTATATATGAAACTTGAGAAAGATCCTTTCAGTACTTTCTGAGATATGTAGCAGTAACAAACTTCAATTATCAAAATCAAAGATGGCTACCTGTCGATCATCTTGCTGACCGATAAGTCCGAATGTGCACTAGACCCCTTCAGGAACCTGCACATGAAATTTGAGAAAGATCCCTTCAGTACTTTCTGAGAAATAGAGGTAACAAACTTTAACTATCAAAATCCAAGATGGCCGCCAGTCGGCCATCTTGTTGACCGATCTGTCCCAAAATGCAATATGCACAACTAGGGTCCTAGGGGAACCTACATATGAAATTTGAGAAAGATTCCTTCAGTACTTTCTGGGAAATAGCGGTAACAAACTTTAACTATCAAAATCCAAGATGGCCGCTGGTCGGCTATCTTGTTGACCGATTGCTCCCAAAATGCAATATGCACAACTAGGGTTCAAGGGGAACATGCATATGAAATTTGAGAGAGATCCCTTCAGTACTTTCTGAGAAATAGCGGTAACAAACTTTAACTATCAAAATCCAAGATGGCCGGCTGGTCGGCCATCTTGTTGACTGATCAGTCCCAAAATGCAATATGCACAACTAGGGTCCTAGGGGAATCTACATATGAAATTTGAGGAAGATCCCTTCAGTACTTTCTGAGAAATAGTGGTAACAAACTTTAACTATCAAAATCCAAGATGGCTGCCTGTCGGCCATCTTGTTGACCGATCAGTCCCAAAATGCAATATGCACAACTAGGGTCCTAGGGGAACCTACATATGAAATTTGAGAAAGATCCCTTCAGTACTTTCTGAGAAATAGAGGTAACAAACTTTAACTATCAAAATCCAAGATGGCCGCCTGTCGGCCATCTTGTTGACCGATCTGTCCCAAAATGCAATATGCACAACTAGGGTCCTAGGGGAACCTACATATGAAATTTGAGAAAGATCCCTTCAGTACTTTCTGAGAAATAGCGGTAACAAACTTTAACTATCAAAATCCAAGATGGCCGCCAGTCGGCCATCTTGTTGACCGATTGGTCCCAAAATGCAATATGCACAACTAGGGCCCTAGGGGAACCTACATGTGAAATTTGAGAAAGATCCCTTTTGAACTTTCTGAGAAATAGCGGTAACAAACTTTAACTATCAAAATCCAAGATGGCCGCCAGTCGGCCATCTTGTTGACCGATTGGTCCCAAAATGCAATATGCACAACTAGGGCCCTAGGGGAACCTACATGTGAAACTTGAGAAAGATCCCTTCAGTACTTTCTGAGAAATAGCGGTAACAAGAATTGTTAACGGACGGACGGAAGGACGGACGGACGGACGACGGACCACGGACGAAAGGCGATTTGAATAGCCCACCATCTGATGATGGTGGGCTAAAAATTCTGGAGTCCTGGGGTCAGGTAGATTTTTTACTGGAAAAGTCCTAATATGTTTTTTTTTACCGTCCAACAAATTACCACCAATACTGGGGGGGATTATACAACAAATCTATTATTGACCAAAACAGCTGTTGGATTGCAGTACCGACTCAACATAGACATTTGAAATATTGAACAATTTATTAATACAAGTATATGTACCTGAAGATAAATTTCAATACAATAAAGCAACCAAAGGATTGTAACCAATATCTATCATTTAAAATAGACTTAAGAAGACAAAGTATTATATTTCCACAAAAGCAAGAATAAGAATTTTGGTCTACAGAGTAACCACTAACTTCTAATAATTTAAATCATACATACTTTAATGTTAGATATAAAATATTTTACTCGCACCCACAAAACAAGAGGCCCAGAGGGCCTGTATCGCTCACCTGGTTTGTAATACCAAGTAATGTTCTATATACAGGTTCATTGTTTCTTTTCTGAATGAATTCGAATATTTACCTCTAATTCTCCTATTGGGCACCACCCCTCCTGCCCCCGGAGGTCAGAGCCAAAATTTATACAAGTTCTGTTCCCCTTTCCTCATGGATATTTGTGGCCAAATTTGGTTCATCCATGCAGAACTCTAGTACAAGTAGCGATTTATAGGATTTATCTCTATTTCCCCTATTGGGCCCCACTCCTCCTGCCCCTGAAGGTCAGAGCCAAAATTTATACAATTTCTGTTCCCCTTCCCCCATAGGTATTTGTGGCCAAATTTGGTTACAATCCATGCAGAACTCTAGTACAAGTAGCGATTTTTTGGATTTACCTCTATTTCCCCTATTGCCCCCCCCCTCCTGCCCCCGGGGGGTCAGAGCCAAAATTTATATAAGTTCTGTTCCCCTTCCACCATAGGTATTTGAGGCCAAATTTGGTTACAATCCATGCAGAACTCTAGGACAAGTAGCGATTTATAGGATTTACCTCTATTTCCCCTATTAGGCCCCTCTCCTCCTGCCCCTGGGGGTCAGAGTCAAAATTTATACAAGTTCTGTTCCCCTTTCCCCATGGATATTTGTGGCCAAATTTGGTTACAATCCATGCAGAACTCTAGGACAAGTAGCGATTTATAGGATTTACCTCTATTTTCCTTATTTGGCCCTACTCCTCCTGTCCCTGAAGGTCAGAGCCAAAATTTATACAAGTTCTGTTCCCATTCCCATATTTGTGGCCAAATTTGGTTACAACCCATGCAGAACTCTAGGACAAGTAGCGATTTATAGGATTTACCTCTATTTCCCCTATTGGGCCCTGCCTTTCCTGCCCCTAGGGAAGTCAGAGCCAAACTTTATACAAGTTCTGTTCCCCTTCCTCCAAGGATGTTTGTGGCCAAATTTGGTTACAATCCATGCAGAACTCTAGGACAAGGAGCGATTTATAGGATTTACCTCTATTTTCCTTATTTGGCCCTTCCCCTCCTGCCCCCAGGGGGGTCAGAGCCAAACTTTTTACATGTTCTGTTCCCCTTCCCCCAAGGATGTTTGTGGCCAAATTTGGTTACAATCCGTGCAGAATTCTAGGACAAGTAGCGATTTATAGGATTTACCTCTATTTCCCCTATTGGGCCCCTCTCCTCCTGCCCCCAGGGGTCAGAGCCAAAAGTTATACAAGTTCTGTTCCCTTCCCCAAACAATGTTTGTGGCTAAATTTGGTTACAATCCATGCAGAATTCTAGGACAAGTAGAGATTTACAGGATTTACCTCTATTTCCCCTATTGGGCCCTACTCCTCCTGCCCCCAGAGGGTCAGAGCCAAAATTTATACAAGTTCTGTTCCCCTTCCACCATAGGTATTTGTGGCCAAATTTGGTTACAATCCATGCAGAACTCTAGGACAAGTAGCGATTTATAGGATTTACCTCTATTTCCCCTATTGGGCCCCGCCCCTCCTGCCCCCAGGGGGGTCAGAGCCAAACTTTATACAAGTTCTGTTCCCCTTCCCCCAAGGATGTTTGTGGCCAAATTTGGTTACAATCCATGCAGAACTCTAGGACAAGTAGCGATTTATAGGATTTACCTCTATTTCCCCTATTGGGCCCCCCCCCTCCTGCCCCCGGGGGGTCAGAGCCAAACTTTATACAAGTTCTGTTCCCCTTCCCCCAAGGATGTTTGTGACCAAATTTGGTTACAATCCATGCAGAACTCTAGGACAAGTAGCGATTTATAGGATTTACCTCTATTTCCCTTATTTGGCTCTTCCCCTCCTGCCCCCAGGGGGGTCAGAGCCAAACTTTATACAAGTTCTGTTCCCCTTCCCCAAACAATGTTTGTGGCTAAATTTGGTTACAATCCATGCAGAACTCTAGGACAAGTAGCGATTTATAGGATTTACCTCTATTTCCCCTATTGGGCCCCTCCCCTCCTGCCCCCAGGGGGGTCAGAGCCAAACTTTATACAAGTTCTGTTCCCCTTCCCCAAACAATGTTTGTGGCTAAATTTGGTTACAATCCATGCAGAACTCTAGGACAAGTAGCGATTTGTAGGATTTACCTCTATTTCCCATATTGGGCCCCTCCCCTCCTGCCCCCGGGGGGTCAGAGCCAAAATTTATACAAGTTCTGTTCCCCTTTCCCCATGGATATTTGTGGCCAAATTTGGTTACAATCCATGCAGAACTCTAGGACAAGTAGCGATTTCAAAGGAAATGTTGACGGACGGACGGACGCCGGACGCTGCGCCATGACATAAGCTCACCGGCCCTTTGGGCCAGGTGAGCTAAAAAAAATTGAATAAAAGAAAAAAAAGAAAGAAAGAAAAATATCACACAATAAGCCTTGGTTGTACTGACCAGTGGTCTGAGCAATAGCCTTCATCAGGACAGTCTCCCCAATGCCCAGCTCCACACCCTCGTAGGCTGGGGCCAGTTTATTGAGGCAGAGATACACACAAAATAGTAGGTCATCTGGGCTGAGGGCGATTACGGAACGGAAAAAGTTACACAAGATATCGATGATCTTCAACCTTAAATACAAAATAAAAGATACCACTATTACAGAGCATAAAAAGTTACACAAGATATCGATGATCTTCAACCTTACATACAAAATAAAAGATACTGCTATTACAGAGCATAAAAAGTTACACAAGATTTCGATGATCTTCAACCTTACATACAAAATAAAAGATACTGCTATTACAGAGCATAAAAAGTTACACAAGATTTCGATGATCTTCAACCTTACATACAAAATAAAAGATACCACTATTACAGAGCATAAAAAGTTACACAAGATATCGATGATCTTCAACCTTACATACAAAATAAAAGATACCACTATTACAGAGCATAAAAAGTTACACAAGATATCGATGATCTTCAACCTTACATACAAAATAAAAGATACTGCTATTACAGAGCATAAAAAGTTACACAAGATTTCGATGATCTTCAACCTTACATACAAAATAAAAGATACCACTATTACAGAGCATAAAAAGTTACACAAGATATTGATGATCTTCAACCTTACATACAAAATAAAAGATACCACTATTACAGAGCATAAAAAGTTACACAAGATATCGATGATCTTCAACCTTACATACAAAATAAAAGATACTGCTATTACAGAGCATAAAAAGTTACACGAGATTTCGATGATCTTCAACCTTAAATACAAAATAAAAGATACTGCTATTACAGAGCATAAAAAGTTACACAAGATTTCGATGATCTTCAACCTTAAATACAAAATAAAAGATACCGCTATCACAGAGCATAAAAAGTTACACAAGATATCGATGATCTTCAACTTTAAAGATGCTCCACCGCTGACAAATAGTATTTTTTCACAATCAAAAACAACAGCAGACCATTTAGTATTTTTCTTCAGTTACAAAAGTTACTTACTTTACACCTTTACCACCATTGAAAAGTTTGAGCTTCTAATTTTAGTTAAAGTTAAAACTATGAAAAATAATTAATTGCATCCCGAAAAAATTCGGTGCCACTATATCCTATATAGAATGAAGTACTGATTGCTCACGCACAAAAGGGCAAACTAAATTATTTTATATTATTTTTTGTGTTAATTAGACATATACATACACGATTAAACGCCAATTATTGTTCAAATGATGAATATCATTTTTGTCCTGTCGGCGGTGGAGTATCTTTAAATACAAAATAAAAGATACCACTATTACAGAGCATAAAAAGTTACACAAGATATTGATGATCTTCAACCTTACATACAAAATGCAGAATGATAGAATCTAAATTCTTTTTTACATTGTGTCCTCTTGTTTTGTCAAATGATTGTGGAAACCTGTGAATCTTCCATTTGTGGTAATGTTAAACTTGACCTTTGAACTTCAGAATTGAACATCAAATCAATGTAAGCAGATTGAGAGTATAACTGCATACCTGGTAATGTTATAAACTGACCCTAAAACATCACAAATAGTGTTTAACACCACTAACATAGCCCCATGATTAAGAACATTGCAAGCCTAAGTCCATTTGATTGAGGTCAATTCCTGCCTGTAATTCAATAATGAAATAACACTACAGATGATCCAAGGAAGATTTACCCTTTACTGATATGTGCTTAACTAATTAACTAATAAAATTTTGATTTCTTTTTTTGACAAAATTAATTCTAATACATGTATTGCATTCATTTCTTTTTACTATTTTTAAGTTTCAAAAGGTAAATTAAATTAAATGTTTGGGTTTTTTTTTAGTGAATTTTTCTGATTGAATTGCAAAATATAGTAATGACTTCATTGCACTCAAAACATTTATGTGCAGAAAACAACATTATCTTTTCATTTGGTATGGAATATTCCTGAAGGTTGAAGAATACCGATGTGTAGAAAAGATGGGCCAGACTTATCTGGTATAAATCCGTCGCAGACTTGTCAGCTATATATAAAGGTCTGATCCTAAATGCCAGACACCAGCACGTGCCCACACATCCAGCTCACACAACTCGCTGTTAATCACTTGTTTATCACAAAATGTCTTCGATTTCTCAAATTTCATGTCTACTTAGTCACATTGTCAAAGCTAATTTTGGGTTTCAAACAAACATATTACTGAAACATATTGTAAATGTGGAAAAAAAACCAACAGATTTGTTTTTGTCAACCAATACAATGCACTTCCCCTTATACAAGTGAGGGACTACCAACAGGACCATCACATAGATATTCATTAACGAAAACAAAATACTGATTTTTGAGTTAAGGCCATTATGACCTAATTAGATTACATTGAACATCATTGCCAGGATAATTAAATGTGAATGAGATACAATGTACATATATACAGAAACTATATGGACAGTCCTCTATGTAATGGAGTTATAATAACTGACTATATAACTATATGGACAGTCCTCTATCAAATGGAGTTATAATAACTGACTATATAATTATATAGACAGTCCTCTATCTAATGGAGTTATAACAAGAGGCCCAGAGGGCCTGTATCGCTCACCTGGTTTTTTGTTAGTAATTATCACAAGAATCTGACAATTAGAAAAATAAGCAAAATTGACTCCCAAAGTTTAATTTTGAATCACAACCATACAATGATGCTATTGATACCATACAAATATGCTATCCAATACATAGGTTCAGAGACAAAGTAATTTATATGAAAATAGTAGCCTAATTGACCTTTTTGACCTTGCATCTATTGCCGTTTAAGGCCCCGGGGGTCAGCCCTATCATTTGTACAATTTCAAATACCAACCCTATAAGGGTGCTACCATTGCATTATAAGTGCTCTTCCATTCTTAGTTGCAGAGAAGAAGTCGTTTATATGGAAATAGCTAAATTGACTCCTTTTGACCCCACCCTTCAGGCTCCTGGGGGGATCAGCCCCATCATTTGCAAAATTTTGAATCCAAACCCTTTAAGGATGTAACCATTGCATTATGAGCGCCATCCCATGTTAAGTTGCAGAGAAAAAGTCATTTATATGGAAATTGACCATTTTTGACCCCGCCCCTCAGGCCCCCGGGGGTCAGCCCTATCATTTGCTCAATTTGGAATCCCCAGCCTACAAGGATGCTACCATTGCATTATGGGTGCTATACCATGCCTAGTTGCAGAGAAGAAGTCGTTTAAATGGAAATAGCCAAATTGACCCCATTTGACCCCGCCCCTCAGGTCCCCGGGGGGTCAGCCCCATCATTTGTACAATTTTGAATCCCCACCCTATAAGGATGCTACCATTGCATTATGGGTACTATCCCATGCTTGGTTTCAGAGAAGAAGTTGTTTATATGGAAATAGCCAAATTGACCCCTTTTGACCCCGCCCTCAGCCCCCCCTGGAATCAGCCCCATCATTTGTACAATTTTGAATCCCCACCCTATAACGATACTACAATTGCATTATGAGTGCTATCTCATGCTTAGTTTCAGAGAAGAAGTCGTTTAAATGGAAATAGCCAAATTGACCCCATTTGACCCCGCCCCTCAGGCCCCCGGGGGGTCAGCCCCATCATTTGTACAATTTTGAATCCCCACCCTATAAGGATGCTACCATTGCATTATGGGTGCTATCCCATGCTTGGTTTCAGAGAAGAAGTCGTTTATATGGAAATAGCCAAATTGACCCCTTTTGGCCCCGCCCCTCAGCCCCATCATTTGTACAATTTTCAGTTAGTAGCCCATAAGGATGCTACCAGTCAAATTTTATTGAAATCCGACCAGCGGTTAGGGAGAAGAAGTCGATTGTTGACGGACGACGCCGGATGCCGGACGCTGCGGTATCCCATAAGCTCACCTCGGTCCTTTGGACCAGGTGAGCTAATAACTGACTATATAACTATATGGACAGTCCTCTATCTAATGGAGTTATAATAACTGACTATATAACTATATGGACAGTCCTCTATCTAATGGAGTTATAATAACTGACTATATAATTATATGGACAGTCCTCTATGTAATGGAGTTATAATAACTGACTATATAACTATATGGACAGTCCTCTATGTAATGGAGTTATAATAACTGACTATATAACTATATGGACAGTCCTCTATGTAATGGAGTTATAATAACTGACTATATAACTATATGGACAGTCCTCTATGTAATGGAGTTATAATAACTGACTATATAACTATATGGACAGTCCTCTATGTAATGGAGTTATAATAACTGACTATATAACTATATGGACAGTCCTCTATGTAATGGAGTTATAATAACTGACTATATAATTATATGGACAGTCCTCTATCTATAATGGAGTTATAATAACTGACTATATAACTATATGGACAGTCCTCTATGTAATGGAGTTATAATAACTGACTATATAACTATATGGACAGTCCTCTATGTAATGGAGTTATAATAACTGACTATATAACTATATGGACAGTCCTCTATGTAATGGAGTTATAATAACTGACTATATAAAGCATATAAAGGAGCTGTGGTTTTTATTCTGTTCCCTGTGTAGCTCAGTTCTGAACAATAAAGCAATTTGAAATGAAATAGGGAAATCTAAATCATATGGATATATATTTCGGAACATAAAAACAATGATAAAAGATGTTAGGTTCACAGTTACAACTTAGTTGATAGGGTGAGATAATGTAGTGATTGACAGTAGAATGTTTATATTCACCTTGCTGATATTTCTTCTATTGCTTCAAATGTCTTAGCTAGAGCAAGATAAGGAACCCTGAAATCAACAATAAATTCTTTATAGATTCACATAGCTTCAGTAGATATATAAAACAACTTACACATGTACTTTACAATAATTGCCAGTATCAAAAAGCCTGAAACCATTTAAATATCTCTCTTCATTCAGGTTATATATAAAGGTTTTCATTGTAACATTTGATTGGAGCCATGATAAAGCCAGCTGTATCTGAAGCTTTCTGATCTAACCTCACAAATAACATCTGCCTTTACATTTGTCTATAATTGTACATAGTCACTGCTATTTCTATCATCATCTAATGCCAGATGTACTTTATGGAAACAATAAAATCATTTTGTAGACAAAAATAAACAAATGAAAATAGAGCTGTAGTATTAATGAGATTGAGAAGACCTTGTTTTTACTTTCTTCTGTTCTGTGTCTGCTGTCTTTTTTACCTAAATCCAGGTACTCTGATTTCTGTAGACAGTATTAACACCAACGCTTTGTTTAATGAATTCTATTTATATTCTATCGTTATCATTTACAGCCCACTTCAAAACTAGAGCTGTAAGCCAATAGCTAGCTAAAACTCAAGCTTGACTGTATGCATGGCTATTATAACTTTTATTTGGTAACCGTTGCATTAACTCTTGTATTTGTCAACTCATGGTTCAAAATCCCTACAAAGCCATTTTCAAATTGGCATTTTTCAAAACTTTGGAAATCATTTTTTTTTTCAAAAAAAAAATCAAAAAAAAAAATCTTGAATATCTACACATAGTCCCAAACATACCTGTATAGTTTATCAAAAGTTTTATTAATTTGCAGGGTTAAAAGGAATCGCCTGGACAAGATTTGTGGACAATAGACATCCAGAGAGGGTGATTCCGATATATCCGCTCCTCCCCAATTCATAGCAGGGTATACCTACACCTTTAAATGACTCGAGATATATACCAGTATATCTACAGAAATTTGATTTTATTATCTATCCTACTGAAAATTGAAATAAAATTCCATACTTCTCTTTGTGTTTCCAACAAGCATCATCAACCGGGTGGTAGCGGGATTTACTTGGGGCGTAGGATGCATTGTCTTCCTTCTTACTCGAAAATGGGTTTATTTTTCTGAAACACAAAACATATTACATGGTCATTAAAGAGAGAAAATAATGAAAAATAAATTTGTATTTAATTCTAATGTTCAAGTTTTTCTCTCAGGGCTTTATTGATAAACACAAATCCCTAATTGCATGTTTGGTATTCCAGAAGGTCTGTCAAAGTCTGCTGTTCTAGTTGCCCTTTTGAACCTTAAGGCAATATACCCCCAGAATTCCAGAGTATGATGACAGACCTCCCATAATGCATATATACCAATAAGGTATAGCCACCAGCTACATTAAAAAGTTTCGTTAATTATTGCTACCTAGCTAGGTATGACTTAAAACGATTATCTGAACTTATAACAATTCATATGCAATATAACCAAGTAGAACGACTAAGGGCATGGGTGAGGAGCGATTAGAATTCAGAATTAAGCAGTATTTCAATGTAACCAAATTAATTGGTTTTCAATGTACGTAGATCAACACGACAAACAGAATATTTATTATCTTAAAACAGAAGTGTTAGATACATATTTCTCCATATCAATCTTCATAAACGTTTATAACACAACCTACAAGTATTGATTTGTTACTGAAATTCACTCGGATCAACTCATGTCAAATTTCAGATTGATTTAAAATTGTCGCCACAGAATGATTTCTGTGAGTACGACTGACAGAGATTTCAGCGTGACTCAGTTTACATGACGTTAGTTTCCTGTATCAGGACCTCGGGGAGACTAGGCACATTTACAATTTTAGAGAGAAAAGGAATCAACCGTTATCAGTACTGATAAGAAAAAAAATCAAGATAACTTAACACAGCCTTAAGGATAAACAGAAAATCCAATTAGAACAACTTTTAATTGCTATTAATTGCTACTTAGTATTTTTTTTGTAATTTGTTTAAACACAAAAACATCTTTAACAGATTTAAATGAATCACAAATTTAATGTGTTTTTCCCTGTTGTTATACAAAATGATTTTGTATAACATTTAAAGTACATGTTTGACAACTAGTTGAGATGGAATATGTACACTTTCATTTTAAATGTCAGGACCAGATGTTGCACAAGACAGGAAAACAATGTGTAAATAGCTTCCTGTTCATTAAAACTGATATGACAGAGAAAACTGGTGTTTAGCAATTTCTCTCTCTCTCTTTATTCCCCTCTAATTTAAAATGTAATGTGCTTATTCTTCAAAAGCACCTTTTTCATGTGTTTTGTTTTCAGTCTCAGACTTTGGTATGACTTCCTTTAATATTTCTATGGGCATTACAAAATGCATTGGGGAGAGCTCCACATGGTTATGAGTTTTGGGAGGCTGTCGTATAACAACTGACCATTGACATGGACAATTCCGTCTTTGCATATTTAAGAGTTAGCTCCCTTGTGGGTAGGTATCGATTGCTACGTCATTTTGTGAGCGTAATTCACGTCGTTTTCTTCAAAAAGTGTGACGTTACGCTCGCAAAGACATGACGTCACAATCAATACCTACCCGCAAAGGGCAGATAACTCTGTAATATGCTAATAAATAGGCCCATTAGGCCTATGTTGCTTACCTGTTCCAGGCTTTGAAACAAAAGCTACCAACTTGAAGGCTTTTGATTTGATCTTAATCTATTCATTCTTAAGGAAGTATATTAAAGAATTTGCTACATTTTCCCATATTTGGTCTCCACCCTCAAGCCCCAGGGGAACCAGACCAACTGTTTATTCAAAATTTGTTCCCCTTCACCCAAGGAAGCTTCAGACCAAACTAGAACAAAATTCTTTCATCTCTATAGAAGTACAAAGGATTTTAAAGAATTTGTTACATTTCCCCTACTGGGCTTGCCCCTCAGGCCCCTGGGGGCCCAGGCTAACCACATGATTGGTTGTGGGTAGTTTCTTAGGTTATCTTTTTTTTTATATTATTATTTAAGGTCATGATATTGAATTTATCCATTCATGTAAGCAAATCATCCCTGTCATTTTACACAGCCAAACTATATCTGATGTGTAACAGGGAAGTAGAAGATAGTCAGAGACCACCCAAATCACACCAGGGGACACTACCCAATGACCTAATTAGCCTCTGAAGATCAAACATGCTACTACCGATGAATACATGCTCTTTACTAGACTGGCCACCAGTCTCTAGAATATTAAACAAATCACTAAAATTTGGCTTGATTATTTTTGTCTCTACTACATGCCTGATTCTTAGTTTTAAACAAGGGGGAGATAATCTAGTAAAGAACTTTGCTGAGAAAGTCTTGTCAGCAACTTAGGGTCTGGTGGCCAGTCTAGCTCTTTACCCATACAATGTTCTAGCTAAATACCAACATATCAGCACCAACAGTCTTCTTATGCTCTTATCACTTTCATTTTTAATTTCATCCTAGCTATTTTAAACATCTTAACCTAGATATAGTGTTTGCATACAAACTGGACATTTCATTACTATTTTGAGAGAGGTCAGTTTGTGAAAATAATGACCCCATGCAGTGACCTTGATCTGTTGACACCAATGTTGAATTTGGATGAACTCTAGAACTTCTAACACATTCTGATTCTGAGAGCAAAGGCTGTTATTTTCTACACCTGTTCAGAGTCCTTCAAGTCCCTCCATTGAACCTGATAATCAAAATCCAGAGGTATAAATAAAAAAAATCAAACAGCTTATGACAATCTTAAAACTGGTCCACACTAAGTAGCGTGAAGGTCTGCTGCATACATTACATTTTGATCCTATTCTGCACATTCTTTACAGGTAACTCTTCATCATTTTTTCATTGTGACATATTCTTCATTACATAACCCAAGAGAGAAACTTCTGACCAAGTTATTATTAATAGTTTGCATCAGCGTATTTTATGTTAACATATTTTTCATACCTTTTAGGCAAATTGTATACTTGTAAAGGTACTCTAGTTTCCAACTGGTATATATGTATTTTTTCCGTACAGTGTTTTTTAATGGAATATATTTAATTGAAACAGCTAGACCAACCAAACAGAGATATCCTGTCATTACTTGTAGTGTCATATAGATTGTGACACAGCAGCTAATGTAAACAGGATACAAAATGATTACTTCTTACCGGGAAACATTTTAGATGTCTGATGTTGTATAAGATGGTGGAACGATACTGGAACGGTATTCTAATATATTGTAACTAGGGTGTAACCATTCTATTAGCTCAGTATCAAAACATCAATGGCGTTTTACACCTAGTTACATCTTCATTTTTTGTAAATAATCACTGCATCAACAATCGACAGCATCAGACATGTTACGTCCACACCATCAGATAGAGACAACAATACATGTACATACATACAAATGGAAGTGATGCAGAATTTTAAAACTTTCAAAATAAAAATATCCCTATTTTGTACTTTACGATCATGATAATAAGTCTACAGCGATAGATGTAGTCTCTGATTAAGGACACATCAAATGAATGTTACATAACAACTTTGGTTTTTTCTAACAAGACTCTAAGCATTCAAGTTTGCATTTTCCTCTCATTAATATATGTCAACTTGGTACAATTTACAAAATGTTTTTGAAAGTTAAAAAGCTCTTTCTAACATATATACTTCAGAGTTGTATCATTTTATGCCATTGAATTTGTTCTCATTACCTTCTGAAATAAAACATTTTTCGAGGACTATCAATGTTTATCATCTCCGCGTTCTATTGAAATTCTATGATTCCTGATAGAATGCGAAGTCAATGACCTACATTGAATACGTCCTATCCGTCCCCCATTAACTCTCTGTCCAAATCTCTATCTATCTAGGCCTATTACCTGAGATGACTAGCCGATGGACAATCAGCACAAACACACACAAGATTGACTGTTTTCTATGCCTAATTTCTCTGTATTAGCCCCGTCCTTGGATGGAATTCGTTTAGCTTTGTAGCAGACCAGTTAATTTGTGTGGAAAAGTTACACTGACAAGTCAATGGCCGTGTTATTTTCTTCCTATAAATGCCATCAACTCGGGGTAATTTGTATGGGCTGTGACCAATGTGCAGGCAATTTCAATCAAATCTGACGGACATGCTGAAGGTCTGAAATCCTCGTTCTGTGAATACTTATCAGTCATGTTTTTGTCATTCCTCTAATTCCTCATTTCTTTCATTTTGTGAAAGTAGCAAGGACATTTCAAAAGATTTATCATTTTAGCAATGATTTAGTGTGTGTTTTTGAGTTGAAGCCTTTCCTTATAGTAGTGGGAGACACAGACTGGTGAACAGCATCTGTCAGCTGTGTGATACCATAGCTGTAATCATTACTCTACAGAGGCCCTGTCATCGAGGGTGCTCTCACACAGGTGCAGTCTACGAGGGGTGCTTTCACTTAGGTACAGGGTACAACAAGTGCTCTCTCATAGGTAAAGTGTACAACGAGTGTTCTCTCATAGGTACAGTGTACAAATGTTCTCTCATAAGTACCGATGTTGCTTTCACTAGACCTCATCAGGAAAACACAAGGTGTCGTAATTACAAAACTGGAAAACAACATTGGTACCTAATTCTGGTCACTACAGTGTTTGTCACAGGTACAGAATATTGTGTTAATTATCAAATTGGAAACTTTTGTGTGGTAACTACCTACACGGAGCTTGTCACATGTGTCAGATACACTGAGTGGTTAAAACTGATAACTGTAGACATCACAAGCCGACCAACTCACTAACCAGATACTGGAGTCTGTAAGCAGACCAACTCACTAACCAGATACTGGAGTCTGTAAGCAGACCAACTCACTAACCAGATACCGGAGTCTGTAAGCAGACCAACTCACTAACCAGATACTGGAGACTGTAAGCCGACCAACTCACTAACCAGATACCGGAGTCTGTAAGCAGACCAACTCACTAACCAGATACTGGAGTCTGTAAGCAGACCAACTCACTAACCAGATACTGGAGTCTGTAAGCAGACCAACTCACTAACCAGATACTGGAGTCTGTAAGCAGACCAACTCACTAACCAGATACCGGAGTCTGTAAGCAGACCAACTCACTAACCAGATACTGGAGTCTGTAAGCAGACCAACTCACTAACCAGATACTGGAGTCTGTAAGCAGACCAACTCACTAACCAGATACTGGAGTCTGTAAGCAGACCAACTCACTAACCAGATACCGGAGTCTGTTGTTTTTGATCTTCAGAGTTCATTACACAGGTGTATACATGGAGAGCAATTAATGAGCAGGATAAGAGCACCATTACATACAATAATTACAGGTGTAAAACGTACAGGTATATATATATGATAAAGGCATGATACCTGTTGACCAGGTGTAACCAGGTATTGCAGGATGGTGGGATCCAGGCAGGACATCTTTGCATGAACAGGTAAGTCTTCATTTCAAAAGTCATAAGTGTATGTCAGACCAAGGCTTGTGTTTTATCCATTAAATAGCAAATAAGGTGATAATACTGAATAATATCTGTATCTACAGGTACAAATTTCCTTTTGTAGCACCATGTAAATTCACATGCTTTTTTCTACCTGTTTTTCACCAAAACGAATATAATTTTGAATTTTCCTTCACATTTTGTGGACAATTAATAGAACAAAATATATTTCAAAATCAATTTATTCTATATGTTTATTGATTACCAAAAAATATCATTTTTTCGATTCTCCCTCGCCAAAATAAAAGCTATATTTTCACCAAATTTAACCTGTATTTCCTCCAAGAACAATTGTTAATGACAAACATCCTGTAGTAGAAATGCTAAACCTTTTGTACCATCAGAACCCATCCGTGCATGCATACAAACTCGAATAGCACCAGTATGATAAAATCTTTCCTAAAACAATTTCTACATCTTTCACAACTATATATACTCAAATGTTCCTTTTGTTTTTATTGTTGAAATTCCACAGGTATCTGCTGAAGACATAGATACCCCAAATATTTCTGTTCCACCATGATTTTAATGCTGACACTGTCTCATTGTTTTTATTGAAATCTTAATAAAATTACTCAGGATTGTTGACGAATGCTACGGTTTATTCTAGTCAGTTGCCATAGAAACACAATATCTTTAGGAGAATTAATGCGAGAATGTTGTAAAGAAGTGATAACAATAGACACTAAGTCTTCTGGTTTTCTTTCCTAGCTTTCTATAATGTTCAGCTTGCTATGCTGGTTCTATCTCAGTGACATGTTGTAGTTTTATCTTAGTGACATGATCTGGCTTTATGTGACATGCAGTTAAGATTATATATCTACATATGTAAGAAGGAAAATATCAGCAAAGAGGCTGCATTAAAAAGTTTGATGGACTAACTATATGGGTCTGGAATCCCACTCTGTTGCCAGGCCCTTACTGTAGGTTGATGTTTTTATCCGGATACTGTATGTTTTGATTTGTATGTGCTGCTGTGACAGGATAGGATTATAATTGAATACTTGGATTTTAAGTCAATATTACATATCATTTGAAGCTATGCAAAACATTTTTTCCCCAAAATGAATCTGAAAAATGTACCTGGGCACTATACAGGAGTGCGTACTATTCACACATAAATATGTATTTGAACACTTACACCAAAATCTAACCTAGAGATTTTCAACACCAATGCCAGAATGATTCCATGAGGCCCACTCTCGTCGAGAGGCGAGCTAAAACAGTTTATGTACATTGTACACTAATATGCTCAATTGGCAATCAAACAGATTAAAGAATATCTAATTATCTAATTACAAATCTGTTTCAAGAGCACTTGACTTGATATCAATAACATTCCTACAGTTCTTTTTTGTACTTTCAATCTATTAATTCTACAATTATGTCAAGGTTTTTTTTCAACCTGTAATTTCAATTATCAAAATTTTCTTAACTTTACAAGTTTTAGCAATCTACACAGAATCAGTATTGACCAGTGACATCAGGACAGCCTTGTGTATAGCAGTTACCATGGCACTGAGAACACTCACTTTATAGCAGATAATTTGACCTTTTTATCTCGGAGCTGTTTAGTCATCTGGATCTGGTGAGGTTTAACTAACAGAGGAGATTATTGGATAGCTGATTGACATATAACTTAATACACAACCAAACAACATCATCCTTATATTATCATATCACCAATCAAACAAAAATTCTCATTTTTTATTGGTCTTGTGTAACCATGGCAACACTTACACTCGCCAGGAGACACTCCATAGTTGAATGATCATGATTACAGAATATTCCCCAATAACTGTGCTGTAGAACATTAATCAAGTCTTATGGAAGGTTATCATTACCAGACGTATCTGTAGTGTTATATTCAGCCCAATAAATACTGATGCCATGAGTAGTTGAGCTTAGTGGTTGAAATGTCGGATCTTGTAAAACTAGCCCATTGTAGTTCTTGTATTAGTGTTTCCCAGACTCTGTACTGTGTTTCCCAGACTCTGTACTGACTTTCCCAGGCTCTGTACTGTCTTTCCCAGACTCTGTACTGTGTTTCCCAGACTCTGCACTGTCTTTCCAAGACTCTGTACTGTGTTTCCCAGACTCTGCACTGTCTTTCCAAGACTCTGTACTGTGTTTCCCAGACTCTGCACTGTCTTTCCCAGGCTCTGTACTGTGTTTCCCAGACTCTGCACTGTGTTTCCCAGACTCTGTACTGTGTTTCCCAGACTCTGTACTGTGTTTCCCAGACTCTGTACTGTGTTTCCCAGACTCTGTACTGTGTTTCCCAGACTCTGTACTGTGTTTCCCAGACTCTGTACTGTGTTTCCCAGACTCTGTACTGACTTTCCCCTGCTCTGTACTGACTTTCCCCTGCTCTGTACTGTGTTTCCCAGACTCTGTACTGACTTTCCCAGGCTCTGTACTGTGTTTCCCAGGCTCTGTACTGTGTTTCCCAGACTCTGTACTGTGTTTCCCAGACTCTGTACTGACTTTCCCAGGCTCTGTACTGTGTTTCCCAGGCTCTGTACTGTCTTTCCCAGGCTCTGTACTGACTTTCCCCTGCTCTGTACTGTGTTTCCCAGACTATGTCCTGTGTTTCCCAAACACTGTACTGTGTTTCCCAGGCTCTGTACTGTCTTTCCCAGACTCTGTACTGACTTTCCCAGGCTCTGTACTGTGTTTCCCAGGCTCTGTACTGACTTTCCCAGGCTCTGTACTGTGTTTCCCAGGCTCTGTACTGTGAGGTGGTTAATTTATCCCATGTCCAGCACATCTGGGCCATGGAGACAGTGGTTTAGGTGTCTAGAATTCTAGTGTTCTATCTAGAATCTGTATTGGCTGAGTGGTTAATGTGTCTGACATTCTAGTACTAGTGTTCCATCTACAACCTGTATTGGCTGAGTGGTTAATGTGTCTGACATTCCTCTAGCTCTCAGTCCTAAGTTGACTTTTTGTTTCAAAGCAATTTTCCATATTTATTTACAAGCAGTTATTCTACAATATCTATGATATGACTATGATCACTGAATGTCAGTCTGTGTCAATCAGTATATTACACTTATCTCCCTTGCAGGAAAGTGTACATTCTGACGTCATTATTTTTGGAACAAAATTCATTTTTCTCTGAAAAATATAATGTTACGCTTGCAAACACATGACGTCACAGTTTATAACTCTATAACTCTTTAACATACAAAGGCGGAATAAGTGTTATATTCATCAACATCGGCAAAATTTGTGTCAATATACATCGGTTATGTTGACTCATCAATATACATCTGTTTTGTTGACTGTCAGAAGGATAAGTCTGACTACAGATCTGTTACAGCCTAATCCTGTAACATGACCCAGACATCGGAAATCGTCTTAAATCAGCCAGTGTTCATCAGGTGAGGATGTGGTGACGTTTACCGTACAGGGACTGCTATACAGACCTGATCAGTATAAAGAGCTGTATATCCCCTCCATTAGTGGCCTCATTAAGGTCGTATTGTGATACGTCTGACCCAGACCCCAGTATTAACCCCGCCTTGTTAGATCATATTAGTGATTCGGTACAAAACTTGTCTTCAATACTATGATTTGAATGATGCGAATGTGTCTCTTGGTTTGTATTAAGATTTTCTATATTAATGATATGGTAAATACCAGGTCTATGTAAAAGTTTACTGATATAGGCCAGAAGGAACTGTATCTCTCTGAAACCTACAGATACTATTTTTTTTTATAATTTATTTTATGGACTAGAACCGGCTAAGACGATAAACGGCTTATACGTCCCCCCCTATGCAGTATGTAAGTGATATTGATGTATTTAGATTCTGGTTGAGTCCTGTAATGTGACATCAGATTTTAGTAGGGCTGCCGCAGTTAACCAGTATATTGAGGTATTGCAATGCACCACCAAAAACTATTGTACCGCGAGACAGTCTGCCTGTACCGTTTTTTTTCTATATTTTTTCTTAGCATCATAATTTCCTTTATTTGATATAATTAAAATGTCCTGTCATTAAAACAAAACCAGCAAGTTGTATTTGTTTTCCTTTCCGATAATATGAAGCAATGTATCCCTTTCGTTTTCATTCGATTTCACTGTCAGTCAAATGTTTGTAACTAACGTGTATAATGATCATATGATTCAAACATTTGCATGACGTTGAATATAAACAATATGGAATTAGGCTAGTTTCTGAAATATTACCAAGCTGATTCGCTCAATCAATCAACAATACCAGAATAATTCTCTAAGCACATTTAAGGCCCGATGAATACATGGCTGCACAAGGTTTTTACCAGATATTTCTGGCATCATCGCTCGCCGCCATTTTCGAATTCCTACACGTGCCAAAACAACACTGCAAACCGATCTGACCACTGAAGTTTAATTAGGCCTAATCATGATCGTAAGCTTATTTTGCCAGGACAAATGTCCATAAGTTCATTTTTATAAGTTCATTATTTAGGTTCAAAAGTGTAAATGTTTGCAGACACAATCATGTTTAGTTATTATTAGGTTGTGATCATCTGTAGCCTAGCTTTTTCTCAAACAGTTTCGTCTTAACAAGAACCCCACATTGGAGCATTTTTATTACTAAAAAACACGATTAAAAACAATGTAAAACTATATTTCATAGCACTGTCAGTTTGTATAATGTAAAGGTATTTTTTATCATGGAATACAGTCGAAACTCGTTATCTCAAAATCGCTTGAGTCGAAATTCCGGTTGAGTCGAATTAATTTTGAAGTCCCGTTTTTTGTCCTTCTTTGTGTATGTATTTTAAGATCGGATGACTCGAATTTCGATGACTCGAAACTCCGGTTGTGTCAAAGTCAATTCCTGGTCCCTAGAACGGATATTCAACGAAAAAAATAGTCGCTATCTCGAATTTAATTTTAGTCAAAATTTTAAATTAAAAAAAAATATAACATTGATACAAACAATTGAAATTCACCTGTGGTTTGTCGTAACACGTGATTGGTTTACCTGCACATATCGCGATCGGTATTTGCAGATTCAGGCCTATGGGAACATACTACAACAATGACTGCTAATTAATAATTGTTTAATAATCCATTCAAGTCTTCCTAATTAGTGTCACTTTGCAATTGTGACTTACCTGTACATAAACACAACGTGTGTTTACACAATCGCACTCAGCATGGCTCGATCAGCGTGGCTGATCATGACCGGAAGCGTGTTTGTTTACGAATCATTAGAAACGAAAGTGTTTTCTAAGGTTTGTATGGAATGTTGATAGTGCAAAATAATTTAACAAACCCACAATGTCAAATGTTTAACTAGTCGTTGCAGATGTACTAGTATCTTAGCCTACAGTAGTCATACAATGTATTTCTTCGTTGGTATAGAAATCTACTTTCGTTTCATTTACCGTAAATTATATTAACCGGTAGAAACGGAGAGTGTAGTCTGCTCACGGTAGGTGAAAACTATTGTTTATTTTACTATTTCGAAAAACCATTAAAATCTGAAATAAGAAAGATGTTTGTTTTTTATTTGTTCAGGTACTACATTCCGTATAAGTTTGATGTATGAACCATTGAAGTCAGTATACGTATAACCACCGGGAAATCAGTGTGCATGCCTTATAATCGTAATTCAATTTTTTTATTTACAAATGTATTTAAAAAAAATCCCAAAAAATCCGAAAACATACAACTAAAAAGATTTAATACAAACCTTTTACACCCGGTCCACCCCAACTGCGAATGATAAATATTATGAAGTTCCTTACCGTCAATCGATTGATTTGTAACACAGCGAGAAATTCTGTACCGTGTAGCGATAAACGCTAACACTCTACCGACACAACGTGGCTATTTTTAGACTCGAGTACTGTCGCCAAATCCACAGGTAAATCGCGGGGCGCTCTGGCTACATCAGCTATACCAAACACAATCGTAAATGTTACAAATACCGTAAAATCTTGTGTTACTTACACACCACTGTACTTTGCACATGTATTTTTTCTTATGGCTTTAAATACTGAAAAAAATCTACTATCGGTATATTTTGCGCATTCAAATTTTGGGGAAAACGATGTCCGGGGAACCACAAATTCAGTGTTATAAAAGTGGTAATTTCGTTGCAAAACATTCATAATAAATGCTTGACAACTTGCACAAAAAGTGTTGTATTTAGAAGAAATAACATAATATAATTGCACTGTGCTTGTTTTCTTTTATTGGCCACCGTAACTGAAACAGTGAAATATATCTTGCAGAACATGTCAAAAACATTGGCAGTCCGCCGTATTCGATCCGTACACATGTCAATGTCTGGAGATAATACACATGAATAGTTATCAGAACTATTTGAAAATATTATAATTTTAGTTACTTTAATATTGCCACAATAAGTTTTAAGTGTGTTTGAGATCATTAACAAACTTTAAAGAGCATTCCGATAGCATTTACGTTGGCTTGCAATAATCACATCGTGAGTGAACTCACTATCTGTACGGCACCAGATCCAAGCTGATGGCTAATTATATATAACAGTACGGTTAAAATGCCACTAACCTTCTAGCTTGTCAGTTTTGCTGTAATAATATTACAAACCACTTATTGAAAATCCTAAATATAGGACAGTTTAGGACTCGTCTTATAAATCCCACGTGTGTTTTGACTTTTTGCACACGGCCTGCAGCCGGGACATGTTATGGCGGTTCCCTACGTAATGAGCATAGCTAGATCTATAAGGAGTTTCATATGCAGTTTTACTAGAAATATGAAGATTTGTTAAAATATCTAAAATAAAGAAATACTAGTCAAGTGAATTTTTATGCAATTTGAAGAATATTTGTTTTGTTTTTAAGTAGATACAGACGCATTGTTGATGATATATAGATCGGTTAAGCTAACTAGCCATTCAGTTTCGTTAAGCTGGATGAGAGGCCCGAGCGTAGCATCCAGTACCAGTTTACCTGTGGCGACAGTACTCGAGTCTAAAAATAGCCACGTTGTGTCGGTAGAGTGTTAGCGTTTATCGCTACACGGTACAGAATTTCTCGCTGTGTTACAAATCAATCGATTGACGGTAAGGAACTTCATAATATTTATCATTCGCAGTTGGGGTGGACCGGGTGTAAGTTGGAAAATCACGATAATTTGCTGATCACGGTAATAGGCATTTACCCGACTGTCATAAGATATAAGGACCGTTGAAAACCACGTTCTGACCAAACCTAATGACATTACGTTTGAGTCGAATTCCGGATGAGTCGAACTATTTTCGTTGGTCCGTTGAATTTCGAGATAACGAGTTTCGACTGTATGTAATATATACAAAATAAACACCACAAATGTTAAGGTCAAAATATTGCAATACATATCACAATAAAGCTGTTGTGTATCACAATATATTGTGGTACGCTTCTGCCATATCGAGGCAGCCCTAGATTTTAGGTTCCTTTAATATGATGTCAGATTTTAGGTTCCTGTAATATGATGTAAGATTTTAGCTTCCTGTCATATGATTTCAGTTTTAAGATTCCTGTACTATGATCTCAGATATTAGGTTCATGTAATGTGATATCAGATTTTAGATTCCTGTAATATGATTTCAGATTTTATCTTCCTGTAATATGATCTCAGATTTTAGGTTTCTGTCAGATGATTTCAGATTTTAGCTTCCTGTCATATGATTTCGGATTTTAGCTTCCTGTAATATGAT
Source organism: Argopecten irradians (assembly GCF_041381155.1). Classification (NCBI taxonomy): domain Eukaryota; kingdom Metazoa; phylum Mollusca; class Bivalvia; order Pectinida; family Pectinidae; genus Argopecten; species Argopecten irradians. The sequence goes on along the minus strand of NC_091138.1, from coordinate 6,492,385 downwards.
CTGAGATTTTTGGTTCCTGTAATATGATCTCAGATTTTAGGTTCCTGTAATGTGATGTCAGATTTAATGTTCCTGTAATTGATATCAGATTTTATCTTCCTGTAATATGATCTCAGATTTTAGGTTTCTGTCAGATGATTTCAGATTTTAGCTTCCTGTCATATGATTTCGGATTTTAGCTTCCTGTAATATGATCTGAGATTTTTGGTTCCTGTAATATGATCTCAGATTTTAGGTTCCTGTAATGTGATCTCAGATTTTAGGTTCCTGTAATGTGATATCAGATTTTAGCTTCCTGTAATATGATCTCAGATACAAAATTCCTGTAGTGTGATCTCATATTTTAGGTTCCTGTAATGTGATCTCAGGTTTTAGCCCTGTAATATGATCTCAGAATTTAGGTTCCTGTAAAAAGATCTAAGATTTTAGGTTCCTGTAATATGATCTCAGAATTCAGGTTCATGTAAAATGATCTAAGATTTTAAGTTCCTGTAATGTGATATCAGATTTTAGCTTCCTGTAATATGATCTCAGATTTTAGGTATCTGTAATGTGATATCAGATTTCAGGTTCCTGAAATGTGATCTCAGATTTTAGGTATCTGTAATGTGATATCAGATTTCAGGTTCCTGAAATGTGATCTCAGATTTTAAGTTCCTGTAGTGTGATATAAGATTTTAGGTTCCTGAAATGTGATCTCAGATTTTAGGTTCCTGTAATGTGATCTCAGGTTTTAGATTCCTGTAATGTGATATCAGATTTTAGGTATCTGTAATGTGATATCAGATTTCAGGTTCCTGTAATGTGATATCAGATTTTTGGTTCCTGTAATATGATATCAGTTTTTAGGTTCCTGTAATGTGATATCAGATTTAAGGTTCCTGTTATGTGGATTCAGGTTTTAGGTTCCTGTAATGTGATATCAGATTTCAGGTTCCTGTAATGTGATATCAGATTTTAGGTTCCTGTAATATGATCTCAGGTTTTAGGTTCCTGTAATGTGATATCAGATTTTAGGTTCCTGTTATGTGATATCAGGTTTTAGCTTCCTGTAATGTGATATCAGATTCCAGGTTCCTGTAATGTGATATCAGATTTTAGGTTCATGTAATATGATCTCAGGTTTTAGGTTCCTGTAATGTGATGTCAGATTTTAGGTTCCTATAATGTGATATCAGATTTAAGGTTCCTGTTATGTGATATCAGGTTTTAGGTTCCTGTAATGTGATATCAGATTTTAGGTTCCTGTAATATGATCTCAGGTTTTAGGTTCCTGTAATGTGATGTCAGATTTTAGGTTCCTGTAATGTGATCTCAGAATTTAGGTTTTTGTAATGTGATCTCAGATTTTAGGTTCCTGTAATGTGATCTCAGATTTTAGGTTCTTGTAATATGATATCAGTTTTTAGGTTCCTGTAATAAGATCTCAGAATATAGGTTCCTGTAATGTGATCTCAGATTTTAGGTTCCTGTAATATGATATCAGATTTTAAGTTCCTGTAATAAGATTTCAGTTTTTAGGTTCCTGTAATAAGATTTCAGTTTTTATGTTCCTGTAATGTGATATTAGATTTTAGGTTCCTGTAATATGATATCAGATTTTAGGTTCCTGTAATATGATATCAGATTTTAGGTTCCTGTAATGTGATCTCAGATTTCAGGTTCCTGTAATGTGATATCAGATTTTTGGTTCCTGTAATATGATCTCAGATTTTAGGTTCCTGTAATGTGATGTCAGATTTAATGTTCCTGTAATTGATATCAGTTTTTAGGTTCCTGTAATGTGATATCAGATTTAAGGTTCCTGTTATGTGGATTCAGGTTTTAGGTTCCTGTAATGTGATATCAGATTTAAGGTTCCTGTAATATGATCTCAGGTTTTAGGTTCCTGTAATGTGATCTCAGATTTTAGGTTCCTGTAATGTGATCTCAGAATATAGGTTCCTGTAATGTGATATCAGATCTTGGGTTCCTGTAATATGATCTAAGGTTTTAGGTTCCTGTTATGTGATATCAGAATTTAGGTTCCTGTAATAAGATTTCAGTTTTTAGGTTCCTGTAATAAGATTTCAGTTTTTATGTTCCTGTAATGTGATCTCAGATTTTATGTTCCTGTGATGTGATATCAGATTTTAGGTTCCTGTAATGTGATGTCAGATTTAATGTTCCTGTAATTGATATCAGTTTTTAGGTTCCTGTAATGTGATATCAGATTTTAGGTTCCTGTAATGTGATATCAGATTTCAGGTTCCTGTAATGTGATATCAGATTTTAGGTTCCTGTAATATGATCTCAGGTTTTAGGTTCCTGTAATGTGATGTCAGATTTTAGGTTCCTGTAATGTGATCTCAGAATATAGGTTCCTATAATGTGATCTCAGATTTTATGTTCCTGTAATATGATATCAGATTTTAAGTTCCTGTAATAAGATTTCAGTTTTTAGGTCCCTGTAATAAGATTTCAGTTTTTATGTTCCTGTAATGTGATATCAGATTTTATGTTCCTGTAATATGATATCAGATTTTAAGTTCCTGTAATAAGATTTCAGTTTTTATGTTCCTGTAATGTGATATTAGATTTTAGGTTCCTGTAATATGATATCAGATTTTAGGTTCCTGTAATATGATATCAGATTTTAGGTTCCTGTAATGTGATCTCAGATTTCAGGTTCCTGTAATGTGATATCAGATTTAAGGTTCCTGTAATATGATCTCAGGATTTATGTTCCTGTAATGTGATATCAGATTTAATGTTCCTGTAATTGATATCAGTTTTTAGGTTCCTGTAATGTGATATCAGATTTAAGGTTCCTGTTATGTGGAATCAGGTTTTAGGTTCCTGTAATGTGATATCAGATTTAAGGTTCCTGTAATATGATCTCAGGTTTTAGGTTCCTGTTATGTGATATCAGATTTTAGGTTCCTGTAATGTGATCTCAGAATATAGGTTCCTGTAATGTGATATCAGATCTTGGGTTCCTGTAATATGATCTAAGGTTTTAGGTTCCTGTTATGTGATATCAGAATTTAGGTTCCTGTAATAAGATTTCAGTTTTTAGGTTCCTGTAATAAGATTTCAGTTTTTATGTTCCTGTAATGTGATATCAGATTTTATGTTCCTGTAATGTGATATCAAATTTTAAGTTCCTGTAATGTGATATCAGATTTTATGTTCCTGTAATGTGATATCAGATTTTATGTTCCTGTAATATGATATCAGATTTTAGGTTCCTGTAATGTGATATCAGATTTTATGTTCCTGTAATATGATATCAGATTTTAGGTTCCTGTAATGTGATATCAGATTTTAGGTTGCTGTAATAAGATTTCAGTTTTTACGTTCCTGTAATGTGATATCAGATTTTAGGTTGCTGTAGTGTAAGCTTTATGAGCTATGTAAATGGATTACATGGAGATTTATCTGAATATGGTGGCTGTGTGGTAGTAAACTATTGACAGTGTAATTACAGAGAGAATGAAGCTGACACTTACGCCCTGATTTAGGTAGCCAGATCCTTATGTAATCTCTATACAACTGTACTATAACATACTTCCTTATAACTTCTCCGTCAATTCTTATTAAAACCAACCATTTCTTATTAGATCATAGTTACAAGTTGTTGATTGGAAATATTACTTATAATCAAATTTGAACTTTAAAGCTATACACAGAGCATTATAATATAATTTTCTCTCATAGTGTTGGAGTGATGGCTTGTTACTTTATCATCATTTCATTACCATGGTAACCATAAAATCTGATGTAAAAGTGCCTTGTCCAATAACCAATCTTTCCCTTGTCTAATAACCAATGTTTCATAACGTTTAGCATTAATTCCCTGAAAACAACCAGTAATACTGTTATCTGATATAATCTAATCAGCCTCTTAGTTTAATTCATTGCTAGAATCTCTTGATATTCAAACAGATAAATAGACTGGCGGAAATCAACAACTTAAGCATGGACGTAAATTTGTCGTTTGGGACTGTTTTGATTGACTCCATCCCTATGGATGGCTTTGGTTGATTGGTCGATTTACAGAACAGTTTTAATGACATTCTATATCTGTTGCTAAGCATTTAATCATGACACTATATAGCTATAGTTCAGAAACATGGTATATTCAGTCATGTAAAGTATTATTGACAAATTTAGTCTCATTAGCAGACGGCCTTGAAAACACCCACCAGAGAATACATGTACTGTTCTATATCAATCTTCCACGAACCTAGGAAGTTTTAAATAAAACAAGGTACTAATTGAATCCTGTTAGAGCAGAGAAATAGATAAGGACCCACTAATCAGCTCCTAAATCTTCCCATCCTCACCAATTATAAGGAAAATGAGATACAACATGTATCATAATTTATCTAATAGCTCCCCCTACATTTACCATATTTCGTAAATCTTACATAACTATCAGCAGTTCTCACTTGGAATTTTTTAAAGATGTTTACCCAGTAAAAGATAACAATTCCATACTTAACTTTATACTTCTAAAAACTTTCAGTAGAACTTGAGAAACATAACAACAGATGGTTACAGGATGTCAAACACTGAGTGAGCTGCTATACAGACCAAGAGACTGCTGTACTGTGTACTGATTGAGTACCATGTTCCTGGTGATGGTATGATGGAGACAATGACCAAGCGTTTAACCAACTCCAATATAAACATTAAGGCCTACCTTGTGTCCTACCTATTTCTACTGGGAGTGAAGAGTTCCCTAGCAACCCTTACCTACAGTAAATCTTCACCCTACTGTCAGTGCTGTTCTGGTCCCCCAGGGACCCCCGGGGCCCCAGGGGGGCATGGTAACCAGGGACTCCAAGGACCCAGAGGTCAGAACGGATTTAAGGGACAGAAGGGAGAGATTGGCAATTCTGGAATACCAGGTAGTTACATTATCACAGTTTTGGTAGAAAATTTTTAGTTTTATTTCCATTTAATAATTTTTGAAGTACAGATACAATCATCTATATATTGTATCCCAAATGATTAACTGACTTATCAAATGATGAAATAACAAGCACTGATTATCATGGTAACCATTAAAGATATCCTCCAAACGACACAACAGTCATAGCATTGTGTTTGATATACCTCATACCCTTATGAACTTATTTTCTTCTTTTTCCAGTATAATCTATTTTTTTAACAAACAGAGGTTTCTATTTTGATACCATGGCAACAAATTATAACTAAAATGTTCTAATTATGTACAGAGTTCTTCATAGAAGCTATGTACCAATATTCTTCTTATTTATTTTTTTTTTTTTTTGAACAGCATGTACATCTAACACTTGACCAATCAGAAACCTCTGTTTTGTTACCACAGCAACCAATCTTTTTGAAAACATTGGCATGTTGTTTGGCATCCATTTAACCCTCTATATATCTACCAATTTTTAACAAAACCAAAGATTCAAATATATTTTGATTTTGAAAAAAAAAACACTTTGGAGTATGCTTCTGAGTTGATTTGCCAAGCAGTTTCTGAGAAAAGCTCTGGAAAATTTCATGGCAAAAGAGAGCAGAAGTAGTTAGAATTGCGAGCAAAATGATACATCCTCTCCACATACTAATATTAACAAACTAAGTAGTCGAAGTGTAAACAATATACTTTCTGTACCCATCTTTACAGGCCCCCAAGGACCTACAGGTACAAAAGGGGACAGAGGCAGAAAGGGGAGAAAAGGTCAGAAAGGAGAATGTGGGATTCGAGGGAGCAAAGGAATGAGAGGAGAGGTGGGGCCATATGGTGTGATGGGACAAAAGGGGCAGAAAGGTACGATTATAATCATGATTACTATCAACAATAACAAAAGGGGCAGAAAGGTTCGATTATAATGATGATTACTATTAACAATAACAAAAGGGGCAGAAAGGTACGATTATAATGATGATTACGATTAACAATAACAAAAGGGGCAGAAAGGTACGATTATAATGATGATTACTAGTAACAATAACAAAAGGGGCAGAAAGGTACGATTATAATGATGATTACTAGTAACAATAACAAAAGGGGCAGAAAGGTACGATTATAATGATGATTACTAGTAACAATAACAAAAGGGGCAGAAAGGTACGATTATAATGATGATTACTAGTAACAATAACAAAAGGGGCAGAAAGGTACGATTATAGTGATGATTACTAGTAACAATAACAAAAGGGGCAGAAAGGTATAATTATAATGATGATTACTATCAACAATAACAAAAGGGGCAGAAAGGTACGATTATAATGATGATTACTATCAACAATAACAAAAGGGGCAGAAAGGTACGATTATAATGATGATTATTATTAACAATAACAAAAAGGGCAGAAAGGTACGATTATAATGATGATTACTAGTAATAATAACAAAAGGGGCAGAAAGGTACGATTATAATGATGATTACGATTAACAATAACAAAAGGGGTAGAAAGGTACGATTATAATGATGATTACTATCAACAATAACAAAAGGGGCAGAAAGGTACGATTATAATGATGATTACTAGTAACAATAACAAAAGGGGCAGAAAGGTACGATTATAATGATGATTACTATTAACAATAACAAAAGGGGCAGAAAGGTACGATTATAATGATGATTACTAGTAACAATAACAAAAGGGGCAGAAAGGTACGATTATAATGATGATTACTATCAACAATAACAAAAGGGGCAGAAAGGTACGAATATAATGATGATTATATCTAACAATAACAAAAGGGGCAGAAAGGTACGATTATAATGATGATTACTATACAATAACAAAAGGGGCAGAAAGGTACGATTATAATGATGATTACAAAAATAACAAAAGGGGCAGAAAGGTAAGATTATAATGATGATTACTATCAACAATAACAAAAGGGGCAGAAAGGTACGATTATAATGATGATTACTATCAACAATAACAAAAGGGGCAGAAAAGGTACGATTATAATGATGATTACTATCAACAATAACAAAAGGGGCAGAAAGGTACGATTATTATGATGATTACTATTAACAATAACAAAAGGGGCAGAAAGGTACGATTATAATGATGATTACTAGTAACAATAACAAAAGGGGCAGAAAGGTACGATTATAATGATGATTACTATTAACAATAACAAAAGGGGCAGAAAGGTACGATTATAATGATGATTACTATCAACAATAACAAAAGGGGCAGAAAGGTACGATTATAATGATGATTACTATCAACAATAACAAAAGGGGCAGAAAGGTACGATTATAATGATGATTACTATAACAATAACAAAAGGGGCAGAAAGGTACGATTATAATGATGATTACTATCAACAATAACAAAAGGGGCAGAAAGGTACGATTATAATGATGATTACTAGTAACAATAACAAAAGGGGCAGAAAGGTACGATTATAATGATGATTACTATCAACAATAACAAAAGGGGCAGAAAGGTACGATTATAATGATGATTACGATTAACAATAACAAAAGGGGCAGAAAGGTACGATTATAATGATGATTACTATTAACAATAACAAAAGGGGCAGAAAGGTACGATTATAATGATGATTACTATTAACAATAACAAAAGGGGCAGAAAGGTATGATTATAATGATGATTACTATCAACAATAACAAAAGGGGCAGAAAGGTACGATTATAATGATGATTACTATCAACAATAACAAAAGGGGCAGAAAGGTACGATTATAATGATGATTATACTATTAACAATAACAAAAGGGGCAGAAAGGTACGATTATAATGATGATTACTATTAACAATAACAAAAGGGGCAGAAAGGTACGATTATATAATAGATATGTATACTATAACAATAACAAAAGGGGCAAAAGGTACGATTATAATGATGATTACTAGTAACAATAACAAAAGGGGCAAAAAGGTACGATTATAATGATGATTACTATAACAATAACAAAAGGGGCAAAAAGGTACGATTATAATGATGATTAATACAACAATAACAAAAGGGGCAAAAAGGTACGATTATAATGATGATACTATTAACAATAACAAAAGGGGCAGAAAGGTACGATTATAATGATGATTACTATTAACAATAACAAAAGGGGCAGAAAGGTACGATTATAATGATGATTACTATAAACAATAACAAAAGGGGCAGAAAGGTACGATTATTAATGATGATTACTATTAACAATAACAAAAGGGGCAGAAAGGTACGATTATAATGATGATTACGATTAACAATAACAAAAGGGGCAGAAAGGTACGATTATAATGATGATTACGATTAACAATAACAAAAGGGGCAGAGAGGTACGATTTATATGATGATTACTAGTAACAATAACAAAAAGGGCAGAAAGGTATAATTATAATGATGATTACTATCAACAATAACAAAAGGGGCAGAAAGGTACGATTATAATGATGATTACTATCAACAATAACAAAAGGGGCAGAAAGGTACGATTATAATGATGATTACGATTAACAATAACAAAAGGGGCAGAAAGGTACGATTATAATGATGATTACTATCAACAATAACAAAAGGGGCAGAAAGGTACGATTATAATGATGATTACTATAACAATAACAAAAGGGGCAGAAAGGTACGATTATAATGATGATTACTATCAACAATAACAAAAGGGGCAGAAAAGGTACGATTATAATGATGATTACTATTAACAATAACAAAAGGGGCAGAAAGGTACGATTATAATGATGATTACTATCAACAATAACAAAAGGGGCAGAAAGGTACGATTATAATGATGATTACTATCAACAATAACAAAAGGGGCAGAAAGGTACGATTATAATGATGATTACTATCAACAATAACAAAAGGGGCAAAAGTACGATTATAATGATGATTACTAACAAAAAAAAGGGGCAAAAGGTACGATTATAATGATGATTACTATCAACAATAACAAAAGGGGCAAAAAGGTACGATTATAATGATGATTACTATAACAATAACAAAAGGGGCAGAAAGGTACGATTATAATGATGATTACTATAACAATAACAAAAGGGGCAAAAGGTACGATTATAATGATGATTACTATCAACAATAACAAAAGGGGCAGAAAGGTACGATTATAATGATGATTACTATTAACAATAACAAAAGGGGCAAAAAGGTACGATTATAATGATGATTACTATCAACAATAACAAAAGGGGCAGAAAGGTACGATTATAATGATGATTACTATAACAATAACAAAAGGGGCAGAAAGACGATTATAATGATGATTACTATAACAATAAAAAAAAGGTACGATATAAGGGGGCAAAAAGGTACGATTATAATGATGATTACTATAACAATAACAAAAGGGGCAAAAGGTACGATTATAATGATGATTACTATAACAATAACAAAAGGGGCAAAAAGGTACGATTATAATGATGATTACTATAACAATAACAAAAGGGGCAGAAAGGTACGATTATAATGATGATTACTATCAACAATAACAAAAGGGGCAAAAGGTACGATTATAATGATGATTACAAACAATAACAAAAGGGGCAGAAAGGTACGATTATAATGATGATTACTAGTAACAATAACAAAAGGGGCAGAAAGGTACGATTATAATGATGATTACGATTAACAATAACAAAAGGGGCAGAAAGGTACGATTATAATGATGATTACGATTAACAATAACAAAAGGGGCAGAAAGGTACGATTATAATGATGATTACTAGTAACAATAACAAAAGGGGCAGAAAGGTACGATTATAATGATGATTACTATTAACAATAACAAAAGGGGCAGAAAGGTACGATTATAATGATGATTACTAGTAACAATAACAAAAGGGGCAGAAAGGTACGATTATAATGATGATTACTATTAACAATAACAAAAGGGGCAGAAAGGTAAGATTATAATGATGATTACGATTAACAATAACAAAAGGGGCAGAAAGGTACGATTATAATGATGATTACTATCAACAATAACAAAAGGGGCAGAAAGGTACGATTATAATGATGATTACGATTAACAATAACAAAAGGGGCAGAAAGGTACGATTATAATGATGATTACTATCAACAATAACAAAAGGGGCAGAAAGGTACGATTATAATGATGATTACGATTAACAATAACAAAAGGGGCAGAAAGGTAAGATTATAATGATGATTACTAGTAATAATAACAAAAGGGGCAAAAAGGTACGATTATAATGATGATTACTAGTAACAATGACAAAAGGGGCAGAAAGGTACGATTATAATGATGATTACGATTAACATTGACAACGGTTTCTTTATTGCTTCCTAAGAAAAACATAGTCTTAGGTCTTTAGCTTCAATTCTCATCTAATGACATATGTGATTTGGGATAAATAGTCTTACTATATATACATTTATTTACAGGACAATCGGGAGATAACCGTCAACAGGTAGCGTTCTCCGCGAGTCGGACCTCCAGACTCGGTCCAGTGTTGGAGAACACGATTGTGATCTATGATAACATTTTTATCAACCTAGGCGAGAGTTTTGATCCTTACACTTCTACATTTGTTTGTAAAATCAACGGCACATACATGTTTGCGGCTCATGTTCTATGTAACCTGGATTCCGACGCCTTCGGATGGATCATGATGAACGGTAACTACGTGATTCCAATGCATGGTGACCAGCGAGCTGGGTACGGGACTGGGAGTAACACGATAATACTACACCTCGTCAAGGGCGACCATGTCTGGATACAACTGTCAAAAAATTCCTCTCTCCTAAATGACTACTCAACATTCTCAGGCTTTCTGTTATATGTGGATTGATACAGTGCTAATACATTCTACTAGCAGTTCACAACAAAGTACAGGAAATCTCAGCAGTCTGGCAGTATAACCTAGGTTATTCATTGTTTCAGAACCACAAAAGCAGGAAATAAAATTACGAAAAGAAAGGGTAAATAGATAATATAAGTAGTGTGAATAAAGATTTTTATATCTGTAACTCTAACCAGAAACCCACTATCAGTTGGTGTACATGACACAAACATTTATATGTGATAAATGTATGTTTGCTAATAAAGACTAAAAAGACATATTAAAGAGATGTGAGGTTACAATAGTGATAGTTAATTTTTGTAATTTTAATTAGTTATGTTTATATAAAATGTATTTGTTTTGTTACATTTTGAATTACCTCCCACTGAACAAAACACAGTGTGTATTAAAGTTCTATCAATTATATGCATCACTTCTGAGAAGAGAACCAAAGCATATGTTAGGTAAGGAAAAACAAAGCAGTAATGCTGCTGATATTTTATAAATGATTGTAGCAATGAAGTCGGATCTAGCAGCATTAGAACTATTGATTTGTTTACTTGACAAATGATGGTACAGTTATCGAAGTAAGAAAATTCACAGCTCTAAAATTGATTGATGAAGTTTACATATTTCAATACAAAACATCAATTTTGCTGAGTATTATAGATGTATTTTCTCTACAACACTCATCATAATCATGGTGGACAGGTTCATATTACTGATGGGTTATATTCAGATTTCAAAAAACATGAAAATAAAAGATGTGAAATCTAGGAATCAAGACTTATGGATTAGTTATTTATAAAGATAATATATCATCATAAAGATAATAGTTGGGAAAATTCTGTATGCATACATATAATGTGACAGAAATTCCAGAAGCCAAGTCTTTTTTCTTGAATTTTTCTTTCTTCACACATGTACTTAAACCTAGTCATCTGTGTCAGCTACATTTTTCATCATAATCTTGGAATAGCTATATTATATATTTAGATCTTCAGCATTTAAAATACCCAGGAACCCTTGAAGTAGTCATCTAACACTAAATGTGTAAATATCTTTTAATTTTTATTTTATGACGTCAATGATTTTGAGAAGATCTGAATCTACTATCAGGATCAAAATCAGAAACTAGTACTAAATGTTTCGATTGAGTACAGTATCAGAAAGCAGTGAGTCATCAATAAACATTAATCACAAATATTACCAACAGTAATACTGGCTAAGCAGTATGTAGGGTGTCCACTACAGATAGTTATATCTCATTCCCTAGTAGTGTCCATCTCAATGTTATATCTGAGTTTATTAACTGTAATTGTGTCAGTAGGTCATTAATAAAACTTCATAAACACTTACGTTGTTTGTTCTTTTTTAACTGCTTGTTCTTTTGCTTCCTCCTTTATGTCTTCTTTCTTTCCTTCTTTCTTTTCATCTGTCTTCGTGTTCTCTGTGATCTCTTCTGTCAGTGTAGTTTTCTTTGGAGCTTAAAACAAAGCAAATAATTAAAACACCAAAAGTCAAGAAGTCAAACATCTTTTAACAATGGACCATGTTGGGGTTATCAGGTATTTCCCTCCTGTTTTAATTTTGGGAGTCCCAGGGACTCCTAGGATTGAAGTTTGCGAGTCCATTATAAAAATATTGGAAGTCTTTTTGCTAAAAATTATTATAGATCTTATAAAACATTCTATGTTGTACCAGAAAATATATCTTGTACTGTAATAACTGTATGCTTTTGAAAAAAAAAGACAATTATTGCTACTACTTCATGTAAGTGACCTGTAATTTTCATTCTAAATTTGAGAGTGTATAAATGTGTAGAATCTAAATGAAATGGATCGAGTAAAACTATTTGGTACCTGATCACATTGACGGATGTGAACACATCTTACAGGATCCTGTAGTACCTTATCTATAGGGAGGACAGAATCTGACGAACCCGGGCAAAGTTTTATAGGGTTCATTTTTACTAGTCACCGTTTCCTGGTCACCAAGATGTTTAAATTATTTGTGCATTGTCACTTCAAACACGCGAGTGTCTTACAAACCTTTACAACAACATACCTAAATGTCAAGCTTTCCACTACCTCGTGCAGACAGAGTGGTACTTGAAGATAGAGACTGAGCGACACATACTTTTTAATTGGACGTGTCACGATTTCAGTCCTTTTTTGGCGATGTCCGCAACTCTTTAAAAGACTGTGCATTCGATGTCACGTTAAAAATGGCAACCATAACAGGTGATTTGACTGGCATGTCAATTACTTGATGGCAATCCCTTATTAATTAAACCTCAGTTACCTTATATTTTAAGACCCGGTCAGTGTGTAATTTTAACAGATGGCCCACATAGCTTGTATTTGCCAACATGTTTTGACTGCGCGACTTAGTAACAGCTAGGTGACGATTCGTCTGCTATTCGGTCAATTATCGGTAGTAAATTACACATTTTACTGAGATCCAAACGTAGTGTTACTTATGTTTCATTTTGACTTTTACAGTAATATAACATACATTTGCCTTCATTTTTGTGTTGATTGGTTATGTGTGTTTGCGTTTGATTTACCCAAATCATTTCATGAGAAAATCATAAAAAATGAATTTTAAATATTTATTTTATGAATGCTGATATACATGTGGTGAAACTTTTGAGCGATACTGTCCATATATTCTATACAAACATACTTTTTAAAGACAATGAAGGAATGTTATTAAAATGAACAATTTCTGAGTTTATATTTTTGGTAGTGACATGTATAAACATAAATATCATTTTAAGTACGAGCAGCTACATAAGTAACATGCTAAAGAAAAATAGTCAGTTCCATACAATATTATGTGACAACTAAAAAAGAATGTATATGTCGGATGAGGTTATATTGGTTTAAAAGATTTTCCATTAATGCCAATCGCTGATTGTTTCTATTAGTTTGTTGGTGTTTGCTGTTAGCTCTGTCAACAGCAAATTAATTATTGAAATTATTGACAATAAGTAAAGCTTTCTTGACTATTTCCTTTTCAGTATTAAACTGAAAAAATACCATGCATTGAAAGCATTTTGTGCAATCATGGCATATTTTCAATAACTTCACAAATACTAGACTTCCTGTTTTTTTTACATCTTTGATACAGTTATGAATGTTGAAAACACTGAAGAAAACAGCAAAATTTATATTTTAACATAAAAACTCGGCTATTAAGTGCTATTTCATGAATAAACATAAAAAGTCTAATAAAAAATCCTGTGAAAATATTCGTTCGCCCCATTTCCCCCCGCTTTCAAAATATTTTTTAGAATTTGGAGTGGAAAGGAGATAACTATCTCTTTATGTCAATTGTCAAACCTTAATATTGGCATATGAAAGAAGAATGCATATTGTGAAAAGACAAATAAATCTGAAACGACTTTATCCCGAGTTTCAAATGACCCATGATAACAACTGTATAAGCTGAGCTGCAACACTCTCCAACAGTTACTTCCGAATCAGTTGACATGATAAGACTATGAAAGACTTTTTACACAGAAATATTCAACTGTGTTGAGGAAATTGTGATGAGTAAGGTAACTCAATCTGATTAAAATACAGACCTTTATATTTATCACTCCATTTGATAAAGGATCTGACACCATCCAATTAGGGGTCATGTTCTGGTGACCTTTATGAAGTGGCAAATCAAATTGGTGCTTTTATTATCTTGGGAGTGAATTTCAGGGGATGAAATAGTCTGAAAGAGCTGTCAGAATAATTTCCATGTTGGTAGCCATCTCGCTTAAATAGCACAACACAGCTAAACATATTCTTGGACAAAAAGTCATTTTCAATTGATAAAGCAGCGATTAATTTAGGTGCATTTTGGGACAAATAAAGGGTTTGCTGTACTTTCCCAATTTTGTATAAATCTTTCCCCTAACATACAAAACTCTCTAAAATGATACAAGTTTCAAGAAAGATGAAATGTAGTTTTCCCCAAAAAATTCAAAAGGTAAAAGTCCCTGATATTATTGAGTATTATAAGAAATTTACTGAAGCTTGGTGTAGAAAATATATTTGATCTGTAGTGCAGGTGGTATAAATATCACTTGAATGTGATCCCTTAAAGAAGTGATTATTATAAGGATCTATATTTCAAACAGATTGAAGATAACTCTTCATACCCTTACCAAAGAAACTGTGGACAGGAGTTTTAGGTTCTGTCTTCACAGACACTTTCTCCTCTTCTTCTGTCTTTTCTTCTTTTTCTTCTGGTAAGATATGATAAAATCATGTAAGGGAATAATTCTATACATCATGGATCTTAACCAACATTTATCAGCATTTCTAGTAATCTCACCGAGTGGTCTTTTGTTACACTAACTTTCATCTCTGTGTTATTGTGTCAAAATTCTTGTTGCATCATAAATTCCTTCATATAGTTTAGATTCTTTCACTGACATTATATATTGACTGCTTGTAATGATAATTTAGTATACAAACAATATGGATTATTTTGTGGATACACTAGATTTACTAGTAAGTAATAAATAGCATGTGTTGTCAGCTAATAAACAATAGTGTGATGTAATACATCAACATGGCGTCACAACGTACTAACAATGTGTGTGACATAATAGTATATAAACTCAAGGTCAGCATACGGTCAGTCCGTAAGCCATTAATAAAGGGAAAACACTATGAACACTGAGAAAGATTGAAAATCAAGTCAAATGTAGTTAATTTAGTGAAAACGTGAAACAAAATCAGAAACATGCACAAAACAATTACGTAGTAAATTTTGACAGATTTCAGCATAGCTGCAATATTGTAGCTCAAAAGACTTTTAGACAGAAAATGTTGTCGTCTTTAGAGCTACAATTGGTGCCTATTACTGCTAATGGAGCAAAGTAATGGTTATGCAAACCATTATTTAAGCATTTGCCTGCATTTTATCGTACTTGTTTTATATCAATTACCTACTAGGCAATAAAACTGAACCATATAAAATATATTCTCAGCGAGACATTTTGTTTTACATATACACATATGAAGACCTTTCCGTAGTGAATTTATACAGCAAGTCTATAAGTATGAATTTGATGTTTTGTGAGCGGTACGGTAGATATTAAGAATGGTAGTTATGTTTGTTTTTGACAAAAATAATATACAAATGCTTTTTTTTTTTTTTTAACACTCAGGACTAAGGTCATTCTCTATGCATATATGGTCCCAATGCGACAATGGTATATAGCATATGTATATCTTTTTTATATCTTTCACAATAACAAGTCTCATTGTTTCTAACAGTAATTGTTTCCGACAGAGATAGAGAGAAAAAGAGGGAAATCGAGATAGAGAGGAGGGTAGTGAGAGTAAAGAGCAACGTAGAGAGAGAGGGGATGGAGAGATAATACAGAAAGATAGAGAGAAATACAGAGAGAGGGTGAGAGAGAGAAAATACATAAAGCGATAGGGGGAAGGGGAGAAAAAAAACAGAACGAGGGAGGGTAAGAGGGAAAAGACAGTGGGAGTGAACAGAAAAAAAAAAAAAAGCAGGGGGAAAAGACAGGAAGAGGGAGTTAAAGAAAAGAGAGGATGTGGAGGCAAACGAGACAGTCGTTGGCGCGTGGCAAGTAGGACTACTGTAGATGAGCGAGAAAGCTTAGAGAAAAATAGAATATCCGGTAAAGGGAGTGAGTGGAGAGATGAGAGACAGGCTAGAGCAAGTGCGAAAGCTAAAGTAAGCTATGTGAGAGTCATGAAGTCATCATCTTTCTTACAAAGATTCACATTACGCAAAGAAAGAAGAAATGTGAATATTTATATATCGTTTGAGTGATTTTTTTTTAATTGTTGTAAATATCCATTGTCTCACTTTTTCCATATTTGCTAAAGATATTCTTCTTTCAGTGTCATCATAGTGCATTTTTTTTAAATTATTATTATCTTTTTTCACCATTGTTTCAAATACACTGTATTTAATATCTGAGCGAGTCATGAACCAAAAACATTACATACAATTATACTTAACAAAATTGATTTCATGCGCACACAATCTTCATTTGTATATGTATACATCAAGTGCCATTGCCCTATATTCCACCAAAACAGTCCATATAAAAAGGTAAAAGGCTACGACACTCAAAACTTATACATAGAAAGTAAAAAAAAGCCTTTTTCAAGTATGAATACTATTTTGCACGATATTATTACAAACATGTACAAACATGTAATATACAAATGCTTGTATACGCACAAAATACTTGGAAACCTACAAAAAGGTATAGAAAATTATGCCCGAGTGATTTTCGGAGGCACTGCTCCACTAGGACACATAGGGACCAATTTGTACCCGACCAAAGGTATAGTAGGCCGGGTACGTATATTCGTTTTAATTTCAGCATTCTTACTTGTTTTATCATTTTCTGTATGACTTTGCTCTACTGATCCTTTTTTGGCAGATCTTGGACTTCTTTTCTTACTTTCCTTTTTCACTTTAGGTGTTTTCTCCTTCTTCTCCTTTGGGGTCTTGTCTTTGTTAGAATTCTTTCTGCTCTTGGGAGATGTTTTTGTGCTACCTTTTGTGGATTTTTTGGTGTTGCTTAATTCATCATCACACTGAAAGAACAACCAGATCAGCAAAATATTTCATTATCTTATTGTGTAGTCAAATTACAAAACAAATGTATCATAATAGGTATTCACACTTTGATCTAAAAATGTCCTTTCACATCAAATATTTTGGTATATGATAAAGCAATCTTAACAACGAGTTACTTAAGTGTAAACTTCTCTCAGATAAATTGTTTGTTACTTAAGTGTAAACTTCTCTCAGATAAATTGTTTGTTACTTAAGTGTAAACTTCTCTCAGATAAATCGTTTGTTTCTTAAGTGTAAACTTCTCTCAGATAAATCATTTGTTACTTAAGTGTAAACTTCTCTCAGATAAATCATTTGTTACTTAAGTGTAAACTTCTCTCAGATAAATCATTTGTTACTTAAGTGTAAACTTCTCTCAGATAAATCATTTGTTACTTAAGTGTAAACTTCTATCAGATAAATTGTTTGTTACTTAAGTGTAAACTTCTCTCAGATAAATTGTTTGTTTCTTAAGTGTAAACTTCTCTCAGATAAATCATTTGTTACTTAAGTGTAAATTTCTCTCAGATAAATTGTTTGTTACTTAAGTGTAAACTTCTCTCAGATAAATCATTTGTTACTTAAATGTAAACTTCTCTCAGATAAATTGTTTGTTACTTAAATGTAAACTTCTCTCAGATAAATCGTTTGTTACTTAAGTGTAAACTTCTCTCAGATAAATTGTTTGTTACTTAAGTGTAAACTTCTCTCAGATAAATTTTTTGTTACTTAAATGTAAACTTCTCTCAGATAAATTGTTTGTCTCACTTACTCTAGTTTGGTTAATCTTATGGCAGGCTTGGCAGCCTAAAGGATAAATAGTCTTATTCCTGATCAGTCCCAAATAGAAACCAGGTAAAATCTAGCTGTATATGAAAGCAATCCACACAGACCTTTTTCTAGCAATTCAGTTCTACTATGAACATTACAGATGGACACTTTTTATGGTTTTTCCCTCCCAGCCCTCATCCATCACAAATATTCATAACCCTGAAACCTAAATGAGAAGAAACCTAATCATGTACCATGGGAGACAACTCTGTGAACCATAGTAAAAACATCATCCAGATGCAGACAATCTCATTGTTTTACCTCCATCTCTATAACTTCTGAATCAGTGGTTTTTGTGTCTTTTTCTTCCTTCTCGGTTTCTTTGTGCTCGTCTTCCATTTCCATGTCTTCATCATCTGTCTTGGGCTTTTCTTTCTTTTTCGTTAAAGTTGATGACTTTTGGCCAGACGATTTTTCTGACAATTTATCGTTTACATTTGCCTCCTCCTTTTCAGTTTTGGGTACTTCATCAGTTTCCTTATCTTCTGATTTACTTTTTTTTGAAGGTGTTTTTTCCTCATCACTGTAGTTCAGAGTTTTTCTTTTGCTGCCCATTGACTTTCGAGCTGAAAACAAACAACCAAAAGAGCTCTTTGAGAACACAACAAAGCTTGCCTCTGGAATACTGTTAATCTAAATCAGGTTAATTCTTAGTTTTCAGCAAAAATATTCTAAACTTTAATGCTAAAATAGAATAAATGCTTAACTACGTCACTGTGACCTACTTTTGGAACTTTTCATCAGTTTTCTGAACTGAACTTCACAAACCCAATATTTACAGGCAAAATCTGCAAAAAATGTTATCTCTATTCTAATATTTAATCAATTAGGACTTAAACAATGAAAATGTGAATTTTCATCCTTTGACCTTTGCAATTACCATGAGCGCATAAAAAATAGGATATGTTGAATAGCATGCAACCTAGCTGACCCTAATGTATCTTCATGCAAAATATTATGCCTATCACGGAGTGGCTGTAAAACAGCCTAAAGTGACACCCCTCCTTTAACTGGTATTGGCAGGCGACCAGTTCTCGCCATCCTATCTGTACGATTTCCATGCAAATTTACGTCAATATAGCTATTTTCAGATAGTAGACATTACCATGCTGATTTCCACAAAAATTGTCTGAAAATTCGTCTGTGATCATACAAGTACTGTATGCGATGGCGAGAATTGGTACTTGGCGAGAACTGGTCACCTGTCAGTAGAGTTGGTAAAGAGTACACCTAACAAGAGATCCCAGAGGGATCTTGGCGCCACAAAAGAATGATCTATATCTGACAAAGGAAAGATGGATCTTTTCTCTACTCTTTAAACTTTTTCAAACATACTACATATAAAATTTGAGACAGATCGCTTCAGTACCTTTTGAGAAATAGCGGTAACAAACTTCAACTATCAAAATCCAAGATGACTCCTTGGCGGCCATCTTGTTGATCAATCGGTCCCAAATCACAATATGCACAACTAGGGCCCTAGGGGAACCTACATATGAATTTTGAGACAGATCCCTTACGTACTTTCTGAGAAATAGCGATAACAAACTTTGAATAACAAAATCCAAGATGGCTGCCTGGCGGCCATCTTGTTAACCGATCAGTCCCAAAATGCAATATGCACAACTAGGTCCCTAGATCCAAGATGGCGGCCTGGCAGCCATCTTGTTCACCGATCGGTCCCAAAATGCAATATGCACAACTAGGTCCCTAGGGGAACCTACATATGAAATTTGAGACAGATCCCTTCAGTACTATCTGAGAAATAGCCATAACAAACTTTAACTATCGAAATCCAAGATGGCGGCCTGGCAGCCATCTTGTTCACCGATTGGTCCAAAAATGCAATATGCACAACAAGGGCCCTAGGGGAACCTACATATTAAATTTGAGAAAGATCCCTTCAGCACTTTTTGAGAAATGGGGATATCAAACCTTAACTATCAAAATCCAAGATGGCCGCCTGGCGGCCATCTTGTTTTTCCTATCAGACTCAAAATCTGTATGGCACAGATAGGGACCAAGGGTAACCTCCATGTGAAGTTTGAACAAAATCCCTTCAGTAGTTCTCAAGAAATATCGATAACAAACTTCAACTGCCAAAATCAAAGATGGCTGCCTGGCGGCCATCTTGTTTTTCTGATCAGCCTCAAAATCTGTATGGCACAACTAGGGACCAAGGGTAACCTCCATGTGAAGTTTGAACAAAATCCCTTCAGTAGTTCTCAAGAAATATCGATAACAAACTTCAACTGCCAAAATCAAAGATGGCTGCCTGGCGGCCATCTTGTTTTTCCGATCAGCCTCAAAATCTGTATGGCACAAATATGGACCAAGGGGACCCTCCATGTGAAGTTTGAACAAAATCCCTGCAGCAATTTTTAAGAAATAGTGATAACAAGCATTGTTTACGGACGGACAACGGACCACGGACCACGGACGCAGGGCGATTTGAATAGCCCACCATCTGATGATGGTGGGCTAAAAATGTCAAGAACCACCAAGCTATCCACCCTGTATATGAGCCTTATATAATCTAATTTGGTTACAAACCGGTTTTCCTGATAGGAATCCCAAAAGGTGATTTAGGCACTGGGGAAGCTGGTGTTATTTCTGAAGAGGACTGTGACGAACCTCCAGAGTCTTCTTCTTTGTCATCTGTCTTCTTTTCACCACTCTCATTACTTTCCTCTTTCTAAAACGTTAAAGCATAAAGACATATTACCGAAGTTATTCCATCAGAAGCCCCTGGGGCATAAATTTTTTCAAAGAGGGGGTGTCTAATAGAACACAAAATTTCAGTCTAAAAAGTGTGCCAGAAAAAAATGTATCAAATACACCTATACCACCAACAATGATGTAAGTTTGAAAATACATTCACTTTAAAATGACACAAAGTTGATCTCGATCCTGTCAATCACTACCTTGTAATCAGCGTGTCAGAGACCAGGTAGATAACAAAGCCGCCATGATGTGATTGTTTACATTCAATATCGGCACAGTGCATAATGGGGCAAGAAAGAAAGAAATACTTCATGCAGTGTTTTAATGCAGTTTATATTCACATATATATTTGAAACTTTATCGAGATAGTTCACCACACTGATAACAATACCAGAGGAGTTCTCAAGCACATTCTGGCCCAGTAAAGTCATTGCTTCGTCACTCAATGCCCTATGATGCCCCTAAGCTTAGGCCTGCAAGTCGGCCCTTTAATCACGGCTGTAAGCACATATCTCTAAATACAAATAAGTTGTTAAAGATTTTAAAACTGATTCTCTTTTAAATTACCTTTATAGTGTGAAAAATGAAACATTCTGATGTTAAGTTTTGTGCCTTAGGTTGGAAAAAATAACTAAGAAAACAGGTGGGGGCATTTATTTGAGATGGAATAAATACGGTACATATGCTTCAAATTTACAAAAATGTCATGAAATTTTCCAACTTCAGAATTAAACAAGAATGACATGTAACTTTTTATCTGAGCCAATCCTGCTTTGCATACACAATTATACAAGAGGCCCATGGGCCTTAACGATAATCTGATATTTAACACAAATTAGTTATGTAATTTACTAGACAATTGATGTCTTTTGTTCACAAAATAGGAACATACATCTAATATAGGTCTACATACAAAGTTTCATTAAGCTTGATGCATATTTACTCACATTGCTGTGTTCACAAAATTCAAAAATTATTATTGCAAATGGCAATAACTCTGTAAATCAGTTAGTCGAATCAAGCTTATTTTCAAACTTGTTCAAGATATTTCCAATGTTAGCTATATAGTCGATATGCAAACTTTCATTAAGCTCGGATTCTATTTACTGAAGTTATCATGTTCACAAGATTCAATAATTATATTTGAAAAGGGCAATAACTCCATAAATCATTGTCAGATCAAGCTGATTTTCAAACTTGTTCGAGACCTTTTCAATGTTTGTCTACATACAAAATTTACCAAATTTCTCACGGCTACAGCCATTGACAAATCAGTGAATTGTGGGAGAAACTTTAATCTGATCTTCCTTGGCCCTTGACAATTGTTTAGGTAGGACAAGAATGAATTAACATATATTGAAAGTCTGAAGATTAAGCAATTACATCATAGACAACATTAGATGTTCAATCAAACAACTAGTTTCAGAAACAGTCAGAACAAACTTTAAATATTAATGGAGTTGCAACAGTCATACATTGCAAAGAGCACCATCAAGGATCAAGGGGAACCTACAAATAAAATTTCAAAAAACATCTCTCCAGTACTTTCTGAGAAGTAGTGAAAACATGGAATGATTAATTAACGACAGACAGGCCACAGATTATAGGCTATCTGAGTATGGACTAAGAAATCTACACCTAAAATTAGAAAATGTAGCATTTCCAAAGACAAAATAATAAACAAATTAAAGATATATACACCAATGACATTTTTTCCAGTCTAAAAGCAAAAACAACAAATGCACAAGAGTGAAAGTTGTCAAAGTACTTAAATATGTTATTTGTCAGACTTAGTAAAACGGTGAAATTGTGAACATATTAAAAGTATGAAGTTAGGTCAACTCTACCTGGTAAAGTCACTATTGAGAATATTTAAAATAAGAAATGAATGTTGTAATATCTGAATGTTGTAAAACCAAACAGGATTGAAATTAATTCTAACACTATATGCTGACTAATAGCAATATATCTTCTAAATTATTTCTCTTAGTTAATTGCTGATGGATGGGTGACCTGGCAATTCCCTGTCAAACTAAAAGTGCTTGTGAAATATAATGTTCCTTTTTTTCTTTTTAACAAAATGTTTCTTGCCTCTGGAAAACCTACCCGGTGAATATGAAACTTGACATTCTGAATTTACAATTCTGAGACCAAAAAGCTATAATGCTCTAAATAAAAAGACACCTTCACATCTTCTGATTCATCTGTGTCCTCAGTTTCCATGGCAACTGGTTCCTTGGTGTTTTCCTCCTCCTCCTCCTCGTCATCATCACTCTCAATTATCCGAGCTCGACTTTTCTTTTTATTAGCTGCTTTTACAGGAGAATCCAAATCCTTTTTCGGTGGAGATGAATTTTTTGGCTTGAGAGGTGACTTCTTTGGAACACTTCTGGAAATTGACATACAACACAAAGTAATATAACAAATATTATAACATCAGTTACGTCCTCAGGAAATAATTTATCTCAGGTCAACAAATCTTCATGTCTCCTTCACACTGGGGCAATAAATGTATAATGTAACAAATATGATATTACTTGGGATACACATTGCAGGGTCTAAAGTTTGTTAATACATTATATAGTTTTCAAACAAATGTAAATTAATATTCAACCCTTCAATCATTTATCATAGGCAGTGACTTCATTTGCAATGACAACTTATGTACCACTTTTCAGGACGTTTAAAAAATTGAAAAATTATTGCAAACAATTTTGTGTAGTCTTGGTCTTCATTTATATTGAAATTGAAGGCCTAAAAAGGGGGGATGCTTATAGGAACATAGACGCTTATTCAGTCAAATAGGGTATGTATTCTAACTTTTAGAATAATCAAAATACAATATTTTTATATTCTTAAATATGTCTTTTTATATCACTCACAATCTGCATCAAATTTCATAATACAAATTTAAGATCAATGTGTACATTCCGAACCTTTCAAATTATTATGTTTGTATATGGCAAAAACACCAGAAAGGGGTCAATTTGTAAATATCCTGTTTACCGAATGCAAATTTCAGCATCCACAGGGAAGGAAAAATGTGGATTAAAATGGTCGCTTAGAGTAAAGGGTTGCTGAATAGAGATGGTCACATGGAGAGACTGGATTGTAGTCCACTTTGACAATGATCACAATTTTGAAGGCTAAAAGATTTTTTATGAAAAACATTTAGATTCAATATATTGAGTTATATATCATAGAGTGAGGTGGAAACTGATGTTTTTCACAAGTGCGAAGTACAAGCGAAAAATATCAAGGTTTCCACCTCATGAGATGAAATATTACTGGTATTCATAAAAAACAAGGAATATTCTATTGTCATTTACAGAAGACCCAACACTGCTAGTTCTGCCAAAGGTTATTCCGCCATTGTATTTTACAGAGCTATTTGCCCATGTGTTTATGAGACTAATGTCATATTTCTACACAAAAGTATGCCGTCATTTTTGTGCACAAACTAATTATAATGACGTAATGATCAAAATGTTATTTTCACTGTCAAAGCTTTCTTATTTCTGATTGGTCAAAACTGAGTGAAATTATCAAAATTGATATTTTCACTGAAGTGAAGTATATTGCTTTTAGGCTCAGCGTAAAACCTTATATTTCATTGCGAAAAATGTAATAAAACGATTTAATTTGTCAAATCTATCAAGGTCTGTGAATATTTACTGAACCAACATTACTTTTTGGGTTCTTTTTTCTGCTCTACAGCCTTTTCTTCTGCCTTGGTTTTCACTTTCGGTGATGCAAAAAATGCTCTGTAAAATAAGAAAACAAGAAAAAAATAGTCATAAATATCTGAAGAATGTGCTTTATCCTGCAATTGCCCCACATACTGACGGATAACTACTACCGGATAAACTTGTGTTAATCTGTCAATATGAAATGCTTTAACCGTCAATACGATCACATAAATTTGTTCTACATCTGACGGAACATTTTCATACTTGACACTGAACTTTAACCTTTCGGTGAATGAAATGCATTCAGTCCCGCTAATATGTGATGTCACATTCACCGGGATGGCCTCAATTTTACGATATCAGAAATCTCGCATGGAAGTGTCATCTTTTTCTTCGCTCATGACAAAGGTTCGACTCCTGTGACCTTTAATGAAGGTCAAAGTCATTCATTTAAACACCAGCATCCCTTTGGTTATTGAGAAGTTGTTTAAATCAAAAGTTTACGCATGGCGTACGACGACGGATGATTCATGATGACAATAATTCATCCTGACGCTTCGGGTCAGATGACCTAAAAACAAATGATAAAATCTAAGCACTATCAGAATCATATTCACTTTCCAATTAAATAATTTAACAATAAGCAGAAAAAAATTATTACATATTTATTAAGAATTTTTGATATGGACAAGAAGTCACGTGAAGAGATAACCGAAAATATCTATTAAATAGAGTCTGACTAGAAATTGATTCGATGATCGAGTTTTGCCTATAACAAAATTGATTTAATTTTGTTTTCAATGAAATAGACAGTAATTTATGTAGGATTTTTTATGCGAGTCCAGAACACTAATATTTAAATTTTGATAAGTCCCAATACATAGAAATATAGAGGGTTCTAAAAAATTTTGTGAGTCCCACAGGAAAGTCATCGAATCCTGGACTATAGGCGAGTCCTGTAAAACACTGATAGATTGTTATTGTTAATGTGTTGCAAATGATCGTATACATAGCTTTATATTCAAAGTTTTTATGATGAAACCAAAATAAAACTAATTTTTTGTGTGATGTTTTTTGTCAATTCACTTCGAGTTGACATTGAAGCGTGTTACATACAAAATCATGGTCAGCCCAGTGTTTTGAATATATGTGCAGAGAGGTCGACCGCGTATGCCCGTATAGCTTTGACAAATGCATATGGCGTCCATCGGGAGAAACACTTTCCTTTTCACTTTTTGGCGAGTGCATGTCGCTGGCATTAACAATTAAATCTGACTCAACGGTTTTTGAGATAACAATATGAAATACACTGTATCAGGGATATAATTAGGTACATAATTAAAGATACATAATCAACAATAAATATGCATTTGTATCTGGATATTCTGGATAGTGGATACAAGCTCACTTCCCCCAGATCTTGTAACTTAATTCAAAGTCCTTAATTATGATAATCTGTTGGATAAAACATTGTAAAACCTTATAGATATAATTCACAAAATTCGGATAACAAACAATACATTGAAACTTGTTCAATGTTTGAAATGTGCCATTACGTTATCGATCGCTGCATGTCTGTATGGTGTTTCCTAAGTAAAGTGATGTCTTGTTTATCATTCACTGTTGTACACCGACTTCAGTTTCCCGCCAGTAACAATAAACAGGAAGTGGCCGGTTTTGACCAAAACTGTTTTCAACAATGAAGAGCTCCACTAACAAACGTGACACATAAGCTTAGCATTTTCTTTAAGTTTGTAGCTATTTTTACATCAACAGAATGGAAAGAATATTCATCAGATAAGGAGTCAAATTCTTTGGTCGATTTGGTCCTGTCGATGTAGTCATAATCAACGAATTTACAGTAAGTATAACGAATATCGATAGTTGTGACGTCATGATCATATGCGGAAACGTCATTTCCTAGATTCTAGCAGGAAATGGACAGACACTTGTTAAAAATGTAAATAATGATACATTTAAATGTTGTGTGAGTAAGCATTATTGTGAAATGATGCTTGATTTATAATATTCATCTTCCTATTTGCATGCCAAGGTGAGTTTTTCTCCACAATGTTCTATTGTACACAAACAGATGTTGTGCTAATCAACCAGATAACAGCACTAAATATGCCACCAGTTGTGACATTGCTAACAACAGTCCTCATTATTTCATTGCTATGCCTTCCCATTATTTTGTTTTTGTGTTGATAATACTTCTTTATACACATCGAAAGCGTTTCTGTTCCACTTCAAATTTTTACAAAGAGAAAACTCTAAATATATGTATATATACATAAATGTATACTGCACACTGTAGCATCGGTTTGCTGCTTCAGTGCCTTCAGCACCTTTACTATATAATAGTTTTTGTAATATTGTTTTTGGGTTTCATAGACACATTAATTTCAGTAATTACTATTTTTCAGTCATAAGATAACCTGTGGCAATGTGGCCATAATGCATATCAATTGCTATGGTAAAAATATTAAGGAAGCCTTCAAATTTTCAGTGTTTTTCAACTTTTACTTTACTCAGTTGTTGCCGACCAGTTTCTGTCAAGTACCAATTCTTGCAAATTATGCATGTGTTCTTGTCTTCTTGCAAAAGACAATACTAAAAGCAGATTTCCATAAGTAATTGTGCGAAAACTAGCATCTGATCATAAAAATACACATGTATAATAGGAACTGCTACTTGGCTAGAACTGATGGCCAGCCAGTATATTATCATAAATGCCAACAATTAATGATAGAAAATCAGGTGACAATGACTGCTGGTTAGCGGTTTTCCTCCAATTACTCTGGCTTCCCTCCTTCATCTTAATATGACAATCCTTACATAAGAGTTGATATACAGGGGTCTTTCTTGACATTTCTTGATTCTTTAAGATTGGATCTCATTCTGTATACATTAGTTTTAATACATTATCATTAAGCAAATTATATTTTTGTTGTGGTACTTCATACATATAATGGACTGATCAAATCTTTTTTTTGGTAAGCACTTAGCATTGATAGTAATTCTTTGGAGTTGATAGGCTGCTGGAACAAATAATGTTTTGCATGGATTTGGAATTATTTCTTGACAAGGAGAGAAATTCTGACTTGACTGAAATATAGTGATGAAACTTGTGCAATGCCTGAATCACCTTAGACAATACACCTGTAGTGTAACATTAATTATGTCATGTATTTGGCCTTGGTGAAATTGTTCAAAGATTTGATGTATATATGAAATTATTTTATTCCAAAAAAAAAATGCTGTATATATACCAAAATTTCTATGAGGACTTGGCTATTATTGCTGAATTTGTTTTACAGATGAGCTCCAATGGCACAAGTGTGCCTGCTTTGGATGTGAGTAGTCCTGTACCTGTTACAACTAGTTTCCCTGGTAACTACAGCTCCATGACAACAGTTTTGCCTACCGTGGAGAATGTAACCGGAAATGCCACATCCATCCAGCCCCTGATCTTCCTGCAAACCAGGGCAGCCCAGGGTATTGGTGGTGTGTGTGCCTTCCTGGCCCTGCTAATTACTGTCCACCAGGTACGTCAATTCACCCAGTGCCAAAATATGAGGAAGTTTTACTTATATGTGAATAAAAAAAAAGTCTTTCATTGTAATTACAATTTTTAAAGTGTTCTGCTGCTTTTGCAATATGTATATATTGCCAGCTGATATGTATACAGTATGTATTATGGGATTTCCAAAATATATTTAATAAGGACCAAGCTTGTATCAGAGATGAATGAAATTAAGGAATCCTTCTAATCAATCACTGTGTATCCGTCCACAATATTTGATTGGTTTCTTGAGGTTTTCCAGAAAGCCTCCTGTTTTGAAACTGCACATGGTGAATTGCAATGGATATTGGAATTTTTTCTGAGATATCCAAGATGGTCGCTTAGGTCAACTCCCTAAATTGGTCAAAGTTAAATTAAATCAAGTATTATGACCATAATTTTTAAACCTGTCTGAAAATTGATAGGGGTCCATTAGGAAGTTAGTGTTCTGTATGTTCAAACTTGGCGTTTCATCAGAGTTTATAAACCTGGAATATCATGAGAAACAATTGTATGTGGTCTGTTACTGTTTCATCATAGTAAAAGTTGATAATAATTATGCATTAATGGTTTCATATCAGGTGAAAATTGCAGTTTTAGTTTATTATGTAGATCTGGTCCTGGTTTCTCTAAACAAAAAAACACTGTAGTCTGACATTAGTGTTTTATTCATTATGTAACAAATGTAAACAAGTTAATTTTGTTTCAAGAAATCGAGGCCAGTAACTAAATTTTGACAAAATTAGTTTCAAACCTATTTTATTAAAACAAGATAGAAAAAATCATTTCTGGTAGTTTTCATCCAGTTTTTGTATCAGAAAACATTATCCAAGATATACTGCTGAACATTGATCTGAACATTCACGTTACTCCAAGCCATGGTTACCATGGCACTTATAATTAGTTATCACATTTTACATTGGGAATGTCTTTCTGATGGATATGAATTGCAAATAAGGTTAAAGCTAATGATACAAGACTCTATAATCAAAGTATTGTCGTTTAATACTTTAATTTCGGTTCTAGTCAACTTGTTACAGTGATACTCAGAAGCTAAGATTGGTATATCTGGGTGGTTTGGTGCTATACATATTGTGCTTTCTTTTCATTGACAAAAAACGAGAACCAGTTGCCATGTTTAAAAGCTTAAAAATTAATTTGACAACCATGGTGGCCTAGTAGTTAAGATATTTTGACATAATTACCAAGTGCCCTCCATCACTGAGTCCTGAATTTGAATCCCATGTAGGGCAGTTGCCAGGTACTGATCACTGGTCAGTGGACCCCACAATATTATATCTTGACGTTTGTTCAGAAGGGGGTACATGTAAATGATAAAAATCTTTGATAGATGCATTAGGATTTAATGCATATTTATTACTGTAAAACTTTGTGTGTGATGTTTTCAAGTGTTGCAAGTCAATATTTGATACAAATTAAGCAAAAATTTATGTGAAGGAACCATATGGTTTCATTGAAGCTAAAACATCGGTAAAGACATTTAATCACTTGATAGTAAATACTGATTGCAGACATGGAGGGGGTGTATATTCAAGCACTTCTAGTTGCAGTTTGCCAAATAAATTTTTGTCAAATTTTGATTACTTGTTATCATAAAAACTGACATTAGGTTCATGAATGCTTATGAAATAAGATAGGACTTCCATGCCTTTTTCCTTTCAATTAAAAATTTGTTAACCAAGATAATGTATAGGAGTATAGAATAACTAAGTACAATGCAGGTGTGAAAGTATGACCTCCAGTGGCAGTTGTCAAGGTTGTGTTTTACACTCTTACTAACAAGTCGAGGTTATAGCCATGTTAGGGTCATTAACAAGGGCCAAGTATGGATGTTATTGGCCCCATATTGTTATTGATTTTCCTCTATTCTCATGGTATACTATAGAAATGACAATATAAAAACACAATGTCACAAATCAGATAGATTATAAACATGTGTATGTTACATGATACACTACAACCATATCATTTTAAACTTGTACATCATAAAGATTGTTGTATTCGAAATCATTTGTACTTTTTATAGAACTCCAACTTTTCCAGCCAAGAATATTCAGTCTGATAACTGATCACCCTCTATAAAAAGAGAGCATATCAGTACTTAGTACCCTATCTATAGCGAAGTTTAGAAAATTCATACTCTAATTAAAAAACTGAGATGACTTGAAGATTTACAATATTAATGATCCCACCAACTCCAAGCTTGTTAGTTTAATAAATGTATTCAGATAATATAACAATATGGTACCAATTTGAACTTAAACATAAAAGTAAAAGAAAAAAACTTATTTAACAGTACTAGGTTTTGCTTGGGGTATATATATGTTTCATCTTTTTTTTTCATTTGAATCTCTAGACGTATAAAAGTGTTAATGTCCCTAGGTCCCTTGGGTTTTATGGTCCGAGTAATGACACTGTAAACAATAGGATGTGGTGAGGAAATGCCATGACCCCTGTAAAGGTTTGCATGGCTGTGTGACGACTGGGAATCCCAGCAATGTCAACTGGATATTTATTGATTCTAGTGTTGTTAATTTTGAGCAAGCATTACTCTGGGTATTGATCTGGACAACTTGGGATTCAGACTTGTATTATACTGGTGTAGTATATTGTGTAGGTTTTATATCCGACAGGGACGACCCCAGTCATTGCACTCTCCCTGTCACTCATATACATTCATGATACTTCAGGTAGTCATGTAACATTTATGTCATCATTAGCTGACCGGCATTGGTACGTCTTCCCTTTGTATTAATGGATTATCAGTACTTGCTCTTGCCATAATTTGAGGTATATTTGCATCACCTAGGCCAATGTATATTGTATACTTCTATAAAGTTACTGTTAGATTGACATCAATGCCAAGGTCAAGTAAGTGACAGATTATTTTTATTTATAGTAATTTTCATTGGGAGGAATAATTTAGGTTGTTTAAGACAGAAGGTCACTGAAATAAGACGGTCGCTAAAAAGGCAATTTTGATTGTACATGCAACATGATATTAAAACTCTTATAGACATTCTACAAGCAATAAGACATAAAACACTTATAGACATTGTACAAGCAATATGACATAAAACTCTTATAGATATGAACTTTAAAATGAATTCTATATGATATTTGAAATCAAATATGTTTAAAATTACTGATGAGTACCAATGAAACTGATTAGAAGGGATCATTTTATACATGAGTTGGAATGTCATCCCACTTTCCAAATTCAGCAGTTATATCTAGTTCTAGGATGGAAAGGTAGCGGCTATACTGAGATTCGAACCCTTGAACCTCCAAACACTAGCCCGATCGTGAATGCTCTACCGATTGATCTACCTGATCACTGATGATCGACCCAGTCCAGTCCCGCTACAGTTTTGACACTATGATATTTACATTGGAATTTGGTAATCCTGAAAGACCTTTTTTAAAAAATCTTACTTATAAAAAATTGTTTATTAAAATGCAAAATTTATGGATTTATATTCAAGAAATCGTAAGATCCAAGAAGATTGTAACTACATGTTTATCAGTTACTCGATGAAGAGCTCCTTGTCAGTTCCACCATTGTAACTACATGTAAATAAAGGGGGTGGCGGAGGTATCCAACGTCCTGAGGGTGCTGGTCGGCGAAGATTCGGTGGAGGAATCCGAGGTGGATACTAAAAGTATTCAACAGCGCCCCATAGACGATAGTGAATAGCAACTGTAAATGGGATGGAGCATCAACACCAAGGGTTCCGTGCAAAACTTTTATTTCGTTTACATGTTTCGGATGGCTAGGCCAACCGTCATCAGAACCAGGTTACTGTTTCGGATGGCTAGGCCAACCGTCATCAGAACCAGGTTCTGATGACGGTTGGCCTAGCCATCCGAAACATGTAAACGAAATAAAAGTTTTGCACGGAACCCTTGGTGTTGATGCTCCATCCCACTTTTTCTGATGACGGTTGGCCTAGCCATCCGAAACATGTAAACGAAATAAAAGTTTTGCACGGAACCCTTGGTGTTGATGCTCCATCCCATTTACAGTTGCTATTCATTGTAACTACATGTTTATCAGTTACTTGATGAAGACCTCCTTGTCAGTTCCACCATTGTCAGTTCCACCATTGTCAGTTCCACCATTGTAACTACATGTTTATCAGTTACTTGATGAAGACCTCCTTGTCAGTTCCACCATTGTAACTACATCTTTATCAGTTACTTGACGAAGAGCTCCTTGTCAGTTCCACCATTGTAACTACATGTTTATCAGTTACTTGATGAAGAGCTCCTTGTCAGTTCCACCATTGTAACTACATGTTTATCAGTTACTTGATGAAGAGCTCCTTGTCAGTTCCACCATTGTAACTACATGTTTATCAGTTACTTGATGAAGACCTCCTTGTCAGTTCCACCATTGTAACTACATGTTTATCAGTTACTTGATGAAGACCTCCTTGTCAGTTCCACCATTGTAACTAAATTTTTATCAGTTACTTGATGAAGACCTCCTTGTCAGTTCCACCATTGTAACTACATGTTTATCAGTTACTCGATGAAGACCTCCTTGTCAGTTCCACCATTGTAACTACATGTTTATCAGTTACTTGATGAAGACCTCCTTGTCAGTTCCACCATTGTAACTACATGTTTATCAGTTACTTGATGAAGACCTCCTTGTCAGTTCCACCATTGTAACTACATGTTTATCAGTTACTCGATGAAGAGCTCCTTGTCAGTTCCACCATTGTAACTACATGTTTATCAGTTACTCGATGAAGACCTCCTTGTCAGTTCCACCATTGTAACTACATGTTTATCAGTTACTTGATGAAGACCTCCTTGTCAGTTCCACCATTGTAACTACATGTTTATCAGTTACTTGATGAAGACCTCCTTGTCAGTTCCACCATTGTAACTACATGTTTATCAGTTACTCGATGAAGAGCTCCTTGTCAGTTCCACCATTGTAACTACATGTTTATCAGTTACTCGATGAAGACCTCCTTGTCAGTTCCACCATTGTAACTACATGTTTATCAGTTACTTGATGAAGACCTCCTTGTCAGTTCCACCATTGTAACTACATGTTTATCAGTTACTTGATGAAGAGCTCCTTGTCAGTTCCACCATTGTAACTACATGTTTATCAGTTACTTGATGAAGACCTCCTTGTCAGTTCCACCATTGTAACTACATGTTTATCAGTTACTTGATGAAGAGCTCCTTGTCAGTTCCACCATTGTCAGTTCCACCATTGTAACTACATGTTTATCAGTTACTCGATGAAGAGCTCCTTGTCAGTTCCACCATTGTAACTACATGTTTATCAGTTACTTGATGAAGAGCTCCTTGTCAGTTCCACCATTGTCAGTTCCACCATTGTAACTACATGTTTATCATTTACTTGATGAAGACCTCCTTGTCAGTTCCACCATTGTAAGTACATGTTTATCAGTTACTTGATGAAGACCTCCTTGTCAGTTCCACCATTGTAACTACATGTTTATCAGTTACTTGATGAAGAGCTCCTTGTCAGTTCCACCATTGTAACTACATGTTTATCAGTTACTTGATGAAGAGCTCCTTGTCAGTTCCACCATTGTAACTACATGTTTATCAGTTACTTGATGAAGACCTCCTTGTCAGTTCCACCATTGTAACTACATGTTTATCAGTTACTTGATGAAGACCTCCTTGTCAGTTCCACCATTGTAACTAAATGTTTATCAGTTACTTGATGAAGACCTCCTTGTCAGTTCCACCATTGTAACTACATTTTTATCAGTTACTCGATGAAGACCTCCTTGTCAGTTCCACCATTGTAACTACATGTTTATCAGTTACTTGATGAAGACCTCCTTGTCAGTTCCACCATTGTAACTACATGTTTATCAGTTACTTGATGAAGACCTCCTTGTCAGTTCCACCATTGTAACTAAATGTTTATCAGTTACTTGATGAAGACCTCCTTGTCAGTTCCACCATTGTAACTACATGTTTATCAGTTACTCGATGAAGACCTCCTTGTCAGTTCCACCATTGTAACTACATGTTTATCAGTTACTCGATGAAGAGCTCCTTGTCAGTTCCACCATTGTAACTACATGTTTATCAGTTACTTGATGAAGACCTCCTTGTCAGTTCCACCATTGTAACTACATGTTTATCAGTTACTTGATGAAGACCTCCTTGTCAGTTCCACCATTGTAACTACATGTTTATCAGTTACTCGATGAAGAGCTCCTTGTCAGTTCCACCATTGTAACTACATGTTTATCAGTTACTCGATGAAGACCTCCTTGTCAGTTCCACCATTGTTACTACATGTTTATCAGTTACTCGATGAAGAGCTCCTTGTCAGTTCCACCATTGTAACTACATTTTTATCAGTTACTCGGTGAAGAGCTCCTTGTCAGTTCCACCATTGTAAGCCAGCTTCTCTACTCAGATGATGATGATAACATTAGCTCATTGATTGCCTGATTGTCACAGCAGTAATAGCACCTTCCTGAGGGATCCATTGTAGTGGATGGTACATGACTGGAGGATTTGAGTTAATTAAGATGGTCCTACTTCTGCTACAGATTGCCTGAGATTGATTTACCACAGCCGCTCTTCAACGCCAGCTTACAGATTTATCAAAGTAGATCTTGGTGTAGCACCAAGAGCATTCCGAACACTTGAGTTTAGCTGTGACATTACCGTATTGTATGTATGATTTGGCATTAAAGGACACTTCATATATCTCAGGCATTAAAGGACACTTCATATATCTCAGAATATTATTCCTAGTTTCTGGGTATTGTTTGTCCTTACATGTTGACCCTTCACCTGAGGCCTATTAAACATTGTATCAATACATGTATATGAGGATCAATGGTAATTTATTATTTTTGTGTAATTTCTAATGATTCTAAAGATCACTTAAGAGCCAAGTTACATCAGTCTTATGGTAGTCATTGTACATACCAAACAAGAATGGTGGCCGAGTGGTTAAAATGTCTCAACATATTACCACAAGATTACCACAAGCCCTCCACCTCTGGGTTCCAGGTTCAAATCCCATGTGGGGCAGTTGCCAGGTACTGACTGCTGGCCAGTGGTTTTTCTCCGGGTACTCTGGTTTTCCTCCACCATCAAACCTTGGCATGTCCTTACATGACCCTGGCTGTTAATAGAACATTAAACTAATAAAAATACAAAATAAAATAATAAAAATACAACGAAAAAAGTTTACAGATACCTTATTGAAGAGAAGGCAGTGGTGACCAAGTTGTTGTGGTGTTCTACTACACCATTATGCCCTCCACCTTTGAGTTTCAAGTTCAAATCCTACACAGGGCATTTTGCTCTGTCTTCTTTAACCTGCATGTCCTTAAACCCTGGCTGTAAATAGGAAATAAAAAATCTATTTTAACCAATAGACAGCTGTCCCCGGTCATCAGCCCAGGGTGGGGACAGGGAAATCAGACAAAAACCTTTACAATTATGCCACCATGACTCTTTGATACTTAAAGACACATTGATGTGCATTTACTTTACCATATGTCCACATTAATCAGGAAGTTATAACCATAAAAATGCAAAAATATATCTGCAATATTTAAAAGATTTGCATGATTTACTTTGAGGATATGTAACAAAGATTTCTAAAAAAAAAATTCAAAATGCAGAAGAATTAACTTTATTGGGAAAAGAAAAATTAATTTAGTGCAGCAAATTATATATAAGTGCATATAAATGTTCAAATATACATAAACAATATTGGAAAACAGCCAATACTGTGTAGGGTCTGGGACTATATTTTAATGACTAAAGCACGGTAGACATGAATAGTTACAGCATGATCAGATGAAAACCTATCATTATATTGTGTAAGTCATTTGTCATACCCTCAGAAGGTGGCACATGTTACAGTCGCCTACACAGCTTACTACAGCTGTTTACTCTCTTATATACTAACACACAATTTATATTCCTCACTGTGCTAAATGTGCAAATCAAATTTAAAAAACGATGTTTGCTTTATGAATATTCATTTCTGGTCATTCAGTTTGTCTGCGCGTAAAACAAAATGAGGAATATCCATCAAAGACAATCGGTGGTGACTCTAATTTTAGGAACATGGAGAATATTAGTGATTTAGTCATGACCTTGTGAACAGTCTCAAGGTTATTCAGGATCAAGGTTGTCAAGGTGATAACTTGTTTCATTCTCAAAGGACAACACATGCATTGGGCCGGTTTCATTCTCCAAGAGTAGTGAGAGAAAATTGCTTAAACCTAAACACAGCCTGTATAACAGATTGGCTGGTAATTGGCCCTGTCCTGCTCTGCCCATCTCACTTTGTGTAAGGAGCAGGATGGAGTGGCCAATTGTGCTATACATGTATTTCTTGTTTCTTTGATAGGTTCTCTCAGAAATCTCAGGAAAATTTGTGTTAATTATATTGGGTTGAAAATTGTAAACATCTTTTCTGTAGTGAATATTGTGCCATTAGGGATATTAAATGATTGAATTTAAAAAAGGTTTTATGATTTATTGTATTCAGTAAACAGAATTATTTAAACATTTAAAATGCCCTATTTAATAGAACTAATATGGTATTTGGGATGAAAGTGTGGTTGAGAGCTAACACATTTCATGGATTGTTTACATATTTTTTTTAACCGATGAGGATATTCTTGATAGATGTGTTGAGAATAATAAATAGCATCATTTGTTATGTCGGCTGTTACATGGGGCCTGTGTTGTGAATGGCTGATCGGTTTAGATTTATATTTGACAGAAATGTATCCATAACAACCCTGAATGCCTATACATCTCAGTCCTTATCTCAGCCTCTGCTCATTTATTGTACATGTAGTACAGGTTTGAATTTCTGTAAGACAGACAAGCTGCCGGTATGACTTAGAACAATAGAATGTAATGTGTTCTGTGGTGAAATGTGCAGGTTCTGGTATTATCAAAAAACCAAAACACTTCCTGCATGGCACGCTCCGTAGGGCATGCATGTCTGCTGTACATCATAAATTGGTTATACGTTATTGTTTAAATTGATATGCCATTCACAATACGTTGCTTACCAGTATATTTGACAACATGTGTTGCTGCTCAGTGCTGGGCCTTTCGCTGAAAGTTTCTTGTACATCTTTCAAGGTTTTATTATTCCATCTTTATCATAGACAAGTCAGAAATCATATACATATTATACAATATGTTTATGATTTCTGACTTGTCTATAATAGCACTTACAAACATGAGAAATGTATAAGTTGTCATTCTGGTAGTATATTGTATAAGCTGATGTTTATTCATAACTGAATTCAAAGTATACAGTTATCGATTCAAAGAAAGAAAAATTAATACACCAATTTTCAACAATAATCATGTAATTTCTAAACCCTTTTTAAAAAATGGCTCTACCATTTATAATATACCTACTGTATATATATATATATTACAGCAATATTGGCCACAATGATGTACATGTATCATTCAACGTGAGAAAGTTTACTTTTTTACCTGATAAAACCTAGAATCAGAAATTATTTTTTTCTGTTTCATCACAAGTGAAAATCATGATAATGTACTATATTTACAGTTTGCACTGATATGGACTCAATAAACATGCTTTCTAGTATTATCATTATCAGCGTATAATGATAGTACAACACGTGCGGCGATTCTATTGTTACGGGAATATTCGCTATGATCAGATGTTCAATCAAATTAGTTGACGATGACGGGAGAGAGAAAAATATGGGTATTTTAATAAAGAATGTGCAACTGTCGCGAGAATAAACAATATTAATTTGTGTGAAAAAATGTAAATATAAGGAATGGATTTTGATTTTGTTGAGGTTATGAGGGTATAATGATAATGGAGCCCGTGTAAATTTTATGTAACCCGGCTTATACCCTCGTAACCTCAACAAAATCAAAATCTATTTCTTAAATATTTAAGGGAACAGATTTAGACCTTTACCAGAATTAATGTTCAATGGGCGCTATTCTATTTATC
The DNA here is from genome assembly GCF_041381155.1 of Argopecten irradians. NCBI lineage: Eukaryota > Metazoa > Mollusca > Bivalvia > Pectinida > Pectinidae > Argopecten > Argopecten irradians. The sequence continues at coordinate 6,454,153 of NC_091138.1, read as the reverse complement.
TGCCATTTATATCTCCAATAAATGCACTCTAACAATCCTTTAATTGTTAAGTAAAATATAGAGTTAACTGTATAGGCCTTCAAAATGGAGAGGGGAACATATTGAGAATGGACGCTAAGTAACATGCAGGTGTTCCATAGAAAGATTGATAAAAATCATTCCTGGAAAAAACTTATATGATTTATATCTTTCAAAGTCTATAGAAAAGACTTCTTTGATTTAATATTAGATGTTGAAGAAACATGTTTTCAGAGTTAAAATCAATAAAAATTTTGTTTTGTTGTTCAATTCTGTTTGTTCCAGCAATTGATTTCCGTGACTTTTTTTCTGTAAGAAGAGCCTATGCAGGCATGAGATGCATTATACCTAGGGGAGACAGATTTGCCTGTGTTTCACCGCTCAGTCTCCACATCTATAATATACAGATCTTCCTAACATCCATCTATGTGGGGATCAGCCTTTGATACAGATCTCCCTGTTAATGAAGTAAATTTACTTGTTACGATATTGGACAAGGGAATAGCTTATAATTAAATTTTCTCATTTAGTGGAAAGTACTGAATTTGTACATACTGGAAAAGGTTTATCAATTCAACAAGCTTAGATTCAAAAGCCACCTTAAAAGATTAAGTATCCTACGCTTTCTCCGAAACGGGGGATATTAATTTGGGTTTGTCCGTTTGTCTGTCCCTCTGTCTGTAACACTTCGTTTCCATGCAATAACTGTAACAAAAGTAATTCGATTTTCTTTAAACTTGGTGACAAGGTTAAATGCCTTAAGGGCTCAGCCCAGTTCGATCGCGACTTTCAACGGACCTTATTTAACGGAGTTATGGCCCTTTACTTAAATAAAAAAAGTCAGTTTCTGCCACTTCTGTACAATAACTGTAATAAATATAAACCGATTTTCTTCAAACTTGGTAACAAAATTAAATGTTTTACTTCCGAATAAGACTTCAGTTTATTTTTTCATGTTTCAACCAAGGTTAAACCTAACCTCGATAATGTTTACCTGCAATATGTCCTGAAAGCCGGGGATTGAAATTCCACGAATTTGCTTGTTATTATTTGCCTTCAAATTCTTTACTCCAAAGATTAGGTTTGTGCTATAAATGATCTACAATCAAATTGTGTTCTATTTTATATTTGCTTATGATAAGAAACTCCTTGTAATCTTTGTAATATGGCGGTCAATGGTTTTTAGCAGACTTGATGTTTGTTACTGCTATTTCTCAAAAAATAGGGCCTTAGGAGTGTCATGCTGATTCGAGGCTGATCGGAAAAGCAATATGGCCTCCAGGCAGCCATCTTTGTAATTGCTGTTTCTCAGATAGTACTGAAGGGTTTAAGAGATTTTCTGTTCTCCATTTGAACCAATCCCTTTTCTGTTCTTCATTTGAACCTGTCCCTTTTCTGTTCTCCGTTTGAACCCGTCCCTTTGCTGTTCTTCATTTGAACCCGTCCCTTTACTGTTCTCCGTTTGAACCCGTCTTTTTAGGTCATCCGATCCGAAGGGTCAGGATGACCTATTGTCATCATGCACCGTCCGTCGTCGTGCGCCGTGCGTAAACTTTTCATTCAAACGACTTCTTCTCAATAACCAAAAGGCCCAGGGTACTGATATTTGGCCTGTAGCATGCTGGGATGAAGGGCTACCAAGTTTGTTAACATTAGTGACCTTGACCTTCATTCAAGGTCACAGGGGTCAAAAATACTAAAAATCCTTCAAACAACTTCTTGTGAATAACTAAGAGACCTAGAGACCTGATATTGGGCCTATAGCATGCTGGGATGAAGGGCTATCAAGTTTATTCAAATAAATGACCTTGATCTTCATTCAAGGTCACAGGGGTCAAAAAGGCTAAAATCTCTAAACAACTTCTTCTCAAGAACCAGTAGGCCCAGGGTGCTGATATTGGGCATGTAGTATGCTGGGATGAAGGGCTACCAAGTTTGTTCAAATGAATGACCTTGATCTTCATTCAAGGTCACAGGGGTCAAATAGGCTGAAATCTTTAAACGACTTCTTCTCAAGAACCAAAAGGCCCAGGATACTCATATTGAACATCTAGCATGCTGGGATGAAGGGCTACATAGTTTGTTAAAATAAATGACCTTGACCTTCATTCAAGGTCACAGGGTCAAAAAGGCTAAAAATCCTTTTAACAACTTCTTGTGAATAACTAAGAGGCCTAGAGACCTGATATTGGGCCTGTAGCATGCTGAGATGAAGTGCTACCAAGTCTGTTAAAAGAATGACCTTGACTTTCATTCAAGGTCACAGGGGTCAAAAAGGCTGAAATCTTTAAACAACTTCTTTTCAAGAACCAAAAGGCCCAGGATACTCATATTTGGCTCGCAGCATGCTTGGATGAAGGGCTACCAAGTTTGATAAAATGAATGACCTTGACCTTCATTCATGGTCATAGGGGTCAAATTGGCTTAAATCTTTAAATTACTTCTTCTCAAGAACCAAAAGGCCCAGGATACTCATATTGGGCGTGCAGCACGCTGGGATGAAGGGCCACCAAGTTTGTTCAAATGAATGACCTTGACCTACTTTCAAGATCACAGAGGTCAAAAAGGTTAAAATCTTTAATCGACTTCTTGAGAATAACTAGGAGGCCAAGAGACCTGATATTGGGCCTGTAGCATGCTGAGATGAAGTGCTACCAAGTCTGTTAAAAGAATGACCTTGACTTTCATTCAAGGTCACAGGGGTCAAAAAGGCTGAAATCTTTAAACAACTTCTTTTCAAGAACCAAAAGGCCCAGGATACTCATATTTGGCTCGCAGCATGCTTGGATGAAGGGCTACCAAGTTTGATAAAATGAATGACCTTGACCTTCATTCATGGTCATAGGGGTCAAATTGGCTTAAATCTTTAAATTACTTCTTCTCAAGAACCAAAAGGCCCAGGATACTCATATTGGGCGTGCAGCACGCTGGGATGAAGGGCCACCAAGTTTGTTCAAATGAATGACCTTGACCTACTTTCAAGATCACAGAGGTCAAAAAGGTTAAAATCTTTAATCGACTTCTTGAGAATAACTAGGAGGCCAAGAGACCTGATATTGGGCCTAAGACATGCTGGGATGAAGGGCTACCAAGTTTGTTCAAATGAATGACCTTGATCTTCATTCAAGGTCATAGAGGTCAAATATGCTTAAATCTTTAACCGACTACATTGTGTTGTGCTAATAGTCAGAGGACCGTTAAGGCCCATGGGCCTCTTGTTTCTGTTCTCCATTTGATCCCGTCTCTTTTCTGTTCTCCATTTGAACCTGTCCCTTTACTGTTCTCTATTTGAACCCGTCCCTTTTCTGTTCTTCATTTGAACCTGTCCCTTTTCTGTTCTCCGTTTGAACCCGTCCCTTTTCTGTTCTCCATTTGAACCCATCCCTTTTCTGTTTTCCACAAAGAACTAGCTGTGTGATTACCAGTAGCCATTATAACAGCTGTAACAAGATCTGATATGGGTACCTTTATTGTTTCTGCTAAAGTCATTACTTCCCTCAGTCTAATGGCATTTTGTCCTTGGTCAAGGTGAAGGTCATGCTGTATACACTGGATCATCACCAAAACAATTCACTCAAAACACATACAAAAGTTCTCTTGAAATTACATCTCATTACAATGTATGACTAGTTGTATTATATTGTATGGATTCTAGAAAGTTTACCTTTCTATAATATTACACATGCAATATATTCACCGCATTGATATACCTTTAAATTCTGTGAGTCTCATTAGCAATATATTATGACATTCATTATCACCTATTACATCTAGTGTAGTCTTGCTGATGGGGTTAATTTTGTCTCTCTACATGTCAGAAAGTGTGCATATTGACTGTTCCACCAGATAGTATAATGAGGATGGATACACTATCAGATGTGTGTGTTTTCCTCCATAGATATATCTCTTTTATTGCATTACTATGGTAACTGCTGCAGGTTGGTAACCAGTGAATGCTTACTGGTATATATCTACAGTATTGAATGGTAAATTTAAACATTTAGTTCACTGGATTAACAAACTTATTAATTTATAACCTGCATTTTTAATATCATGATGGCACAATCACATTATACATATATATATATATATATATATGTGGTGTCATGATAATGTGACATGTCCATATTAAACATTTTTTTTTTTTTTAATGTTTTATGCAGAAATTGATATTATCTTACATTTGCAAATTATAAGAATCTCAACTTATGGTTATATGATACAAAAGGACTGTGACACATTAGACTATGAATTGTTGAATACATTTTACATTACCCACATACTTGTGTTAGGTCTGCTATGTTATAATATTACCAAGGCATGAATAAAACTGATGTTCAGATAAAGTGGTCCTTTACTGGTAACACCTGTTGTTTGTGGGCAAACTGTAGCAGGGAACATTTTATAGATCTCTTTTATTTACACCTTTTATCAATAAAAGGGGCTGTTATTCATAATAAAATATAGTATGATAAATATTAATTTCTATTTGTGACATGTAAACTGATGTCTGGTATTGTACCTGATAATACACTGTAGTACATGTAGTACTGTACTTACCCAATAACAGGACTTCCTATACAGTACTGTAGTACATGTAGTACTGTACTTACCCAATAACAGACATAGCTCTATACAGTACTGTAGTGTAGTACTGTACTTACCCAATAACAGAACATAGCTTCCTATACAGTACTGTAGTACATGTAGTACTACTTACCAATAACAGACATAGCTTCTATACAGTACTGTAGTACATGTAGTACCGTACTTACCCAATAACAGGACGTAGCTTCCTATACAGTACTGTAGTACATGTAGTACTGTACTTACCCAATAACAGGACATAGCTTCCTATACAGTACTGTAGTACATGTAGTACCGTACTTACCCAATAACAGGACATAGCTTCCTATACAGTACTGTAGTACATGTAGTACTGTACTTACCCAATAACAGGACATAGCTTCCTATACAGTACTGTAGTACATGTAGTACTGTACTTACCCAATAACAGGACATAGCTTCCTATACAGTACTGTAGTACATGTAGTACTGTACTTACCCAATAACAGGACATAGCTTCCTATACAGTACTGTAGTACATGTAGTACTGTACTTACCCAATAACAGGACATAGCTTCCTATACAGTACTGTAGTACATGTAGTACTGTACTTACCCAATAACAGGACATAGCTTCCTATACAGTACTGTAGTACATGTAGTACGTACTTACCCAATAACAGACATAGCTTCCTATACAGTACTGTAGTACATGTAGTACGTACTTACCCAAACAGACATAGCTTCCTATACAGTACGTAGTAGTAGTACTGACTTACCCATAACAGACATAGCTTCCTATACAGTACTGTAGTACATGTAGTACGTACTTACCCAATAACAGGACATAGCTTCCTATACAGTACTGTAGTACATGTAGTACGGTACTTACCCAATAACAGGACATAGCTTCCTATACAGTACTGTAGTACATGTAGTACTGTACTTACCCAATAACAGGACATAGCTTCCTATACAGTACTGTAGTACATGTAGTACTGTACTTACCCAATAACAGGACATAGCTTCCTATACAGTACTGTAGTACATGTAGTACTGTACTTACCCAATAACAGGACATAGCTTCCTATACAGTACTGTAGTACATGTAGTACTGTACTTACCCAATAACAGGACATAGCTTCCTATACAGTACTGTAGTACATGTAGTACTGTACTTACCCAATAACAGGACATAGCTTCCTATACAGTACTGTAGTACATGTAGTACTGTACTTACCCAATAACAGGACATAGCTTCCTATACAGTACTGTAGTACATGTAGTACTGTACTTACCCAATAACAGGACATAGCTTCCTATACAGTACTGTAGTACATGTAGTACTGTACTTACCCAATAACAGGACATAGCTTCCTATACAGTACTGTAGTACATGTAGTACTGTACTTACCCAATAACAGGACATAGCTTCCTATACAGTACTGTAGTACATGTAGTACTGTACTTACCCAATAACAGGACATAGCTTCCTATACAGTACTGTAGTACATGTAGTACCGTACTTACCCAATAACAGGACATAGCTTCCTATACAGTACTGTAGTACATGTAGTACCGTACTTACCCAATAACAGGACATAGCTTCCTATACAGTACTGTAGTACATGTAGTACCGTACTTACCCAATAACAGGACATAGCTTCCTATACAGTACTGTAGTACATGTAGTACTGTACTTACCCAATAACAGGACATAGCTTCCTATACAGTACTGTAGTACATGTAGTACCGTACTTACCCAATAACAGGACATAGCTTCCTATACAGTACTGTAGTACATGTAGTACCGTACTTACCCAATAACAGGACATAGCTTCCTATACAGTACTGTAGTACATGTAGTACTGTACTTACCCAATAACAGGACATAGCTTCCTATACAGTACTGTAGTACATGTAGTACCGTACTTACCCAATAACAGGACATAGCTTCCTATACAGTACTGTAGTACATGTAGTACTGTACTTACCCAATAACAGGACATAGCTTCCTATACAGTACTGTAGTACATGTAGTACTGTACTTACCCAATAACAGGACATAGCTTCCTATACAGTACTGTAGTACATGTAGTACTGTACTTACCCAATAACAGGACATAGCTTCCTATACAGTACTGTAGTACATGTAGTACCGTACTTACCCAATAACAGGACATAGCTTCCTATACAGTACTGTAGTACATGTAGTACTGTACTTACCCAATAACAGGACATAGCTTCCTATACAGTACTGTAGTACATGTAGTACTGTACTTACCCAATAACAGGACATAGCTTCCTATACAGTACTGTAGTACATGTAGTACTGTACTTACCCAATAACAGACATAGCTTCCTATACAGTACTGTAGTACATGTAGTACTGTACTTACCCAATAACAGGACATAGCTTCCTATACAGTACTGTAGTACATGTAGTACTGTACTTACCCAATAACAGGACATAGCTTCCTATACAGTACTGTAGTACATGTAGTACCGTACTTACCCCCAATAACAGGACATAGCTTCCTATACAGTACTGTAGTACATGTAGTACTGTACTTACCCAATAACAGGACATAGCTTCCTATACAGTACTGTAGTACATGTAGTACGTACTTACCCAATGTACTGTAGTACATGTAGTACTGTACTTACCCAATAACAGGACATAGCTTCCTATACAGTACTGTAGTACATGTAGTACCGTACTTACCCAATAACAGGACATAGCTTCCTATACAGTACTGTAGTACATGTAGTACTGTACTTACCCAATAACAGGACATAGCTTCCTATACAGTACTGTAGTACATGTGTACGTACTTACCCAATAACAGACATAGCTTCCTATACAGTACTGTAGTACATGTAGTACTGTACTTACCCAATAACAGGACATAGCTTCCTATACAGTACTGTAGTACATGTAGTACCGTACTTACCCAATAACAGGACATAGCTTCCTATACAGTACTGTAGTACATGTAGTACCGTACTTACCCAATAACAGGACATAGCTTCCTATACAGTACTGTAGTACATGTAGTACTGTACTTACCCAATAACAGGACATAGCTTCCTATACAGTACTGTAGTACATGTAGTACTGTACTTACCCAATAACAGGACATAGCTTCCTATACAGTACTGTAGTACATGTAGTACTGTACTTACCCAATAACAGGACATAGCTTCCTATACAGTACTGTAGTACATGTAGTCTACATGTATACTTCCCCTAAATAACAGGACATAGCTTCCTATACAGTACTGTAGTACATGTAGTACTGTACTTACCCAATAACAGGACATAGCTTCCTATACAGTACTGTAGTACATGTAGTACTGTACTTACCCAATAACAGGACATAGCTTCCTATACAGTACTGTAGTACATGTAGTACTGTACTTACCCAATAACAGGACATAGCTTCCTATACAGTACTGTAGTACATGTAGTACTGTACTTACCCAATAACAGGACTTCCTATACAGTACTGTAGTACATGTAGTACTGTACTTACCCAATAACAGGACATAGCTTCCTATACAGTACTGTAGTACATGTAGTAGTACTTACCATAACAGACATAGCTTCTATAGTACTGTAGTACGTACTTACCCAATAACAGGACATAGCTTCCTATACAGTACTGTAGTACATGTAGTACTGTACTTACCCAATAACAGGACATAGCTTCCTATACAGTACTGTAGTACATGTAGTACTGTACTTACCCAATAACAGGACATAGCTTCCTATACAGTACTGTAGTACATGTAGTACTGTACTTACCCAATAACAGGACATAGCTTCCTATACAGTACTGTAGTACATGTAGTACTGTACTTACCCAATAACAGGACATAGCTTCCTATACAGTACTGTAGTACATGTAGTACTGTACTTACCCAATAACAGGACATAGCTTCCTATACAGTACTGTAGTACATGTAGTACTGTACTTACCCAATAACAGGACATAGCTTCCTATACAGTACTGTAGTACATGTAGTACTGTACTTACCCAATAACAGGACATAGCTTCCTATACAGTACTGTAGTACATGTAGTACTGTACTTACCCAATAACAGGACATAGCTTCCTATACAGTACTGTAGTACATGTAGTACTGTACTTACCCAATAACAGGACATAGCTTCCTATACAGTACTGTAGTACATGTAGTACTGTACTTACCCAATAACAGGACATAGCTTCCTATACAGTACTGTAGTACATGTAGTACTGTACTTACCCAATAACAGGACATAGCTTCCTATACAGTACTGTAGTACATGTAGTACTGTACTTACCCAATAACAGGACATAGCTTCCTATACAGTACTGTAGTACATGTAGTACTGTACTTACCCAATAACAGGACATAGCTTCCTATACAGTACTGTAGTATACATGTAGTACTGTACTTACCCAATAACAGGACATAGCTTCCTATACAGTACTGTAGTACATGTAGTACTGTACTTACCCAATAACAGGACATAGCTTCCTATACAGTACTGTAGTACATGTAGTACTGTACTTACCCAATAACAGAACATAGCTTCCTATACAGTACTGTAGTCAGTACATGTAGTACCGTACTTACCCAATAACAGGACATAGCTTCCTATACAGTACTGTAGTACATGTAGTACCGTACTTACCCAATAACAGAACATAGCTTCCTATACAGTACTGTAGTACATGTAGTACTGTACTTACCCAATAACAGAACATAGCTTCCTATACAGTACTGTAGTACATGTAGTACTGTATTACAAACAGTAGTTACATAACGAACCCAATAACAGAACATAGCTTTCCTATACAGTACTGTAGTACATGTAGTACCGTACTTACCCAATAACAGAACATAGCTTCCTATACAGTACTGTAGTACATGTAGTACTGTACTTACCCAATAACAGAACTACTTCCTATAGTTCCTATACAGTACTGTAGTACATGTAGTACGTACTTACCCAATAACAGAACATAGCTTCCTATACAGTACTGTAGTACATGTAGTACTTTACTACTACCCAATAACAGAACATAGCTTCCTATACAGTACTGTAGTACATGTAGTACGTACTTACCCAATAACAGACATAGCTTCCTATACAGTACTGTAGTACATGTAGTACTGTACTTACCCAATAACAGGACATAGCTTCCTATACAGTACTGTAGTACATGTAGTACTGTACTTACCCAATAACAGGACATAGTTATACAGTACTGTAGTACATGTAGTACTGTACTTACCCAATAACAGGACATAGCTTCCTATACAGTACTGTAGTACATGTAGTACCGTACTTACCCAATAACAGGACATAGCTTCCTATACAGTACTGTAGTACATGTAGTACTGTACTTACCCAATAACAGGACATAGCTTCCTATACAGTACTGTAGTACATGTAGTACCATACTTACCCAATAACAGGACATAGCTTCCTATACAGTACTGTAGTACATGTAGTACCGTACTTACCCAATAACAGGACATAGCTTCCTATACAGTACTGTAGTACATGTAGTACCGTACTTACCCAATAACAGGACATAGTTTCCTATACCGTTCTGTAGTACATGTTCTACTGTACTTGCCCAATGATTACCCAATGTGAATTAGGAATTAGTGATCATACAGTAAAACTTCTATTAGCGACCACCTCTGTATACAGTATGACCATAATTCTATGATCCGAAATGACCAATTTCAACACAATTCAGCTTGTGTATAAAGACTGCCTGGCTATAAAGACCAATTTCTCTCTGTCCTTTTGGTGGTCTTTGTAGACAGGCTTGACTGTATACATGTACAAATTTACTTAGACAGGTCTGACTGTATACATGTACAAATTTACTTAGACAGGTTTGACTGAATACATGTACAAATTTACTTAGACAGGCCTGACTGAATACATGTACAAATTTACTTAGACAGGTTTGACTGAATACATGTACAAATTTACTTAGACAGGCCTGACTGTATACATGTACAAATTTACTTAGACAGGCCTGACTGTATACATGTACAAATTTACTTAGACAGGCCTGACTGTATACATGTACAAATTTATTTAGACAGGTTTGACTGCATACATGTACAAATTTACTTAGACAGGCCTGACTGTATACATGTACAAATTTACTTAGACAGGTTTGACTGTATACATGTACAAATTTACTTAGACAGGCCTGACTGTATACATGTACAAATTTACTTAAACAGATCTGACTGTATACATGTACAAATTTACTTAGACAGGTTTGACTGCATACATGTACAAATTTACGTAGACAGGTTTGACTGTATACATGTACAAATTTACTTAGACAGGCCTGACTGTATACATGTACAAATTTACTGAGACAGATCTGACTGTATACATGTACAAATTTACTAAGACAGGTTTGACTGTATACATGTACAAATTTACTTAGACAGGTTTGACTGCATACATGTACAAATTTACTTAGACAGGCCTGACTGTTTACATGTTCAAATTTACTTAGACAGGCCTGACTGTTTACATGTACAAATTTACTTAGACAGGTCTGACTGTATACATGTACAAATTTACTTAGACAGACCTGACTGTATACATGTACAAATTTACTTAGACAGGCCTGACTGTATACATGTACAAATTTACTTAGACAGGTTTGACTGTATACATGTACAAATTTACTTAGACAGGTACTGTATACATGTACAAATTTACTTAGACAGGCCTGACTGTAAACATGTACAAATTTACTTAGACAGGTTTGACTGTATACATGTACAAATTTACTTAGACAGGCCTGACTGTATACATGTACAAATTTACTTAGACAGACCTGACTGTATACATGTACAAATTTACTTAGACAGGTTTGACTGTATACATGTACAAATTTACTTAGACAGGCCTGACTGTATACATGTACAAATTTACTTAGACAGACCTGACTGTATACATGTACAAATTTACTTAGACAGGTTTGACTGTATACATGTACAAATTTACTTAGACAGGCCTGACTGTATACATGTACAAATTTACTTAGACAGGTTTGACTGTATACATGTACAAATTTACTTGCAAATACATGTATTATTATCTGGGTTGTAAATTTGGATATCATATGTGGAACAGTTTATCAGGTACTGAGTGTTAGTTGGTGGTTTTTTCTCTAGTTACTCAGGCTTACCATGACTCCTTATCTAGCACATTTTTAACTGACGCATACTCTTAATAGGACAATAAGTCAAAATAAACTCCAATCCAAACCTTGATCAATCTACTGACGTTTTCTGATCACTTGAAGATCATCCTTATCCTGTTGTCGTTATTTAGGCCTGGTAATTAAATAGAATTGAATAAAATTTGTTCTATTTTCAATGGCCCTGTGATTTCTTCTTGACAGACATCACTGAATGTAATGTGTTTTAATCTCATATCACTTAATTTTAAACACTTTGCTATATTTCAGATCTATCTACACCTGCGGTACTACACCTGCCCTAACGAGCAGCGATGGATTGTGAGGATCTTATTCATCGTCCCTATCTACTCATTTGATTCCTTTCTCAGTCTCATGTTTTTCAACAATGACAATTACTATGTGTACTTTGACAGCATCCGAGATTGTTATGAAGGTATGTAGCATGAACAAGCCGTAATGTACCATCAAATGAGATTGAAAGCCCACCCTTGAGTATACGGTGTGTTTTTAGATAATCAATATGTATTGATTTTGGTCCTGTTTGATTCTCCTCCTCTTCAATGACTTACATGCTATCGTCTCTCATACATATAAATGGTTCATTATATCCAGCCAAGCAAGTGAAGGAATTACTTAGGTTAATAGTTATATATGGTATACATGATCACACCCATTCCTTTATACCCTGGAAAACATAAGAAACATTTTGAAACAGAAACTTTATGTTGACCCTAAATGTAGACATGAATTATCAGCCTAACCTCGGGGAGTCCCCCATCCCCTTCTCTCTCTCTCTTTTCCACCCTTTCTCGCTCTCTGTCTTTCTCTCTCTCTCATCTGTACCCTGGACCTGGGTGCAAGACCAAACTCATGTGAAGTAGTTGCCTGCTAGGGTATGGCCTATTATGGCTCGTCTTTATGATGGTATTTGTTATGGATGTTCAAAAGATGTACATAAAAGCAAGCTGAAACATGGTTCACTATTTACCTGGTATATGGTGAATTGAACTGCCAATATTTAAGTTGAGCACATTATTTTTATTTTCCCAAAGTTTTCTTTAGATTACCTTTATTTCTCAATTACCGTTACCATGTCAAAACTAACTACAAAAAGGTGTTTCACAAAAGAAACTTTGGATGATGAAGAATAAAAATTATAAAATATTGATGGACTTGACACAATGATTCTATCCGGTATAATGGATGCATTTTGTGACATTTGAAATTTTAATTATCATGGCTTTAGCTTGATGTTTACACACAGTATAATTAAGTACTGTACAGGAAGCAAGATGATACAGCTACAAAAATCAATTGTTTATTTTTTTCCATTATCTTTTCATGTTTGTTTTTAATTTGAATGTAATTGAAAATTAAAGCTTTGGAAAATGAAATGTTTTTTAATCATTTCCTCTATGTGAGATTTAAATTTGACAGGCTTTTGAGAATGTTGCCTGTTGTAAGGGATCAGTAGAAGTGATTGGTGTTTTATTTTGCTGATAAACAATTTCTTGTGATTTGCAGCGTTTGTGATCTACAGTTTCCTGAGTCTGTGCTATGAGTACCTTGGAGGCGAGAGCTCTATTATGTCTGAAATCAGAGGAAAGCCTATCAAGTAAGTGTGAGCCAGTTACATGGAATAACAGGCACAAAATCAATACATGTTGCACAATATTCACAATATTTGGATCTGAAAAATTATAATATGTTTTAAAATGGAAAAAAAGTGAAAAGTTACTTTATATTAATAAAACAGTTGACCAACATATAGTACATAAAGTAAATATACTACAATTTCCCTTTTCTTAATTAATGTGTTCATCATTTCAACAAAAAAAATAATGATAACATTTTTATACCCCATGCCACTTTAAAGAGATGCTCCACCGCTGACAAATGGTATTTTTATATATCGAAAACAGGAGCAGACAAATAAGTATTTTTTGGAGTTGCAAATAATTTTGCTTTCTTTACACCATTACCACCATGAAAAAGTTTGAGCATCTAATTTTGTTTCACGATAAATAACTACTTGCATCCCGAAAAAAATTTGTGGCACTCTGTCCTATATGGAATGAAGTACTGATTAAATATGCACCAAAAGCAAAATAAATTATTTTATATTATTTTTTGTGTTAATTAGACACATATATACCCAATTAAACACCAATTGTTGTTCAAATGATTAATATCGTTTATGCTCTGTCGGCGGTGGATCATCTTTAAATGATTCTATCAAATTCTGTTTTTTATAAATCAGATGTATGTCTCAACATGTCTATTTTCCACCCCAACAGGTCCAGCTGGATTTGGTGTACCTGTTGCCTTTCTGGGAGGCAGTATACAATTGGTTTCCTTAGGTTCTGTAAACAGGTTGGTGATTCTTTATGTATCTGATTATAACGTTTTACATTAGATTGAAATAATGAAGCTGCCACATCTGATTATAACGTTTTACATTAGATTGAAATAATGAAGCTGCCACATCTGATTATAACGTTTTACATCAGATTGAAATAATGAAGCTGCCACATCTTATTATAATGTTTTACATCAGATTGAAATAATGAAGCTGCCACATGTTCTATTTACAATATATGCAGTCAAACCTGGTTGACTCAAGGCTGGCAGGACCTTAATTAAGTTTGCGGAATATTAAAAAAAAATTAGACAATAGCTAAAGTTGATTAATCTTTTATAAAATCATATGGATCATGTAATATGTATGTATGTTTTCCTGTTTTACCAATAAACCATACAGGTCCTTCCAGTATTTAGGTCATCTGGATTGACCTATATAGTCATCATGCTTCGTCTGCCGTTGTGCACCGTCCTCCATCTTTTCATTCAAACGACTTCTTCACGATCACCAAAATGCAGAGTACACACATTAAACATGTAGCATGCTGGGATGAAGGGCTAACAAGTTTATTCAAATGAATGACCTTGATTCAAGGTTACACCATCAAAATGCTAAAATCTTCTTCTTTTGAATAACTAAGAGGCCTATAGACCTAATATTGAGCTTGTGGCTTTATTTTATTCAAGGTCACAGCTGTCAAATATAGCAGAAACTTAGATTTGTTTTGTTTTATTAGTTTTACGTCCTATTAACAGCCAGGGTCATTTAAGGATGTGCCAGGTTAGATGGTGGAGGAAAGCCAGTGTACCTGGAGAAAAACCACCGACCAGCTGTCAGTACCTGGCAACTGCCCCACATGGGATTCAAACTCGCGACCCAGAGGTGGAGGGCTTGTGATTATATGTCGGGACACCTTAACCACTCGGCCACCGTGGCCCCCAGAAACTTAGAACTACTGGAGAGATTCTAGTATAAAATGCTTAAATTGTTAGTTGAAGATAAGTTTCACACAGCGGTAATTGGTGGATAATCGTTAAAAAAATAACTAACCTGTTAGGATGATTTTGTTGATTCAGGCTACTTTACAGTTCTGTATCGTAAATAACTAACCTGTAAGAATGATATTGTTGTTTCAGGCTACTTTACAGTTCTGCATCCTAAATAACTAACCTGTAAGGATGATTTTGTTGTTTCAGGCTACTTTACAGTTCTGCATCCTAAATAACTAACCTGTAAGGATGATTTTGTTGTTTCAGGCTACTTTACAGTTCTGTATCGTAAATAACTAACCTGTAAGGATGATTTTGTTGTTTCAGGCTACTTTACAGTTCTGTATCGTAAATAACTAACCTGTAAGGATGATTTTGTTTTTTCAGGCTACTTTACAGTTCTGTATCGTGAAGCCTGTCATGGCGGTCATCACTTTGGTTCTACAGGCCTTCAGCTTATACAAAGATGGAAACTTCTCGTAAGTCTATATTTTCATCAGACTTTTATTGTTAGAATTATATAAATCTATATCATAAATACAGGATATTAAATGAATGTTCATTCTATATGAGATTTATGAAACAAGTCGGAAGTCGAAGCCAAGGTGAGCAAAAAAATTAAAACTTCCAGACAAGTTTCATGAAATCTCATGAATTGAACGGAAATTTAAGATACTTTTTATCACAGAACTACATCAAACTGTATTGCAAAAATGCAGCTGAGGCTGCCATTTTGTTCTGCTGTCCTTGAAATCCTGACATCACTTCAATATTCTTGACATTGCCTTATAATTGTTTCTGTCTTGACTTCAATTAGCAACCAATGAAAATGTCCACAGGTCATATAATTACACCAGCGACATATACAAAAATAGTACACGGGCAAAATCACTGGATATCAGGCGGAGTATGTGATATATATAAATCAGTTGAATGTACAATTGTAAACTGACCATAGCCTGTTGCATCTTTCAGACCGAGCTCGGGCTACCTGTACATCATGTTAATCTACAACCTGTCTATCAGTCTGGCCCTGTACGCCCTCTTCCTCTTCTACTTTGCCACCAGGGAGTTGCTGAGTCCATACGACCCTCTCTGGAAATTCTTTACCGTCAAGTCTGTTATCTTTCTATCATTCTGGCAAGGTGAGCATATAATTAAAATTTGATTAAGGATGAGACAAAGACAATGGTCATAACAAAGTTATATGCACCTCTTACATAATATTTTTATAAGAATATTCAGCAATATCAACATTTTTGATATTCAGTTATGGTTTTACACCATTGGACAATAAGGTTGAACAGTAAATTCTTGATTAATGGGATATTTAAGTAAAAATCATAATGTACATGTCTCTGGGTTCATTCATACATCAGATATCTATAAGAGTGTAAGTAGGAACAATTCCATTAAAGTAACCTTACTGGATACTTGCCTTACATATGTTGATAAGTGTTTATATAGCAACAATACAGTAAAACCTGGATATCTACTCTATGATACATGTTCACGGCAGCTCTGGTGTCATGAAACAGTTCAGACTGTTACATTTGATTAAGCCAATACAAAACAGCATTTGAGGATAATTCATAATTATTAGTTTTCAAAATTCAGACTGTTTGATGATCATGAATCCATTATTTTGTGTAAAAATCTTCACATGAGCATTGGTTTTGATTACAGGGGTAGTGCTAGCTATTCTTGAGAAGGGCGGTGCAATCAGTCCCATATACTCGGAGGATGGTATAATGAGGCAAGGCATGGGTACAGTATCTGCTGGCTATCAAAACTTCTTCATCTGTATCGAGATGGTGTTTGCTGCTTTAGCTCTAAGATTTGCATTCCCCCACTCCATTTACAGTTCCGGGCCAAGCTCTACAGCTGGTCGCACGGTCTCGCTACAAAGCATCTCCAGCAGTCTTAAGGAAACCATGAATCCTCGTGACATCATGCAGGACGCCATCCACAACTTCCATCCCCAGTACCAGCAATACACTCAGCAAGGAATGAAGATTCCTCAGGAGGAGGAGGCAGCTGATGGATGGCCATACGACCAGTACCAGAACCGACCTGTACAGAACGGTAATGGCCCTTCCTCTGTAGCTGCCAATACTCTGAACACTACCAGTAACAACACATCAGCTCGCAACCAGCCTCGACAACCGACCCAGCCAGCAAACAATGGCTCCACCATCACACCCCACAGAAGGTTCAATGAGAAGACAACTCTTCTAAGTTCTGATGATGAATTTCAGTGAGGTGATGGACGACTGTTGATGAGAATGACTGTTGGGTATAACCTTGTGTGTAAAGCTGGTGAAGTCAGTTAAAATGTCAGGTCTAAATTCACACCTTGTGGCTTCAGTCACTCTACCACCTAAATACAGGTTATTATAAAACTAGGTATGGTACGATAGCTTAATGGGTAATAACATAGAATAGTGGGTTATCTTTTCCATTTTTGGTCTAAGAGAAATGATCATCCATTTCCAGCTATAATAGATTTAGGCAGAGAAAAGAGCAGGTCAATATCAATGCTTTGTCCATGGAAAGATTCTGTACTTCATCAGGTATATATCCCTACATGTAACAGTCATTACATATCCTTACTCTAAATCATATATAAGAACTAAACTGTTGGTGTTTTCTTTCATACATTATGAGTTTGTCAATATCATGCTATGATTTGGAAAAATGACATGTACTAAACTCATTTTATGTCAAATAATTCTACACCCAAAACTTGCCAAGGTGTTTATACTTTGCTTGCCTAATCCTTTATGCCCCCAATAAGGAACCAAGAATTACGTTTCCAGAGAATCAGACCTAATAATCTGTTGAGATCAACCCTTTCTTACCTAATTCGGGGGATTGTTGAGTGTGAAAAAGATAAGTTTAACTTCTTATTTTTAGCTCATAAATGTGTAGCTATATCACGAATGATGACCTCATTTGCTGGATTTATAAAGCTTGATGAAAAACTCCTAGAAGATATATACTTGTATGGCATTGGTAACATGAATAGATGAGAGAAAATAAGAAGAATGAGACAGTATCATTTGTGCATATGGGTGTTTAAATACCCTTAAATTTGGTGTCACACATTCAATGATCCTTTCGTTGACAAGACAATTTCTTACTTCTGTGTTCAAATATTCATGTAGATATGGTGGTGAATTGGTGATGGACATGGTGTGAAAATGAGGTGTACGTCAAAACCTTTATTAAAGTTTTGGAATCGGTAAAACATGTTATACATAATCAAGATCCTTAGAAACGTTTTTCTTAAACTGTACTGTACATATAGGTGGAAGATGCTTGGCATACAGAGGCAGAAAAGTGACATTTCTGCTGGTATATAGGCATGTATAAATGTTTTGACTATATCAGTGAAATGGAGAAAGCACCTTACTATATAATGCTATTGAAATCTCAGTGCCCTTTCTGACTGACATGTTTTATTGTTGTATATCTGCTGCTGATAACGAATCAGTGCTAATTCATGACTAGGATATGCTGCAGAATCTCATTTTACTTGATCAATTACATGTTTTTAGCTTTAATATATTGACATTGGTGAGAAAGAATACTGCCATCTATCTTAAGTGCTTGTATCAGCCCAAGAACAGTCTGTACATTTACCAACTTTCTACTGACCCAAGCAAAACTATTTATTTCATATTTTATTAATCATTATATATAATTTGGAAATTTGAAGATTTCATATGATATGAAGTCAAAAGCTAGAAATCGAACTAAAAGTGCATGTTACTGGTATTCATTGTTTAGATAAAGTATATGATGTATGTATACAGTAATACAATCATAAAATGTATAACTAATATTGCTATTTGTGGTATCAAAATTAATTAAAATTTAAAAGATGTATAGCAAAAACAAATTTATTGCCCATTACAAAGTTTTGTGGGTATCTTTCATTGTAAGCGTTGTGATACCTGATTTTCTTGGTTTTAATTATAACTTGTAGCAATGATTCTGTTTGCTACTCCCTGACAACAATATTTTTAACTTAGTTTCAGATGTTTAAATGCTGGTTGTGATTGTGTCTGTGAGAAGGGATACCTTGAGCTTTAATGAGAATGTTGTTCTCCTAGCTTTAATATGTGTAATTGTGTTCTGATGTGTGTTCTGCCTGTAATAGGGCCATTATAAACCGAACAAATCTCGTGATCACTAACTTTTATTTTATATGTGTATCAAGTCTTTTAACTACACCGTTATTTGTCATAGGAATCATTTTTTTACAACAGTTTATTTTGGTTTTATACAAGCTTTTGTGAATCAAGGACCAATTATTTCAGAAAATTTACATGATTTCTTCTGCACATCAAATTAAGTTTGATGATTTTGTGATTTAGGGATGTGACCTTTTGTTACACTACTAGACCTTGTGTAATATCATCATTAAAACTTGTGTTGTGATTATATACCTATATAATGTGCTATTGGATATCATTCAATTGTGAAATATTTATCAAGATTTACTACGCAGTTTGTGTACATATAAACATGCACACTAAGTTAGACTTGTTGTGTAATTCTTGCATTTTTATCAAAAGAGATTAAAGTTACCGGGTAGATATCTTATCTAAATTTATGGTCAATTATTTCAAATTATTGATTGATGATATTAAAAAATAAATTAATTCAATACCTTTATATTAAGTAATTGTAACTACTGAAATAACTTTGATATTGCTCCCTTGAAGACAATAAGACATTGACATTTTAAAAATGATATAACAATAACATTGAAATGTCATCATACATATTTTAATAGTAAATAAAGATTTGGCTGGGATGTGTGTGTGTATGTGTATGGACATATTGGTGTATTTTGTGCCAGGTCATACATTGTATTACGTATGTGTGTGTGTATGAGATAGAGGACTTGTATCACATCATCATGTACAATCACATGTTGTAAATAACCATCACTTGTTGTACATATCATTTATTTAAAACATGAGTTATATCAGGTTCTACTGTAGGTTATGTTGAATCAGTTTGCCGCTTTGCTTATCTTCTGTTCATTTACAGGATTAATCAATGATATCTAAATGCCAAAACATACAGTTCAGTTAGATAATACAGTATATTTTCACTTGTACTAACTCTACATATGAGTTTGTTTGTTGGCAGGGTAGGGTCATTGTCAGGTTATAAGTGTAGTAGCTGATGGCTACCTCACAGAACCACATATAGGAGGCTTGTCTTAAACTAGCTCTACTAGGACAAAGTGTTTAACATAAAGACAAAATCATGACTGAACAGAAAAGCATTTTGTATTAGTGGTATATCACATATATTTATCAAAAGATTTGGCTCAAAAGCAAAAAATAGAGATTTAGACAAAAATGGATCCAAATATCTTGATTAGTGTATTTAGAACTATTTCTAATATTAAAGTGTTTTTAAATTAGCTTTCTATTAAAACAAAAAATGTTGATATTCTACTTAATTTGTTTTTAGTCACATATCACATCAAGTTAATCTGAATTTTCCAGTACTATTTGTTATAAGACAAAATTGTCCCATATCATTTATCAAGCTAACAAAGAAGTGAAGTATTGTCACTTTTGTATCAATCAGTGTGGGGAAATGCCAGGTGGAGCTTAGGATGTTAGCCAGTTCTATGTAGGGCTTACAAAGATGATTTGCTAAATAGAATGTTTAATTGTAGTAATAGAAATATTTTTGATATTGTTATATTGTCTGTTGTGAATCTGTGATGATGTAATGATACTAGATTATGGATATATTGTCTATAGTGATTGTAGGATTCACTGTTAATGAGCTGAGTTGTTTTGTTTATATTGTTGTACTAATAAAAGTCTAATTTCTCATAGATTAAATAATCCATAATTTGGTAATTCATGTTATTAAGATATTCACACAAATACACAGATTTAATTATGAATTCACACCTTGTAACTTGTTTGTATACGGTTATATTAGTTTCTGATAGACTAAATTTCATTGTCATTTTTGGGGCCACATTTAATCAAATTCAGGTTTGAATATTAAAAACAAAAATTGTAAATGATGTTTTGAAAATATGTGATTTCACATTCCAGTAGGAAGGCCAGGTATTTTTAGACACAATGATTATTTAGTGTAATCTGGATAAGGGGCATTAACTCTGGAATACTATTTCATGTTTTATGTTGGTGTAAAACTGTTGTAATAGTCATGTACTTGTACAGTTGGTTAAAATCACCTCTGCCTTTTTCTCCCATCAGCATTGTGAGAGCTGTATTGTAGTTACCTAGGTTGTCATTTATGAACATATTTACGGTAACCAATGAAAATTAACTAGTTATATATCTAGGGTCTAACCACTGCTGTTACTAATTCTAGTCACTTTTCTCCCAGTCATCTGGTGTCAGCATCTGTTATAGTTCATATTATAAATATGTTTTAATTACATGTATAGATATTACACCTCCATAGCAGATTTGTTCATCAGAATTACTTTGCTGCTTTTTAGGAATGATTTAAATGACATAAATGTAATTTATTATTTTAATTCATCAAAGATTTGGGATTTTTCAGCTTAGTGATTATAATTGTTGGCATATAGATTATATATCGCCCACTCTGCCTTGTTATAATTTACTATGGTATCTGTCTAGTAGGAAGCCATTGATTTTGTTGATTATAGCTGCTCCCTTTAAAACCTGTTAGTGATGTTATATATTAAAGTCATGGTTTAACAAAAACATAATTTATACAATGTTTACGGTCACAAAATGATAATACAAGCATTGTTGCACAGTTATAATGTTTGTGAGAACAATGGCATTGTCTCTAATGTACAGACACCTTATTGTGTGATTGTCATTATCTTTGTGCCAATGTTGTATTGAAATGCACTAGTGTATGTAATCATTCAATATTAAAATGACTATTGTACAGTTGGAGACTTGTCCATTGTTTTTATTTTGTGTATTTCATTTCACTTGTATTGAGGTACAAAAGCCTATGCTGTACATCAACAGCGCCTACTTAGTCTAAAACTTGGAAGCTTGATCATGCAAAGAAACGTGTATAACAGGAGAGGAGGAATTGTAATTGAAGATCAAGATTCAAACTCAGGATCCCTGATGCCAGATGGTTTACCTAATACCTATTGAGCTGTCTGGATCCTGCTACATTACTTTCTGTCTCGGTCTTTTTCTCTCCAAGACACACAAGACCCTATAATGTTACTGTGGATATATAGTTTGGTGCCAATTCTGTAACAGGAGAGGAGAAAACGTAGCCAATTCTGTAACAGGAGAGGAAAAACGTAGCCAATTCTGTAACAGGAGAGGAGAAAACGTAGCCAATTCTGTAACAGGAGAGGAGAAAATGTAGCTAATTCTGTAACAGGAGAGGAGAAAATGTAGCTAATTCTGTAACAGGAGAGGAGAAAATGTAGCTAATTCTGTAACAGGAGAGGAGAAAACGTAGCTAATTCTGTAACAGGAGAGGAGAAAATGTAGCTAATTCTGTAACAGGAGAGGAGAAAAGAGTAGCCAATTCTGTAACAAGAGGAGAAAAGTAACTAATTCTGTAACCAGAGGAGAAAATGTAACTAAATCTGTAACAGGAGAGGAGAAAATGTAGCTAATTCTGTAACAGGAGAGGAGAAAATGTAGCTAATTCTGTAACAGGAGAGGAGAAAATGTAGCTAATTCTGTAACAGGAGAGGAGAAAACGTAGCCAATTCTGTAACAGGAGAGGAGAAAACGTAGCCAATTCTGTAACAGGAGAGGAGAAAATGTAGCTAATTCTGTAACAGGAGAGGAGAAAATGTAGCTAATTCTGTAACAGGAGAGGAGAAAATGTAGCTAATTCTGTAACAGGAGAGGAGAAAACGTAGCCAATTCTGTAACAGGAGAGGAGAAAATGAGCTAATTCTGTAACAAGAGAGGAGAAAATGTAGCTAATTCTGTAACGGGAGAGGAGAAAATGTAGCTAATTCTGTAACAGGAGAGGAGAAAACGTAGCCAATTCTGTAACAGGAGAGGAGAAAATGAGCTAATTCTGTAACAAGAGAGGAGAAAATGTAGCTAATTCTGTAACGGGAGAGGAGAAAATGTAGCTAATTCTGTAACAGGAGAGGAGAAAACATAGCTAATTCGGTAACGAGAGAGGAGAAAATGTAGCTAATTCTGAAACAGGAGAGGAGTAAATGTAACTAATTCTGTAACAGGAGAGGAGAAAATGTAGCTAATTCTGTAACAGGAGAGGAGAAAATGTAGCTAATTCTGAAACAGGAGAGGAGAAAATATAGCTAATTCTGTAACAAGAGAGGAGAAAATGTAGCTAATTCTGTAACAGGAGAGGAGAAAACGTAGCTAATTCTGTAACAGGAGAGGAGAAAATGTAGCTAATTCTGTAACAGGAGAGGAGAAAACGTAGCTAATTCTGTAACAGGAGAGGAGAAAATGTAGCTAATTCTGTAACAGGAGAGGAGAAAACGTAGCTAATTCTGTAACAGGAGAGGAGAAAATGTAGCTAATTCTGTAACAGGAGAGGAGAAAATGTAGCTAATTCTGTAACAGGAGAGGAGAAAATGTAGCTTATTCTGTAACAGGAGAGAAGAAAACGTAGCTAATTATGTAACAGGAGAGGAGAAAATGTAGCTAATTCTGTAACAGGAGAGGAGAAAACGTAGCTAATTCTGTAACAGGAGAGGAGAAAATGTAGCTAATTCTGTAACAGGAGAGAAGAAAACGTAGCTAATTATGTAACAGGAGAGGAGAAAATGTAGCTAATTCTGTAACAGGAGAGGAGAAAACGTAGCTAATTCTGTAACAGGAGAGGAGAAAATGTAGCTAATTCTGTAACAGGAGAGGAGAAAACGTAGCCAATTCTGTAACAGGAGAGGAGAAAATGTAGCTAATTCTGTAACAGGAGAGGAGAAAATGTAGCTAATTCTGTAACAGGAGAGGAGAAAATGTAGCTAATTCTGTAACAGGAGAGGAGAAAATGTAGCTAATTCTGTAACAGGAGAGGAGAAAACGTAGCCAATTCTGTAACAGGAGAGGAGAAAATGTAGTTATCTGACTGTAGTGTAAACAAGGGACCTCTAAAAACTAGTGTGATGCACTACCGATTGCGCTACTTTGTACCAACGATGGACAAAACCACCCAGGTACAACACACAACTGCATTTTGCCTTGTATATGCCACAACATTTGCTTCAACATTAAATGGTTTTCGAGCATAAGGCTAAATCAGTTCCACTTCATATATGAATTCACCTTAAAAGTTAATGAATACATCATAGATAGTGTAAAACTTGAGTTTGGTAAATCTAGATTTAACAGAAACCAATTCATTATGGTTTTTAAATGTGATTACCCCAACTTCTAAGAAGAGAAGTGTTTCATAAATAGAACACCTTCCAGAACTAGAAAGTTATGTATATTTTAGAAGTAGAGTAAATCAATCAAGTTAAGCTCAGGGCCTCAGACATGTATGAATATAAACTATGTGTATATGACAAATAATTTTTGGATGTTGTCAGAGATCTGTTATTAGTTTTCTAAAAATTTCGCCCCAAATTTAATTGTCCAATACTGGTATTTTCTGTTATTCTAACTAATACTATAACAAATAACTAGAAGCTGATAACTTCTGTTAAACCAGTTTTATTATGACCCTTACAGTAATATCTCCGTGAAATGTACTCAAAATATTGACATTCCATGGAGTATACTAGAACAATATTGCACAAATACAATCATCTATTTTCACTTACCCAGTAATCATTAGTGTCCAATACAAAGTGTATCTGTACAAGTTTTCACTATGTACTGAGCTATCACTACAGTGAAATGTATTGAATAATGGAATGAATGAATGGAAATTAAACATAGAAATGATATATTGTATTGGGATTTTTTTTCACGATGAAAAATCAAAATTAGCCATAAAATCTTATTTGTCAGAAAACATTGCAAAGGTGAATATCGGGTGATTCGTGAGATATAGAAACAGATATAAGTCCTATGGTCCCAATGTCTAGGTTATTATCAAACACACTCGTTATGAGTTCATGACCAAAGACAAGATAGCAATTATGAAAAGGGAAAGATATGGAACAGAATAAAATGTTTATATGGTAGTGCTATGCTTGTTTTTAAAGAAAGTAATTATGTTCATACACTGTCAGAGGAAATACTCGTAGTTATAGCTGACAGGAGTAAATAACTCTGTATGCTTAAATCTTAATTCATTCACACCCAGAGTGGATGGGTGAAATTAAAAGATTTTTTTCACTACAAACTGTATTTATAGCTTGCCGGGGTTTAAGTCTAATTTTACACCAAACAAATTGAGTTCTGAAGTTCTGGACCTATACTGTCATTACTTCAGAATACTTTTCATACTTTTATGTATAAGTTGCTGCCTTAAGAAACTTTAATGGAGGTTGAAATGGTTCTGAGAACCTACAATGATGTCATGTTTCCATATGATATTACATGTGGAGAACTTTGATAAAACAATGAAAACAAAGCCTTGTTAATGAACGATCAATACAAAGTAGGCTAAACAATATAAAGCATGTATCATTTGTGAACATTCACCTACATTATACTGCATCATGACATGACATTCAAAGTTAACTTAATCAAATAATACTTTTAAAGAGTAATATAATATAACAAAACAACTGATTTTAGTCCAATAAAATCACATGATTACATCAACTACCTGTAATTGAAAAAAAACATCATTTGTTCAAGAAATAATTGTCTAATTATTCTAATCTTCACAAATAAATTCAAACTAGTTAAAGTTAACATGAGAAAATAAATTACAGTCATGGATACCTTATGTTAAAGTTGTTGTGCCAGTGACGATTGCACATTTCTTCGTTAAATTTTGTATTTTTATTTCAAAAACAATTGTTTATTCAAAGACATTGAATAAAACATATCTAACTTAATTTCAAATACATGAATATAAGATGGTTAGCTTTGGTACAAACCCTTACCAGTATACAAGTGATCACTGGGGTTAGGGGTTGGTATTATAAGACTCTTTCATAAGTGGATGTGAAGGATAGGGATATTCTACCCGAGGGTCACAAAATGTAGTAAAACCCGAGGCTTGCCGAGAGTTTTGCAACATTTTGTGATCCCGAGGATAGAATATCCCTATCCTTCATATCCACTTATGAACAAGTATTTTTCTTTCATATCTCGATGTTTTATTGCAATTTTACAACTATAATATCCCGCCATTTTGAAATAAATTCGAAGAAATCCACGACTGAAGTCAATTTTCCATACAAATAAAATAACGTGATACTTTCAACACAAATTCCGTTGTTTGCATATTTTATAGTAAAATCAGTCATATTTGTGAAAAAAATTTTAAAATTTTGCCGAAGAAATAGAGATTTTGTAGACGCTGTGACGTAACGAGGTTTTATTGCATGGGTAGCCATGCAATACAGCCTCAGGCGACATGAGTGTATTGCCCTGGACCAGCCAGTATTACACATGTAGGTATGAAAGAAAAGTGTAAACAGGTGTGTGGTTTTGGAGACAGTCATCTACACGTAACATTGCGTATCAATGATTTTACCTTTATCATATATATGTACATTTGTTGATAGTCAGACGGTTAAGCTTATGATCAATGGTGCAATATCTGTTAACTTTGCTCTGACACAAATGTTTGATGCTTTAAGTTTGAATCTTTTAATTTTTCTAAGTATATTAAAGCCATTCCCGGTGTTTATAGTTTATAGTTTTCACCAAACTTTTGTCGTCAGTTAGCTGTGATTTGAATACAATATCATATTTCTCATGACAGGATTACTGTTTCATCCAAAGTTGATTATAAACTATTCAATAAAATCTTTAATGTAGAACAATGTACTGAGGATTTGATTTGTAAGTTTGATATGAAAACACATGATTGACAAGCTATGATGAGAGCCTGTCCGAGTAACTCTCACAGTACCACATATATTAGGTAATTCTACCATCTGGGACAACCAGAGTGTCTGACATAGACTGTAATGACTATGAAACACATTAATTACATTATACATACTATTTTTGGTTTAATAGTAAAATGCTTTTTAGGCATATGACTCTTAGTGAAATATTAAACAATTCTTACCGGCTAGTCAAAAGAAAGGTCTAGTAAAATTTCTATTTCTGTGCAGACAAAAATAATCTCTCATACAAGAAAAGGAAACAGAGTTGCTAATACAAATGTAAATAGTTCTGTTCCCAAAATGAACAGATTGTGAACCCAAGGAAATCATTCAGCCATGTAATTTATAAATATAATATGACACATTTATTATATACAAAATATCACAATTCACATATTATATATAAAACTTCAGTTATTTGTTCATTTTCACCAAGCACTAAAAAATACTTAATAAAAAAGCAAATCTTTAAAGTGAATAT
The DNA here is from genome assembly GCF_041381155.1 of Argopecten irradians. Taxonomy (NCBI): domain Eukaryota; kingdom Metazoa; phylum Mollusca; class Bivalvia; order Pectinida; family Pectinidae; genus Argopecten; species Argopecten irradians. The sequence goes on along the minus strand of NC_091138.1, from coordinate 6,426,520 downwards.
CAACTTGACCCTCTTAGCTACCGGTATATAACAATGGCAAGAAAAAAATCAGTATTGGTTGTAATTTTTACCAAGTCATCAGAAACATATGACTAATAAGAAAGTATAAACCAAATGTTTTATACATACAAAAATGATCAAACCTAGAACTTTTCCCACTATCACAACAGAACCCCACTAATCTGTCACATTACGATGTGTATCAACGTCTAGAGAGTATGGCCATATTTATAATACATAAACATTTGGCTTCAATGTAACACTGACCATCTCCAACATCCAAACATAATTGATAATCTTCAATATACAAAGTCATGGTACACTTTGCCTGTACTTACCTATAATACATTATAATATAAGATGCTGTGAAGATAAAATATACATAATTCATAAAATCTAAAATAGCTCCTAATCAATACAATATGTGTGGTATTAAAATGAATGTCGGCATAATTAGTAATATTCATAACAATTGAATATTCATTCATCAAAAGATATTTCATTATTGCATAGTAAAAGGTTTCATTGAAACAATATATATTCTATACTGTAATCATGGCATACAAACATTATAAAATCTGCCCTCTTTTCCCTCCAAATTGATATTCTACATTATCTAATTAACACAAACATCATCATTCTTTATTCTAAAACTAAAGAGTGATAAAAACATCAGTAAGGGTTGAAAAGGGAGATCACCAGTGTAAGGTTTTGGGGTGTTGTGGAGGGATAGGCTTTTGAGTTCTAGGGGGCACATGAACAGTCAACTCCTGGACATTTCACACAACCAAACATTGGTCATTAAACTATCAAACTTTGTTAATTGATAGGAATAAAAACAGAAATTGCAGGTCATGTAACATCTCAATAATTTGTCTAATGTTGACCAACTTCAAGCACTTACTAAAAATAGCTAAACCATAGTAGACTAGATCTTACATTCTACTCTGATGTTCCAATGTGAATGTCTATTTGTCTGTTAATTTAGACTTTGTTTAATTAGCCGTCTCCTGCCAGTCATTGTTATACTTATCACACAGAATATAAATACTTAACTCTCCAGATAAGTCATTCTGAACCACCTAACAGTAGAGTTTCAATCTAATCTGAACCACCTAACAGTAAAGAGAGTTTCAATCTAACAAAGCAACTACAGAAAAGTTCAGCTTCATTGTTTAACAGTTATACATAATCATTTGTCACAACATTCATTTCAAGTAGTATTCTCCAATAATGTCCAATAATACCAGAGTATTACAAATATCACAAGTTTGAATCACAGACATCGTATCATCACTTATCCATGCCTAGCTCGCCATACTGTCTTCAGGACCATGTGTTGTAACAATATCTTCGTCGTCAGCAGCACAGGAGGGATCCTGACTGTTGACATTCTAAAACAAATCACAAGGGAATCTTTGTAATACTGCACAGTATTTCAAAATATTTTCTCTGGAAATACTAGCTACATGCAGTAAATTTAATAGGTAAGTCGATTGTTACCTAGGTAATGGATTATGTAATGATATTATTGTTACATAAGCACTGAATGTATAAATGTTCATTGGTTGTATACCAACACCTGAAGTAAATGTTAAGACACACTTAAAGAGAGTAATTAAGTAAAGTTTACTTACATATACAAATACAATAAATATACTATGTATAGTTTAGTGAGGACCAACAACATACTCTAAATTAAACAGGCCTATTCATGTTATCTGAGGTCCAGTGAAGGAGCTTCCACTTTCATTCATGTACGAAGGGAAGAAAAATAAATGGATTCAGAAAATGTAACCTAGTGATAAATCAGTATTTAAATTGTCAAATGTTGCATATATTTACTGGTATTGAAAAACTGTAGATTCATAATTAGCGAGGTGTTAATTTAGTGCTACTGCTAAAATAAGTAATGTTAACAGTAATATGCAATATCCCTACTGTCTCCTACAGCCACTGTTTATCCATGAGGCATTAACGACCTACCTGTCGTTGTCATCCGATGGACTGATAGCCTTCCCTGAAGGCCTTGGTGGCACTCCATTCAATAAGACAGAAGCACCAGGTGCCCAGCACAGCGAGGATGGCCAGGATGAGAAGCTGCCATTGTAACAACAGATGGGTACTGTAGTAGAATGATACCGCTGCTGTCACCGACTGAAACGAGAATCATCTTCAATCGTCAACAGTCTGCGATATATACATCATCATCTTCATCATCATCGTCATCAAGTTTTTTACCTTTTCTGTCATGAATGAAAAGCAAACCTCAATAAGATTCTTTGATTTACCTATCTATTTATGGGGTATGGGTACGATGGGACAGCCTACCTGGACAAATTTGAAGAGAGCGAAGGCAGGAGAACTATCCTCAGGGAACATGAAACCCAGAATGGAATAGATCTGAAATCACCAAACAAATGTGTGGTCAAACAAACAAGATCTGAAATCATCAAACAAATATGTTGTAAACAAATGGAAATCACCAAACAAATGTGTGGTAAACAAATGGAAATCACCAAACAAATGTGTGGTAAACAAATGGAAATCACCAAACAAATGTGTGGTCAAACAAACAAGATCTGAAATCATCAAACAAATATGTTGTAAACAAATGGAAATCACCAAACAAATGTGTGGTAAACAAATGGAAATCACCAAACAAATGTGTGGTAAACAAATGGAAATCACCAAACAAATGTGTGGTAAACAAATGGAAATCACCAAACAAATGTGTGGTCAAACAAACAGGACTTTATATGTGTACAACTGTCAATAATACAGATCTGAAATCACCAAACAAATGTATGGTCAAACAAATGAGATTTATTTAAGGAATGATTTTTAATGTTTGTTGTTTACGTGTGTGTAAACTGCATTTTCTGTACAGATAGCGCGTAAGCGTGTCATGTTGAAAATCTGTACAAAAAAATGCAGTTTACACACTAGTAGACAATAACAACCATTCCTTATATTAACATTTCGACCGACCATTTCATTAAAAATTAAGTGTTCAAATAAAATAAAAATCTGTTTTTCAAAGTTATACAATTGTTGGAACAGCCAGTCCACTGATGGAATCCCGGAACAACTGGCTTCAATTTGGCTGGAAATGTTGTCAAATTAAGCGAGTACACATAATATAGTTCCACATTAACTTTATTTTTTTTCATCCCATTTATTTGGTGATATATAATTAAAGATTTACATTACATTCATACATGCAGTAAATTGAAGATTTGTCATACAGATACAATAGGCCTAATTGGATGCGCATTCACACTACTTGCAGAATTCAGTGTTCCAGTGTGTGTATTCTTGCGCGGAAACTACTGCGTTAAGTGAGTGTCAACGATTTTGCAGTTGGTAAGGTTATATAGCAAAGAGAAAACAGAAATACAGAGAAATGGGTAAAACAACAGGTTTTAGATAATAACAAGATTAAAATGTAAAAGTAGGAATATTTGAAAAAGATATTAAATCATAACATTGCTTTTTACCTGTGTGTTAAAACTGCTGTCTCCAAATCCCAGTAAAAATGAACACAGAATAGCAATGTATTTGCTGAAAATAAATATAAGACCACACAATCATCATTTGTTAAAATACCAGTTTATAAAATCTTTTTACTTGAAATTTTGCATGTATTAAACAGCAAGTAGCTAGAACTTTCAAACCAAAGGCCATAACTCTATCATATACAAGAGGCCCAAGGGCCTTCACGGTCATCTGACTACCTTGGCAATAGCTGTATAGGAAATTAATTAGATATGGTGTCATGGTTAAAAAATTAAAACACTTGGTCATGACCATGTAAGGATCATTTAATGCAAGTTTCAGTCAAACTGCATGGGTAGAACTTCAAGAAGTTCAAAATGTGTTTTCAATATGGCGGCTTTGGTGGTCATCTTGGTTTTCAGGCCAACCTGACAAATAACAACACTTTGTTGGGACAATGTCAGTATCCTTAAAATTATTCAGACAAGTTCCAGCAAAATCCCACTGATAGAACTTGAGAATAAGTTCAAACTATTTTTTCAAGATGGCGGGAGTGGTATTCATCTTGGATTTCAGATCAACATAAGATATAAAAACAGTTGGTCACGACCATGACAAGGATCATTTCATGCAAGTATCATCTAAATCACACTGGCAGAATTTGAGAAGAAGTTCAAAATTCAAGATTTTAGAATATTTTACCCCCTTACCTTGATAGTTGGTCAAGGTCATTCATTTCAATAATTTTGTTAGCCCTTCATCCCAGCATGGCACAGGCCAAATATGAGTACCCTGGACCTTTTGGTTAGTTAGAAGAAGTCTTTCAAAGATTTTAGCCTATTTGACCCCTGTAACCTTGAAAGTAGGTCAAGGTCATTTTTTTTCACAACTTTGGTAGCCCTTTATCCCCGCATACTACAGGCCCAATATGAGTACTCTGGGCCTTATGGTTATTGAGAAGAAGTCGTTCAAATATTTTAGCCTATTTGTCCCCTGTGACCTTGAAAGTAGGTCAAGGTCATTTATTTTCACAACTTTGATAGCCCTTTATCCCCACATGCAACAGGCCCAATATGAGTACTCTGGGCCTTATGGTTATTGAGAAGAAGTCGTTCAAAAGATTTTAGCCTATTTGACCCCTGTGACCTTGAAAGTAGGTCAAGGTCATTTATTTTCACAACTTTGGTAGCCCTTCATCCCCGCATACTACAGGCCCAATATGAGTACTCTGGGCCTTATGGTTATTGAGAAGAAGTCGTTCAAGGATTTTAGCCTATTTGACCCCTGTGACCTTGAGAGTAGGTCAAGGTCATTTATTTTCAAAACTTTGATAGCCCTTCATCCCCTCATGCCACAGGCCAAATGTGACTACTCTGGGCCTTATGGTTATTGAGAAGAAGTCGTTCAAAGATTTTAGCCTATTTGACCCCTGTGACCTTGAAAGTAGGTCAAGGTCATTTATTTTCACAACTTTGGTAGCCCTTCATCCCCGCATACTACAGGCCCAATATGAGTACTCTGGGCCTTATGGTTATTGAGAAGAAGTCGTTCAAAGATTTTAGCCTATTTGACCCCTGTGACCTTGAGAGTAGGTCAAGGTCATTTATTTTCACAACTTTGGTAGCCCTTCATCCCCGCATGCTACAGGCCAAATATGAGTACTCTGGGCCTTATGGTTATTGAGAAGAAGTCGTTCAAAGATTTTAGCCTATTTGACCCCTGTGACCTTGAAAGTAGGTCAAGGTCATTTATTTTCACAACTTTGGTAGCCCTTCATCCCCGCATACTACAGGCCCAATATGAGTACTCTGGGCCTTATGGTTATTGAGAAGAAGTCGATCAAGGATTTTAGCCTATTTGACCCCTGTGACCTTGAAAGTAGGTCAAGGTCATTTATTTTCACAACTTTGGTAGCCCTTTATCCCAGCATGCTACAGGCCAAATATGAGTACTCTGGGCCTTATGGTTATTGAGAAGAAGTCGTTCAAAGATTTTAGCCTATTTGTCCCCTGTGACCTTGAAAGTAGGTCAAGGTCATTTATTTTCACAACTTTGATAGCCCTTTATCCCCACATGCAACAGGCCCAATATGAGTACTCTAGGCCTTATGGTTATTAAGAAGAAGTCATTCAAAGATTTTAGCCTATTTGACCCCTGTGACCTTGAAAGTAGGTCAAGGTCATTTATTTTCACAACTTTGGTAGCCCTTCATCCCCGCATGCTACAGGCCAAATGTGAGTACTCTGGGCCTTATGGTTATTGAGAAGAAGTCATTCAAAGATTTTAGCCTATTTGTCCCCTGTGACCTTGAAAGTTGGTCAAGGTCATTTATTTTCACAACTTTGGTAGCCCTTCATCATCGCATACTACAGGCCCAGTATGAGTACTCTGGGCTTTATGGTTATTGAGAAGAAGTCGTTGAAAGATTTTAGCCTATTTGTCCACTGTGACCGTGAAAGTTGGTCAAGGTCATTTATTTTCACAATTTGGTAGCCCTTCATCCCCGCATACTACAGCTTCAATATGAGTACTCTGGGCCTTATGGTTATTGAGAAGAAGTTGTTCAAAGATTTTAGCCTATTTGACCCCTGTGACCTTGAAAGTAGGTCAATGTCATTTATTTTCACAACTTTGGTAGCCCTTCATCCCAGCATGCTACAGGCCAAATATGAGTACTCTGGGCCTTATGGTTATTGAGAAGAATTCGTTGAAAGACTTTAGCCTATTTGTCCCCTGTGACCTTGAAAGTAGGTCAAGGTCATTTATTTTCACAACTTTGATAGCCCTTTATCCCCACATGCAACAGGCCCAATATGAGTACTCTGGGCCTTATGGTTATTAAGAAGAAGTCATTCAAAGATTTTAGCCTATTTGACCCCTGTGACCTTGAAAGTAAGTCAAGGTCATTTATTTTCACGACTTTGGTAGCTCTTTATCCCAGCATGCTACAGGCCAAATATGAGTACTCTGGGCTTTATGGTTATTGAGAAGAAGTCGTTGAAAGATTTCAGCCTATTTGACCCCTGTGACCTTGAAAGTAGGTCAAGGTCATTAATTTTCACAACTTTGGTAGCCCTTCATCCCAGCATACTACAGGCCAAATATGAGTACTCTGGGCCTTATTGTTATTGAGAAGAAGTCATTCAAAGATTTTAGCCTATTTGACCCCTGTGACCTTGAAAGTAAGTCAAGGTCATTTATTTTCACGACTTTGGTAGCTCTTTATCCCAGCATGCTACAGGCCAAATATGAGTACTCTGGGCCTTATGGTTATTGAGAAGAAGTCGTTGAAAGATTTTAGCCTATTTGACCCCTGTGACCTTGAAAGTAAGTCAAGGTCATTTATTTTCACACAACTTTGGTAGCCCTTCATCATCGCATGCTACAGGCCAAATATGAGTACTCTAGGCCTTATGGTTATTGAGAAGAAGTCGTTGAAAGATTTTAGCCCATTTGTCCACTGTGACCTTGAAAGTTGTCAAGGTCATTTATTTTCACAATTTGGGTAGCCCTTCATCCCCGCATACTACAGCTTCAATATGAGTACTCTGGGCCTTATGGTTATTGAGAAGAAGTTGTTCAAAGATTTTAGCCTATTTGACCCCTGTGACCTTGAAAGTAGGTCAATGTCATTTATTTTCACAACTTTGGTAGCCCTTCATCCCAGCATGCTACAGGCCAAATATGAGTACTCTGGGCCTTATGGTTATTGAGAAGAATTCGTTGAAAGACTTTAGCCTATTTGTCCCCTGTGACCTTGAAAGTAGGTCAAGGTCATTTATTTTCACAACTTTGATAGCCCTTTATCCCCACATGCAACAGGCCCAATATGAGTACTCTAGGCCTTATGGTTAATAAGAAGAAGTCATTCAAAGATTTTAGCCTATTTGACCCCTGTGACCTTGAAAATAAGTCAAGGTCATTTATTTTCACGACTTTGGTAGCTCTTTATCCCAGCATGCTACAGGCCAAATATGAGTACTCTGGGCTTTATGGTTATTGAGAAGAAGTCGTTGAAAGATTTCAGCCTATTTGACCCCTGTGACCTTGAAAGTAGGTCAAGGTCATTAATTTTCACAACTTTGGTAGCCCTTCATCCCAGCATACTACAGGCCAAATATGAGTAATCTGGGCCTTATTGTTATTGAGAAGAAGTCATTCAAAGATTTTAGCCTATTTGACCCCTGTGACCTTGAAAGTAAGTCAAGGTCATTTATTTTCACGACTTTGGTAGCTCTTTATCCCAGCATGCTACAGGCCAAATATGAGTACTCTGGGCTTTATGGTTATTGAGAAGAAGTCGTTGAAAGATTTCAGCCTATTTGACCCCTGTGACCTTGAAAGTAGGTCAAGGTCATTAATTTTCACACAACTTTGGTAGCCCTTCATCCCAGCATACTACAGGCCAAATATGAGTACTCTGGACCTTATGGTTATTGAGAAGAAGTCGTTTAAATGAAAAGTTTACATACGGGGCACGTCGGACGCCGATGACCTAAAAATGTAAGTACCATGCATATTTCTCAAATTATCAACAATCTTAAGTTGTAAATGAATTTCCAGGTACAGAACTATGTCTAGACATAGTAACTCCGGTATACAATGGCTACAATCTGAAGTAGTAAATGAAATACCAGGTACAGAAACTTATAAAGGGCAGTAATTATATAACTCCAGTATACAATGGCTACATAAATACACTCTGGTGGAGCCTCTTTGCTGGATGTAATTTTTCTATGGTACAAATGTTGGTCCATTTTCTTCCTATAATACCCGTATATATGTATAAACCTGGCATAAATTGTCCAAAGAGAAACATAATTATGACGATGGGTTTAATAATAAAACGACTCTATCTAATTTTTCAGCTACATAGCCTTTTCAGACTTTGGAAACAACCTACAGCTTACCAGTAATTACATCAACAAGTCACCTAAAACAAGTATAATAAGCTGCAAAGTGTTTCCTTGACAACGGCATATGTAGCAGAAAATTTGGAGAAGACAGATTTCTATTATAGTGGAGTGTACTTATCAACTTATGAATAGATGTGGTGGTTATGAGACCCAATCAAAATGTGTGGTTTTTTAAATTGGTGAAACTATTGATTTCCTTTATATATGACCCAAGGTGTCTTGATTTTTCGGAGATATTTGGCTATTTTAGGCATGAATATAACGACACATAAAAACTTATTGTACAAATAAAACTTACATAGATGGGATTGAGATAGGTCGCCTGACATTGACTTATCACTTGTACTCTAACATAGGATCCAATCCTTGACTTATCATGTACTCTCTCCAATCCCTTGACTTATCAATGATGTACTCTCTCCAATCCCTTGACTTATCATGTACTCTCTCCAATCCCTTGACTTATCATGTACTCTCTCCAATCCCTTGACTTATCATGTACTCTCTCCAATCCCTTGACTTATCATGTACTCTCTCTCCAATCCCTTGACTTATCATGTACTCTCTCCAATCCCTTGACTTATCATGTACTCTCTCCAATCCCTTGACTTATCATGTACTCTCCAATCCCTTGACTTATCATGTACTCTCTCGCAATCCTTGACTTATCATGTACTCTCCAATCCCTTGACTTATCATGTACTCTCTCCAATCCCTTGACTTATCATGTACTCTCTCCAATCCCTTGACTTATCATGTACTCTCTCAATCCCTTGACTTATCATGTACTCTCATGTATCCCATCCCTTGACTTATCATGTACTCTCCAATCCCTTGACTTATCATGTACTCTCCAATCCCTTGACTTATCATGTACTCTCTCCAATCCCTTGACTTATCATGTACTCTCCAATCCCTTGACTTATCATGTACTCTCTCCAATCCCTTGACTTATCATGTACTCTCCAATCCCTTGACTTATCATGTACTCTCTCCAATCCCTTGACTTATCATGTACTCTCCAATCCCTTGACTTATCATGTACTCTCTCAATCCCTTGACTTATCATGTACTCTCCAATCCCTTGACTTATCATGTACTCTCTCAATCCCTTGACTTATCATGTACTCTCTCAATCCCTTGACTTATCATGTACTCTCCAATCCCTTGACTTATCATGTACTCTCTCCAATCCCTTGACTTATCATGTACTCTCTCCAATCCCTTGACTTATCATGTACTCTCCAATCCCTTGACTTATCATGTACTCTCCAATCCCTTGACTTATCATGTACTCTCCAATCCCTTGACTTATCATGTACTCTCTCCAATCCCTTGACTTATCTCCAATGACTTACTGTACTCTCAATCCCTTGACTTATCATGTACTCTCTCCAATCCCTTGACTTATCATGTACTCTCCAATCCCTTGACTTATCATGTACTCTCTCCAATCCCTTGACTTATCATGTACTCTCCAATCCCTTGACTTATCATGTACTCTCTCCAATCCCTTGACTTATCATGTACTCTCCAATCCCTTGACTTATCATGTACTCTCTCCAATCCCTTGACTTATCATGTACTCTCCAATCCCTTGACTTATCATGTACTCTCTCCAATCCCTTGACTTATATGTACTCTCATGTACTCTCTCTCCAATCCCTTGACTTATCATGTACTCTCTCAATCCCTTGACTTATCATGTACTCTCTCCAATCCCTTGACTTATCATGTACTCTCCAATCCCTTGACTTATCATGTACTCTCTCCAATCCCTTGACTTATCATGTACTCTCTCCAATCCCTTGACTTATCATGTACTCTCTCCAATCCCTTGACTTATCATGTACTCTCCAATCCCTTGACTTATCATGTACTCTCTCCAATCCCTTGACTTATCATGTACTCTCCCAATCCCTTGACTTATCATGTACTCTCCAATCCCTTGACTTATCATGTACTCTCTCAATCCCTTGACTTATCATGTACTCTCTCCTGACTTATCTCCCAATCCCTTGACTTATCATGTACTCTCTCCAATCCCTTGACTTATCATGTACTCTCTCCAATCCCTTGACTTATCATGTACTCTCCAATCCCTTGACTTATCATGTACTCTCTCCAATCCCTTGACTTATCATGTACTCTCCAATCCCTTGACTTATCATGTACTCTCTCCAATCCCTTGACTTATCATGTACTCTCCAATCCCTTGACTTATCATGTACTCTCCAATCCTTGACTTATCATGTACTCTTCCAATCCTTGACTTATCATGTACTCTCTCAATCCCTTGATATCATGTCTTCCAATCCTTGACTTATCATGTACTCTCTCCAATCCCTTGACTTATCATGTACTCTCCAATCCCTTGACTTACATGTACTCTCATCCCTTGACTTATCATGTACTCTCCAATCCCTTGACTTATCATGTACTCTCCAATCCCTTGACTTATCATGTACTCTCTCCAATCCCTTGACTTATCATTATCATGTACTCTCTCCAATCCCTTGACTTATCATGTACTCTCTCCAATCCCTTGACTTATCATGTACTCTCTCCAATCCCTTGACTTATCATGTACTCTCTCCAATCCCTTGACTTATCATGTACTCTCTCTCCAATCCCTTGACTTATCATGTACTCTCCCAATCCCTTGACTTATCATGTACTCTCTCAATCCCTTGACTTATCATGTACTCTCTCCAATCCCTTGACTTATCATGTACTCTCTCCAATCCCTTGACTTATCATGTACTCTCCAATCAATGACTTATCATGTACTCTCCAATCCCTTGACTTATCATGTACTCTCCAATCCCTTGACTTATCATGTACTCTCTCCAATCCCTTGACTTATCATGTACTCTCTCCAATCCCTTGACTTATCATGTACTCTCCAATCCCTTGACTTATCATGTACTCTCTCCAATCCCTTGACTTATCATGTACTCTCTCCAATCCCTTGACTTATCATGTACTCTCTCCAATCCCTTGACTTATCATGTACTCTCTCCAATCCCTTGACTTATCATGTACTCTCTCCAATCCCTTGACTTATCATGTACTCTCCAATCCCTTGACTTATCATGTACTCTCCAATCCCTTGACTTCTCTCTCCAATCCCTTGACTTATCATGTACTCTCTCCAATCCCTTGACTTATCATGTACTCTCTCCAATCCCTTGACTTATCATGTACTCTCTCCAATCCCTTGACTTATCATGTACTCTCCAATCCCTTGACTTATCATGTACTCTCTCCAATCCCTTGACTTATCATGTACTCTCTCCAATCCCTTGACTTATCATGTACTCTCTCCAATCCCTTGACTTATCATGTACTCTCCAATCCCTTGACTTATCATGTACTCTCTCCAATCCCTTGACTTATCATGTACTCTCTCCAATCCCTTGACTTATCATGTACTCTCTCAATCCCTTGACTTATCATGTACTCTCCAATCCCTTGACTTATCATGTACTCTCTCCAATCCCTTGACTTATCATGTACTCTCTCCAATCCCTTGACTTATCATGTACTCTCTCCAATCCCTTTGACTTATCATGTACTCTCCAATCCCTTGACTTATCATGTACTCTCTCCAATCCCTTGACTTATCATGTACTCTCCAATCCCTTGACTTATCATGTACTCTCTCCAATCCCTTGACTTATCATGTACTCTCCAATCCCTTGACTTATCATGTACTCTCCAATCCCTTGACTTATCATGTACTCTCTCCAATCCCTTGACTTATCATGTACTCTCCAATCCCTTGACTTATCATGTACTCTCTCCAATCCCTTGACTTATCATGTACTCTCCAATCCCTTGACTTATCATGTACTCTCCAATCCCTTGACTTATCATGTACTCTCTCCAATCCCTTGACTTATCATGTACTCTCCAATCCCTTGACTTATCATGTACTCTCTCCAATCCCTTGACTTATCATGTACTCTCCAATCCCTTGACTTATCATGTACTCTCTCCAATCCCTTGACTTATCATGTACTCTCTCTCAATCCCTTGACTTATCATGTACTCTCCCAATCCCTTGACTTACTTATCCTTGACTTATCATGTACTCTCCAATCCCTTGACTTATCATGTACTCTCCAATCCCTTGACTTATCATGTACTCTCTCCAATCCCTTGACTTATCATGTACTCTCCAATCCCTTGACTTATCATGTACTCTCCAATCCCTTGACTTATCATGTACTCTCCAATCCCTTGACTTATCATGTACTCTCTCCAATCCCTTGACTTATCATGTACTCTCCAATCCCTTGACTTATCATGTACTCTCTCCAATCCCTTGACTTATCATGTACTCTCCAATCCCTTGACTTATCATGTACTCTCTCCAATCCCTTGACTTATCATGTACTCTCCAATCCCTTGACTTATCATGTACTCTCCAATCCCTTGAATCCCTTGACTTATCATGTACTCTCTCCAATCCCTTGACTTATCATGTACTCTCTCCAATCCCTTGACTTATCATGTACTCTCCAATCCCTTGACTTATCATGTACTCTCTCCAATCCCTTGACTTATCATGTACTCTCTCCAATCCCTTGACTTATCATGTACTCTCTCCAATCCCTTGACTTATCATGTACTCTCTCCAATCCCTTGACTTATCATGTACTCTCTCCAATCCCTTGACTTATCATGTACTCTCTCCAATGCCTTGACTTATCATGTACTCTCTCAAATCCCTTGACTTATCATGTACTCTCTCCAATCCCTTGACTTATCATGTACTCTCCAATCCCTTGACTTATCATGTACTCTCTCCAATCCCTTGACTTATCATGTACTCTCTCCAATCCCTTGACTTATCATGTACTCTCTCCAATCCCTTGACTTATCATGTACTCTCTCCAATCCCTTGACTTATCATGTACTCTCTCCAATCCCTTGACTTATATGTACCCTCCCTGACTTATCATATCTACTCTCCAATCCCTTGACTTATCATGTACTCTCTCAATCCCTTGACTTATCATGTACTCTCTCCAATCCCTTGACTTATCATGTACTCTCCAATCCCTTGACTTATCATGTACTCTCTCTCCAATCCCTTGACTTATCATGTACTCTCCAATCCCTTGACTTATCATGTACTCTCCAATCCCTTGACTTATCATGTACTCTCTCCAATCCCTTGACTTATCATGTACTCTCCAATCCCTTGACTTATCATGTACTCTCCAATCCCTTGACTTATCATGTACTCTCCAATCCCTTGACTTATCATGTACTCTCTCCAATCCCTTGACTTATCATGTACTCTCCAATCCCTTGACTTATCATGTACTCTCCAATCCCTTGACTTATCATGTACTCTCTCCAATCCCTTGACTTATCATGTACTCTCTCCAATCCCTTGACTTATCATGTACTCTCCAATCCCTTGACTTATCATGTACTCTCTCCAATCCCTTGACTTATCATGTACTCTCTCCAATCCCTTGACTTATCATGTACTCTCTTCCAATCCCTTGACTTATCATGTTCTCTCTCCAATCCCTTGACTTATCATGTACTCTCCAATCCCTTGACTTATCATGTACTCTCTCCAATCCCTTGACTTATCATGTACTCTCTCCAATCCCTTGACTTATCATGTACTCTCTCCAATCCCTTGACTTATCATGTACTCTCTCCAATCCCTTGACTTATCATGTACTCTCTCCAATCCCTTGACTTATCATGTACTCTCTCCAATCCCTTGACTTATCATGTACTCTCTCTCCAATCCCTTGACTTATCATGTACTCTCCAATCCCTTGACTTATCATGTACTCTCTCCAATCCCTTGACTTATCATGTACTCTCTCCAATCCCTTGACTTATCATGTACTCTCTCCAATCCCTTGACTTATCATGTACTCTCCAATCCCTTGACTTATCATGTACTCTCTCCAATCCCTTGACTTATCATGTACTCTCCAATCCCTTGACTTATCATGTACTCTCCAAATCCCTTGACTTATCATGTACTCTCTCCAATCCCTTGACTTATCATGTACTCTCTTGTACTCTCCAATCCCTTGACTTATCATGTACTCTCTCCAATCCCTTGACTTATCATGTACTCTCTCCAATCCCTTGACTTATCATGTACTCTCCAATCCCTTGACTTATCATGTACTCTCTCCAATCCCTTGACTTATCATGTACTCTCCAATCCCTTGACTTATCATGTACTCTCTCCAATCCCTTGACTTATCATGTACTCTCTCCAATCCCTGACTTATCATGTACTCTCTCCAATCCCTTGACTTATCATGTACTCTCCAATCCCTTGACTTATCATGTACTCTCTCCAATCCCTTGACTTATCATGTACTCTCTCCAATCCCTTGACTTATCATGTACTCTCCAATCCCTTGACTTATCATGTACTCTCCAATCCCTTGACTTATCATGTACTCTCTCCAATCCCTTGACTTATCATGTACTCTCTCCAATCCCTTGACTTATCATGTACTCTCCAATCCCTTGACTTATCATGTACTCTCTCCAATCCCTTGACTTATCATGTACTCTCTCCAATCCCTTGACTTATCATGTACTCTCTCCAATCCCTTGACTTATCATGTACTCTCTCAATCCCTTGACTTATCATGTACTCTCCAATCCCTTGACTTATCATGTACTCTCTCCAATCCCTTGACTTATCATGTACTCTCTCCAATCCCTTGACTTATCATGTACTCTCTCCAATCCCTTGACTTATCATGTACTCTCTCCAATCCCTTGACTTATCATGTACTCTCCAATCCCTTGACTTATCATGTACTCTCTCCAATCCCTTGACTTATCATGTACTCTCTCCAATCCCTTGACTTATCATGTACTCTCCAATCCCTTGACTTATCATGTACTCTCTCCAATCCCTTGACTTATCATGTACTCTCTCCAATCCCTTGACTTATCATGTACTCTCTCCAATCCCTTGACTTATCATGTACTCTCTCAATCCCTTGACTTATCATGTACTCTCTCCAATCCCTTGACTTATCATGTACTCTCTCCAATCCCTTGACTTATCATGTACAATCCTTGACTTATCATGTACTCTCCAATCCCTTGACTTATCATGTACTCTCCCAATCCCTTGACTTATCATGTACTCTCCAATCCCTTGACTTATCATGTACTCTCCAATCCCTTGACTTATCATGTACTCTCCAATCCCTTGACTTATCATGTACTCTCTCAATCCCTTGACTTATCATGTACTCTCTCCAATCCCTTGACTTATCATGTACTCTCTCCAATCCCTTGACTTATCATGTACTCTCTCCAATCCCTTGACTTATCATGTACTCTCTCAATCCCTTGACTTATCATGTACTCTCCAATCCCTTGACTTATCATGTACTCTCCAATCCCTTGACTTATCATGTACTCTCTCCAATCCCTTGACTTATCATGTACTCTCCAATCCCTTGACTTATCATGTACTCTCCAATCCCTTGACTTATCATGTACTCTCTCCAATCCCTTGACTTATCATGTACTCTCCAATCCCTTGACTTATCATGTACTCTCTCCAATCCCTTGACTTATCATGTACTCTCTCCAATCCCTTGACTTATCATGTACTCTCTCCAATCCCTTGACTTATCATGTACTCTCTCCAATCCCTTGACTTATCATGTACTCTCTCCAATCCCTTGACTTATCATGTACTCTCCAATCCCTTGACTTATCATGTACTCTCTCCAATCCCTTGACTTATCATGTACTCTCCCAATCCCTTGACTTATCATGTACTCTCCAATCCCTTGACTTATCATGTACTCTCCAATCCCTTGACTTATCATGTACTCTCTCCAATCCCTTGACTTATCATGTACTCTCTCCAATCCCTTGACTTATCATGTACTCTCTCCAATCCCTTGACTTATCATGTACTCTCTCCAATCCCTTGACTTATCATGTACTCTCTCCAATCCCTTGACTTATCATGTACTCTCCAATCCTTGACTTATCATGTACTCTCCCAATCCCTTGACTTATCATGTACTCTCTCCAATCCCTTGACTTATCATGTACTCTCTCCAATCCCTTGACTTATCATGTACTCTCCAATCCCTTGACTTATCATGTACTCTCCAATCCCTTGACTTATCATGTACTCTCTCCAATCCCTTGACTTATCATGTACTCTCTCCAATCCCTTGACTTATCATGTACTCTCTCCAATCCCTTGACTTATCATGTACTCTCTCCAATCCCTTGACTTATCATGTACTCTCTCAATCCCTTGACTTATCATGTACTCTCTCCAATCCCTTGACTTATCATGTACTCTCTCCAATCCCTTGACTTATCATGTCTCCAATCCCTGACTTATCATGTACTCTCTCCAATCCCTTGACTTATCATGTACTCTCTCCAATCCCTTGACTTATCATGTACTCTCCAATCCCTTGACTTATCATGTACTCTCTCCAATCCCTTGACTTATCATGTACTCTCTCCAATCCCTTGACTTATCATGTACTTATCTCTCCAATCCCTTGACTTATCATGTACTCTCTCCAATCCCTTGACTTATCATGTACTCTCCAATCCCTTGACTTATCATGTACTCTCTCCAATCCCTTGACTTATCATGTACTCTCTCCAATCCCTTGACTTATCATGTACTCTCTCCAATCCCTTGACTTATCATGTACTCTCTCCAATCCCTTGACTTATCATGTACTCTCTCAATCCCTTGACTTATCATACTTATCCCTTGACTTATCATGTACTCTCTCCAATCCCTTGACTTATCATGTACTCTCCCAATCCCTTGACTTATCATGTACTCTCCCAATCCCTTGACTTATCATGTACTCTCCCTGACTTATCATGTACTCTCCAATCCCTTGACTTATCATGTACTCTCTCCAATCCCTTGACTTATCATGTACTCTCTCCAATCCCTTGACTTATCATGTACTCTCTCCAATCCCTTGACTTATCATGTACTCTCTCCAATCCCTTGACTTATCATGTACTCTCTCCAATCCCTTGACTTATCATGTACTCTCTCCAATCCCTTGACTTATCATGTACTCTCCAATCCCTTGACTTATCATGTACTCTCCAATCCCTTGACTTATCATGTACTCTCCAATCCCTTGACTTATCATGTACTCTCTCCAATCCCTTGACTTATCATGTACTCTCTCCAATCCCTTGACTTATCATGTACTCTCTCCAATCCCTTGACTTATCATGTACTCTCTCCAATCCCTTGACTTATCATGTACTCTCTCCAATCCCTTGACTTATCATGTACTCTCTCCAATCCCTTGACTTATCATGTACTCTCCAATCCCTTGACTTATCATGTACTCTCTCCAATCCCTTGACTTATCATGTACTCTCTCCAATCCCTTGACTTATCATGTACTCTCTCCAATCCCTTGACTTATCATGTACTCTCCAATCCCTTGACTTATCATGTACTCTCCAATCCCTTGACTTATCATGTACTCTCTCCAATCCCTTGACTTATCATGTACTCTCTCCAATCCCTTGACTTATCATGTGTACTCTCTCCAAATCCCTTGACTTATCATGTACTCTCTCCAATCCCTTGACTTATCATGTACTCTCTCCAATCCCTTGACTTATCATGTACTCTCTCCAATCCCTTGACTTATCATGTACTCTCTCCAATCCCTTGACTTATCATGTACTCTCTCCAATCCCTTGACTTATCATGTACTCTCTCCAATCCCTTGACTTATCATGTACTCTCTCCAATCCCTTGACTTATCATGTACTCTCTCCAATCCCTTGACTTATCATGTACTCTCCAATCCCTTGACTTATCATGTACTCTCTCCAATCCCTTGACTTATCATGTACTCTCTCCAATCCCTTGACTTATCATGTACTCTCTCCAATCCCTTGACTTATCATGTACTCTCCAATCCCTTGACTTATCATGTACTCTCTCCAATCCCTTGACTTATCATGTACTCTCTCCAATCCCTTGACTTATCATGTACTCTCTCCAATCCCTTGACTTATCATGTACTCTCTCCAATCCCTTGACTTATCATGTACTCTCCAATCCCTTGACTTATCATGTACTCTCTCCAATCCCTTGACTTATCATGTACTCTCTCCAATCCCTTGACTTATCATGTACTCTCTCCAATCCCTTGACTTATCATGTACTCTCTCCAATCCCTTGACTTATCATGTACTCTCTCCAATCCCTTGACTTATCATGTACTCTCTCCAATCCCTTGACTTATCATGTACTCTCTCCAATCCCTTGACTTATCTTATCATGTACTCTCTCCAATCCCTTGACTTATCATGTACTCTCTCCAATCCCTTGACTATCATGTCTCTCCAATCCCTTGACTTATCATTACTCTCTCAATCCCTTGACTTATCATGTACTCTCTCCAATCCCTTGACTTATCATGTACTCTCCAATCCCTTGACTTATCATGTACTCTCCAATCCCTTGACTTATCATGTACTCTCCAATCCCTTGACTTATCATGTACTCTCCAATCCCTTGACTTATCATGTACTCTCTCCAATCCCTTGACTTATCATGTACTCTCCAATCCCTTGACTTATCATGTACTCTCTCCAATCCCATGACTTATCATGTACTCTCTCCAATCCCTTGACTTATCATGTACTCTCTCCAATCCCTTGACTTATCATGTACTCTCTCCAATCCCTTGACTTATCATGTACTCTCCAATCCCTTGACTTATCATGTACTCTCTCCAATCCCTTGACTTATATGTACTCTCCAATCCCTTGACTTATCATGTACTCTCTCCAATCCCTTGACTTATCATGTACTCTCCCATGCTTATATGTACTCTCTCCAATCCCTTGACTTATCATGTACTCTCCAATCCCTTGACTTATCATGTACTCTCCAATCCCTTGACTTATCATGTACTCTCTCCAATCCCTTGACTTATCATGTACTCTCCAATCCCTTGACTTATCATGTACTCTCTCCAATCCCTTGACTTATCATGTACTCTCTCCAATCCCTTGACTTATCATGTACTCTCTCCAATCCCTTGACTTATCATGTACTCTCCAATCCCTTGACTTATCATGTACTCTCCAATCCCTTGACTTATCATGTACTCTCTCCAATCCCTTGACTTATCATGTACTCTCTCCAATCCCTTGACTTATCATGTACTCTCTCCAATCCCTTGACTTATCATGTACTCTCCAATCCCTTGACTTATCATGTACTCTCTCCAATCCCTTGACTTATCATGTACTCTCCAATCCCTTGACTTATCATGTACTCTCCAATCCCTTGACTTATCATGTACTCTCTCCAATCCCTTGACTTATCATGTACTCTCTCCAATCCCTTGACTTATCATGTACTCTCTCCAATCCCTTGACTTATCATGTACTCTCTCCAATCCCTTGACTTATCATGTACTCTCCAATCCCTTGACTTCCAATCCCTTGACTTATCATGTACTCTCTCCAATCCCTTGACTTATCATGTACTCTCCAATCCCTTGACTTATCATGTACTCTCTCCAATCCCTTGACTTATCATGTACTCTCCAATCCCTTGACTTATCATGTACTCTCTCCAATCCCTTGACTTATCATGTACTCTCCAATCCCTTGACTTATCATGTACTCTCTCCAATCCCTTGACTTATCATGTACTCTCTCCAATCCCTTGACTTATCATGTACTCTCTCCAATCCCTTGACTTATCATGTACTCTCCAATCCCTTGACTTATCATGTACTCCTCTCAATCCCTTGACTTATCATGTACTCTCTCCAATCCCTTGACTTATCATGTACTCTCTCCATCCCTTGACTTATCATGTACTCTCTCCATCCCTTGACTTATCATGTACTCTCTCAATCCCTTGACTTATCATGTACTCTCCAATCCCTTGACTTATCATGTACTCTCTCCAATCCCTTGACTTATCATGTACTCTCCAATCCCTTGACTTATCATGTACTCTCCAATCCCTTGACTTATCATGTACTCTCCAATCCCTTGACTTATCATGTACTCTCTCCAATCCCTTGACTTATCATGTACTCTCTCCAATCCCTTGACTTATCATGTACTCTCTCCAATCCCTTGACTTATCATGTACTCTCTCCAATCCCTTGACTTATCATGTACTCTCTCCAATCCCTTGACTTATCATGTACTCTCTCCAATCCCTTGACTTATCATGTACTCTCTCCAATCCCTTGACTTATCATGTACTCTCTCCAATCCCTTGACTTATCATGTACTCTCTCCAATCCCTTGACTTATCATGTACTCTCTCCAATCCCTTGACTTATCATGTACTCTCTCCAATCCCTTGACTTATCATGTACTCTCTCCAATCCCTTGACTTATCATGTACTCTCTCCAATCCCTTGACTTATCATGTACTCTCTCAATCCCTTGACTTATCATGTACTCTCTCCAATCCCTTGACTTATCATGTACTCTCTCCAATCCCTTGACTTATCATGTACTCTCTCCAATCCCTTGACTTATCATGTACTCTCTCCAATCCCTTGACTTATCATGTACTCTCTCCAATCCCTTGACTTATCATGTACTCTCTCCAATCCCTTGACTTATCATGTACTCTCTCCAATCCCTTGACTTATCATGTACTCTCCAATCCCTTGACTTACATGTACCTCTGACTATCATGTCTCTCCAATCCCTTGACTTATCATGTACTCTCTCCAATCCCTTGACTTATCATGTACTCTCTCCAATCCCTTGACTTATCATGTACTCTCTCCAATCCCTTGACTTATCATGTACTCTCTCAATCCCTTGACTTATCATGTACTCTCTCAATCCTGATCATGTACTCTCTCAATCCCTTGACTTATCATGTACTCTCTCCAATCCCTTGACTTATCATGTACTCTCTCCAATCCCTTGACTTATCATGTACTCTCTCCAATCCCTTGACTTATCATGTACTCTCTCCAATCCCTTGACTTATCATGTACTCTCCAATCCCTTGACTTATCATGTACTCTCTCCAATCCCTTGACTTATCATGTACTCTCCAATCCCTTGACTTATCATGTACTCTCCAATCCCTTGACTTATCATGTACTCTCTCCAATCCCTTGACTTATCATGTACTCTCCAATCCCTTGACTTATCATGTACTCTCCAATCCCTTGACTTATCATGTACTCTCCAATCCCTTGACTTATCATGTACTCTCTCCAATCCCTTGACTTATCATGTACTCTCCAATCCCTTGACTTATCATGTACTCTCCAATCCCTTGACTTATCATGTACTCTCCAATCCCTTGACTTATGTCCCTACATGATGACCCTGGCTGTTAAAAGGATGTTAACCAATCTTATTTTTATCTTGTCATATTGTAAAATAAAATCAAAAGGATTTCCTAATGTATGTGGCAAAGTAACTGCAGGCTACAGAGAGGAACAGAAAAGTTGGAAACACTAGTTCAGACATCTTTTAGAACCACAGTTTGAATCTTATTTATAAATAATTACACTATGTTTAATACAAACCTTGAGTTTAGATTAATAAGGTTTTCTGAGTCCGTGTTACGTCTGCTTCTTAAAGTAAGAAACAGTAAAACACCAACTAAAGCGGCCCCACTAAGACCAGCAAATAGTTTAAATCTCTCATCGTCATCAATATTTTCTCTTCCTTTCAAAACAAAATAACTGTAAATATTTCCTATCAGCAAGCTGTAAAAGAAAAAGAAATCACACGTTATTCTTGTCAATTGAAGCAAACAGCAAATAATTTGTATGTCTATATAAGGAAATCAAGTAGAGGAAATGTATACAAATGGTAAAAATAGAGTATCTTAGAGCCTTGACATTTACCAATATATGTGGTGATAATGTAACCATGGCAATATATATAGCTACCAAAGCTCTGTACACCAAAACAAAGGAACTTGGCAATGCTGAGTATACTCAAGAGGAAGAAAAACAGGTTCACTTAGGTCAAAAATGGCTGATCATCTTTTTAATTTCCAATGAATTATGGAAAGATGTACATGCAGTATCAGTATAGCATGGTGTTAACAATCTTTACTTGCAAAGATAACAATCTGCTTACTACTCTTCTGAAGAACAGTAGGCATATCATAACCTTTGGCTAACAGAGATGAATGTTAACAACAGCATTTTGTAACTTACCTGCATTGAAGAAGTGCCCAAAAAATTCCACTATTTCTGGAAACTGTGTTTGAATCAGAATTAATTGTAAGAAAATTTCCCTGGGCTGTCCATAAAACTGAAATAAGAGAAACAGTAGAATAATAGAATAGTTTACCCCCTCCAGGGTTTGACAAGGAAATTTCAACTCAATGGGTAAAGAGAAACAATAAAATAATTGAATAGTTTACCCCCTCCAGGGTGTGACAAGAAAATTTCAACTCAATGGGTAAAGAGAAACAGTAGAATAACACAATAGTTTAACCCCTCTAGGTTGCAACAAGGAAATCTCAACTCAAGGGCTAAGATTTAAATAAAGTTGTCAAACATAAGACTTGCAAAGATTCAGTTTGTCTCACTCTTAATGTGGTAAATGATTTGTTCACCTTCTGATGTATCTATGTTGGTAAACAACAACTTTGATGTAATGCATTGGAATGCTATTGGCATGATGTCATGTAATCAACATAGTATTGTCGTGTTCAGTGGTTTTCATTTCACACTGGATAATTCCAGTGGCGTGTCCCTTTCGAAATTGATTATTTTTTTCCTATTGCTATTTACATATGTACATTATTTTCTGTATATCTAAAAGTCTTTTTTTCTTATTTTGGGAATTAGCATGAATTTGGGAGAATATGACCAAATTTTTCTCAGGGAAGGGACCTTTAATTTTTTCAGTACAAAATGAAGTGTAAATGTTTGTTGTACTAGGTCTCCTGGAATACTTACTTGCTGCTCCGATTCCTACCAACACTGATCCTAAATACAAGGCCCAGGTCATCGGCTTCAGGAAGGACAGGATAAACAGACTGTATCGTAAAATAAATACAGATCGTAAATCAGGATTAACAGGCCGAGTCACAAAATAAACACAGGTCGTAAATCAGGATTAACAAATTGTGTCACAAAATATACACAGATCGTAAATCAGGATTAACAGGCTGTCACAAAATAAACACAGATCGTAAATCAGGATTAACAGGCTGTCACAAAATATACACAGATCGTAAATCAGGATTAACAGACTGTTACAAAATAAATACAGATCGTAAATCAGGATTAACAGGCTGAGTCACAAAATAAACAAAGGTCGTAAATCAGGATTAACAAATTGTGTCACAAAATATACACAGATCGTAAATCAGGATTAACAGGCTGTCACAAAATAAACACAGATCGTAAATCAGGATTAACAGGCTGAGTCACAAAATAAACAGAGATCATAAAAATCAGTATTAACAAATTGTGTCACAAAATATACACAGATCGTAAATCAGGATTAACAGACTGTTCAAAATAAATACAGATCGTAAATCAGGATTAACAGACTGTCACAAAAAAAACACAAATCGTAAATCAGGATAAACAGACTGTGTCAGAAAACTTAAATCAGTATTAACAAATTGTGTCACAAAATATACACAGATCGTAAATCAGGATTAACAGGCTGTCACAAAATAAACACAGATCCTAAATCAGGATTAACAGGCTGTCACAAAATATACACAGATCGTAAATCAGGATTAACAGACTGTCACAAAATAAATACAGATCGTAAATCAGGATTAACAGACTGTTACAAAATAAACATAGATCGTAAATCAGGATTAACAGATTGTGTCACAAAATAAACATAGATCGTAAATCAGGATTAACAGATTGTGTCACAAAATAAACATAGATCGTAAATCAGGATTAACAGACTGTCACAAAATAAATACAGATCGTAAATCAGGATTAACAGACTGTCACAAAATAAACACAGATCGTAAATCAGGATTAACAGACTGTCACAAAATAAACACAGATCGTAAATCAGGATTAACAGACTGTCACAAAATAAACACAGATCGTAAATCAGGATTAACAGACTGTTACAAAATAAATACAGATCGTAAATCAGGATTAACAGACTGTCACAAAATAAACATAGATCGTAAATCAGGATTAACAGACTGTCACAAAATAAACACAGATCGTAAATCAGGATTAACAGACTGTCACAAAATAAACATAGATCGTAAATCAGGATTAACAGACTGTCACAAAATAAACACAGATCGTAAATCAGGATTAACAGACTGTCACAAAATAAACACAGATCGTAAATCAGGATTAACAGACTGTCACAAAATAAATACAGATCGTAAATCAGGATTAACAGACTGTCACAAAATAAACATAGATCGTAAATCAGGATTAACAGACTGTCACAAAATAAACATAGATCGTAAATCAGGATTAACAGACTGTCACAAAATAAACATAGATCGTAAATCAGGATTAACAGACTGTCACAAAATAAACATAGATCGTAAATCAGGATTAACTGATTGTGTTACAAAATAAATACAGATTGTAAATCAGGATTAACAGACTGTCACAAAATAAACATAGATCGTAAATCAGGATTAACAGGCTGTCACAAAATAAACACAGATCGTAAATCAGGATTAACAGACTGTCACAAAATAAACACAGATCTGAAGTAAGTATAACACCTACAGGAAATCAGGGTGCATGCCTATTATTGTAATGATCATATAATTGTAATTCAAGTTTTTTTATGCATTTAAAAAAATCCAAAAACATAAGAAATCCTATAACCAAAATGATCTACCTGGTAATACAAACGTTATAAGTTGGAAAATAACGATAATATGCTGATCACGGTAATAGGCATGTACCTGGCTGTATTAGTCACAAGATAAGGACTGTTAAAAACCATGTTCTGATCAAACCTAATGTCAATATGTTCAAGTCGAATTCTGGATGAGTCGAATTATTTTTGTTGGTCCGTTGAATTTCGAATGACGAGATAGCGAGTTTCAATTGTATATATACTAGTTAGCTAATTTATATAAATATAGCTTCACATGCAAGTTTTCTTCAAGTTCTAGATCTCCTTACCTTACTGGTTTGATATAAGTAATAAAGTAATACTGATGAATTGGACAGCTGGGCATAGTGCATGGTATTGTATAAATGTTACTTACAAATATAGAATGGCACCGATAAACATTGTATACTTTGGTCCTACAGCGCTGACAATGGGAGGCGCTATCCAGTTAGCAGCAGCGAACACAGCGTAGATCACTCCCAGGCTGAAATATATAGATTTACATGGAGAGACAGGTAGGCAAAAATAACAGACGAACAACATCCTACAGGAAAGTATTCAATATAGAATAGAAGTGCAGGTCCTTTTCTATAGAATAGAAGTGCAGGTCCTTTTCTATAGAATAGAAGTGCAGGTCCTTTTCTATAGAATAGAAGTGCAGGTCCTTTTCTATAGAATAGAAGTGCAGGTCCTTTTCTTTCCTGTAACTAGTTTTTTTATTAGGCCAAATCCTTTATGTTTGGACACATTTAACAGACATCTTTTATGTTTGTCTTTGGACACATATTTAACAGACATCTTTTATGTTTGTCTTTGGACACATATTTAACAGACATCTTTTATGTTTGTCTTTGGACACATATTTAACAGACATCTTTTATGTTTGTCTTTGGACACATATTTAACAGACATCTTTTATGTTTGTCTTTGGACACATATTTAACAGACATCTTTTATGTTTGTCTTTGGACACATATTTAACAGACATCTTTTATGTTTGTCTTTGGACACATATTTAACAGACATCTTTTATGTTTGTCTTTGGACACATATTTAACAGACATCTTTTATGTTTGTCTTTGGACACATATTTAACAGACATCTTTTATGTTTGTCTTTGGACACATATTTAACAGACATCTTTTAAAATATATATGTGATACTGTATTTATCATTTGAAGAACATGCATATATACAAATGTACCACATAAAACACGAGGCCTAGAGAGCCTGTATCGCTCACCTGGTTTGTAATCAATGCCAAGTGTTGTTCTGAATATAAAGGTTCATTGGTTTTTCAGAGATGTTTCTGGCCAAATTGTGTTACAATCCATGCAGAAATCTATGACTAGTAGCTATATATATATATATATATATATATATATATATATACATATAGTGACTTAAAGAATTTACCTCAATACCTTTCCCCTATTTGGCCCTGCCACTCCTGCCCCCGGAGAGTCAGAGCCAAAATTTATACAAACTCAATTCTTCTTCCAAAGATCTTAGAGGATATCGATGTTTCTGGTCAAATTTGATTACAATTAATCCATTCAGAACACAATGACTAGTAGCGATTTTAACAAACTCTGTTCCTCTTCCCTTAAGGATGTTTCTGGCCAAAGGTTACAAACAATGCAGAACTCTATGACTAGTAGTACAGCAATTTAAAGAGTTTACCTTTATTTCCTCTATTGGGCCCGCCCCTCCTGATCCTGCCCCCCCCCCCCCCCAAATCAATTGTGTAAATAAAATAAATAAGAAGAAAAACACTTATGAAATGAACTATCAAATGTTCTCATTATTTTGTGGGTGATATTGTTGTAGATGGAAATGATTTAACCAATATATCCAAACCTTATAGAACCATCTCCTGTGAAAGTTCCATTTGAATCTTTTCTGGCACTCTTCAAGACAGCAGTCTAAAAATTAACAATATGATCATAATAAAACAAACAAAATTTCAACATATAATATTTTTAAAAATTTTCATTTTTTAGATAAAATTGAAAAGGTAAATTTTCATTACTGAATTTTCTCTAGGTGTTACATAAATCGGGTCCATCACAGATAAAGTGGGTGTCATTAGTAATTAATTAATTAGTACCATGGACAGTACTTTAGATAAATACATTGGTTGAAATAATATTTTTACTCAGCATTTTAGAACATGTAATAATTATTAAAATAAAGATTGGTTGAAGTCACAAAATTTGTATAGAAACACTTGGATACTTTCTTATATATGATTTCATTTAAAGTGTACAAGAATTTAATCAAGAAATAGCGCCAATTTCATCATATGTACATATACTCTAAATCTGTTTTTTTTTTCTTCAGCCATTGGCAATTATATGAGAATACTACTGCAAACAAAATGCTGCTTTCCCACACAAAATCATTGAAGTGTGACATATCTAGATAGAATTGCAGTCATTTAATTAAAACTCATAAAAGGTCATACAAAGCATTAATTTAGACTAGTCATCATGCATATGCTGTATTGCTAGTCTCTAGTATATTTAAATGGGAATTAAGTCTCTATACATGCCTCTTTTACTTAAGTTTCAAACTAGGGAGAGATAATGTAGAAAGTCTGATAATATAAGGTCAGAAAATTAAATCACTTGATTAAAGAATTCAATAAGTATAAATCATTTATATTTTCCTGCAATGCAGAGATCTACGTAAAAATCTTAGTTACATTTATTTCAATATGATTATCTTGTATCCTATATAATTAGTATAAGATTTGTAAAAATTTCTATTCAACTTTGCCATTCATATAGCATATTTTAATTGAATAGTATACAGATACAGTTGCCTTCCAGTGAGATTTTTCCTTTACTCAGTCAGTATAGAATGGCAGACCAGTAAGTCTGGGATAGCAGCTATAAGGGTTGAACCAGGTTGACTACTTATGCCCAGTTACAGATACATCTGTAACAGGAGAGTAGAAAATGTAGCGACCAGATCGGGATTCGAACCCAAGACCAGTGATGACTATCACCTACAATTTTAACTATTGCGATACCATTGCTATCGGGGAAAACACTATTGTGATAATTTACAAATTTTTGTCGACTACAATTGCAATAGTATTGTGATAGTATTGCATTCTGAATTATATCAAAATTCAGTTGATGAATTGGCCGCCACGAAGTACATCTAATTCAGTATTGGTTTAGAGTTACTTCCCTTTACCTGCTAGCATCAGTAATAACTCTAATGTAATGAAGATCATGATTGAAAACATTGTCGGTGTTTGTGTTTTGATTAAATAGCATGGAAAAAGTGAAATTTTATTGTGACTGTGAGTCTGTTTATCAATCCTTTGTAAGTACACGATTTTAGTCGGCCAAACAGAAAAATATCTGACAATGGAAACTATCAATAGTTTGGCGTGCTATTGTGACTTTTTGAAATTGCCATCGATTGATCGAGTTGAGAGGCATACAATCGTAATATATTGATAGTCCGATGTATTATTACACCCCTCTGTACCTCCATACACTAGCAGAGTGCTGTATCGACTGAGCTACCTGGTCACCGATGATCGACACAGTCCAATCCTGCTACACATCAAACAAACCGTTTCCGTCATTCTAAACCAATATCTATAAATTCTTTATCTGTTTATTGTATTTTTTTAGAAAGAATGTTTACTGCTAGTTTTATAGCTAACTAATTTCGTATGAATTTTAAGATGGTTGAAGTTGTTAGGCTTTCAAAGAGGTGATACACCAATTTCATAAAAAATATGCCAAAGGGCATTGCATTGACACGTACATCTCGTCCATTTAGCAGTTGTGCTAGAGCTTATGCTGGGAAATGGGGCGAGTTGTCCAGAGTAAGTAAACAATTCATTTAGGACGTGTTTGAAGTTTCCTTTTTCGTTTGGGAAGATAACAATAACCGAATTATCCGTATGCATTTCATACTAACTTTACCTCTGACATCCCTGCAGTTTGAAACGCCGTGAATAGAAACATAAAGGCGAATCCTACAAGGATTATATTAAGCAGCCGCGAGTCACATCCACCTTCTTCCGCCATCTTGTTCGAAATACAAATGTCACATGATTTCTACCATTGACCTGACGGATTCTAACGAAGATTACTTTTTATAATTAATCAATTAAAAAATAGATTTAGTAGATGATTTATTTTCTTTTAAAATCATAATAGTAATTTGTTTTTAATAAAAGTTTTTGAACATCAAAACTAAAATTAATTTCTTTAAAATCAACAAGGTAGAAAATGCGCTCAATGTTAAATTACGTTTGAAACAAACATACAGGCGATCAAGATTTCAGAACCGGTGACGTCATTACCGCATGAGCGCGAAGAGGAAGCGTTTCACCCACGTTGCGTGACAAAGGCAGAAATATTTATCGACTTAGCTGATTTTAAGAAACACTGTCGCATTTGATTTGTTAGTTAACTTCAAAATGAGCAGTTATGGTCGTGGACCGCCCGACATTGAAGGGATGGCATCCCTCAAAGTGGACAATTTAACATACAGGACAACGCCGGAAGATTTGCGGCGTGCCTTCGAAAAATATGGCGACGTTGGAGATGTGTATATTCCCCGCGACAGATTCACACGTGAAAGTAGGGGATTTGCCTTTGTGCGATACTATGACAAACGCGATGCTGAGGATGCACTGGACAGTATGGATGGTGCCATTATGGATGGCAGAGAACTGAGAGTACAAATGGCAAGATACGGTCGTCCAAGCGAGTCCCACCGGAGTGGTCGAATGCAACAACGGCGTTATGGGTATGGAAGATCTCGGTAAGAGATTCATTACCTTTTCCCATTATAAATTTGATTAAAAAAATATTCACCATGGCTACAGCTTTTTAGAATGTTTGCTTTCCTTCAAAAATCAATAGGCCTATTTGAATACGGAATGTTCGGCATAGATCTCTCTATTCTTGGTCATCGAATCGATCAAAAGATACTGTATCAATAATTAAGTCTTCACTCTTATTATTTTTAATTCCCACACAATGTAACTGAAAAGATTAGAACCAATGCCTCTTGTTTTTTATTTAATTCTTAATTAATTTATGGTCTAGATCAATTGAATAATTCAATTTCAATTAGTCGTTTTAATTTGCAAATTAAAACGCATTGAAATATTTTGTATGGTTTCTTTTTTCTAGGCGATCAAGGTCACGGTCCAGATCTCGGTCAAGGGGAAGACGATCAAGGTCACGATCAAGGAGAAGGCGAAGTAGGTCTAGATCACGCAGCCGCTCTAGGTCAAGGAGCTACAGCCGTAGTCATAGCAGGAGCAAGAGTGGAAGCCGCAGCAGAAGTGGGTCTAGGGATATCTCCAAATCTCCTTCAAGATCACCTGGTCACAGAAATCATGATGATGAATGTGATGATGATTGATCTCTAACTTGAAATCACCATCAGGAAAAGAATGAGACATTCATCATAGCATATCCTGTCCCATGTTTGGCTGAGCACATACTATCATTCAAGTCGATCAAGTGACAGTGAAAGGTTACTATCACCAATTTTATTGATACTCATCCTCACATGTTGTAAAAAAACTTCATTTTTAATCAAAGCAAGATTATCATTGCAATCGGTCAGTCGTACTTGTAAAAGGATGTTAAATTGTAGGGAGAGATGAGTTTCGTTATCATTTACTGATTACAGATTCGTGCTTGGATTATCATGTTATCAGAAATGAGATGACAGTTAATAATGCATGTAATGTAAATGATTATGAGAACCAAACTTATTTTTATTCATGTACGATTCATACTCATTTAATTGTAAATAAATCATTCAATCATTTCCATTAACACATGATTTCTTCTATTTCACATGTGCTGTAGGAGCAGTAAGGTGTTAGTTATGCTGTGTGCTGAATACAGCTGAGAAAGAGGGGCTTGCAGAGTGTACTGCCAGGGGTTCGAGAAATCCTGCCGTAGCAGTTGCTGTATTTGCTCTGCAGTCCGGAGTGTTGCTGGTCATGCTCGGGTTGCAGATCCTGTTAGCTGTTTCTTCTTCAAGATTCTATTTTCAAAATTATTTTAATTTTTTAAAACACAAAATTTGAACAGCAAATTTTATTAAGTTCTCACAACGTTATCAAATGGAAATTGTAAAAGATCTAACGACAAAATTTTTTATTTTATTTTTTTTGTTAAATCGTCGGAATCGAGTAATGAGTACTGCACCATCACAATTAAACGATCAGTATTAAAAAATGATTTGGGACATTTTCTATCCTTAGAAAATGATTGAATTTAGGAAATTTTGAAAATTATTAATCTGGTACTTGATTAATACTTTCAGCACCTTGATTAAAAGTTTATTTCAAAATCCAAACAGTTTACCCGACTTCATTTAATGATAAAAAATGTTCTTTTGCTTTCATGTTTGATTTCAACTGCACACTTCAATGCCAGTTTTAGATATGGTTTGCTAGGTTCAATGAAAATTACTTTTGCTTACTTGAACCATATACCATGCATCTGTCGTCACCAACCAAGTTTCCATTAAAGTATTTAAGGGAGAGCAACAGAACTTGCTATTCTAACAAATGTTGGTTTCGTGAGTAATTGTAATTAGCCTGTAAACACTTATTTACGTTGACCACAAGTTTCATTTATTAACACCTTTTGCCCCAAAATTGTTTAGTAAGAAATAATACAGGTGTCTTGTACGGGAATCAGTGCTCATGAAATCGACAATTGAATGGTGAACTCTTTAATGGTGAGATCTGAAGCTCCCCGTTAAATAGTGGCTATACCTCTATAATCAGTACCTTATTGTCTGGGTTTCATTAACAATAAGAACTCTACTATTGGTATTGGTTCATATGAATTGCTCAAAGTTGGTGATATTTAGTTCTGCTGATCTGTGATAAAGTCTTGATGTTGCTATATAGCGTTTGAATTGGGTAGGGGAGATAATAATTTTGCTTTGGTGTGTCTCTTTGTATTGTAGGTTCTGATTTCACACAAAAAAAGTGCTCCCATCACCAGCACCTCTTCACAAATGACCGTAATTGGCCAAAGGGGCACCATTATTCAGAGCATTTTTAGATGTTTTTGTGTCGCCTGCAACGCAAAGGGCGGCGCTTAGGTATCACTATGTCTGTGTCTGTGCGATAGATTATGTAATTATTGTCGCATTTCAACCAAATTTAGTATAGCTTTATATCAATGAGATCTCGGATGAGTAGATAGATATAATTGGTCAATTTCAAAATTCGTCAATATTTACAAGAGTTACGCGACTTTAAAATCGTCAAAACAAAAAAATCCGTGGATTCCAGTCGGTTACTTAAATATTTATCTTCCAATTTCAACCAAATTTTACAAATTGTTTTATATCAATGAGATCTCCGATGAGTTCAATAATGGTCAAAATCCGTCAGTATTTGCAAGAGTTTCATGACTGAAAAATTGCCAAAATAGATAAATCCATGGATTCCGCTCGATAACTTTAGTATATATATTTTCCGATTTCAGCCAAATTTTGTGTGTTGCTTTATATCAATAAGATCTTAGATGGGTTTGATTCTGGTCAAAATCTGTCTATATTTGCAAAAAAGTTACAAGACTTTGAATTCGTTGAAACATGGCTTCCACTTGACAACTTCAGTATTTATTGTCCGATACTACCAAATTTGGTATATATTGCTTGATATTAATGAGATCTTGGATGGGTTCGATACTTCTCAAAATCTGTCAATAATTGCAAGAGTTACGGGATTTGATTACTTAATACCTAATTATCAACAATATTTTCAACTGTAAATAACTAAATAAAAAATTGTGATGCTGTGTAGGGCGACGCATCCACTTCCAAGTGTATTTTCTAAAACTTATTATAACCAACTTGACGTTTTTAAGTGAAGTATTGAAGTAGTGATTTGCATTACTCAATTATCAGTTATAGACAACAATCTTGACATCAAAGGAGACTAATAGAATCTTACATGGGTCTGTGAAGTGGACAGGGATATGTCAACCCGAGTGAAAGATTTTGGCCCTCAACCCAAGGGTTGACGGGCAAAATCTTGTACGAAGGTTGAGATATCCCTGTCCACTTCAGAGACTCGTGTTTGATTCTTTTTCTCCCATACTTTGTAGAAAAAATGATGACATTCCACTTGGTTTCCAGCTTTTTCATTGCAGCTTTATCGCATGAACGTCGTTATGTGTTTAAATTGATGACTTCATCTACAATGCACGCCGCATGTATTGATGACGTAACGTTATTTTCTAGCGCGTGTGAGCTGTCTTGCACCCACCCTCCTCTTGTGTAAGATAAGAGATATTTTTCCCCTAACATCCATGGGATATATTGCGAAGTATGGGAGAAACAGTTATCTATCTATAAGTTCTTTTGAGATACAATTTTGGAGCTAGGGAACAGTTTTTATGAATTTTGGCTCTGACCCTCTGTGCAGGGGTTGAAAAAATAGGTTAAAAAACAAGTTCCATTCATTTACAGTATTTTGTCTATATAAATCTTTTCCCTCGGTAATATTGTCTATACAAACCTTATGTGTGACAACACGGACTGTCCATATATCTTTAAATCTATAGACTATCCACTGATAAGGAGGAAGTTTGCTTGGTAATCTTAAGGTGTAACGTGACGCTACACTTTATGAAGATAATTGAAGGGAGCTGTCTCAAATTTCATGTGCTAGGTCCCTGGTTATGCATATTGCATTTTGGGACCGATCGGTGAACATGATGGCCGACAGGACGCCATCTCGGATTCTGACAATTGAAGTTTGTTACAGCTATTTCTCCGAAAGTACTGAAGGGATCTGTCTCAAATTGCATGTGCAGGTTCCCCTAGGGGTCTAGTTGTGCATATTGCATTAAGGGACCGATCGATGCACAAGGTGGCCAACAGGCCGCCATCTTCGATTTCGATAGTTGAAGCTTGTTACCACTATTTCTCATAAAGTACTGGAGTGATCTGTCTCAAAAAAATTACATGCAAGTTCCCCTAGGACCTTCGATGTGCATATTGCATTTTCGGACTGATCGGTCAAAAAGATTGCCGACAGGTAGCCATCTTGGATTTTGATAATTGAAGTTTGTTACTGTTATATATCTCAGAAAGTACACAAAGGATCTTTCTCAAATTCCAGATGTAGTAAAAGTTTGAAAAGATCCCTCTTTCGTTTATCAGACATAGACCATTCTTTGGTGGGCGTCAAGATCCCTCTGGGATCTCTTATGATTTGTTTACTTGTCAGTAGTACAGGTATCTATAAATATAGAGCTGTGAAGCATCCCTGGTTCAGCTCTCTTTCAGCAGGTTCGAGTAATCTAAAGGACCTGTTACAGCAACGTATTTTTGCCGACGAACCAATTTACTATACAGTAACAAAACCCTGGTGCATGTTGTAGTACTATGACAGAGAATCTGTAAGATATCATAATTTTAAAAAAATCAAAAGGGCGTAGGGGTCTTAATCCAGTAACGTTAGACGTCGGTATTGAGAAACTTTTGATTGGCAATACCAACATGACGTAATGATCAAAAGTCTCGTCGTGCGTCACCTCTAAGATTGTTAGAAGATATAGGTCTGTGCTAGGGATGATTTACTAGTAATGTTTTCCTCGCGAAGTGTACGCAAGGATTCCTTTTTTTGGCACAAAACTATATAAAATTAATGTTCAATTTCGTAAACGATATCATTTTCTCAAAGTTATATATTTCTGCAAATTTTGATTGAATATTTGTCGCTTGAAACATAAACAAAAATGGAAAAATTTCATGAATTTGGAGGTCTATTTTTAGCAATATCAAATTTCGCACAAAAGTGGTACACTCGCTATTAAGCCTATCATGAATGTCAGCAAAAGATGGTGATAATTTAAGAAAACTCTGAAACCGGTAAAGTTATCATATAAAGATCAAACTGTTGGAAGGTATGTTGTTAGAAAGTTCAAGCAAATACTACAACTTTGCTCGGAATTTTTAATTTGGAAAACTAAATTATTTATTTTCATACATTCATGATTACATAACTGAAGGTTCATCTAATGTTCAAAATAATTTGTATGATAAGATATGGTGAAATAACTGCGTATGGGTGCTCATTCAGAAAATGTAAGGGAATTGTATGTATTGTATATTTGGTCAATTTCTACGAAATATCAATGTCGTATATGACACTATCCTGTTAACTTAATAACACACAAAAACAGAATATTCAACTTGAGAATAAATGTATCCACATGATAACAATATTTAAGGAAAATTCTAACATTTTAAGTTAAAGACTATATATTTGTAAAAAAAAAACCATCACAGTCAGCAATTGTTTTCGTTGTTTTGAAATGTATGGTGTTTTTAGGATTGTCTCACGACGTAAAATACAACCTGAAATGTATGGTGTTTTTAGGATTGTCACACGACGTGAAATACAACCTGAAATGTATGGTGTTTTTAGCACGATGAATCGTAGCTTATAGCATGACCCCTAGTTTTGAAAATCACCTTGTGAACAGGATATTCGCTCAAGTTATACATCATTAACAGCAATGAAAATTGGCAGAGACATGTAGTTATAGATAAGGACGGAACTGATAAAACTTGGCGACAAACAGACATAAACTGTATTTTTGAGGAACTAAAATATATTTCATTCATTCTTTGTAGTAATATTTAAACGAGAAACACAATGCATGATGGGAAATTATATGGCCGACGGTACCACTTCATACAAAAGAAGTATAATTTAAGAAAAGATCAAGGGAATTAAGAGATATTCATTATTTTTCTATTCTTAAATATGTTACTCAAAGTGTCATGACACCATAATTACTGGTGTTGGATAATCTTTATTCCCTGGACAGTGTTACAAGTCGGGTGCCCTAGTTTCATCTAGCCAGCTATATGTGTGTGTAAATGTGTTGCATATACTCTTTACTGTTAAAGGGAAAAACAATGGTTGAGAGTTAATTAATGTATTTTGTTATCAAGGCCCTGGGAAAGGCTCTACTGTAGCTGCCAACGTCAATTTGTTGACACGTAGTACACATTCCGTTGTGCCGAGACCCAGCCAAAGTAACGAGTGCATTGTTATCTTAAAGGGCCACTACCTTTCCGAAACGGCTTTTAATTTTTAAAATAGGAATGTAAAACGAGATCATCAGATGGTGGGCTATTCAAATCGCCTTTCGTCCGTGGTCCGTCGTCCGTCCGTCCTTCCGTCCGTCCGTCCGTCCGTCCGTTAACAATTCTTGTTACCGCTATTTCTCTAAAAGTACTGAAGGGATCTTTCTCAAATTTCATATGTAGGTTCCCCTAGGACCCTAGTTGTGCATATTGTATTTTGGGACTGATCGGTCAACAAGATGGCCGCCAGGCAGCCATCTTGGATTTTGATAGTTAAAGTTTGTTACCGCTATTTCTCAGAAAGTACTGAAGGGATCTTTCTCAAATTTCATATGTAGGTTCCCCTAGGACCCTAGTTGTGCATATTGCATTTTGGGACTGATCGGTCAACAAGATGGCCGACCAGCCGCCATCTTGGATTTTGATAGTTAAAGTTTGTTACGGCTAATTCTCAGAAAGCACTGAAGGGATCTTTCTCAAATTTCATATGTAGGTTCCCCTAGGACCCTAGTAGTGCATATTGCATTTTGGGACTGATCGGTCAACAAGATGGCCGCCAGGTAGCCATCTTGGATTTTGATAGTTAAAGTTTGTTACCGCTATTTCTCAGAAAGCACTGAAGGGATCTTTCTCAAATTTCATATGTAGGTTCCCCTAGGACCCCAGTTGTGCATATTGTATTTTGGGACTGATCGGTCAACAAGATGGCCGACCGGTGGCCATCTTGGATTTTGATAGTTAAAGTTTGTTACCGCTATTTCTCATAAAGTATTGAAGGGATCTTTCTCAAATTTCATATGTAGGTTCCCGTAGGACCCTAGTTGTGCATATTGCATTTTGGGACTGATCGGTCAACAAGATGGCCGACCAGCCGCCATCTTGGATTTTGATAGTTAAAGTTTGTTACCGCTAATTCTCAGAAAGTACTGAAGGGATCTTTCTCAAATTTCATATGTAGATTCCCCTAGGACCCCAGTTGTGCATATTGCATTTTTGGACTGATCGGTCAACAAGATGGCCGACCGGTGGCCATCTTGGATTTTGATAGTTAAAGTTTGTTACCGCTATTTCTCAGAAAGTATTGAAGGGATTGTTCTCAAATTTCATATGTAGGTTCCTCTAGGACCCTAGTAGTGCATATTGCATTTTGGGATTGATCAGTCAACAAGATGGCCGCCAGGTAGCCATCTTGGATTTTGATAGTTAAAGTTTGTTACCGCTATTTCTCAGAAAGCACTGAAGGGATCTTTCTCAAATTTCATATGTAGGTTTCCCTAGGACCCCAGTTGTGCATATTGCATTTTGGGACTGATCGGTCAACAAGATGGCCGACCAGCCGCCATCTTGGATTTTGATAGTTAAAGTTTGTTACCGCTATTTCTCAGAAAGCACTGAAGGGATCTTTCTCAAATTTCATATGTAGGTTCCCCTTGGACCCCAGTTGTGCATATTGCATTTTGGGACTGATCGGTCAACAAAATGGCCGACCGGTAGCCATCTTGGATTTTGATAGTTAAAGTTTGTTACGGCTAATTCTCAGAAAGTACTGAAGGGATCTTTCTCAAATTTCATATGTAGGTTCCCCTAGGACCCTAGTAGTGCATGTTGCATTTTGGGACTGATCGGTCAACAAGATGGCCGCCAGGTAGCCATCTTGGATTTTGATAGTTAAAGTTTGTTACCGCTATTTCTCAGAAAGCACTGAAGGGATCTTTCTCAAATTTCATATGTAGGTTCCCCTAGGACCCTAGTTGTGCATATTGTATTTTGGGACTGATCGGTCAACAAGATGGCTGCCAGGCAGCCATCTTGGATTTTGATAGTTAAAGTTTGTTACCGCTATTTCTCAGAAAGTATTGAAGGGATTGTTCTCAAATTTCATATGTAGGTTCCTCTAGGACCCTAGTTCTGCATATTACATTTTGGGACTGATCGGTCAACAAGATGGCCGACCAGCAGCCATCTTGGATTTTGATAGTTAAAGTTTGTTACGGCTATTTCTCAGAAAGTATTGAAGGGATTGTTCTCAAATTTCATATGTAGGTTCCCCTAGGACCCTAGTAGTGCATATTGCATTTTGGGACTGATCAGTCAACAAGATGGCCGCCAGGTAGCCATCTTGGATTTTGATAGTTAAAGTTTGTTACCGCTATTTCTCAGAAAGCACTGAAGGGATCTTTCTCAAATTTCATATGTAGGTTCCCCTAGGACCCCAGTTGTGCATATTGCATTTTGGGACTGATCGGTCAACAAAATGGCCGACCGGTAGCCATCTTGGATTTTGATAGTTAAAGTTTGTTACCGCTATTTCTCAGAAAGTATTGAAGGGATTGTTCTCAAATATCATATGTAGGTTCCTCTAGGACCCTAGTTCTGCCTATTGCATTTTGCGACCACCATCTTGGATTTTGATAGTTTAAAGTTTGAAAAGCAGAAAAAAGAAGTGTAAGTTTGAAAAGCAGAGAAAAGATCCCTCTTTCATTTGTCAGACATAGATCAATTTTTGGTGGGCGCCAAGATCCCTCTGGGATCTCTTGTTAGAATTGGGATATGTAAAACGAGATCAATAATTTTGTAGAGTCGCAGAAGTTATTAACTATACGTTTACTAGCACACTTATCATCACCTTCAGAACTGTTTAATTAGAATAAATAAAATATTAATTTTCATAACGCGGGTCGTTTTATGTTTCCCGCCGTCGTCCTAAATGCCGCGCGGTAGTTGACTATCACTGCGCCAAACGGCAAAAACAGCGAAATGAATCTCAACTTTTATCGTACATTAGACAGGAAATCTTGCATATGTTTGGTGTTGTAACCTCATCTTAAGCCATCTATATATATTTTCTTTTGTTATTAATGTTTTTAAGAAACCTTTAAATTTTGCTCCGGAAAGGTAGTGGGCCTTTAATTGTGAAATTTATATAATTGTATTTATGAAAATGAGATAAAAGATAAGTAATTAATTTCAACGTATTGAAGCTAATTCAGTTTACCTCTTATAACCAGGACAGCCAAACATCTTTGATTTTTTTTTGTCACCTATAATGAATTAAGCCCTCCTCCAGCAGGTATCTTTAAAAAGTCTAGTCAACTTATAATTAACACTTTGATTATACGTACACGTAGTTGTACATGTGTGATACCGATAAGCAATCATATAGGAAAAAGTTTCCCCAAATATTTTTATCATATTACAATATTCTGATAAATATGAATTAACAGCATTTTTCTAATATTACAGTTAAGTTGATGCTATTTGAATTGGTCCCAAAAATATTCACACAAAGAAGATGCTGCCACACTAAAGTCCTGCTCAGAAAAACTGTTCTCCACAAATCCATTTTTTTATAAAACTGTTGATCTATATATCAATTAGCATTTAATAATGACATATGTCTTGAAAGAATTGTATGATTGTTTTAATACCAACATTGATAACAAATACCAGTGGTCATTTGAATTTTCCTAATTAATTATTAGTTTAAACAATGCATATAAGTGATAATAGGGAATATAAGTCAAAACCAATCATTGAACATTAATTAACTGGACCATCGTGCTACGAGGCCATTGGCCTCTTGTTAAAATTGTCGCACGACGTGAAATACAACTTGAAATGTATGGTGTTTTTAGGATTGTCGCACGACGTGAAATACAACCTGAAGTGTATGGTGTTAAGGATTGTCTCACGACGTGAAATACAACCTGATATGTACGGTGTTTTTAGGATTGTCGCACGACGTGAAATACAACCATGTTGCCATATAACGACTTTCCAGAACATGGACACAATCCGTAGCCAAGTTAAAATGTTTTTTAACAAGTTTTATTTACTTTGAGTCTGCTGAAACTCATCAGTTAGATAAACATACAAACATTAATACATGCCATTCAAAAAAATCATAAGATAATAACTAATTGATTAATAAAGATCGTTTTGCGTTCGCAGTCTTCAGGTATTTTGCAATGTTCCGTAATTCTTTTACATTTGTTTCATGAATTTTTGACGGATGTTAGATCAGTATCCCAATTATCAGCCATGCTATCACAATATCCCGATTATTAGCCATGCTATCCCAGTATCCTTATTATCAGCCATGCTACCCCAGTATCCCGATTATCAGCCATGCTTTCCCAGAATCTCGATTAAATTCGCGGAGAAGACACATTACCGTTAAAATACACAGTCCACACTGTCATCTGTATTGTTTGATCTCTCAAGCGGAACTATCACAATCTAAAGTCGGTACTCGGCCAGTATTTTTACAGATGTGTCCAACAAACAAATATCGTGTCACATCGATAGAGTCATGATATACTCAATCAATTATTTGTTGGTACATGTAGATGAAGTCTATGAAATTCTGAAAGCTATCTTTGTTTGAACAATATTTTCCAACTTTGAACTTGTCATGCTTGTCCCCGAAATAGACCTTATGTAGTGAGGTAATAATCATCCTACAATGTATGAACGCATAAACTGACATGACATTGGTATAGGTATATATATTTTCGTGGGGATGTAAATTCGTTGATTTTGGTCAAATAACGAAATCCACGAAATTTAAACCCCCATGAAAAATAATGATTTGACAGTATCCCGACTGTCCGTCCTGCTGTCTCGGTATCCCGACTGTGCGCCCTGCTATCCCATTATTCCGACCATCAGTCATGCTATCCTAGTATCCCGGCTGTCCGCCTTGCTATCCCAGTATCCCGACTTTGCACCCTGCTATCCCAGTATCCCGACTTTGCACCCTGCTATCCCAGTATTCCGACCATCAGTCATGCTATTCTAGTATCCCGACTGTGCGCCCTTCTATCCCGGTATCCCGACTTTGCGCCCTGGTATCCCTACTGTCAGTCATGCTATCCCAGTATCCCGACTCCAGTCATGTTATCCCACTATCCCGACTCCAGTCATGTTATCCCACTATCCCGACTCCAGTCATGTTATCCCACTATCCCGACTCCAGTCATGTTATCCCAGTATCCCGACTCCAGTCATGTTATCCCAGTACCCCCAGTGCCAGTAATATAACCATCACTATGACTACTGATACTGTGAGTAGAATGGTGCTACAGAGTAAGATACTCAGTCGTCTGTTCTGCTTACGAAGAAGCCAATTCACGCGTCTTGCTTTCTCCCGAAATGCATTGGCTTCTTTTGACTGCAACATAAGAGCAGATTCGAATTTATTGTGATACAAATAATATGAAACGACAAAATAAAACCAATTACATTATACATAGTGCTTCTAATATTCTTACATTTTTCTCGACAAAGAACTCCAGTTCTTCTGTCTTTTCTGCTCGTGCGCCAGCTTCCTTGATGATTACATCCATCACTCTGTCCTGAAACGTAGTGACCTTTAACCTTACGTTCTCCTCGTCGTCATATATCTCGGATACCTGTGTACGGTATTAATGCATTTAGTTTATATTCTAGTACTGCACGTTTCAAATACATGGTGTTTACTTTTTAGTATTCACGGTTTCAGACAGATTACCATCACAATATTAAATAGAGGTCTTATACGTACATCTACTTGCTCGAATTCGTCCGCAATATCAGCAAGGTTTGACGTTTCTGATTCCTCATCTTCAGACAGTGTTTTATTCCCTACTGGGATATCGTCAGACGAGTACAGCTCCTGAAATATAAGGCCTTCTTTAGTACTAGTTTAACATGGTGAGGTCATCTTGACAGCGTCACAATAATGATTTGTGTGTCAGAAAATGTTGCTACCGATGGTTGTTTTCATTTAGTGTCCATAAGATATTGTAACTCACAAACATATGTAAAGAGATGAACCTGCGTCGATGATGTATTCTCATTTGGGATGTTTCGGATTTGAATCTAATCAGTCGTGATTAAACACGTGTTACAAAGCCAAATTGCTGGTGTCCGCTTGCCTTATCACTCAAACTGCGCATGCTCAAGGAGCGTACCATATCACAAGTATACGGAGAAAGCATTTATGAATTATCAAATGATTAAAGCACTTCAGTCGGCAATCTCATCCTCGAAAGGCTAAACTTAAACTTTTAAAGATGCTCCACCGCTCACAAAAGGCATTTTTTCTCTATAAAAAAAATGAGCAGACGATTTAGTATTTTTCTTCAGTTACAAAAATTGCTTACTTTATATCATTACCACCATTGATAAGTTTGAACTTCTTACTTTACTTCAGGATAAAAATATTAAAAATAAGTAATTGCATCCCGGAAAAATTCCGTGGCATTATATCCTACATGGAATGCATTACTGATTGCGCATGCCCTGAAAGCAAAATGAATTATTTCAAATTATTATTTTTTTGTGTAAATTAGACAAAACGAAAATGAAGGATGCTTACTGAATCTTATTCAAATTTTGATATTTGTCTTTTCTCGAAGAAGTAAAACCACAAATTAGAAACCAGGTTTTTACGTGGATTCTACGTGTACCACAATTTACCAGGTCCATATATATGTGGACTAGGAAACCACCAGGTTACTGTACATGTAGACTTAAAAATTACCAAGCCATTGTGTTGTGTTGACTAGGAATTACCAGGCCATTGTGTTGTGTTGACTAGGAAATCGCCAGGTCCCGGTACTTATGAATTACCAGGCCATTCTGTTGAGAGAACACAAACTGCATGTTTCCGTTCGGCTTCAGATTTACTTCAGGGAAGTAAACACGTCTACTTCCGTCATTCTGAGTGAGTTTTTACCAAGAATTATTTATTTCTGAATGAAGGCAAAGCTGAATATTTAGATATATACACATAATTATCTGCCCTTGGGTGAAGTTTTGTGATTGTTGCAATCATTAAAGCAACGTTAAATTACGCTCACAAACGGCGTTACTATCAATACCAGTTGTACATGTCAAACCAACCCATGTCTAATCCGAGTCAATGTGTATTCCGGAAGGGTTGTATGGCTGACTCCCCTCCTACAACACACTCTCCGTGATATTCACGTTTATATATGACCTGACTCCCCTCCTACAACACACTCTCCGTGATATTCACGTTTATATATGACCTGACTCCCCTCCTACAACACACACTCTCCGTGATATTCACGTTTATATATGACCTGACTCCCCTCCTACAACACTCTCCGTGATATTCACGTTTATATATGACCTGACTCCCCTCCTACAACACACTCTCCGTGATATTCACGTTTATATATGACCTGACTCCCCTCCTACAACACACTCTCCGTGATATTCACGTTTATATATGACCTGACTCCCCTCCTACAACACACTCTCCGTGATATTCACGTTTATATATGACCTGACTCCCCTCCTACAACACACTCTCCGTGATATTCACGTTTATATATGACCTGACTCCCCTCCTACAACACACTCTCCGTGATATTCACGTTTATATATGACCTGACTCCCCTCCTACAACACACTCTCCGTGATATTCACGTTTATATATGACCTGACTCCCCTCCTACAACACACTCTCCGTGATATTCACGTTTATATATGACCTGACTCCCCTCCTACAACACACTCTCCGTGATATTCACGTTTATATATGACCTGACTCCCCTCCTACAACACACTCCCGTGATATTCACGTTTTATATATGACCTGACTCCCCTCCTACAACACACTCTCCGTGATATTCACGTTTATATATGACCTGACTCCCCTCCTACAACACACTCTCCGTGATATTCACGTTTATATATGACCTGACTCCCCTCCTACAACA
Source organism: Argopecten irradians (assembly GCF_041381155.1). NCBI lineage: Eukaryota > Metazoa > Mollusca > Bivalvia > Pectinida > Pectinidae > Argopecten > Argopecten irradians. The sequence goes on along the minus strand of NC_091138.1, from coordinate 6,382,377 downwards.
CACTCTCCGTGATATTCACGTTTATATATGACCTGACTCCCCTCCTACAACACACTCTCCGTGATATTCACGTTTATATATGACCTGACTCCCCTCCTACAACACACACTCTCCGTGATATTCCACGTTTATATATATATGACCTGACTCCCCTCCTACAACACACTCTCCGTGATATTCACGTTTATATATGGCCTGACTCCCCTCCTACAACACACTCTCCATGATATTCACGTTTATATATGACCTGACTCCCCTCCTACAACACACTCTCCGTGATATTCACGTTTATATATGACTCCCCTCCTACAACACACTCTCCATGATATTCACGTTTATATATGACCTGACTCCCCTCCTACAACACACTCTCCGTGATATTCACGTTTATATATGACCTGACTCCCCTCCTACAACACACTCTCCGTGATATTCACGTTTATATATGACCTGACTCCCCTCCTACAACACACTCTCCGTGATATTCACGTTTATATATGACCTGACTCCCCTCCTACAACACACTCTCCGTGATATTCACGTTTATATATGACCTGACTCCCCTCCTACACAACACACTCTCCGTGATATTCACGTTTATATATGACCTGACTCCCCTCCTACAACACACTCTCCGTGATATTCACGTTTATATATGACCTGACTCCCCTCCTACAACACACTCTCCGTGATATTCACGTTTATATATGACCTGACTCCCCTCCTACAACACACTCTCCGTGATATTCACGTTTATATATGACCTGACTCCCCTCCTACAACACACTCTCCGTGATATTCACGTTTATATATGACCTGACTCCCCTCCTACAACACACTCTCCGTGATATTCACGTTTATATATGGCCTGACTCCCCTCCTACAACACACTCTCCGTGATATTCACGTTTATATATGTGTACCCTTAGTAGTGTTCACTGACGGACTTTTATGACGGACAGGACATGTGACGGTTACGGACATTGACGAAGTTGTTTGATTGGTCAGTGTGGTCAGTTTAACGTATTTGATATATATCTTTTTGTATTTCGGGATATTTGAATTTCGTCCCTGTGCTTGGTTGGACGTTTGGTTTGATCGGTCGAGAAATTCATTAATTTGGGTAAGTCTTGCTTTTCGGTTGTTCTATTATTTGTTCTTTATCTTGGTTAATACATTATTCTATTCTCCCAGTATGAAAATGGTTTGAATGTGAGTATTAATAATTTGGATATTTTTAAAATATGAAATATATACGGATAAACATGTATTGTATACATGTGATCCGATTATTGTAATTGTAAAGTGTGTAAAATGTCTAAGTTATATATTTGTGAAATGAAGTAAGAATTGTATGTTCTTTTATATTGTAGTTCAATCTGTTGTGATTGCATGGTCGTACGGAGTTAGTATACATCAATTACATTGATACACCATACGTGTTGTAAGTGTGTGTTTTTACTTTCATATATCATATCTATTTTTCAATAATACGTTTTTCGGTATTGTGTGAAATGTAAAGTTTGTCTTTGCAAGTTATTCGCGTGATTCGGTGTTTGAATGAATGATATATGATTTGAGAGTTGAATATTCTAATTGTGTTTTATTATATTTACAGAATGTTTTTAAAATGGAATAAAACATCATAAAGGAATGTGAACCCAGCGGGTTTGTCATTTATTCAACAAATTCCACCCGCTACAAATGGCGCCCATGTAGGGACTTACTACTACAAGAGTATTGTGATTACTACTCCGTCTGACTGAGGGTCCGGAGATCGGAGGGTTTGCGCACCTCCTTGCGCATGACATGACGAGTTCACCGATCGAGCAGTTCCGCCGGAACTTTTCATCTTGGGACGTTCACGAACACGACACCTACACACCGGATGTTGTTTTCAAGCACACATCTCCACATGTTGACTTCACTAACTTTCACATGTTGGAGAGATAGCCTGCCTGTACTGACGGGAATTGATGTTATTTAACTTGTTCAGTGACTGCTATACAGTGCATGGATTATTTATTGTGTTATTCTGTGTATTCAATTGGAAATTAACTGTTGTCATGTGTTTATTCTTGTGCTATTCTACCTACACTGAATGTGAGAATGGAGTGATCGTGTTCCTGCCCTGCTGGTTACCTGCTTTGAGGTTAGTATTTTCACTATTCTAGTTGTCTGTTTAGTTGATTTTCTTTCCACTGGTTCTTGTATGGTAGTATATATAGGGTGTTGTTTTTACTTCGCCGGTGGTAGTTGATTTACTGAATTGACCAAGACACTATAACTGACATTACACATCATGACTTCCATTAGCTGCGATGACGTAGCTCTGAACGACGGACGGCAGATTTCTGACAGATGGTCGTCGTCAGAGCTACGATTCCGTCCCATTGCCCGTAGTGTTGCAAAACATCCAGCGGTGAAAATGTTGCATTTCATGTGTGTCATGTAATTTTTAATTAAATTCAACAATATCAAACATTTTTAACATAAAATGATTATTTATTTACCCACCTCCATGTCTAAATTATGTTTTGAAGCACTTTTGAATGGCTCTCATCTCCGACACGGCTCACTAAGCCGCCATGATGCTTCTCGTTAGAAAGTCTCGCGCTCCAAATATGGCACCTAGTACCATATATGGAATGACCTACAAATTTCACTGCGAAAGAAATAAATGTTACAAAGTTTTTAACATGAACTTTAAAAAATTCTTTTTTGCTTAATTCTTAATAATACTTACATTTGTTCAGTTTCACCATATTTATTCTTAGTTTGTTGGCTTTTTTAAAACTTTTAAACATATTTTACCTGTTGAGTGTTTCATTTCGTCACGGTTTCCGGTAAATCAAACATGGCGGCGTATTTGAACAGAATTATACATGTGTTGTGTTTGCCTTGGATTTTACCACTAATAGTTGATGAAAGATTATAATCGAAAGGTTTGTGAATTGAATATTGATCATAGTTGTCAGAACAATACAGTTACATAAGGATAATACCCGAAAAATATTTTTTATCAGTCTCAAAGTGCCCGATGTGGATCACATCGGGGCTTGCAACACTAGCGGCAACGGGGTGGAATTCATACCCTGCCGGGAACCGGAGTGGAGGCAGGGTATGATTATTCGTTCTAGACTTCCATGTGTTTATTTACCTAACTGTTATTAGTATTTGTGTTTAACTCCTGCGCCTGCGATACGCTGTATTTTCTACTTCGGTTTATTTCATTTCGCGTAAAATCGATTTATTATTTCTTATCTAATTATTCGAGTTTGGGTTGTTTGTATTTATTTTCCATATTATCATATACACGCATGTACTTTATGTTTATTATTTGTAGGTTATTTCATTAGCTAGTATTGTGTATTGCTTTGACATTGGTAAGTTGTTCTTGCCCTTTGTACATGAATTATTGATTATCTCCCTTTACTTGATTTATTCTTGTGTTTATTTCTATTTGCAATTTAGAATTTTAGGAATTGGTGTTTTCTTTTCAGTTTCCATAGACTTTGTCTCAAATTATTTTATTTGGGGTGAGATGTTATTGTAATTTGCTTGTATACATTTAAAATTTAGTTTTGATTTGACTGGTGTTTACTTTGATTTCAACTGTATGTTTACATTTCAGGTATTTTGTTGAATATTTTTGTGAATTTCAGGTTTCACGTGGACTTTAATATTCTCTAATTTACTTATTTTTGTGTGTTATTTCTTTTTCCTGTATTTTGGTTTAATTTATTATTTTCACAGAGAATTGTACTTTGATTTATAGTTTATATTTGTTTCAGGTTTTGTTTTTTTCTATATTTTTCCAGTTTTCAGCATATTTCGGACTTTATTTTTTTTTAGCAGTGCCAGTTAACATATTTAATATTGGAGCTTCATGACTGTATTACTAGTATTATTGTGCTTGTGTTCTTTGTGTAATATCTCAACTATGGCGCAGTCAAAGGATAAGCAGATGGAATATTTAATGGATGCTATCTCGAGTATGGATCTTAATCCGGAATTAGAATCCAAGGATGCTGCTAGCCAAGTGGTTAGCTGATCTTATAGCAGGAGGAGCCAAGTCCAAGGTTATGAAGCAAGAGATGGTGGATGTACCCCCTTTTACTTGTAGATGATCAAGGTCACGGTCACCGTGAAAACATTGTTTCTCCAAAACACGTCCAGTTCTTTCCATGTACCGAAAATCTCTATATTTTCTATCTTGGGATCCCCCCAAGTAACCCAATGGAGAAGTACCTTTCGAGCAGTGGATTTATGAGGTTGAGATGTTACAGCGAGACGCTGTGTACAAGGAACAAGCCATTTTCCAGGCTGTGAGAAGATCTTTGAGGGGTGAGGCAGCAAAGACAGCCAGGAGACTTGGGTCTGCAGTTACATTACAGCAGGTTCTGGACAAGATATCGGGAAATTTAATGGAGACATTGCAGCTTCAGAAGATTTGTTAGCTACCTTCTATTCTGCAAAAACAGACAGATACAGAGACAGTGACATCCTGGGCTAGCAGACTTGAGGATATTTTGGACAAGGCTAGGACCAGATGTTCTCTTACTCAGCCACAAATAGCTGACATGCTGCGTACCAAATTTTGGCGAGGGCTCAAGAAAATCAATCTTCGTGATGTGACAGGTCATAAGTTCGACAGCATCATGGATTATGACAAGCTGCGTATTGCTGTGCGCCTGAGATAGAGCAAGCGGATTCATCACCTGAAAAGCCAAAAGCTGTCAAGGTATGCTATGCCTCATGGAGATGAGATGAAGGAGATGAAGACCTTGGTGAAGATCTCACTACTGAGATGTCTAAGCTGAAACAGGATTTAGCCGCGTTACAGCTGAACAGGAATCGACTTATAATCGACAGCCTGCTTATAGGAATTTCAATTCGCCATCCCAAAAGTTTGGACGACAGGACAAGCCTTTCTCAGATAATGTCAATGGACCCGTATGCTGGAGATGTGGACAGCCAGGACATATGAAGCGAGACTGTAGGTGAACCTTGAAACATAGCCGAAAGTCTTTAAACGCTCGGATGCCTACAGGCCTTGGGCACCAGTAGGCATGACTGGACGACATTGCCCTGTTATACCTGAAGATACTTGTACTAATTCGGCATTAGTTGGAGATTGTACTGAGGAACAGCTGAAGATTTCTGGAGTTGTTACTACTGCATTGTTGGACACAGGATCTGCTGTTAGTACTGTGAGTCGACAGTTTTATGACAGTAATCTCAGTCATCTGCACTACAATCTTTAGGTAACATTTTGGACATTGAGTGTGCAGGAGGAGGCGAGGCATTACCTTATGATGGTTTCATAAACGCAGATATAGAGACTACGATTGAGGGTCACACTACTTCAACGTCAGGACTCCTACTTGTTGTACCGGATACCAGATATAATTCCAAGGTGCCAGTGCTGGTTGGAACCAACATCTTAATGGAGATTATGAACTCTTGTAAGGAAGTTTATGGTGATAAGCTGATGAAAGGGGCCGCACTCTCAACACCTTGGTATGTGACATTTAGATGTATGGCGTTGCGTCAGCAAAATCTTACGAGGAGGAAATTTTGTCTGGGCGTAGTCAAGAATGCAGAAGGTGCACCTGTCAAGATATCTCCTAACAGCCAGGTTACCATCAACGGGTATGTGGATCGTGAGTTGGAGCATACACCTACCAGTGCTTACCTCAAATCGTCAGAGGAATCATCTTTAGCAGATGATTTGGATATTTCACCAAGCCTTATCCAATACAGCTATAAGAGGAATGGTGTTGTACCTGTAACCATATCCAACATCACAGCTAGGAATGTTACTATACAGCCACAAGCAGTTTTATGTGAGATTCAGCCTGTTAAAGTAGAGGGATGTTTGCGAGATGTTGACATGGATTCAGCAGAGAAATCAACTTCCGTGGATGCTGATATGGATGCATTGTTCAAGCAGATGAAGTTTGATGACAGATTATCAGACGAGGAGCTCAGTATTGGGAAACAGTTAATCACCAGTTTCTCGGATATATTTTCCAAGGGTGATATGGACCTTGGTCATTCCTCTGCTGTTCATCATCGTATAGAGTTGACTGATGAAGTGCCATTTAAGCAGCGTCATCGCCGTATTCCTCCAGCCATGCTTAGCGAAGTCCGTGATCATCTACACCAACTGTTGGATATTGGTGTGATACGTCGGTCACATTCACCGTGGGCTTCAGCTGTTGTGTTAGTTCGTAAGAAGGATGGACGACTACGAATGTGTATTGACTACCGTCAATTGAATCTCAGGACTATTAAGGACTCATATGCACTCCCTAGAGTTGAGGAGATCCTTGATTCACTATCAGGCTGCGACTATTTTTCTACACTTGATATGAAGAGTGGGTATCACCAAGTTGAACTTCAGGAGGAGCATAAAGCTAGGACTGCCTTCACTATTGGACCTTTAGGATTCTATGAATTTAATAGGATGCCTTTTGGATTGGTTAATGCTCCGGCAACATACCAGAGGTTGATGGAGGAGTGCCTTGGAGAGTTGAACACTACTATATGTTTTGTTTACATTGATGACATCATTGTGTTCTCCAAGACATTTGAGGAGCATACGGAGCGCTTACAACAGGTTTTTGAGAGGATCAGATACCATGATCTGAAGCTGGCTCCACAGAAGTGTTCCTACTTTAAGAAGAAAGTGAAGTTCCTTGGATTTGTGGTTTCGAAGGATGGGATTGAGGCTGACCCAGATAAAGTTCAGAAGATTGTGGATTGGCCCAAACCGACTGGTCCGGATGATGTCAGAAGTTTTCTGGGATTCTGTGGTTATTACCGTAAGTTTGTGGAAGGATTCTCGGGTATTGTGAAACCACTTAACGAGTTGTTACCTCCTACAAGGAAGAAAGGACACTCCAAGAAGGACAACGCTGGTTTACCAACGTGGAAATGGGGTCAAGAGCAGGAAACAGCCTTTCAGACTCTGAAGAGTATTTTGTCATCACCACCTGTTCTCGGATACCCGTTATATGATTTACCCTTCGAGGTACACACAGATGCCAGCGGACATGGTCTTGGAGCGATTCTGTACCAACAGCAGGATGGTAAGCCACGTGTCATCTCCTATGCCAGTCGAGGATTGACGAAATCCGAGAGAAATTATCCAGCACATAAGTTGGAATTTCTTGCTTTAAAGTGGGCCGTGACGGACAAATTTACAGATTACCTGTACGGAAGAAAGTTTACGGTTACGACGGATAATAACCCACTGACCTATGTTTTGACCACTGCTAAGTTGGATGCGACTGGACATCGTTGGCTCGCTGCATTGTCTGCATACGATTTCAATATCGTCTACAAGCCAGGAAAGACTAACACGGATGCAGATGTCATGTCTAGATTACCTTCCAATATGGAATCAGACGATCATCCAACTACATCTGGAAGTGCTATCTCGTTGGACTCAGTGAAGGCGATATGTGGTGCAGCTCAACAACCAGTGTCTTGGATTGAGACCGTGTCGATGTCCACAGCAGTGCTCGATGACAACTCTTGGGATTCTGGTCAGGATATTGGAGATATGTCTGTCAGAGACTGGAGAAAAGCTCAGGACAGAGATCCTGTACTACGATATATGATATCATGCGTTACCAATCACCGGAAACCCGACAGGAGACATCTCAGCCCTGATCAACAAGTTCTTTTGCGTTCCTTCGATCGTTTAACTGTTGAGAAAGGTGTTTTGTACCGGGATGTAACAGAAGATGGTGCTACAAGGAAACAGCTCGTGTTACCGTCTGCATATCGGAAACAGGCATTATATGGCCTTCACAACTCGGTTGGACATCCTGGACGTGACAGGACATTGTCATTGGCTCAGGAACGTTTTTATTGGCCAGGAATGGGTCAGGATGTACAGAACTGGGTAAAACGATGCAGACGATGTATTTCTAGGAAGGCTGTGACACAGAAAGCGCCATTAAAGAGTATCCAGAGACGACTCAGCCACTTGAGCTAGTTTGCATGGATTTCCTTACTTTGGAGTCATCTAAGGGAGGTTTCCAAACATATACTGGTCGTAACGGATCACTTTACAAAATACGCACAGGCCATACCTACTAAAAAACCAAACAGCAAGGACTACAGCAGAAGCGTTCTTCCACAACTTTGTTGTTCATTATGGGATGCCTAGACGTATACATTCCGACCAAGGTGCCAATTTCGTCGGTAACTTGATCCACCAGCTCTGCGACATTGCCAACATCAAGAAGAGTAGAACAACGCCGTACCATCCTATGGGGAATGGCAGCTGTGAGAGGTTTAATAGGACATTGCTGGGAATGTTGGGTACACTTGATCCCAAGGATAAAGGAGATTGGAAACGGCACGTCGGTCCTCTTGTTCATGCTTATAACAGCATTCGGCATGATAGTACTGGCTATTCTCCATTCTACTTGATGTTTGGTAGACATCCCAGATTACCAATAGATTTGGCATTTGGATTGGATATTGGAGGGAAACATCCTACGCTGTCCAAATACGTTTCATCTCTTCGGGATAATCTCAAGAAGTCGTACGATTTGGCCAGGCAGTACAACTCAGTGGCATCGGAGCACCAAAAGAGGAACTACGACAAGAGGGCTAGAGCGACAACGTTGCAAGAGGGTGACAGAGTTCTCGTTCGTATAATGGCCTTTGAGGGGAAGCACAAAGATTGCAGAAATAAATGGGAGGATGATGATTACGTCGTGGTTCGTCAACCGAACATGGATGTCCCTGGTATACATTGTGCGGAAATGTAATGGAGAAGGAGAGGGAGAGAACTCTACACCGGAACATGCTGTTGCCAAATTGACTTTTTGCATGAGGGCACCACAACAGCAACAGACAAGACAACCACCTATCACCCAAAGGGAAGACCAGACCCGAGGCAAAGGAGGATATTAGAGGTTCGGAGGTCTTGGAAGACTCCGATGAGGATGATGACTCGTCAGTTGTCATCGTTGATGATACAGAGGCACCAGGTTCACGTCACAAGGAGGGTGGGGAACAGAATCTCTCCCAGGACAAACGCTCAAGAGTCTGAAGAATTAGGATCTGTGCAGACTGTGGATGGTGACGATCGTCGATCAGTCTGTGACAGGGGAGGTAGCACCGCCCGGTGACGACCAAGTCTCTAGGGATGATGAGGCTGGGGCGCTACTGTCCATGTTGAGGAAAGACATGTACCTACATGTACTCCTGATGTTCCTACTCCTGCTCCTAGACGATCTAGTAGAGTACGGCAGCCTCCTGTGTGGCAAAGGTCTGGAGAGTTTGTGAGATGAGTCCAAGTGTGTCCAGGAATCTCAACGGACTGGATGTCAAGAGCAGAGTATTTACAGGGACTTGTACGCAAGGGATATTCTTTCCTACATAATTTACATATGAAAGAGTTATTTTCTCACATTGTTTGTCTAATTACTTGCACGAAAGGTGAGGCAGCCATTTTGTGACAAAATCTTAACTTCTTAAATAATTGATCGATTTTAAAAATAAGAACCATTCGAAAGAGCTCATCAAAGATTGGTTTATATTGTAAATATAAACAAGACATCTTAGGTAAAACGGTTTGAAATGCAAATTAAACAAATGAAATGGTAAATGAATCCGGCAAATCAGTCGAAATAGAAGAAAAATGACGTCAACTTTGGCTGATATGACGTCATCTCATTGTTTTTCAATTGTGACGTCACAGCTATGTATGATAGATTTATCTTACATAGCTGTCTTTCATGGGACAACTCTATCTTACATGGCTAGCTATGTGAGAAAATACTTTCCTCTGAAAAGAACATATATATTTTACACATAGATATGACTTGAAAATAGCTTGTAAAGTAACCACAGTCATTGTTTTATAATATAAATGTTATTGTGACGTTATCGTTACACAGTTCTTATTTCTATTGTTATTTAAATGTTCAATGTCACAATTGTGTGGATCGATGCTGCCTGGGGTATCTCAAAACTTCGTTCGAATCTTTTGGTAGCCGATTGAAGCTTTGGCAATATTTTCGAAGTTGATGTTACTGAATGCGTATCGCGAATCCCTACAGACTCTTCAGAGTCACCACACCACGTGTGGCTTCTGCGGGAACCACTTCCTCAGATCATTATATATAACCACTCCGTTCAACATCTGACAACATCCCATACGGGTTCATTTTCCGGGGATCTTTTTTTACAAACTGTACTTCAGATCAAAAACATTCACTTTACCTTGCAATATTTGCTAAATCACTTGCAAACCTAAGTTTCACCTTCAAGATTCTGAAGGCAGAAATTTGATTAGCCATTTCTAAAGGTCGCCAGAACGTGACCACTTATAGGATGTTGTCAGATCCCCTTTATCAAATTAGGATCTACATTGCATAGTTAATCAGATTGTTATGTTAATTCATTTTAGTCACGTTTAGCGGGAATGCACTGGTACGATTATCGGTGACCAGGTAGCTTAGCGGTAGAGCATTCGGCTAGTGCTCGGAAGTCCCGGGTTCGAAACCCGGTCTGGCCGCTACATTTTCTCTTCTCCTGTTACAAAATGAGCTCCCAACTAAAATACTCATGGTGGTTGTATAAGGGTCTCATATGTCCTCGAAATTGGATTGGGTCAATCATCAGTGACCGGTTATTCGGCTAATGTTCGGAGGTCCCGGGTTAGAATTCCGGTCTGATCGCTACATTTTCTTCTCTCCTGTTACACACGTTTATCAATTGTGTGATGATATATGATTTTGAAATTACTGTTAATAGCCCTAATCATTCAATGTGACATTTTAATAGGCGTATAAAAAAATGGTAAGGTGCATATGACTATGACCAGTTGGGTTAAACGTTCAAATATACGAGTATCCATACAGCCTCAGGAATTTCATGGTGTCCTCGGGTTCATGCTTCAGTTATTATAAGTTAACAGGGATAGCTCAGTCCGAATGAAAGACTTTGACTGGTCAACACGAGTGGTTGATTATCTTTCTCCCACGTAGTTAGAGCTCTGATATCACAGGCGCGTTGTAATACGTCAAATTGGTGACATCATCGTTAATGTGAATCCTCGATACTCCAGGGGTTCCAATCACTCACGATCACTACACCCCTTGGACTCACAGTAAAACTGAAAGCAGCTCGGGTGGGAAAATCTTAACCAATCACAGGATTGCAGGATTTGTTTCCTTTGAAGACTACAGAGAGAATTACGCCAAACTTCAAAGCCACACGCAGTCAACCACATTGGTTCGTTATACGGCTTTTTTAGTTAACCTGACCTTAGGTCATTGTAACCTATTGCGATAGTCTTTTGTCCGTCGTCGTGCGACATCCATTTACATTTCCTTGTGAACGCGATAACTTGAGTAAATATGAACCAAGCTCATTGAAACTTTGTATATAGACTAACATTGCAAATATCTCGGAAAAGTTCAAAAATTAGCTTCGTTCAATTAAGTAATTTAAAGAGTTGTTCCCTTTACCCTAATAATTATCATTGGACCTTGTGAATATGATAACTTGAGTAAATAAGCACCGAGCTTAATTTAACCTTTGTATGTTGACTAACATTAGAAAGATCTCGGATGAGTTCAAAAGCCAGCTTGATTGGACTCCTAACTTAATTAAGGAGTTATTGCCCTTTGCAATAATAATCATTGAACCTTGTGAAAACGATAATGTGAGATAATTGCATCCAATTATTGCATGCAATAATGAAACTTTGTAAGTAGGCCTATTAGATCTATGTTCCTATTTCATGAACAAAAGCCATCACTTGGCTAGTAAATGACATAACTAATTTTATCAAATATCAGGTGAACGTTAAGGCCCATGTGCCTCTTGTTTGCTGCACATTAAAGGAAAAAAATAATAAATAACCTCTTCTATTGCCTCCAGTTTTACAATGGGGTGTAGACATCGTAAGTGATCGGAACCCCTGAAGTATCGAGAATGGCATTGTGTACCGCATATTGATGTGGTCACGTCCTTGTTCAAGCACACGTGGGCAGTCTTTCACCTACCACCATAAAAGACGGTTACCTTTGTCTTAGTTACTGCGTGGGTAGACCTACAGATCGGTCCATTAAAATTATCGAAATGTCTCGCTGTCTCCGCGTCGGCTTTTCTCTCAAGGGGGACAATCGCGGTGACATGTCACCATGAATCGTCACCGAGAATCTTCAAAGCGGCGTCTCCGCGACCCATCGTGATCACGGTGATCCGCCATGTCACCATGATCCGCGGCGATCGTTTCATCGCGGATCTTCAAAGCGGACGGTACTCCGCGGATCGCGGTAGCACAGTCCCTGAGTGTCATGGTGTCAGTGTTACGCTGGCAAAGATTACCTGAGATATGTGTTCCGTCGGCAGACGGTGAAACGTTGAGTCATATCGAAAATATAGAACAGTTCATTATAGAATACGATATGAAATATAAATAATTGATAATCTTTTTCATATTTTAATGTGATCGTAAGATACATTTTCAATCAGAAATTTCCGATGTTTTTAAAGCTTTAGTTTTTCTCTAACACAAGTGACCGATAAACTTGGACACGCTTGTTCATTGGTGGGCAATTTTATGAATATTAATCCAGCAAAACTTGCAATATTTATTTAGCAGAACCTGTAACGGTAAATAACTTCTGTCACTAAAAAGATTCCCCGTCTTCTGGCATATTTTGTAACGACATTGAGAATGAAACCAACTTCATTTTAAGCGAACCGTTAACTTTACAGCGAGAAAAATTCTTTTAAAATTTGGAACGACTTTTGTCTTTTAATGATCTACAATTTCTACAGGATTTAGGCCTCTTTATTAAAAACTCTGAGGAAAGCGGCCTTGATAATTGTTTAACTTGTTGTTTAAATATACTGTGTGTTCTGTATGTTTTTCACTGCCCTTTTGTATGAATGGTTAAGGGTTAACCTAATCCTAACCCTAACCCTAGAAAATAATAAAGCTGTTTTTATGTCCCACACTGATCGGTGACACTCAGTGGAAAACATTTTTTTTTTATGATTGGCTGACCAAAGCAAATCCTCTGTCGATAGAAAGCGTTGCTGTAACATGAATATATGTTTTTTCAAAATATCTTTTTTATTAATCAATGTATTCAAGAGTCATAAAAACGTATTCATATACGTATAAAAAGACAATCGTACAAGTATTTGCTTGTCTCATGAAATACATACATGTTTAGAGTATTTAAGGTGAATAATCGACTTTCTACATTTGTATCTTACCGTACTGCATAGCTGTCCTAATTCGAATACAGCGTTGATAAAATAACTACCGCATTGTTTACATTAAAGTTTTTTTTACTTAGCGATGGGTTTAATTTCAATGTGGCTTATCTGAATGATCTTGAATTTTATAAGAAACCGAGGATAAGAGATATGAAGCTTCAGATAAATGTGTTATAGATGTAAAATTGTAGTATTTAGCCGCTAATGCTTCATATAGTTAGCGATGCATATGCCGTAAATCTCTAAATATTTATTATAAATATTTTCAGGCAAAATGAATATATAATAATTCAGGATTGTAAGATTTTCATGATATAAGATGTGGGAAATTAAGTTACGTATATTTTTGGTATAATAGATATGCATGTTGATAATGTGATTTTGAAAAGAAAATGTAATAAAAAAAAGTCAGAAGAGTACTAATGTTCTTGCTGTGACTTTATCACACAGGTGTTTCACTGGTAAATCGTTTTCTAAAAGAGACTATAACTTACCTGTAATTAGCCCCTATTGTTCTCTATTCGTCCTTATTAAAATAGGATATAGCTCGTCATTTACCTGTACAACATCGATCACCATGGGATGTGTTAATTACACGCGTCCTAACACCCCTTCCTCCTCCCGACAGAAATAATAAATGTATTAATTATCAAAACTACAAAACTTAATGTGATTTTCACTTTTTTATTATTATTATCAGAAGCATATATCATATATGTATATATGTTTCTGTTATTATTATTTCTGCGAAAGCAATTCAAATATTAACGAAACTGTCTTACAGAACATTAATGTCCAAAGCAATTTTTTAGAAAAAATCCACGACAATTGAAAGATTACTCACGAAAATAGCTAAAACAGATAATAAAAATATAAAAACGATATTACAGACACGCTGGGTAATATTGTTCTCGTTATGTTGAAAATTATCAACGTACGTAGAACGCAACTCGGGAGATTTGTAAATAAATTCGTGAAGTTTAAAAATCATTAACATGACGAGTTTGAACACGGAAAGAGGTGAGATTTGGCATCTACATGTAAATATTTTTTAAACGCGATTATTTATATATTAGTACTTGTATTTATATGAAAATGGAAAAGGGAATAAAAAGATGTAAACGTTTGCATTTCTTCAGATACAAGAATGTCCGTAATGTACGAGTATACCTACATCTACATGTAGAACACGTGTTCAGAATTCGAACTGAGCAGGTACGTTATATTGTAAGCCTTCACACGTACTGTACGCGTGTCAAATCAGACACAGATATACGTTTTTGTTCATATCAATAAAAAAAAACCTGGACAATTAACTTCTCACACGTGTTCGTTGTTATTTGTACCTTGAATCTCTTCAATTCCCTGCGTGACGCGCACGGGTATTTTACCTGTACAGGTATAAAGGTCACGACAGGTGTTACCTTGTGTCGACCCTCTGTCGCTGGCCACGGGCGGAGTTCACCTGTAATTAACACCTTCTTGGGAGGGAGATTAACTCTATACCCAACTTACCTGTGCCCCGTACAATGTGACAGTACATTTCACGTTCACGACTCGTCGTATTTCAAAGTTTTGATGTTTACAATATGCTTTCTTATATATTACGTTGGAATGAATTAGCTTATCACACTTATACATTGTATGAATAATTATTTGTTTGTAACTGTAAATTGCAGAGTTGCTTGATGTGATATGTGATCAAATAACTTTGTTTCTTACAACGGTTACAAATATACGTAGAAAATTGTCGCAATGCAATTTTACAGTAATCTTCAGTGTACATCTGCATCACTATCTTCATCGTTGTTGTCATCAATGATTTTGCATAATTGACTTAATTTGAATATAGATAACTGGAAGGGGAATATTTTCATTCTTTATATCTTGACTATATGCATGAACTATATAATGAGAGAACTGCAAATGGCGAAACACGAATTCAAATGTTTAATCTTTATTACAGTAGCTGTACTGTGGCGTACATGTATGTACATGTAGTACGTACATTTTTAAATGTACATGTGCGATCCTAAAATCGATGCCTAGTCAATTGTAAGCAATGAACTTTTATGTACACATATACTGTATATCTATAATTATAAATGCACACCCTAGTAATACAATGTATAATCCTTTATGAAAAATATTCCGAGAATACGTTTTCCATGGTAAGCGGAAGAGCCTTTCGACAATCTGAAAAATAAAACAAACGTAAACTTGTGATTGATGCGGGAAACACTATAAAATGTTACTTATTACAATTGTTGAGTTATGAAATATCGATAATAGAAATCAAGCATATAGATGGAAATTTGATGTACTAATAATGCATTTTAAATGTGTTTGTGTGAAAATCGGTTATTCGTCATTTCGACACCATGATACTATTTAAAGTACCGGTATACGCCTGATCGCTTCACTAAAATTATGACATTGTGACGATAATATTATCAATAAAGTGTTGTTGTAACAATTTGTTTGTTATTTCTTAAAATATCGGATAAATATGACCCTTGCAATAATACAATTCTCTCTTAATACATACGGTTGTACACGTAATTTGTAAACGTACACATGTACGTGTAAAGTGGAAACTTCATATCGAGTTCAGTCGTTTTTTACTTCATTGTGTTATTATCAGTAAAGAGATGTTGTAATAATTTGTTATTCTTAAAATATCGGGTGAATGAGACACTTTAGAATAATACCATTCTTTCTTAATACATACAGTTGCACATGTAATTCATTTTGTAAACGTACATTTTGTACCTGTAAAGTGGAAACTTCGTATTGAGTGCTGTCGTCTTTGACCTCATCGTGTCCATATAGTTTTCATAGGCAAATGTTTAAATGGTATACAGAAATTTTAATCCTAAACATACTCCCGTTTTTTATACTTTCGTTTGTATTTCAGAACGTCAAGATCCGTAATTTATTTACCGTCAAGCCATTTCCGTGATTATAACAATGGTATTTCCGGTCTATGCTTGCCGATCGTTTAGCGTTTTGCGTAAATCGTTATTGGTTAATCGTTGATCGTTAATCGTTAGCAATCGTAAGCGTTAGCTAACGGACGGATTTTTTGAGTTACGTTTGCGTTAGGCTGGGAACGTTAAACGGTTCAGGTACTGTAACTATCTATGCAGAAATGTCAGCAAAACTTGGAAGACAGCATTGGAAAGGGAATAATCCAATCTCCATTTTGGTGTATGACATTTAGGATCGGTCGGTAAATAAAGAAGAAATCGTGAATTAAAAACTTTTTACTTTACGATTGCGCTTCTCAATTTTATAAGTTATTATTTTAAAATGATTCTTTCCGTCCTTTTGTATGGGCGCTGCTTAAGCATTCCGTGTAAAATGGAATATTTCATACTATTGATTTTGATTGATACATAACTCTATTTACCATATACGTATCGTATAGATTATAGATACCATATATCACCATGGGATGTGTTAATTACACGTGTGTCCTAACACCCCTTCCTCCTTCCGCGGTGAGTTATGTACCTGTATACTTCACAGCTGGTTGCATGTGTGGAGAGTAGAGCCATATAGTGAGTAAAATACAGGTAAGTTGATAACTATCGATACAGAAATGTCAGCAAAAATTGGAAGACAGGAAATGGAATATTTCATAGTATTGATTTTGATTGATACATAACTATATTTACCATATACGTATCGTATAGATACCATATATGTACCTCACAAATTACGCAGTGTTTGTGTGAGCATATACACTTAAACACAATACAAAGTACTATTTTTTTTCTTCGATTTGGTCTTATATTTATGGAAAATTGATCTAATAATTCTGAACAAAATTGTCTAGAAATACATGCCATAGTTCGTGTACTAATTCCCAAACCCCCTATTTTTTGATGACATCAGTCTATATAGAGACCGTCTTATTTAAGACTTCGTGTCTAATTTGGTGACAGAGTCGAATATTGCAGCGGTGATCTAATTTTCAGTGGCGGGTCAAATTTTGATGACCCAAGCCTAATTTTATAGTGGTGGTCTAAGTTTCAGTGACGAGTCTAATTTTTAGCGACTGGGTCAAATTGTGATGGCTCAGTCTAATATTACAGCAATTATCTAATTTTAACGACCGGGTCGAATTTTGATGACCTCAGTCTAATTTTATAGTGGTGGCCAAATTTTCAGCGACCGGGACTAATGTTGGTGACATCAGTCAAATATCATAGAGACGGCCTTGGGTCAAATATTGAAGGTTCAAAGGAGTTCACTGACATGTCCTTATTTTGTGTTTTAAAGTTTCTCTACTAGTTTGAATTTTGACACCATTTTCTAAAAAAAAATATCACTTATTATCTATGTCTTAAATTTATTCGACGGCCGAATTACGACGACCTTATCTAAACTTGCCATCACTAGCTAGTATAGTCTATTTCATCGTGCACCTGTCTTAAATTATAGCCAGGTCTAAAGAAAATAGTTTGAGGTCGATAACTAATAGAACGGTCTTGTGTATGTATAGTGTATCGTCTCTAATGTAGCTTACGACCGCTTTATAGCTATACCAATATACTTCCAAGAATTCATGTTTACAAGGATTGATGTTTACAATAAGAACTTAAAATAAAATCGGTTTCTAAATATAAGTTTCATACACATTGTGAAATGAAGATGACTTTTATTTTAAGATAAATGTGTGCAACCCTCATCCGCAGACTACACTCTTCAGCCTCCCGCTGTGATAGACAGATTTACCTGTGTCCGGCCAGCTAACTGGTCATCGGAAGCAAGGACGAATAAATCCATGTCGGAAGATTATCCAGAAGCCGTCAGTATCATCTGTTTCTGGCGTTAAGTTATACGTAATGTTGTTCATTAATAAAATTCTTGCAATATTCCGGACGAATTTTACGTAGGTATGTCGTCACGTGCCGAAAAATGTCCAAATATAACCACTACAGCTTGACACGTATGTGTTGTCATAGCGACGGCTGCCCCAGATCATAGCCACGGGCGTTTACCTGTAGACTTTTTTTCAAAATGTAGGGTGTGCAGTCAGTTATGGCTTTTGATTATCGATAGACATCATGTCTGTGAACATTTAGCAGCACCATTGAAATTTCGATGATGAGTTTTATTTATGTATTCGTCCTTGATATATTATTATATATCGTGAAGTATTATTTCGTATTATTTACAATAATAAAATTAACCAACCTTGTATACGGCGGAGGAAACTTTCAAGCTAACAATATATCTTGAGAGCAGATTTATTTCATTTTCGTGAATTGGCGGCTTTAATTATACATATAAAGTTTTGAGAACCGCCATAACACAAATACATATATGTATCATTTAGTGTGGAGTGATATATATCGATCCATTTTTTTCTGACAAAAAAAAAACCATTCAGCTTTCATACTGTACATGACTTGTTCATATTTTGCTGAAATTCATTCATTAATTAGTGTCTTTATTTATAAAACAGATCATGCACGGATGTGAAGAAAAAACTGAGACTAGAGACTTCTTAGCTGATGTCACGCTGTGTTGTGATCTCTAACTGTATACTTCGCTGGTCAACATCGTCTCAATACGGTCTCATGAGAGGGGCCAGATTACGTAAGAAAGAGAAACTATCCACGGGAGTGAGCAAATTGACCATCATGTAATTTCAATTCACACTGTACACAGGTCTTGGCCCAATTTGTACATTACATATAGCAAGTGTATCATGTGTATGTATTTTTCAATCAGATTGATGTATTTATACTAGGAACAGTAATATTATTTACAATGGCATATCGAAAAATGAACTATTCGAAAGCAAGGATTTATAAGTGAAAACTAATAATTCCTTATCAAAAGTATTGCATAATGTCAGAAATGATATTTCTGATAATTGCTAGATTTCGGATATTCAATTCTTTGTGAGTTTTGGTCAATATCGATCATTATTTGATATACATATGATAATAATGATAATTCATATGACCAATAAACGTACTGCATCACTCTGTAGATGATTGCTTAAAACAGATATTTAGAATATTTTGATATACTATCCAAATCTTTGCTTTAAAGAAAGAAAATCACGTATATTGAACAGAACATATTCAAATGAATATCAGGATTACGAGCCGCACACATCTAATACGTATACAAGGTGATCCCTTTAGACTATTATTTTAGCATTAGTTCAAATGCAATACTTCGTAATATATTCATATAATCATATCATCATCCATCCTAATTGGTCAAGAAGCTTATAGCTTAATCATACCGAGGATCAGGTATAATTGTGTGTGTGTATATATATAGTTGTAAATTATCATAGCCCCATATCAGACATATATTATTTGTACTTTACACTACAAAACAGCCCACTGCCGGTAATGACGTCACAAGTTCGGTTATTCCCCCAAATCAGCAGTCGCATGAGTCGTTATACAGGTACAAAATGAGCAATTTTGAGGGAGGTATCTCGGTATAGCGGCCGATTTTTATGCGGTTTTGATATCATTGTCAGGAAATTTAACAGAATAAAATATCAAAATATAATTTTCCTTTCCGTGTACAACATAAGCGAGTCAACATGAGCCATATGAGCGAGGTACTTCGACAGCGGTATCGTTGCCAAGACCAATGACGTATATGAGACTTATAAATCCTTGCCCAGACGATTTTTCCTGAGATGTGCATAAGGCCATGCGATTTTTACGGTTTTTTTCTTAATTAATTTAAATGGCGCTTTAATTTCAGCTAAATTTAAGTGTCCGAATGAGAACCAGAGAGACAGCGATTGGCGATATATGACTGTTAATTAACTAAATCTGCCGATATATTTGAAATCTTCTGATCCATAGTACGTGTTTAGTGAATAAAAGGATAACATTAATTTATTAATTTTTAATTCATATATATCTAGAGATTCTGCACTATATGTGCACTACCTGTGATGTCAAATACCAGTACATGGTTTCGCTGGTAGATCGTCGTGTGACCAAGACAAGGGTCACACCTCTTAGCACAGGGAAATACCTACCGTGATCCAAGATGTCAAGAGTTTTTACACTTGGATACAATTGTAAGTGTAACAAGAAGTGAAATTATTGAACCTGGAATATTAAGCATGACATGATGGATGATTAAAAATACCTTTACCATACATATTGTTGTTGAACACCAAAATGTGCTATTCTAACAATTTAAACTAGATCATTTAAATAAGTAGAGATAATCACTCACCCGTAGTCCACACCAGAATTACAAATCGAAACAAAATTTTTACAAAATTGCATCAGCAAATCAAAGTGTGAATTTTTTTCTATACAGAGACATCATCTTGTAAATCCTTGAGACATAAATAATTTAATTACTATTTAATGTATATTTTTTATAATATGATCATGTCCTAGCTATTATGTACGGTGTATTACTACTTACCAGAATACATCGTCTAACCGATATAATAAAATTATTTCAAGGATGTATATACATAGAACTCATCATCACAATCTTTAATTGTGAACGAAATGTTGTATCTAAATTGAAATCATAAATGTTTATCTGTACATTCGTACATCTGAGTTGAATGTAGCAGTGGAGCTCCGATAATCTGGATAATACCACATGTACAATAACCGTACTAAAGTTTGATCTTCTATCGAAAACCAATGTACCATAACTGACTGCACACGCTACATTTTGAAAAAAGTCTACAGGTAAACGCCTGTGGCTATGATCTGGGGCAGCCGTCGCTATGACAACACATACGTGTCAAGCTGCAGTGGTTATATTTGGACATTTTTCGGCACGTGGCGACATACGTCCTTGCTTCCGATGACCAGTTAGCCGGCCGGACACAGGTAAATCTGTCTATCACAGCGGGAGGCTGAAGAGTGTAGTCTGCGGATGAGGGTTGCACACATTTATCTTAAAATAAAGGTCATCTTCATTACACAATGAGTATTGAGAAACCGATTAAGTTCTTGTTGTTCACATATAGCACCATAATTAGAGTATTCAGCGAAAGGAGTTACCTAAATTACTAAAACAACATGTCCCAACCTCTGACACTGGCACGTCATTAACGCACCGATTACATAAAAGGAATTTGTGGTAATTGAAACTTATTAATGGCCAGTGTCAAGCTATCTTTTATATCGCTATTATGAATAAACACTTAGATGTCAATTGATTTCGTGAGAATTTAGGAGGGTAATTATTGGTCACAAATCTAAATGATAATTTATTTTATTTCGTAATTTACAAAATTAATCTAAAAGGTTTTCAATAGTTACATAGAATTGTAAAGCACTCTACCCTTAGATTATGTACACTAGTACAAATACATGTACTTTAACACCTTCCTGTTCGGGTGTTTTTGATCTGCTAAATAAGTGAGATTAGCACTTTTTTGTATATCTTATATTCCAAACGTTGGCTGCATAGAACCATAAAGTGTTATGCATCATTGATTAGTATATCACCTGTAATCTTCAGCAGCATTACATATATATACCGGTATATCTATTTGATTTAGATAAACAATCATCCAATGTTCTTCTCCAGGATCATGATCATAACGTTACAATAAACGTAAATGAAACGTAACGTCATAATGTTACACATTTGTAAGTAACGTCGCGAATTTTCGTTTGAGTAGGGTAAAGTAAAATCGCGATAATTTCGTTTCAAGAAAACCAATTTTCAAATCTAAAGCTGATTTGTAAAGGAATTTGTCTGTGGCATTAACACACTGTATTTTCATGAAGTTATAATCTTAACTGATATATATATTCCAGCTCTGAATACATAAAAACGTTAATTTTTAACGAAAAACATCGCATATGTTTTTCATTTGAGAAAATTTTCTTTAAAATAATAAAATAAAGACATATGAATAACATCTTTTTCTTGCTTGCAATCTAAGCTTTTCAGTGATATATGTCATTTCAACACTGCAATATCTCATATTTACTTTCCGAGCGGTTTTTTCACGAATAACGCTGGCAAATTTAACGGCATTTTCGGCACTTTTTAACGGACGTTTTTTTGACGGAAACTTACAGCGCACTAATTCATTCTAGCAAACCAACTTGTGAAGTTTATATGAACATAAAATAGAGAAATCACTGATTCCGTTGATATAAATATTTCGTTTCTACGAGGAATATAAAGGTTAATGTGACGCCTTCGAACTTGGTAGATGACGTTATCAAAGTCATATCGGTACAAATGTACCGATGCGAACGGGAAGGTGTTAACTTAGTAGATACTGTGTTTCAATCGAGTTTGTAATAGCCAAAGAATATCTTCTCACTGGCGAATGTGGGTGTGAAATCATCTCTTTTGTAATATAAAGTGTATTTGAAATGTTGTAATTTGCACTTATGGACCGTAAGGTCCACGGAATAAATTGAATTAAATAGGAGAATTGAAAAGGGTGAATTTAGTGCTTATTAGTGGTCGTTGGGACGATGTTCGATATTTTCGGTAACATTACGCCAATATAAAATAAGATACAATGCAAAATATTTTCAGATTTTCTTTTACTCCGAGACATTACGATAGCAATATTTAGTGCACTCAATCCAGTGACAAAGCGGGGAAACCCATATCGATCGTAAACAATCGTTAAGCAAGATGAATAACTTACAATCTTTTGAAATTCTCTGTAATGTGCACAACTTTTATGACATACATGTTAATACAGAAACAAGACCCGAGTGTGCTTGTATTACAATGGAACACATTTTGTCAACATCGCTTATAAATGTACAGTTAATATTTGAAATTAAGAAATACAATTCACTTATAGTTATAATAATATGCATATTCAGTACATGTATTTAGAACCATGCATACCGGTAAATATTTTGTTCAATCTACTATACATTTTGTGGATTTAACTCGGTATATTCATTTGTTCACAGCACGTTTCTATGTCATCATCTGTAAATATTTTACGAGGATTGGATAAGACGTCATAAGTTGTAATATCTTGTGCCTAATGCCTTTGTATTTATCAAGGTAATACAAAATATGTAATTCCTCTGTACACCAGAGCGAAATTCACAAATAATTACAAATGTATTCATCTTTCAGTTTCTTATAATTAAAGTATCATTTTGTTGGCTGCTACTGTATAGGATGCCGAATTTACGGCAGTGTCTAACTGAAAATCGAAAATCAAATAATAGATTTAAAAACAATATACCGTATTTCTGTATTATCTGTTACCTAGTAAATGGACAAAAACGAACGATCAGTAAGAAAATGTCAGTACAGATTCAGCTCAGGGAGGTTGACACGTGCAGTAAAAACTTATTTCTGCCATTATAACACACATACACACACACATATATATATACATTAATAATTTATTTAGGTCAGTCAACAAACATTTTTGACAGAAATTATAACAAACAGTATCTCAAATGAATCAATACCTTGCCAAAACAAACAAAAAACAGTTACAAATCAGCGAACATACGACCGCTGCCGACAACCAACTTTACAGGTAAATTTTAGCCATTCGCCATGATCCCTGCTGACACTCGGTGACCGATCGTGCTACGATCGCGGGGGATCGCGGGGGATCGCGGAGGTCATCGCAACACGCGATGGTCACGAGGATACTCGGTGACGGAACCTCGGTGATGCATCGGCCCATCGCGGGGGATCATCGCAACCCTTTGATGGTGACGACGCGTCGCGCCAGATCACCGTGATGGGAGGATAATCAATGATTTTAATGGACCGATCTGTACATGTATAGGGATATTTGATTCGTTTTACGTTTTTTAGTCATTAACTTGATGTGCTACATTGGTAAACTTATATATAATTAATACATCACGTGACAGAATACTGGATTCTGATTGGCTACACACATGGGTAATATTTGCAATAGTGCCTGGGCAAGCGGGCACTATTGAAGTGGCGCGAAATTAAACGCGAATGTATTGTGACGTCACCATTACATGACGTCATTATAACGTTGCGCTTCGACCAAGACGTCAAGATGTCGTACAGGCTATTGTGTGCGGGGATGGAAGCAAATGTTGCTTTTCTACAGAAGACAGTTCACTAATGTTCTATATTAATCTACTTCTTTTAATGTAACAACGTGGTGTGGAAATGAAGATAGCGTTGCGAGGTATCGCTTGACGTGCTTCTATTACGATGACATGAAAAACGGTCTCATGTCAGGGTGATGTTCTAAACCCATTATGGCCTGGTTGAGAGGGCACTATTGCCGCATAGTATTGTCTCAAGATGGGGTTGTGTCCTGGCCTTCGGCTCGGGCACTATCCCATCCCTTAACAATACTATGAGACAATAGTGCCCTTTCAACCAGGCCATAATAGATAATTAGTAGCCTGTAATAATTAAGCTCTTGTTGTATTTGATGAATTTGCTTCAGATCAATATACCTTGGTTGTGATCATTACATTTAAATATACAGTAAAACCCCTATAACACCAACTGTAGATCAATAGTTTGAGGAAAACAGGATATTCGATTTTTTTTCATAGCAACGTCATTACAGGAGCGTCGTAATGACGTCGTCCACTATGTGTACCGCATATTGATGTCGTCAAGTCATTTTCTAGTGCATGTGAGCAGTCTTCCGCCTATCACACTTATCTCTTTCTTAGCAGCTGCGATGGTAAGCCCTGTACGGAAATTAGAACCGTTTTACGATTGTTAGTCATTAGATTAATGTGCTGCCTTGGTGTTACTTATATATAACTAGAAGCTTGTGTGTATTAAGCTCTTGTTGTATTTGATGACTTTGCTTCAGATCAATAAACCTGGATTTTTTCATTGTGATCATTACATTTAAATATAATTACCATGGCGAGCTACCATTTGATATACTTCCAAAGATCATCAATAATACATGTAGCTAGATTTTATCGCGATCAAAACACGGGAATTCTATCCAGCAAATGAGACACATATATTTAATGTGTTTTCTCTTCTCTTCTAATGGAACGGTTTGTCTGCTTCAAGCAAATGTCTGATTACAAATAGTGAAATTCAATTATTAAAAACTTGCTGCGATGAGAGCGTTTTATTTTTATTCTACATGCCTCCGGTCGCGTCCATCATAAAATGGCTCCAAAAGCTCAAGCACATGCCACAGAATTGCAGTTTTATACAAAGCACAAATGTATCCGTTAACAATACAATAATTTGGGATTAAAACCCAAACAAAAGGGATGACTTACGATTGTTCTTGGTCATCAACGAAATCGCCGTCCATTCACATTCCAAACCGGAAATTCACATTCCAAACCGGAACGGCCCTGCAGGTATGGCGTTAGAATTGTACCTGCTGCCCCTATTGCATGATCGTAAAAGGCGACTAAATTTAGGATCTTATCTTTTCTCTTCTTCCTAACTGACTTTATCTTTCCTAATGCCTCCCTTGGCACCGCCTCACTTTTGGCCATGAGTTGAGCGTTCGCCCCTGTGAGGAAGGCTCTGGGTTCTGTCCCCTGGCCGAGACACACCAAAGTCTATAAAAGTGGTAGTTTCTGCTCCTGCTTAGCGCTCAGCAAACAGGGAGTGGGACGACTGGTTCGCCCGTTGTCAGTATAATGTGACCGGGGGGGTGTGTTGCTTGGTGTCTTCGGCGGCATGCTTCAGTGATATAGCACTATAAAAGGGCAACAGTTCCACTATACAAGAAAATACTACATGAATATACCGCAGTCTCCCAAAACACGCATCTCGCACAACATACACGCAACACACCGCATACATGGGAGGCCGTCCTATGGCCATAGCTGTTAAATAGGACGTTAATTCATCAAACAAACAAACAAACATCCTTACATGACCATAGCTGTTAATAGAACGTTAATTAATCACACAAAAAAAAACAAACATCTTGTGTGTCCCGACCACATTCGCTTGCAGATTATATATATATATAAAGTTACTGTGAAACGTATAACGGTATAGGGCTACTGGTTAACTCTAAATACCCAAGGCTGGCAACTCCGACACGTCGAAATATAAACCCACCCTACTTCAATCGCATAAAAAGGTGTCTTCGGCGGCATGCTTCAGTGATATAGCACTATAAAAAGGGCAACAGTTCCACTATACAAGAAGACACAACAACGAACATACCGCCTCGCCCAAAGCACGCACCTCGCTCTTCAAACAAAGATGTGAAGATGGTATTTTTTATCTTTGCTCTCTTCGTTTAAATAATCAAATAAACAAACTGAAACACATTTACTCCAAGTATTCCAATAATACATTTTACAAAGTATACACGACTGTTTTCAGGAAATATTTATCTTGCACCTACTATATCACGCATTACTAACACTTTCATCCGGTATAAATATAGAATCAAACTTATGGGATAAACAAGTCTGCCCTGTAGTGATATGACACTATAACAGGACAGGGGTTTCACGAAACAAGAAGTATCGTAGTCTTCCAAAACACGCAACACATCGCATACATGAGAGTCCGTCCTTACATGACCCTGGTTGTTAATAGGACTAACGTTAATTGAATCAAACAAACAAACAAGTCCTCTGTCAACAGTTGTCAAGTTTACTTTATTGAGGAAACATGTTGCAAACTAATCACTTTCAAAACAGTAGTGTCCATAGTTACCGTACGGATCATCTTTTACTGGTGGTTGGTTTGGTTGCTGAAAAAGTCTCCACTGAGCACTACTTCCATTGATCCAAATGGGTTGCCATTTCCCCCAATTTTTTTACTTCACCCAAGCTCCACTTGGCTTATGATCCGTTTACGTATCATAAAGGTCTCATCTATAATGATTAGTTCAGTGCCACGTACAGTATAATGTGACCGGGTGGGATGTATTGATAGGTGTCTTCGGCGGCATGCTATAAAAAGGGCAGCAGTTCCACTATATAATAAGACATAACATGAATATACCGCAGTCTCCCGAAACACGACGACCATGCACTTCATACACACTACACACCGCATACATGGGAGACTGTCCTTACATGACCCTGGCTGTTAATAGGATGTTAATTAATCAAATAAACAAAGAACTTCTTACTTTTGATGAAACGCTCATCCTTATTCACTAGATGAAACAAATTAACTTTTTGCGTACCTACGATCACTGGTACCAGCCCATTTGTATAATATTGTCGCATTTGAATACACAATTGAAGCTATCCCTGTTGAAGCAATAATTTCGATGTTTTGTGGGTTTTTTTTTGTGAGATGGCAACTCATCGTATACTTTCCTTATAATGAACGTTTTTCCAGTATCTGCTTGGCCCGAGGTCACAGGATAATGTCCGTTTCTTTTGTATCGTACGCTTATAGTTTTGTCTTTCATTCGTGACCTTTAACAAATTTTGCGCGTAAACAAACGTATCAGAATACTTATGACTAAACTGATTAAATTACATAGACGCGTTCGTAACGTCTCTAATAAGGGGACGTTACTTCAATCACTCTCCACTAGGGCGTTGCTTTCAATGTCCTTAGTCAGAAAGTGCCAATAATTTTGGATTTTTGCGTTCTACTGTAGACATCGTTTATATGTTATTGCATGGTACATTTGTATATGTGTGTCATTATGGATTACCAGAGGAAAAAAGTATACTATTGTGAAAAAATAACTTTATTCAATGCGGGGGTAGAAATTCCAATAATGACGACTATTGTCCTTTTTTCTGTTCTATAAAAAGGGCAACAGTTCCACTATACAAGAAGACACAACATGAATATACTGCAGTCTCCCAAAACATGTTCCTCGCACAACATACACGCACCACACTGCACACATTGGAGGCCGTCCTTACATGACCATAGCTGTTAATAGGACGTTTATAAATCAAACAAAACAAACCAACTGTTCAATTAGTAAATATCCCTGATTTTTTAATAATTTTTCAAATCTCTTATTTTCTGGAAAAAAAACGTTTCCTTGTGAACGCGATAACTTAAGTAAATGTAAACCTAACTTAAAGATGCTCCACCGCTGACAAATGGTATTTTTTCACTATCAAAAACAGGAGCAGACGATTTAGTATTTTTCTTCAGTTACAAAAGTTACTTACTTGACACCATTACCACCATTGAAAAGTTTGAGCATCTAATTTTACTTCAAGTTAAAAATATGGAAAATGATTAATTGCATCCCGAAAAAATTCCGTGGCACTATATTCTATATGAAATGAGGTACTGATTGCGCATGCACCAAAGGCGAAATAAATCATTTTATATCTTTTTTTGTGTTAATTAGGCATATATATACACGATTAAACACAAATTATTGTTCGAATGATGAATATCATTTATGCTCTGTCGGCGGTGGAGCATCTTTAATGAAAATTTGGAAAGATCTCGGACGAGTACGAAAATCAGCTTTATTCGACAGTTATTTACAGAGTTATCGCCCTTTGCACTAATAATTACTATTGGACTTTGTGAACGCGATAACTTCAGTAAGTATGAACCGAGCGTAATGAAACTTCGTTTGTAGACTAACATTGGAACGATCTCGGACGACTTCGAAAATCAGCATGACTCAACGAAAATTTACGGAGTTATTGTCCTTGTCACTAATAATTACTTTTAGACCTTGTGAACACGATAACTTTAGGTAATACATCTATGAACCAAGATTAATGAAACTTTGTATGTAGATTGACATTGGATAGATCTTGGACAATTTCGAAACTTACGGAGTTATTTTCCGTTGCAATAATAATTACTTAACCTTGTTTACACGATAACTTGAGTAAATATGAACCGAGCTTTGTGAAATTTTGTATGTAGACTAACATTAGAAATATCTCGGATGAGTTAAAAAATCAACTTGATTCTATTGTAACTTACGAATTATTGCCCTTTGCAATCATAATTATTGAATCTTGTGAACATTATAACTTGAATAAATATGATCCAAGCATAATGAAACGTATATAGACTAACATTGGAAATATCTCGAACAAGTTTGAAAATAAGCTCGAATCGACTCTAACTTATTTACGGAGTTATTACCCCTTGCATTAATAATTATTGAACCATGTGGACAAGGTAATGCGAGTAAATATGCACCAAGCTTAATGAAACTTTGTATGTAGACCTATTAGATGTATGTTCCTATTTAGTGAACAAAAGTCATCAGTTGGCTAGTAAATTACATAACTAATTTGTATCAAATATCAGGTGAACGTTAAGGCCCATGGGCCTCTTGTTTACAGTACAAATATTTTATTCCCCCTAGCTGAAAAGTGATATGTACATTGTAATTGACCTTACCTATGGCTTTAAGAAAATATATACATTCTTCAATAGAAGGACAGCGTCGCATTTTAGATAGATATGTACAACCTGTTCTTGGAATTGTTGGATCAATTATCGGAAGTCGTGATTTGACGGAGAAAATATGACTACTTGAGATTGACGTGTTTTTCACACCTAGTTAAGGAATTCTGATGATAGGTAAAAATTATCATTATTATCCTATGTTCAGTGATAAAGATGGAAACTTCTTCCGTTCGGGTTATAGAGCGATCTAGACCACAACGGGTATACCCCACGTATAAATAATTCCAACCGCAGAAAGATTGAAAATTTGTAACGAAAAAAACTTTGGTCACGAAACTGAAAGTTGCTTTCAAACCTATAAAAGTTGCTTTCAAACCTATAAAAGTCGCCGATATTTCACTCAAATATCAAAACAGACATGAAGCTGATAAGTATAATTGGTAAGTAATAACGCTAAACCGTCCGAGCCGGCTACTAATTTTAACATATACATTAGCCTGTAGACATTCAAGGGACTTTTTCAATACTTTAACTCTAAACATTAAATTGATGTAATAAAATCATAATCGAAAAACGGGGTAGGTTATATTGTCTGCTACAAAATCATATATTTTTTCTCACGTTTGCTTTAGGTTTAGGTTGTTTATTTATATATTACATTACCTTTGTTTTAGGTTTGTTTTTTATCAATTTATTTATTACTAATTCCTCATCATTTTTGTTTTGTTTGCTATTGTGTACTTATTTATTATTAATACTTCATCAAGTGGGCAAACAGGCAATGTCATAATTCAATTCTACTGTTAACGACAATGTACTCCTTATGCTTACGCCTTGATTTCTTTAGGTTTAAGAAAATATCTTAACAAAATCTCACCAATGATTAAAACAGACAATAAGCATTACGTACCTGTAACAACCTTTTACAGTAAAGTCATTTGAACAATAATTGGTGTTTAATCGTGTATATGTATAATTAACACAAAGATAATATGATATAAATTAATTTGCATTTGGTACATTCGCAATCAGTACTTCATTCCATATAAGACATAGTGCCATGGAATTTTTCAGGTATTCGATTAGACTCTTTTTTAACATTAAGACGCTTTCTGTTAAGTAATGTAATTTTTAAGCTCAAGTGGTGGTTATGTTGTAAAGTAAGTAAACTGATTTGTTTTAAATCGACGAAATTAAATATACTTATTTCGTGCTGCCTTCTAGTTTTGGAAGTGAAAAAAAATACCATTTTGTCAGCAGTATAGCATCTTTAAGAAAAGGTCGGCCAAACTCATAAATATATCGATGAACCAAATATCAATTTAAGAAACATTTAAGAAAATAATTCGTTAGTTTTACTGTGATTTAGAGCATATACATTACACTAGAATCAATTTGAGTTGTTATAAGTATATGTGATATAGGGTCAGGCTCTTTTAACTCGCATTATCAGAGGTCGGTAATCCTGTTTTTCTTTGATTCCAAAAGTTGATAAAAAGTGCTGGTGCATTCAGATTGGTATATTGAACGACGTATGTGTTTTCCATAATTTTAATTATTTGTGAATGTGATTTACGAACACAGTTATACTTAAATTATTGGATAGAATTGGATAACAATACATTACAAATGCTGTAGATAAAAAAAAATAAAGGGTCAATTAACTTTCCGACAACTAAAAATTTTAAATACTACGATTACGAAATCATGATACATTAAAGAAAAACTTCCATTTTTAGATAATGAACCACGGATATTGCATGTATCGAGTCCCGCGACTGATTAAAAAGTTCAACTTCAAAAGACGACGAGTACCATTACAACCGCTTATAAGAGTTTGTTTATCAAAACAAGTTTGTCCTGTGGCAATGTTATCTTCGCCCTAACTGAAGTGTCTGGTCAGACACTTGGTGAAGATCACTTAAGTACATAGTCGCCCTTCAGATATATAACACTCGAATATCAGGATAGATTCGCGGAATTGTTATTTCCGACGAAACGAATTCTTATACATTGTATTTGATGAACATTCGCGGTGAGATTTCAGACGCCAAGAGCTCTATTTTACTGGCTCGCCGCTTAGATACATGGATATGCTTAATTCTTAAAAATATCTATCGCCCACAGAGCATAAACGATACTCAGGATTTGAATTATAATTGGAATCATAATTTACGCATGTAAATGTATGTGTAAGTAACTAAAAAAAAAGAACTAATGTTGTTTTGATGGATGCTTCATTCCATATAGGACATACATGAAGTGCCAATCTGATTAAAGGGACAATTCAGTCTAAGAGAGCATTAAAATTTGATCACATATCGGGAAAAATGTTCTAATGGAAGTAGTTTACTTGCTTTTACTGTTATATGCCAGATAAAAAAACATAGTGGTGAAATATATGTGAAAGGTTCAAACTCGCCATTACATACTGTGGTCGGACGTCTTGTATGCCCTTGCTCGTGGCGTACTGCAACTTTTGTCTAGAACTATTCTAATCGCTGTTACAGTAGTGTTCTTACCTTATTAGCTAAACTGTCTACCCTAAAAGCTCATTTTATCAACTCCTCAGTGGTTATGTATTTCATTTATTTAACGTACGTGACAATGGATCGAGTATTAGTACAGCGTATATACCTTCTTAATCGTATTGCTATACCATTTGGAATTTCAACGGTATCAATTCAGATACTGAACAATGACGTGAAATTTGTCATTGTTTTCGGTTATCTGTTTCATAAGGAATGTAAATAATACATTTATGCCATAAATTGTTCCGTGGTTATGTTACAGAATTAGCCGAACTGAATTGTCCCTTTAAAATACAGATCCCTATTATCACTATTTAACGTAATGGTTATAAGGATATGTTTTAAACAGATTGGGATAGTGACATGGCCTTTGTTCGGGACGCAATTAATTATTCTTTAAATCATTTTCATCTTGAAGTAAAAAAAAAGATCAAACTTTCCAATGTGGAAATGGTGTAAAGTAAGTAACGTGTATAACTGATGAAAAATACAAATCGTTGTTCCTGGTTTTAGTAAGAAAAATTACAATTCGTCAGCGGTGGAGCATCTTTAAAATAGCTATTATACAATCATACCGACTTACCAAAATCTGTGACCAAAACTATATACTTTAAGCTGATTTTTACGTTTATTGTTTCAAATACGCAGGTAAACAAAACCACATAGTCTTAATCGCGAAACCAAGTCGACGTGAAAAAAATCGTTAGCGTGAAAACGCGACAAAAAAGTAGTTCTGAAAAAAAAAGTTCATTGTGTGCGATTTGTACAAGTTGTATAACGTATTTCGCAATCGATGTAAAATTTTAAAAAAATTCATATTTATATTACATAAAACAAAAACTCGCGAAATTGTTTCAAATACATGTAAGTAGAATTGAATAAGTCTCAATCACAAATTAAGATGACGTGAAAAAATAGTTAGGTTGTGAAAACGCGACATGAAGTAGTTCTGAAAAAATTGTTTATGGTATGCGTTACCCCCATGAAGTTTATGAAAGGATTTGTTTATTTGCGTTTTACGGCCCAGTGACAACTAAGGTCATTTAGGGTAAACTACAAGTCATGCTATTACTTTTAAAGATCCAAATAAAAGATTGATATGAAGAGTGATTGGGACAAAATATTTTGGTTAAAATACATGAGAAAACTCATACAAAATGTTGATGAACGATGGAATGTGAAGTTGATAGGATAAGATGGGGAAAACGTTCATAAAGGGAACACCCTCCATATCTTACATCCACAAGAAAGTTTTTATACTCTGTTGAAAATTCTGAAATTGATAATTTTCAAGGTTTCGCATTCTCCATGGTCTGGACGGCTTGCTCCGGGAGGGCCATCCAACCACAGCATCAAATTACTGAACGGGAAATAGGCCTAGTGAATCGGATGGTGGACAATTTCGATAACCTAAAACTTTCGTTCGTAAGTTGTTTCTTAATGAATTTATGTTAAACAATTGTATTCATGTAAGACCTTTATTTATTAAATTCACAAAAATGATAATTCATATCGCAAAACATTTATGACAGTGATGACCATAAAAAATCGAATTTTATTTTACAAATCTATACTCTGTAAATGTCTATGCAAACTATAAAACTACCTTTCAAATTGACGTTAAAATATGCAAACAAATTGATTGGATTTAAACTGATAGATAGGGTTTATCAGTTTGAAAGGATCTGACCGGCTTATTGACACATAGTGCAATAAATAAATATTATCCAAACGAACAATGAAGGTAGAAATAAACTTATTACGTTTCAGGTTATATCTGCTACATAGTTTATATTTAATTTGATATAACTTATTAAAATTAATTTCCGTTTCAGTGCGATTTTGTCACCAATGTGGAAAAATGTTTCCAATACAAAGCAACCTTAAACTGTCATGATATCTCAACTAATGATCCAAATGTAAGTATATATGAGTGTTAATCTAGGTTTTATATAAAATTCCTAATTTGAAAAACTAATTTTACATCAACATTGAATTCAAAATTGCAATCCAGTAAAATATAGAAAAAGCATTTCGATTGGAAAAAATCAAGTATTGTACAACCATGATAATTAAGCATTGAAGTCCCTATTTTTTTTTATTTATTTTTTTTTTTACTTTCATCGGGGTATGAAAGAATTTTTTTTTTTTGCAAACTGTGTGAATCCGCGCAGCTGATACATTTGTGTATGTCACTAACTATGTATTCAGCTTGTATTTCAAAGAGTGTATTTTTCTCTAATTGAATAACATATTTCATTTTATATCATAGGATATTGACAACACAACAGACATAATCGATTCCTTACCCGACGTAATCAACAAGGTTGGAAAGGCTGGGTGTTACATACGTCATCTAGAGGAAGCGATGTCTGCAGATGACGCCGCCTCTGGCTGTGTGACGTCACCTGATATGGATAACAACTTCATATTTCTCGATATCACGGATCTTCAACTAAACCTGCGGAGTCTATATACTGCATTGACACATCATACCTTTATCACACCAACGTGTGTCAACATATCAATGTCAGAAACCAATATGCTGCCATTGATCCATAGATATATCTTGGATGCTAAAGTTTTAGTGACTAAGCTTGTACAGGAATCCCGGAAGGAAACTACTGTTGTAAACGGACCTGCATTTGGCTAACCAACAATTTTATTCTGTCTACTCGTTCAAACGCAGCTATTGATGAACTTTCATCATTGATATTCGTAAATAGTTGATATAGACCAATTGATAAATATTTATTATATTTTTCTGATGAATTGATATTACTGCTGGTTGTTATGAAATATTAGTTTAAACCATATGTTATTTTCAATTTTCAACGTGAGGCAATCTGATTAAAATACATATCCCTATAAAATCACTCCGCCAAACGCAGTGATAATAAGGATTCGTATTTTAGTCAGATTGGAGAATGAGCGACACACACATGTATTCTACTCGAACAAATCTATTCTTTGTATTCTAGTATCAGTTTCTGTCGAGGATAAAAAACCGAGTTATCCCCCTTTGCCATGATATGACAATGTTTTAATGATATATTTTACTATTGCTATTTATTAATTCATTGGCTATGGTAATATATGAAGTTCATGAAAAGATAGTGTCATTTTGTACGTATATATTTATTTTATTTTATCAACGACTTAAACTCTATTACATACAAATATCATGTTGTATGGATATATGAATCGTTTTTGCGGAATATCATCAGTGTCAAAATACATCCAGTCGAGTTGTCGCCCTTCATTTTTAGTGTTCTTTTTGCATACGTTTTAAATTATTTTCAAGAACTCAAGAACTTGTAACTTATTGACATGTGCCAATTGGAAATTGTGTCAGTAAATATGTATTGTCGTTATAGACAAATTGTACTTTACACTATAGCTAGTAAGCGAAATAGAAATAATGTTTCCATGTGCCAATAGTAAACTGCATGTATCAGTAAATATGTTTTGTCGTTATAGACAAATTGACTTATTATACTTTATGTATATAATAAAAATAATGTTTTCCATTATCAATTTCTAATTGTTGTTTTTCATAAAATCATTTACAGTTTAAATAATCAAGGATCAAACATCTTCAGTCGTTAGTCCGGCCGATACAGACACAATATAACTAAATAAAAAATGAAATGTTAATAATAAATTGTTATATGTAAACTTTTTGGAAATTTCATCCTCAATAATACGGTTAGACATAGTCTCGTTTAATTAGGTATCCCTTCGCTTCAAGCGCCTTCGGCAGCCGGCGCTACGCTCAGAAATGTAAAGCAAAGGGCAGTAGCCCAGGGCCATGAAACCCATTCTGTTTCACCAAAAGCTGGAGCATGTTCCAACTACCATTAGATTTTGCCCAGTGACCAATTTAACTAAGCCCTGGTGCCGTTTTGTAGTAAATCTGTAAGATAACGTTTTAAAAATTTAAAAGATCTCAGGAGGCCTGCGCAATGGATGGCATCCCGAGGTGTACACCAGGGTTCCTTTTTTATGTAAACCTATATCAAATTAATGTTCAACTTCGTAAAACGATATCATATTCTCAAACGTATACATTTCTGCAAATTATAACATGTGTAGCTTAAAGTCTTGGGAATATTTTGACAGAGTCTTGAAATAAAAAAAAATAACTAAATTTGGAAACCTATTTTAACCTACTTTCGGTTCTTGTACAACAACAATGTTTTGCATGATTAAGAATGGAATTTTTGTTTTTAAAACATATCAATGACTACATCAATGATATTTCATATAAAGTTCAAAACAATTTGTATTGTTATTAATTTATAGGGGATTATTTGAATTTTTTTTCCAATTCTCATTCCAATGGCTCCCCCCACGTCCGGTTACTGTACACCTACATATTTTTATCCCCCGCCCAACGAAGTTGGCGGGGTATATACAAATGGGTTCCGTCCGTCCGTCCGTCCGTCCGTACGAATGGTTTCCGGAGCATAACTCTAAAACCAGTAGAGATATTTCCACGAAACTTCATACACACATTGGTCTTATGGTCTAGTAGTGCCTTTTGCTATTTTTAGGTTTTCATTTTTTGCACTTTTTCCGTAACCATGGAAACATTGC
The DNA here is from genome assembly GCF_041381155.1 of Argopecten irradians. Lineage (NCBI taxonomy): Eukaryota > Metazoa > Mollusca > Bivalvia > Pectinida > Pectinidae > Argopecten > Argopecten irradians. The sequence goes on along the minus strand of NC_091138.1, from coordinate 6,345,682 downwards.
TGAAAATATCATATTTTTGTACCAGGTTCGTTTCCGGAGCATAACTCTAAAACCAGAAGAGATATTTCCACGAAACTTCATAGACACATTGGTCTTATGGTCTAGTAGTGCCTTTTGCTATTTTAAGGTTTTCACTTTTTGTACTTTTTTTCTGTAACCATGGAAACATTACTGAAAATGGCAGATTTTTGTGTAAGAATCGTTTCCGGAGCACAACTCTAAAACCAGCAGAGATATTTCCATGAAACTTCATAGACACATTGTTCTTATGGTCTAGTAGTGCCTTTTGCTATTTTTAGGTTTTCATTTTTTGCACTTTTTCCGTAACCATGGAAACATTGCTGAAAATATCATATTTTTGTAGCAGGTTCGTTTCCGCAGCATAACTGGAAAACCGGTTGAGATATATGCACGGAACTCCATAGGCACATTAGTCTTATGGTCTAGTAGTGCCTTTTGCTATTTTTTGCACTTTTTCCGTAACCATGGAAACATTGCTGAAAATATCATATTTTTGTACCAGGTTCGTTTCCGCAGCATAACTGGAAAACCGGTTGAGATATATGCACGGAACTCCATAGACACATTGTTCTTATGGTCTAGTAGTGCCTTTTGCTATTTTAAGGTTTTCACTTTTTGTACTTTTTTCTGTAACCATGGAAACATTGCTGAAAATGGCAGATTTTTGTGTAAGAATCGTTTCTGGAGCACAACTCTAAAACCAGCAGAGATATTTCCATGAAACTTCATAGACACATTGTTCTTATGGTGTGTATAGCTGGAATATTGTAACTCAAAAGACTTTTTGACAGAAAATGATGTCGTCTTTAGAGCTACAATTGGTGCCTATTACTGCTAATGGAGCAAAGTAATAATTATGCAAACCATTATAAAACGTTTGTTTGCATTTTTATCGTACTTGTTTGATATCGCTTACCTACTAAGCAATAAAACTGAACCACATAAAATATCAAAACTCTCATCGAGGCATTATTTTTTAACATAATACATATGAAGGTCTTTCTGAAGAGAATTTATACGGCAAGTCCACAAATTGTGAATTTCGCGTCTTGTGAGCGGTACGGTAGATATTAAGAATGGTAGTTATGTTTGTTTTGGACAAAAATAATATGTAAATGCATGTATACGCATAAAATAATTGGAAACCTACAAAAAAGTATAGAAAACTATGCCCGAGTGATTTTCGGAGGCAGTGCTCCACTACGGCACATAGGGACCAATTCGTACCCGGCCGAAAGGTATAGTAGGCCGGGTACGTATATTCGTTTCTAGGTCTAGTAGTGCCTTTTGGTTGCTGAAAATATCATATTTGTGTAGCAGGTTCATTTCCGGAGCATAACTCTAAAACCAGCAGAGATATTTCCAGGAAACTTCATAGACACATTCTGTTTATGGTCTAGTAGTACCTTTTGCTATTTTTAGGTTTTCATTTTTGCACTTTTTCCGTAACCATGGAAACATTACTGAAAGTATATGTAAATGGTAAATGTTACTTTGCAAAACTCCACCCATCTTTGTGTATATAGTCTAATATAAATGTCAAGGCTGTATACCTGATTCAACAATTGCATTGCCGCTCTAGTTGAATTATACTCCATTTTTCTTTAGCTCATTTCCTTTTTTCTGGGTTTTTTCATACACATAAGTCTCCACAATCAAACCTACTTCAGCTTTGCTATCTCCATTGGCGGGGGATCTGAATGACTATGTCCTTGTTACATTTGCAAAAGACTCAACAGTCAGTGACCACAGTGAAAATTTATGAGGTATGGGAAATCGGAAATATCAATGTCAAATCTTACGCATTGGTCAATTTCTGTAAATTGTCAAATATAATACATGTAACATATGACACTATGCTATACGAGCGCTATCCCATGCTTATTTCAGGAAAGAAGTCGTATATATCAAAATAGTGAAAATTACCACTATTGGTACCGCCCCCCAGGCCTCCTGAAAGTCAGCCCATTTGTACAACTGTGAATCTCAACCCCATAAAGATGCTACAAATGTAATATGAAAGCTTTTCAATGTTTAGTTGTAGAGAAGAAGTCGTTTATATGATAAAAGCAAAATTGACCTCTTTTGGCACCTGGATGTTAGTCCACCATTTGTAAAATTTTGAATCCCCACCTAGGATGCTACCATAGCAATTATTAGTGCTCTCTGATGCATGGTTTTCAGAGAAGTTATATAAAAACGTGTATGGAGACAGCAGTTTGATTGAAATACAGATCCTTATTATGTAGTGATAATAAGGACCTGTATTTTAATAAGATTGAATAAAAACAGTCAAATTATTACTCCTTTGGGCCCGCACCTCAGTCCTCTCGGTAGGTTCAGCCAGACCATCTGTACAATTTTAGTCACCACCCAATAAGGATGCTACCAGTAAAATTTGGTTTAATTCCGACTTACGGTTACGAAGAAGTTAATTGTCGGAAGGAGGGATGGACGCTGCGGTATCGCATAATCTCATCCTGGTTCTTCGGACCTAGTGAGCCAACCGTTACAAGAAGTTGCTCAAATATATTCAGCATATTTCACTCATGCCACTTTCAATAAAGAAGTCATTTAATGCAAACGAAAATGTAAACAGTTGTGGTGGGGTAATTAATTAAGAAATTTCAAGATGGCGGACACCAGATTGGCTGTGTGATTTCCCGGTCCTGAGGGATTGTTCTCAAAATTACTATGTGAGTGGTGATATTCTACAAATAACTTCTCGCCCACCAAGAGTACTGAACAATCAATGATTGTGTGCATTTTTGTTACCATTTTATGCATCTTAGCAGTCTAAATAGATCACTTATATATCGAAGCGAGTGATGTGATCTCTCTTGACTCAGCCATTGTGTCATTTACGAACTCGCCCCAAATCCATAATCCGTGCTATTAGGCCAATAGACAATAGTGATTCTGAGAAAAATGGCCTCGTCTTTTGTTGACAAGACTCCTTCGTCCACTAACAAACGAAACCAGCCCGATAGTAACACGCCGAGTCCGGCTTCTAAGCAACCAAGCACAAGACAACGAACATTTAAACCTGTCACACCAACCCCGGGTTCGTCCGACTTCACTCTCCAACTCGGGAAAGGGAAGCAAATTGACATGTCCACTTTAGTCAAATCTACCATGATAAGCCCAGATTTTGCTGAAAGTGTAGCCCCGGCGTTAGCTCCGGCACTGGTTGATGCCCTTACTCCTCTTCTCAAAGAATCCATCAACACTATAGTCCGCGAAGCTTTGGACGAAATGGTAACTCCCCTGCGCCAGACTATAGACACACAAAATAGTAAAATAAACGAGTTGACCCAAGTCAATCTAGAACTTTCAGACAGGTGTTTTCTCTTAGAAGAAACCGTAGGAAACTTACAAACCCAGTTTGAAGAACTCGAACAATATGGTAGAAGGAACTCTCTAAGGTTCCATAACGTTCCCCTGGAAAGGGCGAATACCGCTAACACTGATCCCACTATCGTAGAACTGTGCAAAGGGGTCTTGAAAGTGGAAATATCAGAAGATGACATATTCAGGTCGCATATCATAGGGAAACCAAGAGACAACAAATATCAAATCATCTGCCGATTTAAGAACTGGAAAATTAAAAATAAAATCTACATGGCAAAAACAAACCTTAAAGGTAACCCTCACAAAACGTTTTTAACTGAAGACCTAACCCGAGTTAGACAGGCTATCATGAAAGACTTAGCAGTGTCAAAATCGAGGGGTGCCATCCATTCTTTCTGGTCGAATGATGGACGCATATTTATCAAACATAGCCAGGAAGGAAGGAAGATCTTTTTGAGATCGCGACAGCAGATGCTGGATGAGATCCCATCCCTCATCACAAACGTGGACACTGTCTGAGTGAAAACTACGGCTTTGTGCAAAACAATATTACCTATGATTGACCTCATAAAATTGACACAAGTTTACAGAATTTAACAGCTAATGTATGTGCTAAATTATTATAATATTCATGATTGGCAGCCAGTGAGTATGTATTAGATGTATTTGTACAACATGTAAAATAGTATATGTAAATTGAAAATTAACCGACAATACCATACAATCAAGTACACTGAGTTATCAATAATGCGATAGCAATAATATATCGGCAGGTACAACGATTGCCTTATGTAAATAAAATAAGCCTTGGTATATAAAATAGTTGTATACAATGTATGTCTAAATAGAACATAAGAGCATATATATAAAAAAATGTATATAAGAAAACAAGAATATATGCACATATAGAAATAGTATGATTTCATGTGTGTACATAAGAATATATAGTCATATATGCTGATAGCATGTAGGCAAATAGAAGTATGTGGGGATGTGAATTGATTGCATATATGTAAATAGGAATATATGGGCATATAGAATGATTGCATGTATGCAGATAGGAATATATAGGCATATCTGTTGATTACATGTATGTAAATAGAAATATATGAGCATATGTATTGATTGCATATATTTGAATAGGAATATATGGGCATAAAAATTATTGCATGCATACAGATAGGTATATATGGACATATATGTTGATTGCATATATGTAAATATAAAAAAAAAAAATAATAAAAAATGGGCATATATATTGATTGAATAAGTGTAAACACGAATATATGGACATATAGAATGATTGCATATATGTAAATAGTAATATATGGGTTATATAATTGATTGCATAAGTGTAGGCAAGAATGTATGGCAAATAGAACTATTGCATTCAAGTAAATAGGAGTATATGGGCAAATTATATTGATTGCATATATGTATATAGAATATATGGGCATATACATTTATTCTGTATATGTTGATTGCATGTATGTAAATATAAAAATATGGGCATATATTGATTAAATAAGTGTAAATTTTTAATTTATAGACATATATAATAATTGCATATATGTAAATAGAAATATATGAGCATGTATATCGATTGCATTTATTTATATATAGTAATATATAAAAATGATTGCATATGTGTAAATTGAAATATATAAGGGTTTATGTATTGATTGCATAAGCGTAAATGGAAATACACGTGTATATAGAATAATTATATATATGTAAAAAAGAATATATGGCAACAAATTATTTTAAGTAAATGTGGTAAAAGTAAAGATAATTAACATGCGTGTGGTCATAACGTGTAACTGCAAGATGATAAGATGATTGATCACCTATATGACATTTTTTACTCATTATATATAAAACAAACCTTTTTTTATTTTTTTGTTGCTATCTAACAATCATCACTTTATGTCCTTTCAATGTTTAGCTAACTGGTTCATACTTATTCAACCTTTAGTGAATTACTCTGTGAATGACTTGTGTGCTAAATATATTAGTAATCTTGTATACAATGTATGTCTAAATAGAATATAAGAGCATATAAAAAAATGTATATAAGAAAACAAGAATATATTGCACATATAGTAATAGTATGATTGCATGTGTGTAAATAAGAATATATAGTCATATATGCTGATAGCATGTAGGCAAATAGAAAGTATGTGGGGATGTGAATTGATTGCATATATGTAAATAGTAATATATGGCATAGATATTGATTACATAAGTGTAGGCAAGAATGTAATGGGCAAATAGAACTATTGCACTCAAGTAAATAGGGAGTATATGTAGATAGGAATATATGGGCATATACAGTTTATTTCTGTATATGTTGATTGCATGTATGCAAATATAAAAAAAATATGGGCATATATATTGATTGAACAAGTGTAAATTTTAATATATGGACATATATAATGAGTGCATACATGTAAATAGAAATATATGAACATGTACATCGATTGCATATATTTAAATAGTAATATATAGAATGATTGCATATGCGTAAATGGAAATATATGGGTATATGTATTGATTGCATACGCGTAAATGGAATGCACGTGTATATAGAATATTTGTATATATGTAAAAAGAATATATGGCAATAAATTACTATAAGTAAATGTGGTAAAAGTAAAGATAATTAACACGATGTGGTCATAACGTGGAACTGCAACATGATAAGATGATTGAACACCTATATGACGTTTTTTATACATTATATATAAAACAAACAATCATCACTTTTATGTCTTTTTCAATGATTAGCCAACTGCATGGTACATACTTATTCAACCTATGGTGAAGTACTCTGTGAATGACTTGTGTATTAATATGTTAGTAATTTTTACTCTTATACACATTTTGGACACATGTACAATATTATGGGGCATTTACTTTATCATCATTCATTTTTTTTTCTTATTAGATTAAGTAATTTTTGAAAAACATCCCTTGGAATTGAAACCTAGATTTACGCCATGTTAGCATTCTCCATGCTGATCATCTCTGTTACTAAACATCTTATACGCCTTCTATTGTTTCTTACATGCACCCCTCCTGTACCTCTATCCTGTATGACCTTTGAACTATCTGACCTTTCTATATTTGTTTACGTGCACATGTGCCCGGTGTATAAGCCCGACTGCCACCCGAAAGCTTTGGTTGTTTTTGATGATAATGGGTAATGATATAAGAATCATATAGGGCGGCAGTCGGTTGCTTCTACAATCGCACACATGGCATTACTATTACAAAATGTTTCGTCTATATCAATATTCAATATCTTTTAAATAATTGTAGGCTGAGTGTTATGTATGCACATTCGCAACTTCTGTATATTACATGGATTATTCTGTCGTGTATAATAAAAAAAATACTAACTTCCTACTAATCCTACAGTTACTACTCCTCTCCTGTAATGATGTCCATCCTAATCCTGGCCCTGACGATCGTGATAACCTTTCTATATTTCATCTAAACATTCGCAGTCTAAGAAACAAACTTTCCTCTTTAGAACAGTTAGCCAGCGACTATGATATCATATGTACAACAGAGACTCACCTCGACATTTCGGTAGCAGACGACGATATTCTCCTAGACGACTTTGACTTGTATCGTAAAGACCGTGGTGCTCCGGGTGGGGGGATAAATGTTTACACTTCCAGTCTCTTATCAACCTGTCGTAGACCGGACCTTGAATTCCATGTAGGTGAAGTAGTTTGGGTAGAAATTAAGCTTCCCCACCATAAACTTTTGTTATGTACCACGTATAGACCTCCAAACTGTATACCCTCCTATTGGAACCATTTGCAGCACTCCTTAGAAACAGCGTTTAGGCGAAACCTCATATATCACTGTTGTAGGTGACATAAATGTTGACCTCTTGACCGTAGACAATAACCACAAACTTACTGACATAATGAACACATTCCATCTTACTAACGTAATCGACAAACCAACTAGGACTTCGCGGACACGTGCGTCGCTCCTCGACCCAATACTCCTTTCGGACACGTGCTCGTATGTTTTTGCTGACACGATTGAAGTAGACCGTGACATCTCGGATCATGACGCGACCCTAGTAAACCTGACTATTGAGACGGATATTGTTAGAAAGTACCAAAGAAAAATATTATGTTACTCTGATGCCAATTATGAACTTTTTAATAACCTACTTGACTCTACAGACTGGACAGATTTTTTTTTCACGGTCGCGCTCTCCTGACGACATGTGTGACCATTTTACAAAACATTTTTTAGAACTCGCTGACCAATGTATCCCGACAAAAACAATTACTATAAGACCGACTGACAAGCCATGGTTTAGTACAGACTTACGACGTGAAATAAGGAAAAGAGACCGCTTTCTTAAGACATTTAAGACTAACCGCACCGACAATAATTATAATAGATTTAGACGCCAACGCAATCACGTAAATAACTTAAAGAAACGGACTAAAGACCTATATTATGCGAATATTAACGGTTTATTAGACACTTTCACTGACTCCAACCCAAAAAAATTCTGGAAAACTGTTCGTAACCTTATAAAGACATCTGACAAGACAAACTCATTACCACCACTTACGAATCCTATGACAGGTGACACAGAAACGTCTGACGATAGGAAATCTAACATATTAAACGATTATTTTGTATCTATTTCAACAATTGACGACACTGACGTAGACGTACCAACTGCTGACCGAAGGACGGACTCCTCGTTAACAGACATTCATTTCACAACTGACGACATAACTGACATTTTAAAATCTCTTAATATTAATAAAGCAATAGGGCCTGATACTATTAGTAACAACATGTTAAAAAACACTGCTCAGTCGGTCTCTATCCCTTTATCTCTCATTTTTCGGTCATCGTTAGACAATGGAATTTTCCCACGAGCTTGGAAACATGCCCTGGTAATGCCCTGTTATAAAAAATGGTGATAAATCTAAACCTTCTAATTACCGCCCTATATCTCTACTCAGCACAGTTGGTAAAGTTTTTGAGAAGTTAGTAACCAAATATTTGAATAACTATTTAATTGAAAATTCTCTTATCTATAGATATCAATCAGGTTTTCAGCCAGGCCACTCCACTGTACATCAACTCATAGAAATTTTTAACCATATTTGTGAAAATCTAGAAAAAAAACATCCAACATGTCTGATTTTTTGTGATATATCAAAGGCCTTTGATAGAGTATGGCATAAGGGGCTGGAAGTGAAACTAATGAGTTACGGTATTACTGGTATGTTATTAGACTGGTTAGTTGACTATATTACTGACAGACGACAACAGGTTTTCGTAGGAAACAGCAGATCTTCTGTAAAGAAAACTAATGCAGGAGTGCCACAAGGCTCAGTCCTCGGTCCTTTACTATTCATATTGTATATTAATGATATAACCGATAATCTTGATTGTATTTCAAAACTATTTGCTGATGATACTTCACTACTTTGTTCAGATGAATCTCCTTTAGTCATCGAAAATAAAATTAATAACGATCTTTCTTCTATCCAAACTTGGGCGAATAAATGGTTAGTTAAATTTAATCCATCCAAAACAGAAGCTCTGCTGATTTCTAATGTTGAATTAGAACATGTTATTGACATCAACTTTAATAACGTAAGTGTAGACTTTGTTGACCAACATAAACACCTCGGTGTATTTATTGATTCAAACTGTAAATGGAGCTACCACATAAATCATATATCTAAACAAGCTTCAAAACTAGTTGGTATCTTAAGAAAATTAAAGTATATTTTAAACCGTAATACACTGAGCAAGATATATAGAACATATATACTACCAACTTTAGAGTATTGCTGTGAATTATGGGATGGGTGTAGTGTTGCTGATGCTGACAAATTAGAGAAAATTCAACTAGAAGCTGCCAGGATAGTGACAGGACTACCTTCATATACTAGTAAGCAATCTCTTTATTCCGAAACGGGCTGGGAAACCTTATCTGACCGCAGATCTAGACGTAAAATTAACTTATTTTTCAAAGTACATAATGGACTAACACCCTCTTATCTTTCTACTCTACTCCCTCCTTTAAATTCAGAAAACACTAGATTCAGACTAAGAGATTCCGAAAATTACACCTTACCCAATAACCGTCTAGAAACAACAAATTTGTCTTTCTTTCCATCAACTATAAGGCTCTGGAACAATTTAGATATTAATATTAGACATACAAACAGATTTAGCATTTTTAGAGATACCATCCGTAAAAAACATAATTCATGTCCATCCTATCTATTTCTCCTTGGTGACCGGAAAACTAATATCTTGCATTGCAGATTAAGAAATAAATCAAGTATACTAAAATATGACCTGTTCAAAGTAAATCTTTCTGACGACCAAAGCTGTGCATGTGGATTTGAACGTGAAGACACATATCATTAATTTTTTTTAATTGTAACTTATATGCTCGGCAACGTATAGAGCTTTACAGAAATTTAAACGATTATATACCACTCAGCCTACAAACCTTGTTGTTCGGTGATTCTAACTTAACATATAACGAAAATGAATTTATTATTAATGAAACTCAAAAATACATTCTTGATACAAAAAGATTTTAATCTCTCTCTCTCTCTCTCTCTCTCTCGTCATTCTCTCTCTCTCTCTCTCTCCCCCCCCCCCCCCCCCTCTCTCTCTCTCTCTCTTTTTCTCTCTCTCTATCCGTCATGGAGTTTGTATGAAAAAATGGAAATGTACTTTGTATGTTTAAAACTACTACGTTAATTCTATATTTATATTGATTTTGAGTATGATGAAATTTCGTTTCTGAAAAATATTTTAGTCTGCCATCTTCAAATGTTGATTATGTATATATGTAATATTGTTGGAGAGGGCTTGATATAAGTTGAGTATTAAAGTTTCTTCAAACAATGACATTGTGTACTCCTAACGCGTACTATGGACTTCCGGTTGCTTAAAATAATGTATATACAGTCATTTCATTAATGTTGAAATCCTTTTCCGTTGTTAGGGGAACAGGAGATATATATATATATACATAATGTTACTTAATCTCATAGTAATGAGATACCGACACATATATAAGTGCCAGACACTGATAAAAACACTGATTAAAAAGTTTCCATGGATTTAGAATATCACAGGGTTTGCTGTCCATTCCTGTGAGTAATTTATTCACCCGATTTATACAATTTTGTCAGAAAGATGGTTGAAATTTTGCTGGGTGGTTTTTCCAGTACTTATTGAGTCTTGACTTGAAGGTGTTAAGAGATGGTGAACACACCACTTCCTCTGGTAGAGAATTCCAGATGTTGATAACTCTGTTGCTGAAGAAGTTGCCTGATTTTCCCAGTCTGAATTGCCTTTTATATAGTTTTCTGGAGTGCCCCCTTGTTGAAGTTCGTCCAATTTCATCGAATAGTGACTCAACGTTCAGTATGTCCAAATGATTTAGAATTTTGTAGGTTTGGATGATATCTGCGCGCTCTCTACGATATTGAAGTGTTGGTAGACTTAGACTCTTTAAGCGATCTTGGTAGGATAGATGCTTTAAACACGGTATCCTTTTTGTTGCTCGTCTTTGTACATTTTCAATGACGGTCATGTCTCTGACCAGGTGTGGTGAGGATACTGGTGTTGCGTATTCCACAATTGGACGAATAAGTGATTTATACAGTGCCAGGAACATTTGAGGGCTCATATATGAGAATGATCTAAACATTAGACCGATGATTTTGTTGGCCTTTGAGCTTGACGAGTTGGCATGAATTGAGAACTGCAGGTTTTGGTCAATGTTCACTCCTAAGTCCTTTTCCGACTCTACTTTTTGTACTGGTGTTGCGATGCCATCTTGACTAATAGTATAAACATGGTTTCCTTGAGATCTGCCTATCTCCAGGTATTTACATTTGGATGTATTAAGTTTCATTAGCCAGGTCTGTGTCCATTTACACATTTGGTCTATGTTGTGCTGCAGGTTTTGTCTATCATCCATATTGTTGATTTTAGAGTATAACTTTGTGTCGTCAGCAAAAAGTTTAATTGTACAGTTTAGCATGTCTGGCATGTCATTGACATAGATCAAGAAGAGGATTGGTCCTAGTACACTCCCCTGCGGTACTCCACTTGTAACTGGATGAGGTTCTGATGTTGCTCCATTTACCGTTACTCGTTGTGTCATGTTGTCGAGAAAGGCTTTGATCCATCCCAACAGTTTACCGTTGATTCCGTACTGTTTTAATTTATGGAGGAGGAATTTGTGCGAGACTTTGTCGAAAGCCTTGCTAAAGTCCAGGTAAATGACATCAACACTTTTTCCTGAATCTATGCTTCTGGTCCAGTTTTCCATGGATTCTAGAACTGAGTGACACACGATTTTCCAGATCTGAAGCCATGTTGATGAGGAGTAAATAGGTTGTTGATATCCATATAAGCTACAATTTCATCCCTCACTATCCGTTGCATGATTTTTGATGGGACTGATGTTAAGCTAATTGGTCTGTAATTGCTAGGATCGTTTTTTGCTCCCTTTTTGAATAATGGAGTGACTATGGCTTCTTTCCATGCTGATGGTAATTTACAGTTTTGTAGGGACTTTTTAAAAATAATTTTCAAAGGTCCTTTTAGTTCTTCTGCTGCTTCGGTTATAAACTTTGGGTGAATGTTGTCAGGGCCAGGAGACTTGTTTGGGTTAATATTCTTAATGGCTTTTAGTACCTTTTCTTCTGTAATGTCTATGTTGACTATGTCGTCTTGTTGATGTCTTCGGGGAAAGGGAGGTAATTCGGCATCTTGGTCTTTGACAAATACACTTGCAAAGTAGTTGTTTAATGTATCAGCTGTTTCCTTGTTATTGGTTGATAGTTCGCCATTTGGTTTTTTTATTTCTCCTATGGTTGATTTAACTCTGGATTTGGATTTGACATGAGACCAGAATAGTTTTGGGTTTGTTTTGATCTTCCCGGCAAGGTCCTTTTCGTAGTTGTATTTCGAGGATCGAATTTGTTTTGTAGCAATGTTTCTGGCAGATTTGTAAAGTATGAAGTTATCTTCTGTCTTACAATGTAAGTATTTAATCCAGCAACGGTTTTTAGCTCGGATGGCTGACTTGGCCTCGTGACTCAATTCACGGTTTTGAGGTTTGTTGGTGTTTCTCCCCTTACTCACTGGTATAAATTTCTCTATAATGTAGTTAAAATGAACAGTAAGGGAATTCCAAGCTACATCAACATCTTGGATTGAGTCTAAGCGATTACAGTCTATCTTGGCTAGGTTACTTTTTATCTCTGTGTACTGACCCTTGAAGAAATTTCGATGAGTTGAAGTTTGGTTCTCTAGAGGTGTTTCCTTGTAACAGTAAAGTCTAAACTGAAGACTTAGATGGTCACTTTTCCCCAGTCCTGATTCATAGGATATGTCTCGTATCATTTCTTCTTCGTTGGTAAAAATGAGGTCTAAAGTAGATGGAGTCTGATTTACTCGGTAACGTGTTGGACTAGTTACGTGTTGGATCAGGAAATTGTCACGTGTTGCTTCTAGGAATTTTGTTGCTGGGTTATTTAGGCCTGACAGTGATATCTGGTTTTTCCAATCAATCTCCTTGTAATTAAAGTCACCGAGTAGCAATATGTGTGAATAGCATTTTGTGTTTCCCAGACTGTCTATCAACTCGTTCAGATGTTTATTGTTGTCCTCTGGGCTGTTTGGGCTTCTATACACACAGCATATCAAAAGTTCATCTTTTTCGTTGAGTTTTACAGAGATTGTAGTATATTCTTGAAAAGGTATGTGCTGATCAGTTTTTTCAGCATTCAGTGTATCTCTGGTGTAGATTACTACTCCTCTGTGACTGACTGTTGAGATATTAGTTGTGTAGTTTCTCAGATGGTAGGAATCCTCGTCGAGATGAAGGCTTGTATGTTTTGGAAAAATTTCAGTTAAACAGATGATATCTGGCTTGTCATTTTCAATAATTTCTAATAGCTCCAATTTTTTGTCTGATGATAAGGTGTCAACATTTGAATAGAAGATTTTGATGTATTGCCTGTTGATTCTGATGGAAGTGTCTTGATTTGGTAAGGCGTTAAAATAGTTAAAACCTGAATCCTATGTTCTATCCACCACAGGTGATGTAGGTTGTTCTGTTGAGGGACTACACGATAGACGTGAATCAGAGTAGATTATGGTAGAGTCTTCGTTGTTTGTGTCGTCCATAATGGTATTGTAGTGGTATGCACTGTTATTCTGCATGCTTGATGCACTTTCATTTATTATTGGACTCAATGGGAGTTGCATCTGTTGTTTTGCTTTTTGCTGGGTTACCCTAGGTTGTTGCCGTTCCATATTTGGACTGGTGATACTCTGTGGATTTGCCCGTGGGGCATCTATGTTTGAGACTTGGGGAGTTCGGCCAGGATTATTGGCAGGCATTTTCAGCGAACTTGAGTCGGAGCATTCCCCAAACATCAGGTTACTACTGAATGTCCTGCCAAAATTTTCTACGTGAGGAACGATATGGCCCGAGTCGGAGCATTCCCCAAACATCGGGTTACATCTCGTCCTACGTAGAGCTGATTCTGTTGTATCTTCTTTTACTGAAGTTTGGTCACCCCGGTCTTGTAGTGCTTTTTTATCTTTTCTTTCCCTCCTTTGTTCTTGTGTTAGGTCTCGTGTTAAGATTACGCGGATTAGATTTTCTGGTACGGAGTCTTTTATTTGGCGTGCCTTCTCAAGCAGTGATTTTCTCTGTTTTTTGTGTTCTAGGACAGCAACAAGTGGTCTGTTTTGTCCCTGTTTTCTTTTTCCCATCCGAAACTGGGCAACAATAGCGAGGTCGTCTGTTCCTAGTGATGAGGCAATAGTCTGTATTGTTCTTTCATCTTTCCGTTTGTTGTCCAGTGGGTCTTGACTGGTTTGCTCTGGAACGTTAAATAGGATGATGTTATTACTTTTGTTTTTCCTGTCCTCAAGTTCCTTATGCCTGGCATCTACCAAAGAAGTTACATTTGTTGCTAGGGTTGTCTGGATGTCGTGCTTGGCCTTGGTGATTTCGTTATGTACCAGCTGCGGAGTTTCTACTTCCAGTTTATTTACTCTCACGTCTATTTCTTTTAAACGTTTTTCGTTGGTAATCATCAATTTCCTCATTGAGTCATCAATGTTTTGTAATGTTGGTTGAATTCTTTTACAAGACTTACAGTGGTATGAAGTACCTACTGTTTTATTACCTGCTAGGTGAGTGTAAACTTCTTTAGGGATTCCAGTACAGACTTGACAGAAAAATAGACCACAACAATCACATTCAATATGGTTTGTGTCATTTCTCAGTTGTATGTCACACTTTCCACAATACTTTGATCCTGAGTAATCTCTTCTTCTCTTGTTGATATTAGATAGGTTATCATCTTCACCACTACTGTACTCCATTTTGATAGTATTTACAAACTGTGTGTTGTGGGAATGAAATCAGAGTAGTTAGTTCGTAACAGTTTAATGCGTTCATACACAGTGAGTTTTCACCAGTGTTACTATCAACCTCCTTAGCCAATGTTTAGCTAACATATCACCTGGGTGAACTCCATCTTTAAGTAGGTTGTATGAGATTTTCTTAGATGTATTGTTCCTGTTGTGTTTTCGAGATGTACACATATCTTCAGGGAATTTAGGGGCATGAATTCCGAGTGACCTGTTTAGGTCTCGAATGATGTTGTTGAGTTCATCAATAGTCCCTTCTAGTTTTTTTGTATTACTTTTGAATACTTCGCTGGCGTTGTGACCTTTCAGACGATTCCAAATTTCGATCGAATAATAGGGGCACTCCAGAAACACTATATGAAGGTTGTTTCCATAACGCTGACCGATTTGTGTTAACCTTTCGTATTGTTCAACGATGGATTGAGGTGTGACTCTGTCGTTTATGTCGATAAACCGATCAACTTTCCTTGTCAAATCACAAGTCCCTGTCCATATGGCCAATAAAATGGATCCATATCTTCTAATCCAGGAGTCTATATTTTCAATCACAAAATTGATGATGTATCGCGAACCTTTCCCTGGTTTTATGTACCAAACTATGTAGTTTCTCTCATCGCTGGAGGCCTGCTCACGTAATTGTCTCCCTTTACTGTCCGATACAATAATCAATTTACGTGATGTGCTCCCCAAATCTATAAGATCTCGTTCAGTTCTTTCCAGATATTTGGATAGTCTTTGAACACTCATTTATAAACAGTGTAGTTAGCTACATATACTCACAAAGTATTGGTATCCTCACTGACTTTTCGCCATATCAAAAACGGTGAGTAGATCGCACCTCCAACGTCCAACACATACTTACACATTTAACGCTTAAGCGTATCAGTTAAGTTACATTTTGCTAACCGAATAGCTTCAGCATGACATGCCTGATAGTTCTGTTAACTATTTAACCTATTTTCCGAAGATTTCTCACTAAAAATTTCCAATTTTCAACAGTGTTCCTTCCTCGAATTTTCATTTCCACCCGCCATTGATGCGCGCGCAACCGGAAGCCCAAGATATCCATGTACTAAATAAGAATTATTTTGGCATCATAGATATTAGCTTATTTTTTGTGCCATATTTTTTGAGAAATCAATCTTACTTGAAGACATATATATATTGCAATTTTACCAGTATTTTACTATAGATAAAGAAGGAAATGGCAATGTCATCAAACATTATTTGAATATGTGTATGTTTACAAATAAAAGACTTATTATAGTTTTAATCACTTTTCAAATAAGTTTCTGTTATTTTAGTTGTAGAATGGTTTTCTCTCGTACCTGTGGTTGGAACAGTATCTTTGCTTGTGTATGTGACAACACAAGCATTTAAACCCAAACCTCCACCAAAGAAACATCCGGTGAACTTAAAGATTCAAAAAGAGACACCTAAAGTGGTGAATTTGGTGGACATGGAAGATCTCGCTGACAAAGTCACCTACTGTAGATGTTGGCGTTCAAAGAAGGTATTTTTCCCAGCACAGAAGAATTATTTAAGATAGCATTTCCTTTAGATGTCATATTATTATTCAGGCTTAAATTGAATAGTCGGGCACAGGAAGGCTAAATACTGTAAAAATGGTGTTGATTAGCCAGTATAGTTTCTTATGAAATAGAAAAATAGAATTTCCTGTCAAATCTCTCTTCATACAAAGAAATAAATCAATGTTATAGGAATCCTAAAACTTCCTCCCGGCTGGCTATGTCCGTGTTGACATTTCCATGCAGCCTTGCTCTCAAAGAGTTAGGCAAATTTTATTTTTAGCACTGTGCTTATATTAATTTACACAGGGCTTTTCCCATAATTTCAATAGTCTAAACTGGACAACCTTAGCAGAAATTGTGATTGACCGTCACTTTGATATGTAAGGACATTTGGAAGGACAATGAAAAAATGTACCAAATTGAATATCAATACTGGATATAATTTTTACTTCAAAAAAATGTCTATGAAATTTTACCTTTTTATGACCATAGATATGTTATATATATGGCTATATATATTGATATGTTATATATATGGCTTTATATATCGATATGTTATATGGCTGTATATCGATATGTTATATATATGGCTGTATATCGATATGTTATATATGACTGTATGTATATCGATATGTTATATATATGGCTGTACATCGATATGTTATATATATGGCCGTATATCGATACAGTATGTTATATATGACTGTATGTATATCGATATGTTATATGACTGTATATCGATATGTTATATATATATGGCTGTACATTGATATGTTATATGGCTGTATATCGATATGTTATATATGGCTGTACATCGATATGTTATATATATGGCTGTACATCGATATGTTATATATATGACTGTATATCGATATGTTATATATATATATGGCTGTACATCAATATGTTATATATATGGCTGTACATCGATATGTTATATATATGGCTGTACATCGATATGTTATGTATATGACTGTATATCGATATGTTATATATATATATATGGCTGTACATCGATATGTTATATATATGGCTGTACATCGATATGTTATATATATGGCTTTATATATCGATATGTTATATGGCTGTATATCGATATGTTATATATATGGCTGTATATTGATATGTTATATATGACTGTATGTATATCGATATGTTATATGACTGTATATCGATATGTTATATGTATATGGCTGTACATCGATATATTATATATATGGCTGTACATCGATATGTTATATATATGGCTGTACATCGATATGTTATATATATGGCTGTATATCGATATGTTATATATATGACTGTATATCGATATGTTATATATATATGACTGTACATCGATATGTTATATATATGACTGTATATAGATATGTTATATATATATGGCTGTACATTGATATGTTATATGGCTGTATATCGATATGTTATATATATGACTGTATATAGATATGTTATATATATATGGCTGTACATTGATATGTTATATATATGGCTGTATATCGATATGTTATATATATATGGCTGTACATCGATATGTTATATATATGGCTGTATATCGATATGTTATATATATGACTGTATATCGATATGTTATATATATGGCTGTACATCGATATGTTATATATATGACTGTATATCGATATGTTATATATATATGACTGGACATCGATATGTTATATATATGGCTAAATATCGATATCACCATGCTGTAATATCTGTCTACTTTTAGTTCCCTCTTTGTGACGGAAGCCACAACAAGCACAACGAAGAGACCGGTGACAATGTAGGGCCCCTTGTGTTGCGGAGGAAAGCTGCAGCGTAAATGGGATCATTATATCAAAGTGTTGCTGAATTGTTGCCTTTCGAAATGAACATTAACATAAGTTACAATCGTGTGAATGTGTGTGAATCGAATGACATCTGAATATATGACAGAAACTGTCTTTTGTTAATCTTAGGGATTTTTATATTGGTGGATCAGGTTTATCTGTGTTTGGTTAAATATTCCAAATGTTTGTTAATAACTTATATCTCAAGTGCTATCCAACATGTATGATGAAATTTTACATCTCTTCTAAAACTTGTAATGTCTAGTTTTTGTTGTTGATGCTAACCTTATTCCAAAGCAACAAAATTTCATGTCTGTTGAGTTTAAGTTTTCCTTTGATGTCTGTTTTTGGGTCCCCTTAATATATGTTTTGATTGTAATGATCAAATTGTTTTTAGAAATCAAACCAATTTGTAATTAATTTTGTTAACGTTATCTGTAGCATAAAGGACAAGATCAACAGGGTATCATGTACATGTATATGTTTTATTTAACCAATCATTGGCTCAAAAACCCTCTTGGAATAAATCATGAGGCAGTGGTTATTTTCTTGATTGACAAATTTAATGGTTATATTTTTTAACTTTCAAGAAAAAAAAAAAAAGAAAAAAAAAGAATCATGTAGCTAATGAAAAATAATTTTCATATCAAAATACTATGTGAAGAAATTTGAATGAAGAAATTGTGAAGTTATGTTTATTATATCTGCAGATATTTTTGTTTTTGAGATTTTAGATTGAGCCTTCCTTGATATACATGTTGCAGACTTGAACCAAACCAGATTTCAGTGCTGTTTCTGGTATAACCATGAGAGAAATTGACATTTTCACATCATTATAGATTGATGTTATCTATTATTAAATATTCAGGATTATATAAGTACATTTATATACATAATATCCATTTCATGATGTATGGCATGGGTTACTTTATTTACAAACATACTAAGGTATCATAATTAGATAAATAAATGTGATGTAAATTCATATAGAGTATATGATCTGTAAACATAAGGCATAATCTGTTAACAGGGTGAGCCATCAGTTAGTTTGTAATAGACACTCTAGGTACATATATGTATGAAGATTTTCAATATCCTTTTGAATACTGATGACTTGCCAAAATTGGAATCACTTAGCAGCTGATACAGACAGAATACTCACGTGGAAGATAGATCATTAAGGTTGTTAGCTTTCAATAAACAAGGCTAGAATGTACAGATAGTGATGATGGCATTTTTTACATTTACCAAAACAATTTGTGATTGAATACATGCATGTACTGAGTAATTTGTCAACATATCTTACATGAAGTATTTTGTTTTTGAGTAGACCATATATTTTGAAAAGTGAAAAAAATATTGTTTCCTTCCTAATTTGAATGCCTTTGCACTTCTGTATCATGATAGTCAAGACATTTCGTAAATTGACACAAACATAGTTTTTGAAATAACACTTATCTCTACAAGTACATGTAAAGATAGAAAAAGATTTCTGTTAAGGCATGTTTTTGAAATGGTCGTTATTTTGTTTGTTGAGACAGGTTGGTGTTTAAAGTGCTTCATTACTAATAAAATGTTGCCCATACACATGCTGAATCTGGTTATGTTTCAAGGGTGTAAGAGTTGTTCCCCTTCCCACACTCCCAATAACATCGGACGTTGTTTTCTCCAAAAAACTCTGTGCTTACCGCTATTAAAAGGCCCACGTCCTTTCCGGAGCAAAACAGGAGTTTCTTAAAAACATTAATAACACCAGAAAATATATGCCGGTGGCATAAGGTGAGGTTACAACACAAAACATGTGCAAGATTTCCAGTGTATATATGAAAACAGTGGAGATTCATTTCTCTGTTTTTCCGTCTGGTGCAGTGACAGTCAACTACCGCGCGGTATTTAGGACGACGGCGGGAAACAAGACGACCAGTGTTATGAAAATGAAAAAAATATTTATTTTAATCAAATTGTTCAGAAGGTGATGATAAGGGTAGTATTCGGTAAGCTAACAACTTTTGCGACTCTACAACAAAATTATCGAAATCTCGTTTTTCATTCCCATTTAAACAAAAAATAAAAGTCGTTTCGGAAAGTTAGTGGGGCTGTAACAACACAACTCACAAATAAATTGCAAAGACTCGACCACACCGAAAATTCAATAGCCTTTTACAATACACAAAGCCACATCATCCTTCAAACATTTCTTACTTATTACATAAAATGCACACGAATAACTTAAAAAAATGTTTTAAAAAATTTCTGTAAACTCACGTGTGAACCGGTCCACGTGGTTTCGCAGAATGAAATAAGCACGTGCCTCGTACTGGTCACGGTGTACCTACACGCCACTCGGTAAAACTCGTTACTTTCCGTAACCGACAGTGCATGCCACGTGGCGGTTGTCCGCTATATAGGAGAGAACAATTTCAGGTTAGTTCATTACATTCAAACGGATGAAATTCTATTTCTTATCAGCATCCTATAGCGTATGAAGTAACAAAGCAAAGAAATGAGTTATGAATTAAGATGTCAAATACGTTGGTCAGTGTCACTAAAATTGACCCAATCCCGAACATTTGGGGTCCCGTTTCACAAACATTCTTCTTTCTATATCTCCAGGCCTTCTTAGCAAAGAAGTTATAGTGTGCGGAAAGAAAGACCATTGCTGAAAGTGTGAGTAGAAGTAAATATTTGCCTGTAATTTTGATTGTTTGCTTTGCGTGTGTTACTGATGAGAAGGACGAGAGTGTTGACGGTAGGAACTGCTAAGTGACACTGAATGATTTTGTAGAAAACTTCTAGGCGGGATTTTAAACGTCTTTGCGATAGTAGTGGCCAGTTGAGTGTATTTATCATGTCTGTTACACTGTCAGTTTTTTCGATAGTTGATAATGACATACTTGCTGCTCGTCTTTGAACTTTTTCTACAAGTGTTTGTTAAAGGCCCACTACCTTTCCAGAGCAAAATATGAAGGTTTCTTAAAAACATTAATAACATCAGAAAATATATACCGATGGCCTAAGATGAGGTTACAACACCAAACATGTGCAAGATTTCCTGCGTAATATATGATAACAGTGGAGAGTAATTTCGCTGTTTTGCCGTCTGACGCAATGATACTCAACTACCGCGCGGTATTTAGGACGACGGCGGGAAACATAAGACGACCCGCGTTATGAAAATTAACATTTAAATTTATTTTAATCAAATTGTTCAGAAGGTGGTGATACATGTAGTATTGACAGTAAGTTAATAACTTTTGCGACTCTTCAAAATTACCGATCTAGTTTTACATTCCCAATTTGAAAATTAAAAGCCGTTTCGGAAAGGTAGTGGGCCTTTAATATGTTTTGTTGTGTGGGGGGTCCCATACACAACTAACGTACTTTTGGGTCTTACCAGAGCAAAATTCATTGACTTTAGGCAGGGATACT
Source organism: Argopecten irradians (assembly GCF_041381155.1). Lineage (NCBI taxonomy): Eukaryota > Metazoa > Mollusca > Bivalvia > Pectinida > Pectinidae > Argopecten > Argopecten irradians. The sequence goes on along the minus strand of NC_091138.1, from coordinate 6,324,030 downwards.
TAGAATTATCCAAATGTAAGCCTATAGAACGAATAAACACGTGTACGATAACCGATCGATGCTTTCCGGCCGGGTACGAAATGGTTGCTACATGTATTGTATGTGTGCTAGTGGAGTATTGCGTAATGGAGCACTCTGGCAAAATTCTCAACGATTCTTACAGATGCATCCATGTAAATATTGTTTTTGCTAAAACAAACATAACAATCGTTGATAATACTCTATTTTACCTCTCAAAAGACGTCAATTTTACAATCAGTAGAATTGCTGTACATTTCCATTAAAAGCAAATAATATTTGACTGACTTCGAACTTTTAATAGGAAACTGACTAAATAACATGCATACACAGGTGTAAATGACCATTTTCATTGTTTTACTTTGCTCCACTAACAGTAAGAGGCACCAATTGTAACTCTTAAGATGGCCCCATTGGTCTACAAGTTTTTTGAGCTACAATTATTACACTAGAAAGCCTAATCAAGATACCATAACATGATAACTTTTCCTCGACTTCTGTGTTCTTTCAGTTTCAATTTAAAGGAAATGTTTCGGAAACTGGTCCCAGATTACAACTTGTAAAACAGTCGATACAGGCTAGGATTTGTATGTGGGATAAGAAGATCGACTGACATATCACTGTTACTAAAAGAAATAGTTTTCCATCATCAAACTTTAGTTTCTAGATAATCACTTACCTATATATGTAGCAAGCTGTTGGAGTATGGTTAGTAACACCATGAACCACGCAGATACTCACAACATCCTGTATCTACTCCAGCACGGTGAACCACACAGATACTCACAACATCCTGTATCTACTCCAGCACGGTGAACCACACAGATACTCACAACATCCTGTATCTACTCCAGCACGGTGAACCACACAGATACCTACAACATCCTGTATCTACTCCAGCACGGTGAACCACACAGATACTCACAACATCCTGTATCTACTCCAGCACGGTGAACCACACAGATACTCACAACATCCTGTATCTACTCCAGCACGGTGAACCACACAGATACTCACAACATCCTGTATCTACTCCAGCACGGTGAACCACACAGATACTCACAACATCCTGTATCTACTCCAGCACGGTGAACCACACAGATACTCACAACATCCTGTATCTACTCCAGCACGGTGAACCACACAGATACTCACAACATCCTGTATCTACTCCAGCACGGTGAACCACACAGATACTCACAACATCCTGTATCTACTCTCCAGCACGGTGAACCACACAGATACTCACAACATCCTGTATCTACTCCAGCACGGTGAACCACACAGATACCCACAACATCCTGTATCTACTCCAGCACGGTGAACCACACAGATACTCACAACATCCTGTATCTACTCCAGCACGGTGAACCACACAGATACTCACAACATCCTGTATCTACTCCAGCACGGTGAACCACACAGATACTCACAACATCCTGTATCTACTCCAGCACGGTGAACCACACAGATACCACAACATCCGTATCTACTCCGCCGGTGAACCACACAGATACCACAACATCCTGTATCTACTCCAGCACGGTGAACCACACAGATACCACAACATCCTGTATCTACTCCAGCACGGTGAACCACACAGATACCACAACATCCTGTATCTACTCAGCACGGTGAACCACACAGATACCCACAACATCCTGTATCTACTCCAGCACGGTGAACCACACAGATACCCAAACATCTGTATCTACTCCAGCACGGTGAACCACACAGATACTCACAACATCCTGTATCTACTCCAGCACGGTGAACCACACAGATACTCACAACATCCTGTATCTACTCCAGCACGGTGAACCACACAGATACTCACAACATCCTGTATCTACTCCAGCACGGTGAACCACACAGATACTCACAACATCCTGTATCTACTCCAGCACGGTGAACCACACAGATACCCACAACATCCTGTATCTACTCCAGCACGGTGAACCACACAGATACCCACAACATCCTGTATCTACTCCAGCACGGTGAACCACACAGATACCCACAACATCCTGTATCTACTCCAGCACGGTGAACCACACAGATACTCACAACATCCTGTATCTACTCCAGCACGGTGAACCACACAGATACTCACAACATCCTGTATCTACTCCAGCACGGTGAACCACACAGATACTCACAACATCCTGTATCTACTCCAGCACGGTGAACCACAGATACTCACAGCATCCTGTATCTACTCCAGCACGGTGAACCACACAGATACCCACAACATCCTGTATCTACTCCAGCACGGTGAACCACACAGATACCCACAACATCCTGTATCTACTCCAGCACGGTGAACCACACAGATACCCACAACATCCTGTATCTACTCCAGCACGGTGAACCACACAGATACTCACAACATCCTGTATCTACTCCAGCACGGTGAACCACACAGATACACACAACATCCTGTATCTACTCCAGCACGGTGAACCACACAGATACTCACAACATCCTGTATCTACCGTGCACGGTGAACCACACAGATACTCACAACATCCTGTATCTACTCCAGCACGGTGAACCACACAGATACTCACAACATCCTGTATCTACTCCAGCACGGTGAACCACACAGATACTCACAACATCCTGTATCTACTCCAGCACGGTGAACCACACAGATACTCACAACATCCTGTATCTACTCCAGCACGGTGAACCACGCAGATACTCACAACATTCTGTATCTACTCCAGCACGGTGAACCACACAGATACCCACAACATCCTGTATCTACTCCAGCACGGTGAACCACACAGATACTCACAACATCCTGTATCTACTCCAGCACGGTGAACCACACAGATACTCACAACATCCTGTATCTACTCCAGCACGGTGAACCACACAGATACTCACAACATCCTGTATCTACTCCAGCACGGTGAACCACGCAGATACTCACAACATCCTGTATCTACTCCAGCACGGTGAACCACGCAGATACTCACAACATCCTGTATCTACTCCAGTACGGTGAACCACACAGATACACACAACATCCTGTATCTACTCCAGCACGGTGAACCACACAGATACCCACAACATCCTGTATCTACTCCAGCACGGTGAACCACACAGATACCCACAACATCCTGTATCTACTCCAGCACGGTGAACCACACAGATACTCACAACATCCTGTATCTACTCCAGCACGGTGAACCACACAGATACTCACAACATCTTGTATCTACTCCAGCACGGTGAACCACACAGATACTCTCAACATCCTGTATCTACTCCAGCACGGTGAACCACACAGATACTCACAACATTCTGTATCTACTCCAGCACGGTGAACCACACAGATACCCACAACATCCTGTATCTACTCCAGCACGGTGGACCACACAGATACCTACAACATCCTGTATCTACTCCAGCACGGTGAACCACACAGATACCCACAACATCCTGTATCTACTCCAGCACGGTGAACCACACAGATACTCACAACATCCTGTATCTACTCCAGCACGGTGAACCACACAGATACTCACAACATCCTGTATCTACTCCAGCACGGTGAACCACACAGATACTCACAACATCCTGTATCTACTCCAGCACGGTGAACCACACAGATATTCACAACATCCTGTATCTACTCCAGCACGGTGAACCACACAGATACCCACAACATCCTGTATCTACTCCAGCACGGTGAACCACACACATACCCACAACATCCTGTATCTACTCCAGCAGGGTGAACCACACAGATACTCACAACATCCTGTATCTACCGTGCACGGTGAACCACACAGATACTCACAACATCCTGTATCTACTCCAGCAGGGTGAACCACACAGATACTCACAACATCCTGTATCTACCGTGCACGGTGAACCACACAGATACTCACAACATCCTGTATCTACTCCAGCACGGTGAACCACACAGATACTCACAACATATGTTATGTATGACACTAAATACATGTAGTTATGAGATAAGGGAGATAACTCCTATAGCTTTTTTTATCAATACATCCTATGAAGGTCATATCATTGATTTAGGTTATAGAACTTTCTAGAATATAATCATGTATAAACAAATATGTTTGTAAACATGTTGATTTTAAGTAGAGATCTAGAATGATCTATTTCCAGAAAGTTATGTGTGTTTACTTGTTTACTGTTTTTAGTTAGATATTTCTAGAAGTAGAAGGTTCTCCAATATTCTTGAATTACGGTTTAGCTATATATACTCCAGCTGTCCAAGGCTAATCAGAACTGTAATGAGACCTGTAATAAGACATATCAAGAATTGTACAGCGCCATATAAGATTCTATTGGGAGAGCTATTGTGACTTTATCTGTGGATTATTACAACACTTTGTGTGGATTTATTCATATTGCCTGGAACTTTACAAATCATCGGTGGACATTCAATTTCCTTGTGGATTTGTGATTATTGTTAATTTGAAACCTGGAAGGATCAAGGATTATACCAGGACATTCGCATACAGATAAGTAACACTTTAAATCATCGTACTAGTCTTGTACCACCACCAATTACTTTAGATATTGTAAACCATCTCTGTATAATATTGTATATATAATTAAATTGTGTTTTGAATTTAGCTGCTGGTTTCTCCTTTCTGTTATTCGTTAATGTAACAGAATTGGGGGCTCGTGTCCGAGATCGATATTTAATTTGTGAAATCTAACTTTGAAAAATTAATTTAGAAATTGTCAAAATTTGTGTTTAAACTTGGAGTTTACATTTGAAACCAACAGCTAGATTAACATGACTACTATGCAGGTAGAACAGTTTGTTAAAGCGCCATCCCTGGATGTTCTTTTGCAAGTTACTAAGAAGGATTTATTGTTATTGAGTAAACATTTAGGCCTAGCTATCAAAACTAATTTGAGGAAAGCTGAAATTCGGAATGTAATTATAAGATATTTTGTTGACAATGGCAAATTTGACTATAGTGCATTAGATAGTATAGTGGAAACAGTCACTTCAGAAATCCAAATTAGACAAATGGAACTTGAACATGAAATGAAAATGAAACAAACAGAGAAAGAAATGAGAGAAAGAGAAATAGAAAAGGAGTTAAGAGAAAAAGAAATAGACAAAGAAAGAGAGTTAAGAGAAAAAGAAATAGACAAAGAAAGAGAGTTAAGAGAAAAAGAAATTGAGAAAGAATTAAAAGAAAAAGAGAGAGATCAGATGTTAGAGCTAGAGAAGCAAAAAATTCAAGCTGAAACAGAACTTAGAATTAAAGAATTAGAACTAGCTTCTCAAGACAGTTCAAGTAATCCAACTTTTAGGGGTTTACAAGGAAACAGAGGTTTTGATGTCAGTAGAAACATTAGGTTAGTTCCTCCTTTTCAAGAGAAAGAAGTTGACAAGTATTTTCTGCATTTTGAGAAAATAGCTGACAGTATGAAATGGCCTGAAGATAAGCTTACAATGCTTCTTCAGAGTGTCCTGATTGGTAAAGCTAGAGACATTTATTCTTCTTTATCTGTTGATGATATTTCAAATTACCAAGTAGTCAAGAAAGCTATTTTGAAAGCTTATGAGTTAGTTCCTGAGGCTTACCGCCAGAAATTTCGAAACTCGAGAAAGAGAGATGAACAAACTCATGTAGAATTTGCCAGAGAAAAAGAACAATTATTTAATAGGTGGTGTGATTCTAAAGAAATTGATGAGGATTTCGGTAAATTGAGGCAATTATTGTTGATAGAGGAGTTTAAACGTTGTGTCCACACAAACATAAAAACTCATTTAGATGAGAGAAAAGTTGAAACACTTAGTGAAGCAGCTACAATGGCTGATGATTACGCTCTCACCCACAAAGGCTCATTTGTTAAAAACAGTTCTCAAGACAAAAACAGTACCACAGGTACTAGTAAATTTGGTCAGCCTAGGAACCCAACCTTTAGTGGCCCTTCCAACGACAAACCTAAATTAGGTGATAAAACTAAGTCTGCTTCTAAAACAGATGATAGGGTAGGTGTGGGGTCTCCTTCTGGTCCTGTTTGTAATTACTGCAAGAAAGTAGGGCATGTTATGTCTGAATGTTATTCTCTCCAGCGTAAGGAGCAAAGGCGTAAACAGTCAGTTCCTTCTGTGTTAGCTATGTCAAAGCCTAGTCAGAAACTTAGTGATATTGTGGAAGATTCTAAAGTGTCTGTTGAGATTAAGAGCTCAGAGTCTGATAGTGTCTTGGAGAAGTACTCTCCCTTCATTTCTGAAGGTTTTGTTTCACTTACTAGTGATATTACCAACTTGAAACCTGTGAAGATTTTGCGAGATACTGGGGCTTCTCATTTCTTTGATATTAGATGGCGTAGTGTCTTTGTCTGAGGAGACCTCATCTGGAAGTAGTGTTTTGCTTCAAGGTGTAGAGTTAGGTTTTGTTAATGTGCCTCTCCATTGTGTTTATTTAAAGTCAGACTTGGTTACTGGGCCTGTCACCATTGGTGTTAGACCGGAACTTCCCATAGAGGGCGTGTCGCTCATTTTAGGCAATGACTTGGCTGGAGAGAAAGTTAGGGTAGATCCCTTAGTGTCCAGTATCCCTGATAAAACAGATGATGCTGAGACTATTCAACAGGAATTTCCTGGTATTTTCCCTTCTTGTGCTGTAACTCGTTCAATGAGTAAGAAGGTTTCTGATGTTGCAGTAGTTGAGGATCATTATAGTCCAGGGTTAGGTGACACTTTCTTGGCTCATGATATAGAGGATGTCGGGGGCAAGTGTGATCTTTTGAGCAATCCTGTAGACTTTGATAGTGATAGAGTTGTTCCTAACAAGGGTACTTCTTTGTCTGACATGATGAGTAAATCGTCTTTGTCTAGAGAGGAGCTTATAGTAGAACAGGAGAAAAATCCTGAAATCTCCTTATTGTGTAATCGGGCTTTGAGTGAGGAAGAGGCTGAGAAAGTCCCGGTTTGTTACTTCCGTCAGTCAGGTGTGTTGATGCGCAAGTGGCGCCCCCCTGATGTGTCTCCCGAGGAAGACTGGAAGGTTGTCAATCAAATAGTTGTCCCACCGAGGTATAGGCAAGATATTCTAGTTTGTCTCATGACGTACCTATGGCAGGGCATCTAGGTGTGACCAAGACTTATAACAGGATCTTAGATCACTTCTTTTGTTGCCCAATCCCTTGAAACGGGATGTGGCTAATTTTTGTAGGTCTTGTCATACTTGTCAGGTGGTAGGGAAACCTAATCAGAAAATCCCTGTTGCACCTTTGCACCCCATTCCAGCATTTGATGAACCATTTAGTAGAGTCATTATAGACTGTGTAGGTCCTCTACCCAAAACTAAGTCTGGGAATGAGTATCTTTTAACTATTATGTGTGCTTCCACACGCTTTCCTGAAGCCATTCCACTCAGGAATATTAAAGCCCCTAACATAGTCAAGGCTTTGGTTAAATTCTTTACATTGGTTGGTCTTCCAAAAGCTGTCCAATCGGACCAAGGTTCGAATTTCATGTCTGGTATTTTTCAACAAGTCATGTACCAGCTCCAGATCAAGCAGTATAAGTCTAGTGCTTATCATCCAGAGTCTCAGGGTGCTTTAGAACGTTTTCATCAGACATTGAAGAATATGATGAGATCTTATTGTTTTGAAAACAAAAGAGATTGGGACGAAGGTATACACATTGTTGTTTTTGCGTTAGAGAATCTGTACAAGAATCTCTTGGCTTCAGTCCCTTTGAACTTGTGTTTGGACATACTGTACGTGGTCCTTTGAAAATTTTGAAAGACAAAATTTTGGACGAAGATTCTAAAGTGAATCTCTTAGAGTATGTGTCTAACTTTAAGCAAAGGTTGACAAGGGCATGTGAACTGGCAAAAGAAAATTTGGCCGTTACTCAAACCAAAATGAAAACATGGTATGATAAAGATGCCCGTGCAAGAAGTTTTGATCCAGGTGACAAAATTTTGGCTCTATTACCAATACCGGGTCAGCCTTTGCAAGCTAGATATTTTGGACCTTATGTTGTTGAGAAAAAGGTCGATGATGTTAACTACATTGTACAAACTCCAGGGAGGCGCAAGAAAACTCAATTATGTCATGTTAATATGCTTAATAAATATGTAGATAGAGAAGAGAGCAAGACCTCTCAACCTATTGCTACTTTGGCCTCTGTACCATCACAAAGTGAGAGCACAGCTGATATTTGTAAATTAGACTTAGATGGTGGTGTACAAGATGTAGGTTTAGACTGTGGTGTTAAGTTACGGAATTCAGATGTGCTCGCGAACTTGGACAAGAAACTGTGTCATCTATCAGAAAAGGAACGCAATGAACTGAAAGATTTGATACTTGAGTTTAAACATTTGTTTCCGGATACACCAGGCAAAACAAATGCTATCTATCATGACGTGGATGTAGGCGATGCGCCACCTGTCAAGCAACATCCTTACCGTGTCAATCCTTTGAAAGAAGAACATTTAAAGAAAGAAATTCAATACATGTTGGACAATGATATTATTGAACCAAGCAAAAGTGAATGGAGCTCTCCATGTGTTCTGGTGCCAAAGCCAGACAAGACATACCGGTTCTGTACTGACTTCAGAAAAGTAAACTCTGTCATTAAAACAGACTCTTATCCAATTCCAAGGATTGACTCGTGTATTGACAAAGTTGGCAAAGCCAAGTACGTAAGCAAGTTTGACCTGTTGAAAGGATATTGGCAGGTGCCATTAACAGAAAGAGCCAAAGAAGTGTCTGCATTTGTAACCTCGCAAGGTTTGTACCAGTACAAAGTTATGCCATTTGGTATGAAGAATGCCCCGGCAACATTTCAACGTCTTCTTAACAGCGTGATATTAGACCTGGAAGGCTGCGATGGATACATTGATGACGTCATCAACTACCACGACACGTGGGAAGACCATCTAAGCGGGATTCGTGAATTCTTCGAAAGACTCACTACCATGAAATTGACTGTAAACTTATTGAAATGTGAATTTTGTCATGCAACTGTTGAATTTTTAGGCCATGTTGTAGGACAGGGGCAGGTTAAACCTGTTCAGGCCAAAGTAGAATCAATTATAGATTTTTCCAGCTCCTGGAGGCAAGAGAGAGCTGATGAGGTTTCTTGGTATGGCTGGATACTACAGAAAATTTTGTCAAAATTTATCTGTTATAGCAGCTCCACTTACTGCTTTGTTAAAGAAAAATGTCAAATTTGTCTGGTCAGACGAATGTAAGTCTGCCTTTGAGAAATTGAAAGCCATACTATCAAACTCACCAGTTCTGACTGCTCCAGATTTTAATAAACAGTTTAAACTGTTTGTTGACGCCAGCGATGTAGGTGTTGGTGCTGTTTTGATGCAAGAAGGTACTGAACAAATTGACCATCCAATTTGTTATTTCTCGAAAAAGTTTGACAAACACCAGAGAAATTATTCCACCATTGAGAAAGAATGTTTAGCGTTGATTTTGGCCTTGAACCAATTTGATGTGTATCTCTGCACTACAGTTGTGCCTGTGTTGGTCTTCACCGACCACAACCCTTTGACATTCATTGGGAAAATGAAAAACAAAAATCAAAGAATTCTCAGGTGGAGTTTGACTTTGCAAGAGTACAATCTTGACATCAAACATATCAAAGGGAAAGACAATATTCTGGCTGATGCTTTATCAAGGATTTAAATATGACTTAATATTTGAAGAAAGTTTCCTTTTCAAGAAAACTTTCTTTTCTTTAAGGAGGGGTGTGTTATGTATGACACTAAATACATGTAGTTATGAGATAAGGGAGATAACTCCTATAGCTTTTTTATCAATACATCCTATGAAGGTCATATCATTGATTTAGGTTATAGAACTTTCTAGAATATAATCATGTATAAACAAATATGTTTGTAAACATGTTGATTTTAAGTAGAGATCTAGAATGATCTATTTCCAGAAAGTTATGTGTGTTTACTTGTTTACTGTTTTTAGTTAGATATTTCTAGAAGTAGAAGGTTCTCCAATATTCTTGAATTACGGTTTAGCTATATATACTCCAGCTGTCCAAGGCTAATCAGAACTGTAATGAGACCTGTAATAAGACATATCAAGAATTGTACAGCGCCATATAAGATTCTATTGGGAGAGCTATTGTGACTTTATCTGTGGATTATTACAACACTTTGTGTGGATTTATTCATATTGCCTGGAACTTTACAAATCATCGGTGGACATTCAATTTCCTTGTGGATTTGTGATTATTGTTAATTTGAAACCTGGAAGGATCAAGGATTATACCAGGACATTCGCATACAGATAAGTAACACTTTAAATCATCGTACTAGTCTTGTACCACCACCAATTACTTTAGATATTGTAAACCATCTCTGTATAATATTGTATATATAATTAAATTGTGTTTTGAATTTAGCTGCTGGTTTCTCCTTTCTGTTATTCGTTAATGTAACAACATCCTGTATCTACTCCAGCACGGTGAACCACACAGATACTCACAACATCCTGTATCTACTCCAGCACGGTGAACCACACAGATAATCCTGTATCTACTCCAGCACGGTGAACCACACAGATACTCACAACATCCTGTATCTACTCCAGCACGGTGAACCACACAGATACTCACAACATCCTGTATCTACTCCAGCACGGTGAACCACACAGATACCCACAGACAACATCCTGTATCTACTCCAGCACGGTGAACCACACAGATACTCACAACATCCTGTATCTACTCCAGCACGGTGAACCACACAGATACCCACAACATCCTGTATCTACTCCAGCACGGTGAACCACACAGATACTCACAACATCCTGTATCTACTCCAGCACGGTGAACCACACAGATACTCACAACATCCTGTATCTACTCCAGCACGGTGAACCACACAGATACCCACAACATCCTGTATCTACTCCAGCACGGTGAACCACACAGATACCCACAACATCCTGTATCTACTCCAGCACGGTGAACCACACAGATACTCACAACATCCTGTATCTACTCCAGCACGGTGAACCACACAGATACTCACAACATTCTGTATCTACTCCAGCACGGTGAACCACACAGATACTCACAACATCCTGTATCTACTCCAGCACGGTGAACCACACAGATACTCACAACATCCTGTATCTACTCCAGTACGGTGAACCACACAGATACACACAACATCCTGTATCTACTCCAGCACGGTGAACCACACAGATACCCACAACATCCTGTATCTACTCCAGCACGGTGAACCACACAGATACCCACAACATCCTGTATCTACTCCAGCACGGTGAACCACACAGATACTCACAACATCCTGTATCTACTCCAGCACGGTGAACCACACAGATACTCACAACATCCCGTATCTACTCCAGCACGGTGAACCACACAGATACTCACAACATCCTGTATCTACTCCAGCACGGTGAACCACACAGATACTCACAACATCCTGTATCTACTCCAGCACGGTGAACCACACAGATACCCACAACATCCTGTATCTACTCCAGCACGGTGAACCACACAGATACTCACAACATCCTGTATCTACTCCAGCACGGTGAACCACACAGATACCCACAACATCCTGTATCTACTCCAGCACGGTGAACCACACAGATACACACAACATCCTGTATCTACTCCAGCACGGTGAACCACACAGATACCCACAACATCCTGTATCTACTCCAGCACGGTGAACCACACAGATACTCACAACATCCTGTATCTACTCCTGCACGGTGAACCACTCCACACAGATACCCACAACATCCTGTATCTACTCCAGCACGGTGAACCACACAGATACCCACAACATCCTGTATCTACTCCAGCACGGTGAACCACACAGATACTCACAACATCCTGTATCTACTCCAGCACGGTGAACCACACAGATACCCACAACATCCTGTATCTACTCCAGCACGGTGAACCACACACATACTCACAACATCCTGTATCTACTCCAGCACGGTGAACCACACAGATACTCACAACATCCTGTATCTACTCCAGCACGGTGAACCACACAGATACCCACAACATCCTGTATCTACTCCAGCACGGTGAACCACACAGATACTCACAACATCCTGTATCTACTCCAGCACGGTGAACCACACAGATACCCACAACATCCTGTATCTACTCCAGCACGGTGAACCACACAGATACCCACAACATCCTGTATCTACTCCAGCACGGTGAACCACACAGATACCCACAACATCCTGTATCTACTCCAGCACGGTGAACCACACAGATACTCACAACATCCTGTATCTACTCCAGCACGGTGAACCACACAGATACCCAACATCCTGTATCTACTCCAGCACGGTGAACCACACAGATACTCACAACATCCTGTATCTACTCCAGCACGGTGAACCACACAGATACCCACAACATCCTGTATCTACTCCAGCACGGTGAACCACACAGATACTCACAACATCCTGTATCTACTCCAGCACGGTGAACCACACAGATACCCACAACATCCTGTATCTACTCCAGCACGGTGAACCACACAGATACTCACAACATCCTGTATCTACTCCAGCACGGTGAACCACACAGATACTCACAACATCCCGTATCTACTCCAGCACGCACGGTGAACCACACAGATACTCACAACATCCTGTATCTACTCCAGCACGCACGGTGAACCACACAGATACCCACAACATCCTGTATCTTCTTCAGCACGATGAACCACACAGATACTCACAACATCCTGTATCTACTCCAGCACGGTGAACCACACAGATACTCACAACATCCTGTATCTACTCCTGCACGGTGAACCACACAGATACTCACAACATCCTGTGTCTACTCCAGCACGGTGAACCACACAGATACCCACAACATCCTGTATCTACTCCAGCACGGTGAACCACACAGATACCCACAACATCCTGTATCTACTCCAGCACGGTGAACCACACAGATACCCACAACATCCTGTATCTACTCCAGCACGGTGAACCACACAGATACCCACAACATCCTGTATCTACTCCAGCACGGTGAACCACACAGATACCCACAACATCCTGTATCTACTCCAGCACGGTGAACCACACAGATACTCACAACATCCTGTATCTACTCCAGCACGGTGTCACAACATCCTGTATCTACTCCAGCACGGTGAACCACACAGATACCCACAACATCCTGTATCTACTCCAGCACGGTGAACCACACAGATACCCACAACATCCTGTATCTACTCCAGCACGGTGAACCACACAGATACTCACAACATCCTGTATCTACTCCAGCACGGTGAACCACACAGATACCCACAACATCCTGTATCTACTCCAGCACGGTGAACCACACAGATACTCACAACATCCTGTATCTACTCGTGCACGGTGAACCACACAGATACTCACAACATCCTGTATCTACTCCAGCACGGTGAACCACACAGATAATCCTGTATCTACTCCAGCACGGTGAACCACACAGATACTCACAACATCCTGTATCTACTCCTGCACGGTGAACCACACAGATACTCACAACATCCTTATCTACTCCAGCATGGTGAACCACACAGATACCCACAACATCCTGTATCTACTCCAGCACGGTGAACCACACAGATACTCACAACATCCTGTATCTACTCCAGCACGGTGAACCACACAGATACTCACAACATCCTGTATCTACTCCAGCACGGTGAACCACACAGATACTCACAACATCCTGTATCTACTCCAGCACGGTGAACCACACAGATAATCCTGTATCTACTCCAGCACGGTGAACCACACAGATACTCACAACATCCTGTATCTACTCCAGCACGGTGAACCACACAGATACCCACAACATCCTGTATCTACTCCAGCACGGTGAACCACACAGATACCCACAACATCCTGTATCTACTCCAGCACGGTGAACCACACAGATACCCACAACATCCTGTATCTACTACTCCAGCACGGTGAACCACACAGATACCCACAACATCCTGTATCTACTCCAGCACGGTGAACCACACAGATACCCACAACATCCTGTATCTACTCCAGCACGGTGAACCACACAGATACCCACAACATCCTGTATCTACTCCAGCACGGTGAACCACACAGATACCCACAACATCCTGTATCTACTCCAGCACGGTGAACCACACAGATACTCACAACATCCTGTATCTACTCCAGCACGGTGAACCACACAGATACTCACAACATCCTGTATCTACTCCAGCACGGTGAACCACACAGATACTCACAACATCCTGTATCTACTCCAGCACGGTGAACCACACAGATACCCACAACATCCTGTATCTACTCCAGCACGGTGAATCACACAGATACTCACAACATCCTGTATCTACTCCAGCACGGTGAACCACACAGATACTCACAACATCCTGTATCTACTCCAGCACGGTGAACCACACAGATACTCACAACATCCTGTATCTGCTCCAGCACGGGTTTCACATGAATGCATTGATGATGGTTCTAAACATGTAAACCAAGGCAAACAGACTGATGTACTGATAATGCATTTCTCAAAGACTTTTGACAAGGTGAGTCATTCTCTCCTACGTCACAACTTGAGGTACTATGGAATCAATGACAAGGATAACACATGGACTGAGAGCTTCCTGAGTGATAGAAATCAGGCTGTTAATGTAGAAGGTAGAAAGATATTTTCTGTAGATGTCAAGTCTGGAGTCGTTCATTGTTTGCTTGTCTGTTTGATTATTTTAACGTCCTATTAACAGCTATGGTCATGTAAGGACGGTCTCCCATGTATGCAGTGTGTAGAGTGTGTTTTGGGAGACTGCGGTATGTTCGTGTTGTATCTTCTTGTATAGTGGAACTGTTTCCCTTTTTATTGTGCTTTATTATATTTCTGGATTTTTTGTCACTTTTCATTGGTTAAAAACACGCCACGTGCTCACCGATAAAAAACTATATTGCACGATTTTTCCGGAAGTAGTTTATAGAAAAAGTATATTGCACGGTTATTTTTAGATAACGTTATCATCTACGTTACCAAAACGCTTCGTGTTCCTTGCGCTTTGAAACAAACGCTTTGATGACCTGAGTTTGAAGCGTAACCACAAAATGTGACAGACGACGTTGATTGTTACGGTTTCTATCAAAGATGATAATGACTTCCAGCTGATGACTACAGTTTAAACTTTCAAATTTTCAACATAAACACGGTAGGAGAGTAGGAAATAATCGAGTAACATTCATTAAGCATCTGGAGCCATTGAATAGTGAATACGTTTGATATTTATTTGAAAATTTCCACCTAGACTAGTAACAACATTAGGCCGAATTAAGCTAATCGTACAGTATGTATACGATTTTTATTTTACGAAATGGAGTACTAAGCATAATAGAATGTATGTTCATGTCAATCTGAATCTTTTAATATATGTTTGGCGTCGAAGTGGATTATTTCAACGGAGAACAAACTACACATTTAATTGACTGTGTCCGACATGGAACTACAGGTATAATCGAGTACATGTACATGTATGCAATTGACAAGAACGCATGTACCGGGTGCATGTAATAAAAGCGTGAAGTGCATCAATTGATACTGTTTTCGTATGTTGTTCTTAAATTAAACATGTTACAAAATCATAAGATTGTAACTGTCATAGCAAAGCAGAATTTACAATGCGATGTTTATTTAGATTTGCACTCATTTCAAAATGTAAAAAAATCCAGAAAAATAATAAAACAAATATAGCATTTTGATTTCGGTCAATACATGGTTATATCGACTACAGAAAAAATATCGACCTCGGACTACGTCCTCGGTCAATATTTTTTCTTTGGTCGATATAACCATGTATCGACCTCATCAAAATGCTATATTTGTATAATATATAGACACCAAGCAACACACCCACCCGGTCACATTATACTGACAACGGACGAACCAGTCGCCCCACTCCTTGTTTGCTGAGCGCTAAGCAGGAGCAGAAACTACCACTATTATATACTTTGGTGTGTCTCGGCCAGAACCCAGAGCCTTCCTCACAGGGGCGAACGCTCAACTTAGGGCCAAAAGTGAGGCGGTGCCAAGGGAGGCATTAGGAAAGATAAAGTCAGTTAGGAAGAAGAGAAAAAATAATATCCTAAATTTAGTCGCCTTTTACGATCATGCAATAGGGGCAGCAGGTACAACTCTAACGCCCTACCTGAAGGGCTACTGGAGTCCTTCATGATCAAGGCTCAGCTTCCTGTTTTACATCAGTGACATCCCAACTGGTACCACTTCCCCTGTAAGTCTTTTCACATGACACCATTCCATACTCTAACGAGATTTGTCTACAAAATATCTTAATAAGCTTGCTGAATGGGAGAAGGCATTACATGGAAAATGTCAGTCAACTCGGACAAATGTAACATTCATAACAAATATCGAACATGCCATTTATCACAAATATATCTTACACGAAAATATTTACAACATGTAGACAAAGCCAAATACCTAGGGCATCGCAATCCAGTCTAATCTGAAATGGGAATCCCATATATCCAATATGTGTGGAAAGGCCAACTCCAGCCTGGGCTTTCTCCGTAGAAACCTTAAGATCGGTTCTACCTCTATTAAAGAACAGACCCTCGTTAGACCATCACTGTAGTATGCCTGCTCTGTAGTCTGTATGGGACCCATAATAAGCCAGACATAAATTAAATCGAAATGGTACAAAGAAGGGCAGCAAAATCTGTCACCAACAAACACAGAAACACCTCCAGTGTTGGTGACATGATACAACACTTAAACTGGCGCTCTTTAGAACAACACAGGACAGACATGCGACTAACCATGCTTCATGAAATAATACATAACAAAATAAACATTACACAAAAAAACTGCTTGTTCCTCCAATCTGCCAGACGAGACATGCAAGTATAGAACACAAGCACGTAAATAGTCATTTTTTTCCTATAAATTCTTTCAAATTCCTCAACTCCAGCCTTCAAATCAGTAATCTACTTTGCTTATTAAAATTTTCCTTTTGTAACTCACTCCACCTTGACATAAACTTCAATGAGATGAAGGTGGTCAATATAATGTACAACGTAGATGATTTTATCACAGGCGACTGCTTCTGGTTTGATAAAAATATAATAATCTACCCCTACTATATGAACAAGGTGTGACACTCCGATACTTCAACTGTGGAACGTAAGTGGAACTTTTCAAGCGAGCAGTTGCAAGAAGTAATCTGATTGGTCAATTAATTTGATTAACCAATCAGATTGCTCCTTGCGAAACTGCTTGCTTTAAAGATCAACTTCCGTTCCATAGTTGATGCATCGTCCGCTACTTGGATGCTTGGTGGTGTCCTGTTTCATATCAAAAAACCGTAACTTCGCGACAAAAATCTGGCATACATTGCAAAAAGAGGATTCTTAATTAAGGTACGTTGATTAAACGAGCGGACACTCAATATTTTCGTCAAATTTGGTCTAATTTCAAAGTGAATTGGAGCGTACCCTCAACTTCCGGTTCATGGAGTGTCTCACCTTGTTCATATAGTAGGGGTAGGATAATTTATTTTTCCAAAACCAGATGCAGACGCCTGTGATTTTATGAAAGAAACAAATGTCTCAAGGTGACGATTATTGTTATGTCAAGGTTAACTGCACGACAATAGCGATAGATTCCTGTGTATATGTTAACTTAGTTTTCTGAAGTTAGGGAATATTGATGAAACAGACCCTAGTGCTAATACCGCATTGTGCATTGAACAATACAACCAGTCGCCTCACTCTCTTTATATACCACTTTTAGTCAATTTGCTGAAGCAGAGTTCCCTCGCGTCCAACAGGAAAACACTTACTCGCACGAATCGTAACCACACATCGACGTGGTGTATGATAAGGTATGAGTATTTTTTATATGTTTATGCTTAGTCCAGAAACGCATATGTACATGTATGCTATATGACAGATTACTCTAAAAGCCTAAATATTTGTATGTGTTTTTTGTGTAGTTCATTTCATTATTTATAACACTTGTGTTTTAAGTTCCTATTTATAATTCTTGAACTGATGATATGGTCTATTAAATCTCTAAACACAGAAAAAATGTTTAAAGTCGACATGATGGTAAATCGTCTTCGTATACAATAACCCCATTGACAGATTGTCACACCCCTGCTTGGTTTCGTGATAAGTGAGAAGAATGATGACGCTGAAATGACACGGCCTGTTTGTCCCCCATACTTTCCGAGAAGTAATTGAAGTTGAGCAGTAGTACCGAAGGGAAATAAAGTGCTATGTCAACGAAGTGGCGATATGAGGTCACTATTTTGTATAAGTTTGACAATTCTTTCAGACAATAAATAATGTCATATTGATTCTTATTCCAGGCTAGTTACTTATGACGACTGTCTATATTGCATATACAATTTGTACACATCAGGCGTATGACATTTAGAAAATCTTGCTTTTGTTGCATTTTGAAGGTTGGGAATGTGCCATCCCAAATATCGAAAACAAAACATTTGCCTTCATGCCGCCATGATATAAATTAATCTTCAAGTACTCTATGACATGTCCATTATACAAACATTTGCTGTTTTTGTTGTTTTTATGTAACAATAAAATCAATGAAATTATCTTAAACGTAGTGGGATCATTGTTAACAAGATGAACCACAAATATTTACTTTAGCCACGAAGCAATTTGAATATTCCAACCCATGAAGAAATGTACCCACGGGTATTTCATATAATGCGGTAAATATACATCTAACGTTAGTCAAAATTCAGCATCTACCAGACACATGTCAGATGTGTGTAAATACTGTGATCAGTCACTATAAATCAGCATGTTTATCGCCACTCCAAGTTTGTAAAGGTGTCCGTGTACTTTTCTCTCTTGCTTTTTCAGCCAACTTCCATAAGTTATGAACTTGCTATAAGCTTGCCAACTGTAAACGAAGATGTCAGGAGTATCTATTCCGATTTAGATTTACTGTAGAAGTTGTTTTTTTTTACATTGCAAGCTTCTGGTTCTGAATGTAGATCTAGATTAATCGTACCGTCGTCGCCCTATCTTTCCCTAAGTTCATGCCCAACTGTACGTATGTTTTGTGAATATATCACTCGAAGCATGATGGTAAACATCAGAGGCGATTTAAACATTAAATGATATCTTTATATAACTTACTATATACATATATATGTTTTATCATATTTTATCATAGATTATTATTGACATTTTAGTGATGAGGCATTGCACGCCATTTAATGTCCGATAATAAATGATAGCAGTTTCGTTAGTTTGACTAGTTTGATTAGTCAGCAATCAAAATTAAATCTAAAGTAGATGTATAAACTGATTGATTAACTTACGTCAGGCCAGGGTCATATAAAGACGGCCTCCCATGTGTCTTCCCGGTCACATTATAACTGACAACGGGCAAACCAGTCGTCCTACTCCCTGTATGCTGAGCGATAAACAGTAGCAGAAACTACCACTTTTATAAATAGACTTTTGTGTGTCTTGGCCAGGGGACAGAACCCAGAGCCTTCCTCATAGGGGCGAGCGCTCAACAGAATGCCAAAAGTGAAGGGGTGTAAAGGGAGACGTTAGGGAGAGAACAGTTAGTTTGGAAGAAGAGAACAAGTAATATCCCAAATTTAGTTGTCTTTTACGATCATGCAATAGGGACAGCAGGTAAAATTCTAACGCCTTATTTGCAGGGCAAGAGACCTCTGTTCCGTTTCTTATTGCGGTTTATATTGTGACCTCAGCGATTTCAGCTAAGATGATCGTTTCTAAGAGCATTATTTGTTGTTCTATTTTTTGCTCAGCTTGTTAATGACCACCATTGGATGTTTTGTCCCATATCCATTAGGCTGTCTCGGCATTGTGAACACGTCTTCATGTTATTATGTAGTGTCTTGATAGAATAGTGCTAGACTAACGATAGAGAAAATAAAAGTTGGCTCATCTTGAACAGAAATCATCTTTGGATAATAAATCTGTTGTTTTGTATAGACCTTATCTAAATCACCCACGTGTATTAGGATTCGGTGCTTTTTTTGATGACACAGGTCTACGTGTTACTATGGGCGAGATAAAATTGATGTTTTAACCGACATTATTTATTATGATAGCGAGTGATTTGTTAATCAGTATAGAGATTACTAGTTGGAATGGCTAATGTTTCTCCTCAATTCTGGAGTTGGCGCTAGACTTTATCTTGTTTGTTAAAGTTTAACGGCGCATCGACATCTAGGGTCATTGAGGGACAAACTCAAAATCAAAAGACAATATTGATATAAATCCTAAGACATATAAACAGTAGGCAAACGTGTTCTAAACAACGATGTATCCATGGACGTTTGAAAAGTTGTGAATCGTAAAAATATTTTTTTCAGTTAAAACAAAATAACAATCACGTGAGAGATGGAGAAAGTCAAAGATAATGTTAGATATCAAAATAAGATTCACAGTCTGTGATAGAAACCCAAAGTCATTAAAAGATAACGTTAGAGATTAAATTAAGATTCACAGTCTGTGAAACAAACCCTTTTCTTTTATAAGTACATAATTACATCAAAAGCAAGACGGGGATAACGGTAACACAATACAAAGTCTACTAATATATAAGTGGTAGGTTATCTATGTAGGGTAGAAACAGGAGTGGTCCTTACACAGTTCCCTGAATTACTCAAGACATAACATCCAGGGTTTGTTTGTTTGTTTGTTTGTTTGATTATCTTAACGTCCTATTAACAGCCATGGTCATGTAAGGACGGCCTCCAATGAATGCAGTGTGTAGCGTGTGTGAAGTGCGAGGTGCGTGTTTTGGGAGACTGTGGTATGTTCGTGTTATGTCTTCTTGTGTAGTGGAACTGGTGCCCTTTTTATCCAACAAGGATGGTACCCGTCACTCCACTCCATAGTGTGTCATAGTCAGTAATAGGCGCTTATCCATCAGGATTCTGTCGGATGTCACTTGTTCTGTGTAGGAATTCTTGGTTCTCATCCCAGTTGTTTATAAATCGTAGTCACCATTTGATGAAGGAAGGCGAGAAACATTACCATGAAAATCTTAAATGGTGAATTAAGCGGTATGTTCCCCTAATCACAATATTATATGTTAAATGATTGTTAGGCATTCGAAACATCTCTACTTTGCTTTCGAGTTTCGTAGAAAATGACAAGGAGTTCCGATTGATGGTTTAGTGCACGTGGTGATTCAGAACGCACGTGCTCAGGAGTGAATTACTTGCTTGTTTCTGCCACTTGAGAACATGGACCTGGTATACTTTGATCTCCCGTCAACCTATTCAAATATCTAGTCATTATGGCGTTTCTTCAAAGCTACCAGTATATTGAATTCTCGAGGTGTTTTCAAATATCTCTTTAGCATCCATTAAAAAACAGAGAAAATGTTATAATTGATACCGTCAAAATGAATATTTCCCTTCAACTGATCGCACCACCTGCTGGATATCCGAAGTGATGCATTTGAAGTTAATTCATAAGTGGTCTGCTATTAATATATGTCTGCTAGTCGTGTATTTGCATCTTTATTGAAAAACAAAGGAATGTAGACAGAAATTAGAGACAACTAATAACACAGACGGCTAACGTTTAAAACCCTGATGTTACAACACAGTACTAGTTTATCTCGCGCCATTGTAGTGTGTTCGGTACGCTCGTCCTCTGATATAGGAGGATAGCCACGCTTCATGTGATACCGGACTACTGTTCGGTTGAATCACGATACGCCAAGCTCCGTGAGGTAAACCAGGACCGACAGATAGCGTTTATTGCCACAAAACATTGTTTATAAGTATACAACACTTGTCGAGTCTACGGCTATAACACGGTCAACATTTTTACATCGACCCCGCTACTGAAATGTAATTGAAAATAGCGCTAAGATGATACCGGCGTGTTGTTTATAGACCTCTCGTTGATATAATTCGACAGAGTCTGACGAGGAATGAGCTCCCGGGGAGTATAATACCTAGTTCATATACAGAATAAAACATTTAAAATATCATTACAACACATGTTTTTAAAGCCCAAATGTCTATGTTTATTAAGCAGAGCTTGGAAGGAAAACCATTGCAATTTATTTGTTATGACGTCACGAAGTAGCAGGGTAGCGTGATTATGATAAATGTGACGTTCATGCATTGATTGACTAGCAGCATTATTACTGATACTGAATGGCATATTAATTAAACAAAAACAAACACAACACCCCCCCCAAAAAAAAAGAAAAAGAAAAAATGAAATAAAAACAAAACAAAACACACACACACAAACAAAAAATAAACAAACAACAACAAAACATGCTTTGATTCTAAACTTGCAACATGATACAAGTGAATGTCATTATCTATATTTGCATTTTTATTGCTTATAGATGACTACCGAAATGGTTTCTGTTTTTGCAGTTATGAGTTTTATTGACATGTGTAGTATAGAAACAAAAACCTTAACAGAGGTTTCTAAGAAATCATCAAACGCCGAAATAATCATTGGACTCTTAGCAATAAGTTCTCGTCTTACGTGTTTGGTACATACATTTTGTCATTAGATAACTTAAAACTCGATTAAGTGACTGTTGTATAAACATGTTTGATATATGGACTTTGGTTACCATTTCTTGGGTTAGATTTGGAGAAGGTGTAGCACGCAGAGTGACGTAGTAAGGGGTCTAATAAAAGAAGCTGTTTCTAAGATATGTTAGCATGTGCAGTACTATTTTTTTTTTATTAAAGTTCAAAATTGTTTCAGCAAAAGGTTGCCGATAGCAGCCTTTAACAATAACACAATGCGCTTTATTTTACTATAATAATAAAATGGACTTATTCGTATTACTTTGCACTTTAATTTGTGATGAAATATACCTTTAATTATACAATGTACTTTAATGCACCTTTTAGTTCTGCCTTGATATTTGTACTAGATATTAATATAACTCCGGTTATTATAATAAAATTAATTATGTTGGAAGTGAATTAGTAATTTGATTGTTTATAATCGGGAGGAATCTTTTGTGAACGCCAAACACATTACGAAATAATTGCTGAAAGCGTTCGCTTCATAATTTCACATACTTCCCTGCAATCTAGTTAAGTTTGACATGTAACGGGGATTGATTTATCTTTGAACTTGAAATATCTTTAACGAAGTGATGAAACAAACCAATCTGCCAGCAATCTACGAGAGTGTAAGATATTACTTATGACTGGCAATCATATACAGACACAACACCATGGTGATTGCGTATATGGCTTGATGTCTTTTAAGTTGATGAATGAATGGAACATTTAAAGAACTTATTTATGAATCTCTTTCATTGATGACATTATGCAGACAGTATTTATTTGACCAATCATTTATATTATATGTAAGAAGTTGTAAGACTTGCACAAACAAATGCCATTGCTTTTTGAACGTAGTGAAATATATTTAAAATTAACCTATATTCTAAACCGGTGGTTGTCCTGCACAGTTTTGATTACCCCTTCCAATTGCTCTCACATTTCCATAATGCTATCGAAGGAGAGTACTGACAATTGATTCTACAGGAAGGACTGTTGTCATCGGCCACCATTGGTATACAAGTTCCTTTGCTTGCTGGCAATGGTCTTGCCATTTTATCTCCCTCCATTTTCAGAATAACATGTAATCCCTACCCCTAATTTTTGCAAGAGTTAACGCTTCAAAACGTTATTACAGTATCTTACTAAAACCGACACAAACTTACGAATCTGTGTGCTTACTCTTTAATTTAAATTATTGACTTTTTTCATAATTTTAAAACTTAGTACTCAAATTGGACTTCAATGTAACACTAAACTCCAAAAAATAGAATTCTTCCATAAAGGAATTTAACGAGACACAGTTAAATGATGTATTTGTGATCTTAGTAAAATAATGAAGAAAAATGGCGAAATTTGATCTTCATCCCAACTGACAAGAAAAAAATATTTATTTGAAATATAGAGGTCTATGGTTTGACGCAACTTTCATATGTCAATGTGCTACAAACATTAGCAATGATTAAATGTAAATATCAAAAGTTATTTGATCTAGGGCCAAAAGAGACTTACGATACTGAAACCTCAGTAGAAAACTTACCTTCGATAATGCTTTCCAATGAAAATAATTTGTTAATGAGTCTCCTTAAGTTAAGTAATGTGAAAATGGGGCCAAACCGAGATTGATACAACCGCTCCGTTCGCTATGGTTCATAACTGATTGCTCTAAAGATTTCCTAACATTTTGCGTCCATCGTCACTAGAGGAAAACTACGGAGCCAAATGTTATTTTCTTTTTGATATATGCATTTAGAGATAAGATATGTGGCAGAATAGCAGACACATGCCTATTTACCTAAAAGCGCACTTGGACAATTTATAGAACACGAACCCGTTGGAGCAGAACGGAGAGTTTTCCTTGTTTAAATCACAAATTATTTTTCAACTTGATACTCTTATAATCAAACGTCAGTTTATGAAAATATTTATGATTCTGTTTTAAAACATGTACTTTAACCTTTAAGGATATACTGTATGTTTTTGATAAGACGCGACTGCATAACACAGAATATGGTCATTATTTGTAATACAATGTTAATGTTTACCAAAATACAAATATAGTTAGAAAATCATTTTACCATTAGCCGAAGTAATTGTGCGTTTTTAAGGTGACAAAATGGGCCAACTAATGTTTGAAATAGGTCGGTCATTACTACGACTATGTAAACTCGGTGGATATTATTCTATTGGCAGTAATTATTATAAGATGTTGTTTGTGCTAATGAACGCAGGAAAATACATATCCCGTGATAATAATTAATTGTAATGTCACTTTTTAATACCAAAGAATATGACAATACGAGAAATATGTATATTATTTGACATGTTGTATGGTGTTTTGTTCTGTAGATTTGTTTGTCGTTCTATAGAATTACAATAACATAATAACAATGTGAGCTTGCGAGTAAATCATGTTTTGCTTAAGAAAAAAACCTTAATGTATATTTGTTGTTTACACCAATATTATCAATATCAAATTACACCAATGCCACGCTCTAAGTTGCATTCTCGATGGGAGACACATACTACGCCCTCAGTTCTGCTCCCGGTGGGAGACATCAATACCACGCCCTCAGCTCTGCTCCCGGTGTGAGACATCAATACCATGCTCTCAGTTCTGCTCCCGGTACGAGACACCAATACCACGCCTTCAGTTCCAATCCCCGTGTGAGACACCATCACCACGCCTTCAGTTCCACTCCCGATGGGAGACATAAATACCACGCCTTCAGTTCCAATCCTCGTGTGAGACACAAACACCAATACCACGCCCTCAGTTCCACTCCCGGTGTGAGACACCAATACCACGCCCTCAGTTCCACTCCCGGTGTAAGACACAAATACCACGCCCTCAGTTCCACTCACGGTGTGAGACACCAATACCACGCCCTCAGTTCCACTCGCAGTGTGAGACACCAATATTACGCCCTCAGTTCCACTCCCGGTGTGAGACACCAATACCACGCCCTCAGTTCCACTCCCGGTGTGAGACACCAATACCACGTCCTCAGTTACACTGCCGGTGTGAGACACCAATACCACGCCCTCAGTTCCACTCCCGATGCGAGACACCAATACCACGCCCTCAGTTCCACTCCCAGTGTGCGACACCAATACCCTCAGTTCCACTCCCGGTGTGAGACACCAATACAACGCCCTCAGTTCCACTCCCCGTGTGAGACACCAATACCACGCACTTAGTTCCATCCCGGTGTGAGACACCAATACCACGCCTTCAGTTCCACTCCCGGTGTGAGACACCAATTCCACGCCCTCAGTTCCACTCCCAGTGTGAGACACCAATACCACGTCCACAGTTCCACTCCTCGTATGAGACACCAATACCACGCCCTCAGTTCCACTCCCGGTGTGAGACACCAATATCACGCCCTCAGTTCCACTCCCGGTGTGAGACACCAATACCACGCCTTCAGTTCCACTCGCGGCGTGAAACACAAATACCACGCCCTCAGTTCCACTCCCGGTGGGAGACACCATAGCATTGTTAGGTGTCTAGCGGAAGTTTTTCATGGCCAAAGGAAATTCCCCAGCAGGCTAAATTGTCTGTTGTAAATGCTATTCCAATCTTTCCTTGCTCGCCGCAGGACATTAAGTACCAGCGCATAGATATGTTTACTGTTTAGGTATATAGGAGGGTGTACTTGGTTACATTTGACATGCTAGCATCAATACAATTTCAATGGATTTGCACATGAATAGTTAAGAGATCAACAATTGTCCCGTCAGAATTTATTGCAACTCTATCAACAATTGTGCAATCAAATTTTGTCTTAGCTCTATCGACATTTGCTCCGCCTGAACTTCTTATTTTGTCAACAGTTTGTTTGTTTTATTGTATTACATTTACATTCTGAGTGTTTCGTCACTATATGAATCAACCAACTGACGAAAACAAACATTTGCCTATGAAAACACTATGAATACAACGATTCTCGTGCATCGATCAGCTGATTTCAAACATCACGCCAGTTTCATAGTACCCCACAATATTTTTATGTATAATCTTTTATGTGTTGTTTCTTCATATAGAAACAACTAAGATTTACTGCAATAAGTCAATCAAATCTTATTTTAACTATATTTCTTGTCTATCGTTTGTCATTTGCAAACAAAGGTCGACCGGAAGGCGGAAGCTTGAAAACGAGACGATGTGGAACGACTTTGTCATCCAGCTGTTCCATTAATCTCGTTTCTCGTCGTATATGGTTGTCATTTGTTTGTTTGTTTGATTAAATAATTAACGTCCTATTAACAGCTATGGTCATGTAAGGACGGCCTCCCATGTATGCGGTGTGTTGCGTGTATGTTGTGCGAGGTGCGTGTTTTGGGAGGCTGCGGAATATTCATGTTGTGACTTCTTGTATAGTGGAACTGTTTCCCTTTTTATAGTGCTATATCACTGAAGCATGCCGCCGAAGACACCAAACAACACACCCCATCCGGTCACATTATACTGACAACGGGCGAACCAGTCGTCCCACTTCCTGTATGCTGAGCGCTAAGCAGGAGCAGAAACTACCACTTTTATAGACTTTGGTGTGTCTCGGCAAGGGGGCAGAACTCAGAGCCTTCCTCACAGGGGCGAACGCTCAACTCAAGGCCAAAAGTGAGACGGTGCCAAGGGAGGCATTAGGAAACATGAAGTCGGTTAGGAAGAAGAGAAAAGATAAGATCCTAAATTTAGTCGCCTTTTACGATCATGCAATAGGGGCAGCAGGTACAATTCTAACGTCCTACCTGCTGGGCAAATATGGGTGTCGTAATTTTAAGTATGATATATATAATAACCTTTCAGTAATTTTTAACAACCAGAGGCATATAATTAAATTTTGCTTGTTATGAGCATTTTCATTGGCTTACAAATTTATTTTATCAGCCCATAAAGGAAAAAATGGCGTCGCCGTTTGTAACGTTGCTTCTGATTGGTTGAGATGACGGCGTAAGGATTTCATAGACAAAAGAGTCCCAAAATGAATTTTGAATATTGAAGAGATTATCTTTAGTAAATTGAATTATAAGGATTAATTTGAATATATTTTTTATGTTATCGAGATATAACACAAAAATCTGAGTGTACTCTAAATAAACCGCGAAGCGGTTTATGATGAGAGTACACTCAGATTTTTGTGTTATATCTCGATAACATAAAAAATCTATTCAAGTTAATCCTTAAGTAAGGACGACCTTCCATGTGTGCAACGTGTTGCGGTGTGTCAATTTCTGTATGTTTTGGGTAACAGTAGTATGTCCGTCATGTGTCTTCTTGCCCAGTTAAACTCCTGCCCTTTTTATAGTGCTATATTAGTATCACTGAGGCATGCCGTAGAAGACACCAAGCATCACACTCCACCTGGTCACATTATGCTGATAACGGGCGAACCATTCGTCCCAATCCTTTAATACTGAGCGCTAAGTAGGAACAGAAACGTTTATAGACTTTGGTGTGTCTCGGCCTGGCACAAAACCCAGAGCCTACCTCACATCGGCGAGCGCTCAACCGAAGGCCAAAGATGAGACGGTGTCAATGGAGGCATAAAAGTGGGAAAATTTGGTAGGGAGAAACGAAAAAATCATAAATTTAGTCGCCTTTTACGATCATGCAATACTATCGTCCAATCTGCAGGGTACTGTCAACTAAACAATTGTTTGTTTGATTAAATTAACGGCCTATTAACAGCAAGGGTAGGGTCATGTATCGGCGGTCTCCCATGACTACGGTGTGCAGCGTGTATGACGTGCTGGTGTGTTTTGGGAGAATGCGGTTTATCCGTGTAGTGTCTTCTTGTATAGTGTAACTCTTGCCCTTTTCATAGTGCTATATTACTGAAGTATGCCGCCGAAGACACCAAGCAGCACACCCCACCCGGTCACAATATACTGACAGCGGGCGAACCAGTCGTCCAATTCCCTTAATGCTGAGCGCTAAGCAGGAGCAGAAACTACCAGTTTTATCGACTTTGGGGTGTCTCGGCCAGGGGACAGAACCCAGAGCCTACCTCACAGGGGCGAACTCTCAACAGAAGGCCAAAATCGAGACGTTAGGAAGAAGAAAGACAGTTAGAAAGGAAGTAAAGGTAAGATCTTAAATTTATTCACTGTTTATGATATCGTTTGCCCTACCTGCAATTGTCCCGTCCGAATTTTTCTTAACTCTATCAATAATTACCTCATTAGAGTTAAGTTTTACGTATGTAAACTCCTTTGTCATATCTGTATCAATAACCGTCCTGTCGGGGGTTCGTCTTACCTATACAGATGTAGGATGTTATCGTTCTATATAAATCTCATCAGCTATAGTGGTAGGATCGTTTTTCTCATTTTGACAGCAGTAGCACCCATACTAGAACATTGTCAATCCTTACTACATTACAGGTGTCACGTCATGCTTTTCTGATAACCGTGAGTTTGGTCTGTGTAGGTTTGTAGCGATCCAAGCAAGTACACTTGTTGTGTAACTCAAGTAGGTGAAGAGGGATGTAATTTGCTCAATGGGAGAGACTAAGTGTGGAGGAGATATTCATTCTCCGTATCCCATCTGACATGTTGTTTGTGTTGTAAAGAAAACCTAGCCTTCTCCACCGACTTGAGTGTTCACACTAACAGGAGTGTTTTACTCGTTAAAATGGCATTATTCAGCTTAATATTATCAGCGCAAAACTTTCTGTTCTTCAATCAGTGACAATCGAGTTAGGATGCGTGTGGTTGTATCGTTTTGTAGAAATATCAACTCAGTTCATTTATCTAATAATAAGAAATGAAATTGCTTTAAAAATAAAATTCAAAGCAACTTAATTTGAAACTGCCGATTTGTGTGTTAAGAAATATAGCTATTAGAGAAGCTTTGATCGTCGTCTCGGAGAATGAGGCACTTATAATGTGTGAGGATCCCGTTATAGCACCTGTGTCGATTTCCTCTTCTTCAGCGCAGATAATTCTACAGAAACAACTTCCTTGATCTTTGTTCGAACTTAACAAGTTTTCATCCAATCAGCGACTTCAAACAAATCCCTACATACAGTTTGACAACCAGTCTCTAAACGTCTGCACACAAACTCCTATATAAATTTTGACACCCAGTCTCTAAACGTCTGCACACAAACTCCTATATAAATTTTGACACCCAGTCTCTAAACGTCTGCACACAAACTCCTATATAAATTTTGACACCCAGTCTCTAAACGTCTGTACACAAACTCCTATATAAATTTTGACACCCAGTCTCTAAACGTCTGTACAAAACTCCTATATAAATTTTGACACCCAGTCTCTAAACAATCAGTCTCTAAATGTCTGCACACAAACTCCTATATAAATTTTGACAGTCAGTCTCTAAACGTCTGCACACAAACTCCTATATAAATTTTGACACCCAGTTTCTAAACGTCTGTACACAAACTCCTATATAAATTTTGACACCCAGTCTCTAAACGTCTGTATACAAACTCCTATATAAATTTTGACACCCAGTCTCTAAACGTCTGCACACAAACTCCTATATAAATTTTGACACCCAGTCTCTAAACGTCTGTACACAAACTCCTATATAAATTTTGACACCCAGTCTCTAAACGTCTGCACACAAACTCCTATATAAATTTTGACACCCAGTCTCTAAACGTCTGCACACAAACTCCTATATAAATTTTGACACCCAGTCTCTAAACGTCTGTACACAAACTCCTATATAAATTTTGACACCCAGTCTCTAAACGTCTGTACACAAACTCCTATATAAATTTTGACACCCAGTCTCTAAACGTCTGCACACAAACTCCTATATAAATTTTGACACCCAGTCTCTAAACGTCTGCATACAATCTCCTATATAAATTTTGACACCCAGTCTCTAAACGTCTGTATACAAACTCCTATATAAATTTTGACACCCAGTCTCTAAACGTCTGCACACAAACTCCTATATAAATTTTGACACCCAGTCTCTAAACGTCTGCATACAATCTCCTATATAAATTTTGACACCCAGTCTCTAAACGTCTGCATACAAACTCCTATATAAATTTTGACACCCAGTCTCTAAACGTCTGTATACAAACTCCTATATAAATTTTGACACCCAGTCTCTAAACGTCTGTACACAAACTCCTATATAAATTTTGACACCCAGTCTCTAAACGTCTGCATACAATCTCCTATATAAATTTTGACACCCAGTCTCTAAACGTCTGCATACAAACTCCTATATAAATTTTGACACCCAGTCTCTAAACGTCTGCATACAAACTCCTATATAAATTTTGACACCCAGTCTCTAAACGTCTGTACACAAACTCCTATATAAATTTTGACATCCAGTCTCTAAACGTCTGTATACAAACTCCTATATAAATTTTGACACCAATCTCCTATATAAATTTTGACACCCAGTCTCTAAACGTCTGCACACAAACTCCTATATAAATTTTGACACCCGGTCTCTAAACGTATGTATACAAACTCCTATATGAATTTTGACACCCAGTCTCTAAACGTCTGCACACAAACTCCTATATAAATTTTGACACCCAGTCTCTAAACGTCTGTATACAAACTCCTATATAAATTTTGACACCCAGTCTCTAAACGTCTGTACACAAACTCCTATATAAATTTTGACACCCAGTCTCTAAACGTCTGTACACAAACTCCTATATAAATTTTGACACCCAGTCTCTAAACGTCTGTATACAAACTCCTATATAAATTTTGACACCCAGTCTCTAAACGTCTGTACACAAACTCCTATATAAATTTTGACACCCAGTCTCTAAACGTCTGCACACAAACTCCTATATAAATTTTGACACCCAGTCTCTAAACGTCTGCACACAAACTCCTATATAAATTTTGACACCCAGTCTCTAAACGTCTGTATACAAACTCCTATATAAATTTTGACACCCAGTCTCTAAACGTCTGTACACAAACTCCTATATAAATTTTGACACCCAGTCTCTAAACGTCTGTACACAAACTCCTATATAAATTTTGACACCCAGTCTCTAAACGTCTGTACACAAACTCCTATATAAATTTTGACACCCAGTCTCTAAACGTCTGTACACAAACTCCTATATAAATTTTGACACCCAGTCTCTAAACGTCTGTACACAAACTCCTATATAAATTTTGACACCCAGTCTCTAAACGTCTGTACACAAACTCCTATATAAATTTTGACACCCAGTCTCTAAACGTCTGTACACAAACTCCTATATAAATTTTGACACCCAGTCTCTAAACAGTCAGTCTCTAAATGTCTGCACACAAACTCCTATATAAATTTTGACACCCAGTCTCTAAACGTCTGCATACAAACTCCTATATAAATTTTGACACCCAGTCTCTAAACGTCTGCATACAAACTCCTATATAAATTTTGACACCCAGTCTCTAAACGTCTGCATACAAACTCCTATATAAATTTTGACACCCAGTCTCTAAATGTCTGCACACAAACTCCTATATAAATTTTGACACCCAGTCTCTAAACGTCTGCACACAAACTCCTATATAAATTTTGACACCCAGTCTCTAAACGTCTGCATACAAACTCCTATATAAATTTTGACACCCAGTCTCTAAACGTCTGCACACAAACTCCTATATAAATTTTGACACCCAGTCTCTAAACGTCTGTACACAAACTCCTATATAAATTTTGACACCCAGTCTCTAAACGTCCTGTACACAAACTCCTATATAAATTTTTGACACCCAGTCTCTAAACAGTCAGTCTCTAAATGTCTGCACACAAACTCCTATATAAATTTTGACACCCAGTCTCTAAACGTCTGCATACAAACTCCTATATAAATTTTGACACCCAGTCTCTAAACGTCTGCATACAAACTCCTATATAAATTTTGACACCCAGTCTCTAAACGTCTGTATACAAACTCCTATATAAATTTTGACACCCAGTCTCTAAACGTCTGCACACAAACTCCTATATAAATTTTGACACCCAGTCTCTAAACGTCTGCATACAAACTCCTATATAAATTTTGACACCCAGTCTCTAAACGTCTGCATACAAACTCCTATATAAATTTTGACACCCAGTCTCTAAACGTCTGCACACAAACTCCTATATAAATTTTGACACCCAGTCTCTAAACGTCTGTATACAAACTCCTATATAAATTTTGACACCCAGTCTCTAAACGTCTGTACACAAACTCCTATATAAATTTTGACACCCAGTCTCTAAACGTCTGTATACAAACTCCTATATAAATTTTGACACCCAGTCTCTAAACGTCTGTACACAAACTCCTATATAAATTTTGACACCCAGTCTCTAAACGTCTGTACACAAACTCCTATATAAATTTTGACACCCAGTCTCTAAACGTCTGTACACAAACTCCTATATAAATTTTGACACCCAGTCTCTAAACGTCTGTACACACAAACTCCTATATAAATTTTGACACCCAGTCTCTAAACGTCTGCACACAAACTCCTATATAAATTTTGACACCCAGTCTCTAAACGTCTGCACACAAACTCCTATATAAATTTTGACAGTCAGTCTCTAAACGTCTGCACACAAACTCCTATATAAATTTTGACACCCAGTCTCTAAACGTCTGCACACAAACTCCTATATAAATTTTGACACCCAGTCTCTAAACGTCTGTACACAAACTCCTATATAAATTTTGACACCCAGTCTCTAAACGTCTGTACACAAACTCCTATATAAATTTTGACACCAAGTCTCTAAACGTCTGTACACAAACTCTATATAAATTTTGACACCCAGTCTCTAAACGTCTGTACACAAACTCCTATATAAATTTTGACACCCAGTCTCTAAACGTCTGCACACAAACTCCTATATAAATTTTGACACCCAGTCTCTAAACGTCTGTACACAAACTCCTATATAAATTTTGACACCCAGTCTCTAAACGTCTGCATACAAACTCCTATATAAATTTTGACACCCAGTCTCTAAACGTCTGCACACAAACTCCTATATAAATTTTGACAGTCCAGTCTCTAAACGTCTGCACACAAACTCCTATATAAATTTTGACACCCAGTCTCTAAACGTCTGCACACAAACTCCTATATAAATTTTGACACCCAGTCTCTAAACGTCTGCACACAAACTCCTATATAAATTTTGACACCCAGTCTCTAAACGTCTGCACACAAACTCCTATATAAATTTTGACACCCAGTCTCTAAACGTCTGTACACAAACTCCTATATAAATTTTGACACCCAGTCTCTAAACGTCTGCACACAAACTCCTATATAAATTTTGACACCCAGTCTCTAAACGTCTGCACACAAACTCCTATATAAATTTTGACACCCAGTCTCTAAACGTCTGTACACAAACTCCTATATAAATTTTGACACCCAGTCTCTAAACGTCTGCACACAAACTCCTATATAAATTTTGACACCCAGTCTCTAAACGTCTGCACACAAACTCCTATATAAATTTTGACACCCAGTCAGTCTAAACGTCTGCACACAAACTCCTATATAAATTTTGACACCCAGTCTCTAAACGTCTGCACACAAACTCCTATATAAATTTTGACACCCAGTCTCTAAACGTCTGTACACAAACTCCTATATAAATTTTGACACCCAGTCTCTAAACGTCTGTACACAAACTCCTATATAAATTTTGACACCCAGTCTCTAAACGTCTGTACACAAACTCCTATATAAATTTTGACACCCAGTCTCTAAACGTCTGTACACAAACTCCTATATAAATTTTGACACCCAGTCTCTAAACGTCTGCACAAACTCCTATATAAATTTTGACACCCAGTCTCTAAACGTCTGTACACAAACTCCTATATATAAATTTTGACACCCAGTCTCTAAACGTCTGCACACAAACTCCTATATAAATTTTGACACCCAGTCTCTAAACGTCTGCACACAAACTCCTATATAAATTTTGACACCCAGTCTCTAAACGTCTGCACACAAACTCCTATATAAATTTTGACGACACCCAGTCTCTAAACGTCTGCACACAAACTCCTATATAAATTTTGACACCCAGTCTCTAAACGTCTGCACACAAACTCCTATATAAATTTTGACACCCAGTCTCTAAACGTCTGTACACAAACTCCTATATAAATTTTGACACCCAGTCTCTAAACGTCTGTACACAAACTCCTATATAAATTTTGACACCCAGTCTCTAAACGTCTGTACACAAACTCCTATATAAATTTTGACACCCAGTCTCTAAACGTCTGTACAAAACTCCTTATAAATTTTGACACCCAGTCTCTAAACGTCTGCACACAAACTCCTATATAAATTTTGACACCCAGTCTCTAAACGTCTGTACACAAACTCCTATATAAATTTTGACACCCAGTCTCTAAACAGTCAGTCTCTAAATGTCTGCACACAAAACTCCTATATAAATTTTGACACCCAGTCTCTAAACGTCTGCATACAATCTCCTATATAAATTTTGACACCCAGTCTCTAAACGTCTGCATACAAACTCCTATATAAATTTTGACACCCAGTCTCTAAACGTCTGTATACAAACTCCTATATAAATTTTGACACCCAGTCTCTAAACGTCTGTACACAAACTCCTATATAAATTTTGACACCCAGTCTCTAAACGTCTGCATACAACTCCTATATAAATTTTGACACCAGTCTCTAAACGTCACAAACTCCTATATAAATTTTGACACCCAGTCTCTAAACGTCTGCATACAAACTCCTATATAAATTTTGACACCCAGTCTCTAAACGTCTGCAACAAACTCCTATATAAATTTTGACACCCAGTCTCTAAACGTCTGACACAAACTCCTATATAAATTTTGACACCCGGTCTGCTATAAAATTTGACACCCAGTCTCTAACGTCTACAAACTCCTATATAAATTTTGACACCCAGTCTCTAAACGTCTGTATACAAACTCCTATATAAATTTTGACACCCAGTCTCTAAACGTCTGCACACAAACTCCTATATAAATTTTGACACCCAGTCTCTAAACGTCTGCATACAAACTCCTATATAAATTTTGACACCCAGTCTCTAAACGTCTGCATACAAACTCCTATATAAATTTTGACACCCAGTCTCTAAACGTCTGTACACAAACTCCTATATAAATTTTGACACCCAGTCTCTAAACGTCTGTACACAAACTCCTATATAAATTTTGACACCCAGTCTCTAAACGTCTGTACACAAACTCCTATATAAATTTTGACACCCAGTCTCTAAACGTCTGTACACAAACTCCTATATAAATTTTGACACCAAGTCTCTAAACGTCTGTACACAAACTCCTATATAAATTTTGACACCAAGTCTCTAAACGTCTGCACACAAACTCCTATACAAATTTTGACACCCAGTCTCTAAACGTCTGTACACAAACTCCTATATAAATTTTGACACCCAGTCTCTAAACGTCTGTACACAAACTCCTTTATAAATTTTGACACCCAGTCTCTAAACGTCTGTATACAAACTCCTATATAAATTTTGACACCAAGTCTCTAAACGTCTGTACACAAACTCCTATATAAATTTTGACACCAAGTCTCTAAACGTCTGCACACAAACTCCTATACAAATTTTGACACCCAGTCTCTAAACGTCTGTACACAAACTCCTATATAAATTTTGACATCCAGTTCTAAACGTCTGCACACAAACTCCTATATAAATTTTGACACCCAGTCTCTAAACGTCTGTACACAAACTCCTATATAAATTTTGACATCCAGTCTCTAAACGTCTGTATACAAACTCCTATATAAATTTTGACACCCAGTCTCTAAACGTCTGCACACAAACTCCTATATAAATTTTGACACCCAGTCTCTAAACGTCTGCATACAATCTCCTATATAAATTTTGACACCCAGTCTCTAAACGTTTGCATACAAACTCCTATACAAATTTTGACACCCAGTCTCTAAACGTCTGCATACAAACTCCTATACAAATTTTGACACCCAGTCTCTAAACGTCTGCACACAAACTCCTATATAAATTTTGACACCCGGTCTCTAAACGTATGTATACAAACTCCTATATGAATTTTGACACCCAGTCTCTAAACGTCTGCACACAAACTCCTATATAAATTTTGACACCCAGTCTCTAAACGTCTGCATACAATCTCCTATATAAATTTTGACACCCAGTCTCTAAAACGTCTGCATACAAACTCCTATATAAATTTTGACATCCAGTCTCTAAACGTCTGTATACAAACTCCTATATCAATTTTGACACCCAGTCTCTAAACGTCTGCATACAAACTCCTATATAAATTTTGACACCCAGTCTCTAAACGTCTGCATACAATCTCCTATATAAATTTTGACACCCAGTCTCTAAAGGTCTGCATACAAACTCCTATATAAATTTTGACACCCAGTCTCTAAACGTCTGCACACAAACTCCTATATAAATTTTGACACCCAGTCTCTAAACGTCTGTATACAAACTCCTATACAAATTTTGACACCCAGTCTCTAAACGTCTGTATACAAACTCCTATATAAATTTTGACATCCAGTCTCTAAACGTCTGCACACAAACTCCTATATAAATTTTGACACCCAGTCTCTAAACGTCTGCATACAAACTCCTATATAAATTTTGACACCCAGTCTCTAAACGTCTGACACAAACTCCTTATAAATTTTGACACCCAGTCTCTAAACGTCTGCACACAAACTCCTATATAAATTTTGACACCCAGTCTCTAAACGTATGTATACAAACTCCTATATAAATTTTGACACCCAGTCTCTAAACGTCTGTACACAAACTCCTATATAATTTTGACACCCAGTCTCTAAACGTCTGTACACAAACTCCTATATAAATTTTGACACCCAGTCTCTAAACGTCTGTACACAAACTCCTATATAAATTTTGACACCCAGTCTCTAAACGTCTGTACACAAACTCCTATATAAATTTTGACACCCAGTCTCTAAACGTCTGTACACAAACTCCTATATAAATTTTGACACCCAGTCTCTAAACGTCTGCACACAAACTCCTATATAAAATTTTGACACCCAGTCTCTAAAACGTCTGCACACAAACTCCTATATAAATTTTGACACCCAGTCTCTAAACGTCTGCACACAAACTCCTATATAAATTTTGACACCCAGTCTCTAAACGTCTGTACATACAAACTCCTATATAAATTTTGACACCCAGTCTCTAAACGTCTGTACACAAACTCCTATATAAATTTTGACACCCAGTCTCTAAACGTCTGTACACAAACTCCTATATAAATTTTGACACCAAGTCTCTAAACGTCTGTACACAAACTCCTATATAAATTTTGACACCCAGTCTCTAAACGTCTGTACACAAACTCCTATATAAATTTTGACACCCAGTCTCTAAACGTCTGCACACAAACTCCTATACAAATTTTGACACCCAGTCTCTAAACGTCTGTACACAAACTCCTATATAAATTTTGACACCCAGTCTCTAAACGTCTGCATACAAACTCCTATATAAATTTTGACACCCAGTCTCTAAACGTCTGCACACAAACTCCTATATAAATTTTGACACCCAGTCTCTAAACGTCTGTATACAAACTCCTATATAAATTTTGACACCCAGTCTCTCTAAACGTCTGCACGCAAACTCCTGTAGACATTTTGACACCCAGTCTCTAAACGTCTGTACACAAACTCCTATATAAATTTTGACACCCAGTCTCTAAACGTCTGCACACAAACTCCTATATAAATTTTGACACCCAGTCTCTAAACGTCTGTACACAAACTCCTATATAAATTTTGACACCCAGTCTCTAAACGTCTGCACACAAACTCCTATATAATTTTTGACAGTCAGTCTCTAAACGTCTGCACACAAACTCCTATATAAATTCTAAACGTCTGTACACAAACTCCTATATAAATTTTGACCACCCAGTCTCTAAACGTCTGCACACAAACTCCTATATAAATTTTGACACCCAGTCTCTAAACGTCTGTACACAAACTCCTATATAAATTTTGACACCCAGTCTCTAAACGTCTGCACACAAACTCCTATATAATTTTTGACAGTCAGTGTCTAAACGTCTGCACACAAAACTCCTATATAAATTTTGACACCCAGTCTCTAAACGTCTGCATACAATCTCCTATATAAATTTTGACACCCAGTCTCTAAACGTCTGTACACAAACTCCTATATAAATTTTGACACCCAGTCTCTAAACGTCTGTACACAAACTCCTATATAAATTTTGACACCAAGTATCTAAACGTCTGTACACAAACTTCTATATAAATTTTGACACCCAGTCTCTAAACGTCTGTACACAAACTCCTATATAAATTTTGACACCCAGTCTTTAAACGTCTGCACACAAACTCCTATACAAATTTTGACACCCAGTCTCTAAACGTCTGTACACAAACTCCTATATAAATTTTGACACCCAGTCTCTAAACGTCTGCATACAAACTCCTATATAAATTTTGACACCCAGTCTCTAAACGTCTGCACACAAACTCCTATATAAATTTTGACAGTCAGTCTCTAAACGTCTGCACACAAACTCCTATATAAATTTTGACACCCAGTCTCTAAACGTCTGCACACAAACTCCTATATAATTTTTGACAGTCAGTCTCTAAACGTCTGCACACAAACTCCTATATAAATTTTGACACCCAGTCTCTAAACGTCTGCACACAAACTCCTATATAAATTTTGACACCCAGTCTCTAAACGTCTGTACACAAACTCCTATATAAATTTTGACACCCAGTCTCTAAACGTCTGCACACAAACTCCTATATAAATTTTGACACCCAGTCTCTAAACGTCTGCACACAAACTCCTATATAAATTTTGACACCCAGTCTCTAAACGTCTGCACACAAACTCCTATATAAATTTTGACACCCAGTCTCTAAACGTCTGTACACAAACTCCTATATAAATTTTGACACCCAGTCTCTAAAAACGTCATGCAATATATTTTGACACCCAGTCTCTAAACGTCTGCATACAAACTCCTATATAAATTTTGACACCCAGTCTCTAAACGTCTGTACACAAACTCCTATATAAATTTTGACACCCAGTCTCTAAACGTCTGTACACAAACTCCTATATAAATTTTGACACCCAGTCTCTAAACGTCTGCACACAAACTCCTATATAAATTTTGACACCCAGTCTCTAAACGTCTGCACACAAACTCCTATATAAATTTTGACACCCAGTCTCTAAACGTCTGCACACAAACTCCTATATAAATTTTGACACCCAGTCTCTAAACAACGTCTGTACACAAACTCCTATATAAATTTGACACCCAGTCTCTAAACGTCTATACACAAACTCCTTAAAAATTTTGACACCCAGTCTCTAAACGTCTGTATACAAACTCCTATATAAATTTTGACACCAAGTCTCTAAACGTCTGCACACAAACTCCTATATAAATTTTGACACCCAGTCTCTAAACGTCTGCACACAAACTCCTATATAAATTTTGACACCCAGTCTCTAAACGTCTGCACACAAACTCCTATATAAATTTTGACAGTCAGTCTCTAAACGTCTGTACACAAACTCCTATATAAATTTTGACAGTCAGTCTCTAAACGTCTGCACACAAACTCCTATATAAATTTTGACAGTCAGACTCTAAACGTCTGCATACAAACTCCTATATAAATTTTGACACCCAGTCTCTAAACGTCTGTACACAAACTCCTATATAAATTTTGACACCCAGTCTCTAAACGTCTGTATACAAACTCCTATATAAATTTTGACACCCAGTCTCTAAACGTCTGTACACAAACTCCTTTATAAATTTTGACACCCAGTCTCTAAACGTCTGCATACAAACTCCTATATAAATTTTGACACCCAGTCTCTAAACGTCTGTACACAAACTCCTATATAAATTTTGACAGTCAGTCTCTAAAACGTATGTATATAAACTCCAATACACATTTTGACACTCAGTCTCCAGCATTCCCAACTCTATAATAGTGGTAGTTTCTGCTCCTGCTTAGCGCTCAGCAAACAGGGAGTGGGTTGACTCGTTCGGCCGTTGTCAGTATAATGTGACCGGGTGGGATGTGTTGCTTGGTGTCTTCGGCGGCAACCTTCAGTGATATAACACTATAAAAGGGCATGAGGGCTGAAGTTGGTTGCGAGTTCCTACTTCCTAGTTCCGTTTAATAAACGGAAGTAGGAACCAGACTCGAGTTCCGTTTAAGCTTATAAGGAACTAGGAACCAGACTCGATTTCCGTTTAACAAACATACTAGCCAACGAGCGGAGTTCCGTTTATTAGGATTCCTATCTCTAACTGCATGTTCAATTACCTATTATATACAGGAATCGAACTTAGAGCTTTCATGAATAATACAGCACAGAAATAATCTCCTTAACACAAGTTTCCTTAAACGGATCTGACACCTAGACTCCAGTTCCGTTTAACTTAAACGGAACTAGGAACCAGACCCGAGTTCCGTTTAAGCTTATACGGAACTAGGAACCAGACCCGAGTTCCGTTTAACAAACATACTGGCCAACGAGTGGAGTTCCGTTTATAAGGATTTCTACATCTTATAAGAAATTAAATTACATATGTTATACAGGAATCTAGCTCTGAGCTTTCAGGAATGATACAACTTATATAATTTATCTCTATAACACAGATTTTCTAAAACGGATCTGACACCTACATCCTAGTTCCGTTTTGCTTAAACGGAACTAGGAACCAGACCCGAGTTCCGTTTAACTTAAACGGAACATGGAACCAGGCCCTAGTTCCGTTTAACTTAAACGGAACAACTTAAACGGAACTAGAAACCAGACCTGAGTTCCGTTTAACACAAATATACTGGTCAATGAGTCGAGTTCCGTTTAATAGGATTTCTGCATCGTATAAGATATTAAATTCAAATGATACAAAGGAATCTAGCTCTGAGCTTTCAGGAATGATACAACAGAGAAATAATCTCTATAACATAGATTTTATTAAACGGATCTGACACCTAGATCCAAGTTCCGTTTTGCTTAAACCGAACTAGGAACCAGACCCTAGCTCCGTTTAACACAAATACTGGTCAACCAGCCGGATTCCGTTTATTAAAATTTCTACCTGTAATAAGATATTTAATTACAATTATAAGTCTGAAATCGAACGTAAAGCTTCCATGAATAATACAACACTTAATTAATCTATATAACAGCATTTCTTCAGCGGGTTTGACACCTAGACCCCAGTTCCGTTTAACTAAATCGGAACTAGGAACCAGATCCGAGTTCCGTTTAACACAAATACTGGTCAACCAGCCGGGTTCCATTTATTAGAATTTCTACCGCTAATAAGATGTTTAATTACCATTGTAATACAGGAATCGAACTTAAAGCTTCCATGAATAATACAACACAGAATTTCTTCAACGGGTTTGACACCTAGACCCTGGTTCCGTTTAACTTAAACGGAACTAGGAACCAGACCCGGGTTCTGTTTAAGCTCAAACAGAACTAGGAACCATATTCGAGTTCCGTTTATTTGATCGGAACTAGGAACCAGACCCGAGGTCAGTTTAGAGCCGACGCTTGCATAGATGTGACTTTTTTAGATTTATTTTTACAGGAATTGTCTTTGAAATTTCAGGACCATGTAATCAAAGTAAAAATCATTTCAGTGTAGATTTCTTTACACGAAGTCGACAACGAGACCTGTTCTGTTCTGTTTAATATTATGCGGATCTAGGAACCAGTTCCTAGTTCTGTTTAAGCCGATATTGGCCTATACATTGCCTTTAAAGACTTTAATGAATATCCTGATGCTTAATAGTGCCCCGTATCGCAATACGGGTGCCTTATAGTAATCAGGTTGACGGTCTATCTGTCCGTCCGTCCTTCCGTCCGTCCGTCCGTCCGCCTGTCCTTTTTTAGTTCTTTTTTGTTACCAAGAAGTCTTATATTGCAGATGTAGGTTACCTTAGTACCCTTGTTCTGCATATTACATTTTTGGTCCAATCGGTCAATATGATGGCCGACAGAGAAACACCTTTGATTTTGGTAGTTGAAGATATTTTATCTCTATTAAGCACCAAAGGGATCTGTCTGAAATTTCAGAGGTTGGTTTCCCCTAGGTTCCTAGTTGCGTATAAGGCATTTTTGAACCGATCTATCAACAAGATAGCCCCAAATGGGCCATACAACTCAATCAAACAAAATCAACAAGATGGCCAAGAGGCAGCTATCTTGGATTTTAATATTTATTGTTCAAAAAGCAGAGAAAATATTCCTCTTTCGTCAGACATACATCATTCTTTGGTACGCGCCAAGAATCCTCTAAGATATCTTGTAATATATACTGTCATCAATCATTTCGAAATCAGAGCTTCAATTGTACATTTCATTGTCAAGATATTACTTTTCCTAATCGCAAAGCATCTTGAGCGGGGCCTATTTTGACGTGTCAGCGTTCTAGTATTTTACAGTAATCGTCTTCGGAACCTTTAGGAACATATAATCACAGAAAAACTCAATATAGCGTAGAAACGGAGTCGAAAAACCATGCCCGAGTTCCGTTTAAGATCATACGAATCTAGGAATTAGACCCGAGTTCCTTTTAACCCAACGCAATCAAATTCCATATTCAGTTCACGTTCTTTTACTGACCAATGAGTTCGTTTATTATGATTCCCACGTGTAATAAGATGTTTAACTGGACATTTTCATTGGACAATATGACGGGTGTTTATCTAACAAGGAAAAGTGGTCAATGGCATTCATATCTTAACTCGAGTTATGAAGAAGAATTTTTCCTCATCTCGCACGCTTAAGTTAGCCCTGTTGCACCTCAGTTTTGGTCAAAGGTTCAAGCCCCTGGTTATGCAATACACGATAGACTGCCGTCCTCTTTGCCTGCTAAGCTTGAGTGTTGAACTCTGGAAACATGGTCAATGAACCAGGTAGTGTTCGGCTCCAAGGAGCACCACACGATGGAGAGGCTGTTGCGTCTCTCCATCCAGAATGTCATATATAAACTTGAAAACTTCTGCCCTGAACAGGACATTGAGAGGATTGGCTTCTTTGAAGGTGTCATTACTCGTCAATGTCAGACGTGGTCCCTTCTGCCTTTTTTGAAGAGAATTCAGACGTTGAAGGCCATTACCTCACAGAGGTCAGCACCACCAAAAAAGAAGGCTAGAAATTCTGCTCCCACTGTTATATGCGACCGAAGTCAAAGCCTTATTTCAATGGTAACATTGGGAAGGGTAGGAAGAGTACAAACCATCATTTGGACAAGACGAAAAGTTCCTGATTCGTCTCTCCGTCCTTGATCGTTCCATACGAAAGGTCTGTTCTTGAGAATTCAGCCAGTCTCAGATTCAAGTCCTTCTCTCGTAAATTAGGGTTTGGGTAAGGCAACAATTCTCCATCTGTGTAGGTCTCGATATTCCTCGTTTTCATCTTCCTGTAGGAGATCGTCAGTCCACCTTCTTTCTAGAGTCAATGGAAGGATATCACCCAGGACCCTTGAGCCTTTTCTGTAGTGAAGGAGCGGTTTGGCATTCCATACTTGCGGCATCCGCACTTTGTGTCAAAGTATGTATTTTTTCCCTCCTTCGGGGGATCCGGAGATGGCAGTTTCCATCCGGGAGGAAGTAAGGACCATGCTTTTAAAGGGCGCGGTCGAGGAGGTGCCTATTATGGACTACACACTCGGCTTCTATTCCAGA
This sequence comes from Argopecten irradians, assembly GCF_041381155.1. Lineage (NCBI taxonomy): Eukaryota > Metazoa > Mollusca > Bivalvia > Pectinida > Pectinidae > Argopecten > Argopecten irradians. Next base: position 6,279,604 of record NC_091138.1, on the reverse strand, counting down.
ATAATTCTGATCCGCAAGAGGTTTGGAGCTTGGTGTCCCATCAACTGCTGTTGGTTGTAGTGTGATTTCTGCACTCTAGGGAAGACATGTTCACAACTATGTCGACGAATTTCTAATGATCCATCTAGTTCGGGAATCTTTGGATCGGAACACCCGTCTGGTCATGAAACTTTTGCTTAGAGTTGGCTTAGTTCCTTAAAGAGTATGAGGTTCCCCTTCTTAAAACATTGTCTTCTTGGGACACCGTTTCCACGCGGTTCATGGTATTGTCATTCCAACTTTGAAGAAATTCGAGAAGGCCAGAGATATTCCTCTGACCTTCATCGGCTGGCCCCTTGTTGGTCTCTACATATTCTGTGTTATCTCAACTCATGGGGTTTGCTCGGTGGTGTACTCTGAAAGGCAATTACAAATGTATTTCAGGAGGTTTCGTTGTCGTCCATGCCAGCTCCCACCGTGAACATGTTCACGGATGCGTTCATGGAAGTTTTAGGGGCTTACCTCGACATCCATTGCCAGTCGATGGAGTGGTCTGGGGAACATGCAGAAGATGATGGCTCTTCTGTTTTCTCTGCAGACATTTTAGAAGATTCTGCATTCCAATGCGGTTTGAATGGCTACGGACAACTCTACAGTGGTCGCTTATCTGGAGAGAAAGGGACACCAGCTCACGTCCTTTGTGCCCTCGCTATCAGTATTTCCGTATTATTCCTATCTATAAGGAAATGCAGTTAACAATTTTAGTCAAGCATCTTCCAGGAAGCGCAAATGTTCTGGCGGATAATCTCCAGGCGGCGCCAGCTGGTTATGACAGAACGGCATCTATATCCCTCGACCTTTTTGCCTCTTTTCTCAATAATCAGTTGTCAACCTTTGTCTCTCCGTGGCAAACCAAATGGCTTGGGCCATGGACGCAGGGTTCTACAGAAGTTTCCGGAGCATTATTGCTCCTTCTTTCCGATAGCGCCACTGTTGCCGCGTCAACCCTGGTTTTCGGAGCTCTTGTCGTTTCTGGTGGCTCGTCCAGTTACGCTGGAAGATCTTCTTTGATTGGCGTCAGGAAGATTGATCCGGTCATGGCCTCTGCCCAGCTGATTGCGAGTTTCCTTCTCTGTCTTGTTTAGGGAGCACAATCATGTACTATTGCAGGCTATCGCACAGCTATTGCCAGTGTACTTTCTTTCCGTGGTAGACCAGAGGTAGGATCTTCATTTCTTTGTCTGTCTTGATTCGGGGGTTCAATCTGGACAGGCCTAACGTACAGTAGTTAGCTCCACAGTGGAACCTAGAACTCGTTTTAGAGTCATAAATGGGGGCTTCGGCTTCTAATGGGCATTTAGGATAGGACTCCATGAAGTTTTTAACTTTTAAGACTGTCTTTCTGCTTGCTGTTGCCTCAGGCCACATGAGAAGTGATATTTATGCATTGTCTTTTCGCTCTTCGCGTATTTCATGGGCAAGAGCTAGCTCTGCCGTTACCCTTCTCACTGATCCTAAAATTTGGGCAAAGAATTGGGAATCAGGTTTTTCGCCCCATTCCATTAGAATTCCTTTCCTGTCAGTCCTATTGAGTCTGGGGAGAAAGGATGCTTTGTTCCTGTCGGGACCTTAAAACAGGGTCAGCAGGATATCTCCTTCCAGTCCATCTCCACATTGATATGTCAGGTGATCAAGATTGCTTATGAGCCGTCTAATGATCAATTTCATGCGGAATGCAAGATGAGGGCTCATGAGGTTAGAGCCCTTGCGACTTCTTTGGCTCTCCGCAATAGGTCCTTGTACCAGGACATCAATGTCTTCTGCCGTTTGGCGTGGTCAGTCTACTTTCACCTCCGGTCTCTGTCCTTCCACTCTGATGGACTGTTTTCTGTCTGTGACTGTTCCTCCTCAGTAGACATTAAATGCATTTATGGTCTTTTAACCTTATGCGAGCAGGTTTCACAATGGTGCACCTCTTTCCACGGGGAGGTATATCCGTTTTTACCTTTGTTCATTCAACCCTGTTTTATATTCTCTGCCTGGGGCCTGTATTTGTAAAAAAATTCAAAATTGTAAAAATGCTGGAACTGACTCTCTATCACTATTGATTAGCACTCATAATCATATGATATTGAAAATCGTGGAGCCTGTTTCCTATTTCAAATTGTAAAAGTTTTTGTGACAATTACTTCATAAAACAGGTGATTCTTCGTGATCTATTTTGTTGACTCACGGAAGGATATTCTTAACCAAGATCAATAGGTACAATATACATGTATATTTCGAAGGCAGTTTTGGTTTATGCTTGCAGTTCGATAAAATGCACATCAATTAAACAAGATATTAAAATATCAGAAAAATATTAATTTGAAATACTCCTTCACATAACAATAAAAAAGTGGAGAAAAATAATCTGGAAATCTAAATATTTCGATGAAACATTGTTAGTTTTAAAATTAAAAATAAAATCCTTTTACCATGGGGATTAGATAAAAATATCTGTAAAAATCGTATGTACTGGGCTTAAACGGTCTAGATCTGTTGCCAAGAATTTCCATTTAATTTCAAAAGAATTCCGGTCTCATTCATAAACGCCGCACGTCGCGTTATCGCATAACTTCACTCGGTCCTTTGGACCAGTTGAGCTAAAATGAGTAAATGCTATGGCAAGCCAATTTAAAATTTATTGAAGGAGCAAGGTCCATCCAGAATTTGATCGAATTATATAAGATATCATATATTATTATATTCGATATCAGGCCCTTCGGGTCAGATGAGCTTTACAAATGTCTATGCAAGCGTGGGGTTATACGGAACTCAGGTCTGGTTCCTAGTTCCGTATAAGCTTAAACGGAACTCGGGTCTGGTTCCTAGTTCCGTTTAAGTTAAACGGAACTGGAGTCTAGGTGTCAGATCCGTTTAAGGAAACTTGTGATAAGGAGATTAATTCTGTGCTGTATTATTCATGGAAGCTCTAAGTTCGATTCCTGTATATAATAGGTAATTGAACATGCAGTTAGAGATAGGAATCCTAATAAACGGAACTCCGCTCGTTGGCCAGTATGTTTGTTAAACGGAACTCGGGTCTGGTTCCTAGTTCCGTATAAGCTTAAACGGAACTCGGGTCTGGTTCCTAGTTCCGTTTAAGTTAAACGGAACTGGAGTCTAGGCGTCAGATCCGTTTAAGGAAACTTGTGATAAGGAGATTTATTCTGTGCTGTATTATTCATGGAAGCTCAGAGCTAGATTCCTTTGTATCATTTGAATTTAATATCTTATACGATGCAGAAATCCTATTAAACGGAACTCAACTCATTGACCAGTATATTTGTGTTTAACGGACCTCAGGTCTGGTTTCTAGTTCCGTTTAAGTTGTTCCGTTTAAGTTAAACGGAACTAGGGCCTGGTTCCATGTTCCGTTTAAGTTAAACGGAACTCGGGTCTGGTTCCTAGTTCCGTTTAAGCAAAACGGAACTAGGATGTAGGTGTCAGATCCGTTTTAGAAAATCTGTGTTATAGAGATAAATTATATAAGTTGTATCATTCCTGAAAGCTCAGAGCTAGATTCCTGTATAACATATGTAATTTAATTTCTTATAAGATGTAGAAATCCTTATAAACGGAACTCCACTCGTTGGCCAGTATGTTTGTTAAACGGAACTCGGGTCTGGTTCCTAGTTCCGTATAAGCTTAAACGGAACTCGGGTCTGGTTCCTAGTTCCGTTTAAGTTAAACGGAACTGGAGTCTAGGTGTCAGATCCGTTTAAGGAAACTTGTGCTAAGGAGATTATTTCTGTGCTGTATTATTCATGAAAGCTCTAAGTTCGATTCCTGTATATAATAGGTAATTGAACATGCAGTTAGAGATAGGAATCCTAATAAACGGAACTCCGCTCGTTGGCCAGTATGTTTGTTAAACGGAACTCGGGTCTGGTTCCTAGTTCCGTTTAAGTTAAACGGAGCTCGGGTCTGGTTCCTAGTTCCGTTTATTAAACGGAACTAGGAACTAGGAACTCGCAACCAACTTCAGCCCTCCAAAAGGGCAACAGTTCCACTATACAAGAAGACACAACACCGCAGTGTCCGAATACACGCTACACATTGCATACATGGGAGGCCGTCCTTATATGACCATAGCTGTTAATAGGACGTTAAAATAATCAAACAAACAAACAATATCAACTAAGCTTAGTCTCACATATTCCCAAATAGTCACACAAACAATTTAGGTAGAAAGTGCTGCTGTAGAAAATATTACATGTAATTGCTGTCCCAAATATCTTACTCATTAGCCTAATGAACAGTATTGGTCCCACATAAAAAAAAACTCGATCAACATGAATCCACTACAAACAATTATGGCCCCAAATTTCACTCTTCCCCAGAATACACTTACTTATGGACACGACTAAACGTTGTCTTTTCCTACACTCTTACAACGGGAGACGCTCCTTACACTATTAATGATTGTGCAGTTGCAAGTTGTGTAGAAAAACTGCTTTCTAGACTTCCATAATTAATACGAAACATAATAAATGATTATTTACCTGTGTACTATCAGAGCAAAGTAAATGGATTACTAGCAATGTCGTTTAATCGTGGTTATTCAACACCACTCTCAAAAGTACATTACCACTCGCCAAGACACCACCAAGCAGCATTCATGTTTCTCAGCTTCACAATGACACTACATAGAGCTCCCCTACTCTCTATAAACACCTAATCTACACCCTTACGCCAAAACATTTCGTACCAGACAAACAACAAATTATCAACCACCTTTTTTCAAAAAGGCACATCTCGAATTGTTCAGCTTAGTTAACACGCTTAATGTGGCAACAAGCGCAGGTTATCTAAAGTGGATTTTTTAACCAAAATATTTCATACAACGTCTTGTAATGTGTTAAAAACTTTAATTCCTCCCACTATGGTATTTACTACTGAATTTGACGATGAAATCGTGAAAGATTTATCTGCAGTACACCTGAAAAAAATTATAGCAGCTACATGTAACTAATGACCGTCATTTGCCTGGCTTGCTGGATAGAGTTGAAGTCTCTTGATGCTACTTATGATCCAAGGAAAGGTTGCAATGTCTATTCCAGCCTTCGCTACAGCAGTAAGGCGTCACGGGGTAATTAATCGAAACTGCCTTATCGTTACCCTGGCAACAAAGCGTCACTATGCAGGTAAAGCTTAACTGTTAGTAGTGTTGGATGGTGTCACTAAGCAGCCAGTGTGTCACTGGTTACAGTCGGTAAGACAACAGCATGTCACAAAAGTTACAAAACGTCATGCGCTACGCCGATTGTATTTATTATGCGTTTTACCGTCACAAATTACTAAGGATTATTTGGCGGTAGACTAAAGACTGACCATCTTTACCATGGCGGTAGACTAAAGACTGACCATCTTTACCATGCCATCTCTGAACAGTCAGTGGTAACAAAGCGTCACAAGCCAAAAAGGCATCAGCGTCACAAACGTTCAGTAGACACACTCTTATCATCACCTGGGTAATCCGGCGTTAATAAACAATCATCCGTAATGTGACGTACCTTATGCGTCTCTGAGCAAACAACAACGTTTTTATCGCGCATATTTGGTTGGTTGTTTCCCATTTAATAAAGTAATTTCATAAATTGTATTTATTACACACGAGTACTATAACCTATCTGCATTGTGACTGGTTGATTCCGGTAATTGTTACGTATTTCTACGCGTGGGAAATGGCCTTCGTTTTTACTACGAAACGATGAATTGAACGACGACACCGCTCTAATATGTATATTACTAACGGTGCGTAAATCAGTATCAATTCTCACCTTCTCAGATCTCCTAAATCAAACAACGACGCTCGACATTCCTGCATGACGGCAACCGTGAATGATTGCTGAGAAATGTGTTTTCGCGCCAAGCGTCGATTCATTTATAAATCACTTACAGGCGAAGGTTTGATAATGAAATACATGATAAAACTAGACTAATACTTAAAAAAACTGGCTATTTTTACACTAGTTATTACTGCACATTGGGACTGGACCGAATTTTGTTTTTAAGTGGTAAGGTCCAAATTTAAGTACAAGCAGTACAGATACTTATCGACATTGAATGCAATGTAAAAGTCAGAAGTATCGTTTGCTGCTTACACTAAAATATTTACAATTCCGTTTTCACCTTCCTATATAACCTTACTAACCGGGCAATCGTTTACACTTGCGTAAACGCAGAGGGGCTGCTGCACAAGAACACAAACCGAAACACTGACTTCCGCCCTTATGTGAATGCGCATCCGGTTAGGCCAAAATATATGCCATGACAAAGGTTCGATATCAACATCAGTTTGAATGCAATGGAAAGCATTGTGTTAATATTAAAAACATAAAAAAAATGAAAACATATGGAATAAATGGATTAAAAAACGCTGAAGTTAGTGTGGAACTATATTTTATTTACTCCCGGAACTTGACACATTTTCCCGCCAAATTGGAGCCAGCTGTTTCGCGAGTCTTAGTTGTTACCACAGGTGTTCGTTTCTAATATAAGTATAAGTATAATACTGGGTCAAGGTCTATAACTCGGCCGGCCATATAACACTACCCAATTTCAGAAAAAGTATGATTATTATCCAACCGTATAGGATATAATAATAGAAATACTCTCAATCGACAGCCAGATAATTTATCTTTAATTTGGTATATGATACAATATATATATCATGCCGTATAAATGTCACTAGGTATCCAGAAACATCGGAAAACAGCCAGATTTCAACTGGTCGGACACTGTGGTGTCCTCCGATAAACACGCTAGGGCTCTAATGGGTAGTTCAAAAACCACTGCATGTCAACACTTCAGCTTCATTGGAATTAAAGTTTGGTAAAAAACAAACTTACCGGTATGTTAGTGTTTATCTATGTACCATCCATTTGCGCAATACAGCCTTTTGAAATTTCCGATTGAAAAAATGTGTGTCTCTAGCCGTCATGTTGATATGTGTGTAGTACATTTGTTTTCTCGGCGTTGATTGGTCAATTAATTTTCGAGAGCCAATCAACGCCGACAAAACAAATCTACTGCACACATACTTACATGGCGGCTAGAGACATAATTTTTTTCAATCGGAAATTTCAAAGGGCTACGTTAGGCAAATCGATGGTATTTATCCAGGGATTTACTAACCGGTAAGTTTGTTTTCTACCAAACTTTCATTCTAATGACGCTGAAGTGTTGACATGCAGTGGTTTTTGAGCTACCCATTAGAGCCCTGGCGTGTTTATCGGAGGACACCACAGTGTCCGACCAGTTGAAATCTGGCTGTTTTCCGATGTTTTTGGATACCTAGTGACATTTATACGGCATGATATATATTGTATCATATTGGTTAATAATCATACTTTTTCTGAAATTGGGTAGTGTTATATGGCCGGCCGAGTTATAGACCTTGACCCAGTATTATACTTATACTTATATTATGAAAAACGAACACCTGTGGTAACAACTAAGACTGTTGTACTCCCATGTAACAACTACGACTGTTGTACTCCCATGTAATAACTACGACTGTTGTACTCCCATGTAACAACTACGACTGTTGTACTCCCATGTAACAACTACGACTGTCGTACTCCTACGTAATAACTACGACTGTCTTACTCCCTTGTAATAACTACGATTGTTGTACTCCCATGTAACAACTACAACTGTTGTACTCCCATGTAATAACTACGACTGTCGTACTCCCATGTAACAACTACGACTGTCGCACTCCATGTAACAACTACGATAGTTGTACTCTTATGTAACAATTACGACTATTGTACTCCCATGTAATAACTACGACTGTTGTACTCCTATGTAACAACTACGACTGTTGTACTCCCATGTAATAATTACGACTGTCGTACTCCCATGTAATAACTACGACTGCCGTTCTCCCATGTATAACTACGATGTTGTACCCCATGTAAACACGATTCGACGACGTATACGACGACTGTCGTACTCCCATGTAATAACTACGACTGTTGTACTCCCATGTAACAACTACGACTGTTGTACTCCCATGTAACAACTACGACTGTCGCACTCCATGTAACAACTACGATAGTTGTACTCCCATGTAATAACTACGACTGTTGTACTCCCATGTAATAACTACGACTGTTGTACTCCCATGTAACAACTACGACTGTTGTACTCCTATGTAACAACTACGACTGTCGTACTCCATGTAACAATTACGACTGTCGTACTCCCATGTAACAACTACGATTGTTGTACTCCCATGTAATAACTACGACTGTTGTACTCCCAAGTAATAACTACGATGTTGTACTCCCATGTAACAACTACGACTGTCGTACTCCATATAACAACTACGATTGTTGTACTCCCAAGTAATAACTACGACTGTTGTACTCCCATGTAATAACTACGACTGTTGTACTCCCATGTATAACTACGATTTTGTACTCCCAAGTAATAACTACGACTTGTTGTACTCCCATGTAATAACTACGACTGTCGTACTCCCATGTAATAACTACGACTGTTGTACTCCCATGTAACAACTACGACTGTCGTACTCCATGTAATAACTACGACTGTTGTAATGTAACAACTACGACTGTTGTACTCCCATGTAACAACTACGACTGTTGTACTCCCATGTAATAACTACGACTGTTGTACTCCCATGTAATAACTACGACTGTTGTACTCCCATGTAATAACTACGACTGTTGTACTCCCATGTAACAACTACGACTGTTGTACTCCCATGTAACAACTACGACTGTTGTACTCCCATGTAACAACTACGACTGTTGTACTCCATGTAACAACTACGACTGTTGTACTCCCATGTAATAACTACGACTGTTGTACTCCCATGTAACAACTACGACTGTTGTACTCCCATGTAATAACTACGACTGTTGTACTCCCATGTAATAACTACGACTGTTGTACTCCCATGTAATAACTACGACTGTTGTACTCCCATGTAACAACTACGACTGTTGTACTCCCATGTAACAACTACGACTGTTGTACTCCCATGTAATAACTACGACTGTTGTACTCCCATGTAACAACTACGACTGTTGTACTCCCATGTAACAACTACGACTGTTGTACTCCCATGTAATAACTACGATTGTTGTACTCCCATGTAACAACTACGATTGTTGTACTCCCATGTAACAACTACGACTGTCGTACTCCCATGTAATAACTACGACTGTTGTACTCCCATGTAATAACTACGACTGTTGTACTCCCATGTAACAACTACGACTGTTGTACTCCCATGTAACACTCCCATGTAACAACTACGACTGTCGTACTCCCATGTAATAACTACGACTGTTGTACTCCCATGTAACAACTACGACTGTTGTACTCCCATGTAATAACTACGACTGTTGTACTCCCATGTAATAACTACGACTGTTGTACTCCCATGTAAACGACTGTTGTACTCCCATGTAATAACTACGACTTTGTACTCCCATGTAACAACTACGACTGTTGTACTCCCATGTAACAACTACGACTGTTGTACTCCATGTAACAACTACGATAGTTGTACTCTTTTGTAACAATTACGACTATTGTACTCCCATGTAATAACTACGACTGTTGTACTCCCATGTAACAACTACGACTGTTGTACTCCCATGTAACAACTACGACTGTCGTACTCCCATGTAATAACTACGACTGTTGTACTCCCATGTAATAACTACGACTGTTGTACTCCCATGTAACAACTACGACTGTTGTACTCCCATGTAATAACTACGACTGTTGTACTCCCATGTAATAACTACGACTGTTGTACTCCCATGTAATAACTACGACTGTTGTACTCCCATGTAACAACTACGACTGTTGTACTCCCATGTAATAACTACGACTGTTGTACTCCCATGTAATAACTACGACTGTTGTACTCCCATGTAATAACTACGACTGTTGTACTCCCATGTAACAACTACGACTGTTGTACTCCCATGTAATAACTACGACTGTTGTACTCCCATGTAATAACTACGACTGTTGTACTCCCATGTAATAACTACGACTGTTGTACTCCCATGTAACAACTACGACTGTTGTACTCCCATGTAATAACTACGACTGTTGTACTCCCATGTAACAACTACGACTGTTGTACTCCCATGTAATAACTACGACTGTTGTACTCCCATGTAACAACTACGACTGTTGTACTCCCATGTAACAACTACGACTGTTGTACTCCCATGTAACAACTACGACTGTTGTACTACCGTTACTCCATGTAATAACTACGACTGTTGTACTCCCATGTAATAACTACGACTGTTGTACTCCCATGTAACAACTACGACTGTTGATACTCCCATGTAATAACTACGACTGTTGTTACTCCCATGTACTCCATGTAAAACAACTACGACTCGACTGTTTGTACTCCATGTTGTACTCCCATGTAACAAACTACGACTGTTGTACTCCCATGTAACAAACTACGACTGTTGTACTCCATGTAACATGTAATAACAACTACGACTAGTTGTACTATAACAACGTCGTACTCCCATGTAATAACTACGAACTGTTGTACTCCCATGTAATAACTACGACTGTTGTACTCCCATGTAATAAACTACGACTGTTGTACTCCCATGTAATAACTACGACTGTACTCCCATGTAACAACTACGACTGTCGTACTCCCATGTAATAACTACGACTGTTGTACTCCCATGTAATAACTACGATTGTTGTACTCCCATGTAATAACTACGACTGTCGTACTCCATGTAATAACTACGACTGACTTGTTGTACTCCATGTAACAACTACGACTATTGTACTCCCCATGTACTCCCTTACGACAGTGTAATGAACTACGACTGTTGTACTCCCATGTAACAACTACGACTGTTGTACTCCTATGTAACAACTACGACTGTTGTACTCCCATGTAATAACTACGACTGTTGTACTCCCATGTAATAACTACGACTGTTGTACTCCCATGTAATAACTACGACTGTTGTACTCCCATGTAACAACTACGACTGTTGTACTCCCATGTAACAACTACGACTGTCGTACTCCCATGTAATAACTACGACTGTTGTACTCCCATGTAACAACTACGACTGTTGTACTCCCATGTAACAACTACGACTGTTGTACTCCAACTACGACATGTTGTACTCCCATGTAACAACTACGACTGTCGTACTCCCATGTAATAACTACGACTGTTGTACTCCCATGTAACAACTACGACTGTTGTACTCCCATGTAACAACTACGACTGTTGTACTCCCATGTAATAACTACGACTGTTGTACTCCCATGTAACAACTACGACTGTTGTACTCCCATGTAATAACTACGACTGTCGTACTCCCATGTAATAACTACGACTGTTGTACTCCCATGTAACAACTCCCATGTAACAACTACGACTGTTGTACTCCCATGTAAAACTACGACTGTCGTACGATGTTGTACTCCCATGTAATAACTACGACTGTTGTACTCCCATGTAACAAACTACGATGTTGTACTCCATGTAACAACTACGACTGTTTGTACTCCATGTACAACTCGACTGCCGTTTCTCCCCATGTAATAACTACGACTGTTGTACTCCCATGTAACAACTACGACTGTTGTACTCCCATGTAACAACTACGACTGTTGTACTCCCATGTAACAACTACGACTGTAAACAACTGTACTCCCATGTAATAACTACGACTGTTGTACTCCCTTACATGTAATCCATGTAACAACTGACGACTGTCGTACTCCCATGTAATAACTACGACTGTTGTACTCCCATGTAACAACTACGACTGTTGTACTCCCATGTAACAACTACGACTGTGTATTAAAACTACTCCCAATTGCAAACACTTACGACTGTTGTACACTATATGGTAAAAGTGGTCACTATTGTACAAAACCATGTAATAACTGTTACGACGGATACTTTGTTGTCATCCATGTACTATGTTGTAATAACTTTACTGTTGTACTCCCCAAAACAAAGCATGTATTTAACTCCCATGTATTAACGATTGTATACTCCCATGTAAGAACTACGACTAATCATGTAGGTACATGAAAGGTATGTAATAAGTACGACTGTTGTACTCCCATGTAACATCGTTGATCAGTCGTGGTATAAAGAGACCATGTAACAATCTAGCGACTCTGTTGTACTCGAATGTTACAGTACGCCAGTATAACAACTATAATTTTGTTGTAACTCCCTTTAAGGTCAATGTAATAATATGACTGTTGTATCCTGTTATAATCTATAAGGATATTATATGTTGAACTGCCTTATACTCCCTCGGTTCGCTAAGTGGATTCTGTTATAAGATATAGGTACACAATGCGACTCTGTTTCCCTTTAATAAATAACTATAATTACACTCCCTGTACATTACCTACGTCAATGAACATGGATTCTCCATGTAACAACGTAAAACCATTGACGAAAATATGTTTACAAACGAGTGCATGTAACATTCCTTGGAACGTCCATGTAATAACAACGACTGTTGTACTCTGGATGTAGATAATAATTATGGGACTGTCATCCTATTTAACTAGTCCTTTATCCTGTAATCCTAGGTAACAACTACGATGTTGTAGTAATTTACAACTGTACCGTATCACTAGGACAAAACTATTGTATATGGTCTCTAATTTCCCATACTTTGATCTACGTACTTTGTAACTCTAATTTATACTTAAAGGTCTTAGGTTCTATGTGTTATTGGACATTTTGTCGTTAATCCTCTACTTACATGTGGAATATCTACGATGGACTGGTCGGCCATCCTATAAGTAACGTATAGTGTAACTTGGTAGTAGACAGGACATTTCCCATGAAATCTACTAATAGTTGAACTCAATGTAATTATATGTTACGACTCCCATGTAAAATAAGGACCTATGTGAATTTACAGTCATCCCATGATATTATAATAACTATGGTGTGTTGCAATTACGACTGTCCTGTGATATAACTTACGAAATTTTGTACTCCTCACATTTGATAACAAGTATCTAGACTTAATAGGTAACAATTATAGTCTCCCGTGAAACTTAATTGTGCATGTACATTCCCTAATATACGTTTGGTTATAACCATAAATGTCTATATAGTTGTATTATGTTGGTCCTCAGTCATTCGTTATAGTCATAAAACGTCTGATTATTACAGTCATTCCTGAATAAGGAATAAACGTTGTCTAATATTTTGACATTTGTAGGTCTCTTACATGTTATAGTCCCCTGTTGTAATACTAATCATTGCTGCGATCTGTGGTTCTTATTTACAGTCATCTGTATATAATCTATAACTACGATAACCATCCATGATATATCTATAAGGTCTATAGGTGTATATGGTCTCTAATTTACAGTCATCCCTGATAATCTATAAGGTCTATAGGTGTATATGGTCTCTAATTTACAGTCATCCCTGATAATCTATAAGGTCTATAGGTGTATATTGGTCTCTAATTTACAGTCATCCCTGATAATCTATAAGGTCTATAGGTGTATATGGTCTCTAATTTACAGTCATCCCTGATAATCTATAAGGTCTATAGGTGTATATGGTCTCTAATTTACAGTCATCCCTGATAATCTATATAAGGTCTAATAGGTGTATATGGTCTCTAATTTACAGTCATCCCTGATAATCTATAAGGTCTATAGGTGTATATGGTCTAATTTACAGTCCTCCTGATAATCTATAAGGTCTATAGGTGTATATGGTCTCTAATTTACAGTCATTCCTGATAATCTATAAGGTCTATAGGTGTATATGGTCTGTAATTTACAGTCCTCCCTGATAATCTATAAGGTCTATAGGTGTATATGGTCTCTAATTTACAGTCATCCCTGATAATCTATAAGGTCTATAGGTGTATATGGTCTCTAATTTACAGTCATCCCTGATAATCTATAAGGTCTATAGGTGTATATGGTCTCTAATTTACAGTCCTCCCTGATAATCTATAAGGTCTATAGGTGTATATGGTCTCTAATTTACAGTCATCCCTGATAATCTATAAGGTCTATAGGTGTATATGGTCTCTAATTTACAGTCATTCCTGATAATCTATAAGGTCTATAGGTGTATATGGTCTGTAATTTACAGTCATCCCTGATAATCCATAAGGTCTATAGGTGTATATATGGTCTCTAATTTACAGTCATCCCTGATAATCCATAAGGTCTATAGGTGTATATGGTCTGTAATTTACAGTCATCCCTGATAATCTATAAGGTCTATAGGTGTATATGGTCTCTAATTTACAGTCATCCCTGATAATCTATAAGGTCTATAGGTGTATATGGTCTCTAATTTACAGTCATCCCTGATAATCTATAAGGTCTATAGGTGTATATGGTTAATTTACAGTCTCCCTGATAATCTATAAGGTCTATAGGTGTATTGGTACTAATTTACAGTCCCCTGATAATCTATAAGGTCTATAGGTGTATATGGTCTCTAATTTACAGTCATCCTGATAATCTATAAGGTCATAGGTGTATATGGTCTCTAATTTACAGTCATCCCTGATAATCTATAAGGTCTATAGGTGTATATGGTCTCTAATTTTACAGTCATCCCTGATAATCTATAAGGTCTATAGGTGTATATGGTCTATAATGTCTCTAATTTACAGTCATCCCTGATAATCTATAATAGGTACTATAGGTGTATTGTATATGGTCTCTAATTTACAGTCATCCCTGATAATCTATAAGGTCTATAGGTGTATATGGTCTCTAATTTACAGTCATCCCTGATAATCTATAAGGTCTATAGGTGTATATGGTCTCTAATTTACAGTCATCCCTGATAATCTATAAGGTCTATAGGTGTATATGGTCTCTAATTTACAGTCATCCCTGATAATCTATAAGGTCTATAGGTGTATATGGTCTCTAATTTACAGTCATCCCTGATAATCTATAAGGTCTATAGGTGTATATGGTCTCTAATTAATTTACAGTCATCCCTGATAATCTATAAGGTCTATAGGTGTATATGGTCTCTAATTTACAGTCATCCCTGATAATCTATAAGGTCTATAGGTGTATATGGTCTCTAATTTACAGTCATCCCTGATAATCTATAAGGTCTATAGGTGTATATGGTCTCTAATTTACAGTCATCCCTGATAATCTATAAGGTCTATAGGTGTATATGGTCTCTAATTTACAGTCATCCCTGATAATCTATAAGGTCTATAGGTGTATATGGTCTCTAATTTACAGTCATCCCTGATAATCTATAAGGTCTATAGGTGTGTATATGGTCTCTAATTTACAGTCATCCCTGATAATCCATAAGGTCTATAGGTGTACATGTATATGGTCTCTAATTTACAGTCATCCCTGATAATCGATAAGGTCTATAGGTGTACATATATGGTCTCTAATTTACAGTCATCCCTGATAATCCATAAGGTCTATAGGTGTACATGTATATGGTCTCTAATTTACAGTCATCCCTGATAATCCATAAGGTCTATAGGTGTACATGTATATGGTCTCTAATTTACAGTCATCCCTGATAATCCATAAGGTCTATAGGTGTGTATATGGTCTCTAATTTACAGTCATCCCTGATAATCTATAAGGTCTATAGGTGTATATGGTCACTAATTTACAGTCATCCCTGATAATCTATAAGGTCTATAGGTGTATATGGTCTCTAATTTACAGTCATCCCTGATAATCTATAAGGTCTATAGGTGTATATGGTCTCTAATTTACAGTCATCCCTGATAATCTATAAGGTCTATAGGTGTATATGGTCTCTAATTTACAGTCATCCCTGATAATCTATAAGGTCTATAGGTGTACATGTATATGGTCTCTAATTTACAGTCATCCCTGATAATCTATAAGGTCTATAGGTGTATATGGTCTCTAATTTACAGTCATCCCTGATAATCTATAAGGTCTATAGGTGTATATGGTCTCTAATTTACAGTCATCCCTGATAATCTATAAGGTCTATAGGTGTATATGGTCTCTAATTTACAGTCCTCCCTGATAATCTATAAGGTCTATAGGTGTATATGGTCTCTAATTTACAGTCATCCCTGATAATCTATAAGGTCTATAGGTGTATATTGTCTCTAATTTACAGTCATCCCTGATAATCTATAAGGTCTATAGGTGTATATGGTCTCTAATTTACAGTCATCCCTGATAATCTATAAGGTCTATAGGTGTATATGGTCTCTAATTTACAGTCATCCCTGATAATCTATAAGGTCTATAGGTGTATATGGTCTCTAATTTACAGTCATCCCTGATAATCTATAAGGTCTATAGGTGTATATGGTCTCTAATTTACAGTCATCCCTGATAATCTATAAGGTCTATAGGTGTATATGGTCTCTAATTTACAGTCATCCCTGATAATCTATAAGGTCTATAGGTGTATATTGTCACTAATTTACAGTCCTCCCTGATAATCTATAAGGTCTATAGGTGTATATGGTCTCTAATTTACAGTCATCCCTGATAATCTATAAGGTCTATAGGTGTATATGGTCTCTAATTTACAGTCATCCCTTATAATCTATAAGGTATATAGGTGTATATTGTCACTAATTTACAGTCATCCCTGATAATCTATAAGGTCTATAGGTGTACATGTATATGGTCTCTAATTTACAGTCATCCCTGATAATCTATAAGGTCTATAGGTGTATATGGTCTCTAATTTACAGTCATCCCTGATAATCTATAAGGTCTATAGGTGTATATGGTCTCTAATTTACAGTCATCCCTGATAATCTATAAGGTCTATAGGTGTATATTGTCACTAATTTACAGTCATCCCTGATAATCTATAAGGTCTATAGGTGTATATTGTCACTAATTTACAGTCATCCCTGATAATCTATAAGGTCTATAGGTGTATATTGTCACTAATTTACAGTCATCCCTGATAATCTATAAGGTCTATAGGTGTATATGGTTATGTCTCCTAATTTACAGTCCTTTACAGTCATCCCTGATAATCTATAAGGTCTATAGGTGTATATGGTCTAAATTTACAGTCATCCCTGATAATCTATAAGGTCTATAGGTGTATATGGTCTCTAATTTACAGTCATCCCTGATAATCTATAAGGTCTATAGGTGTATATGGTCTCTAATTTACAGTCCTCCCTGATAATCTATAAGGTCTATAGGTGTATATGGTCTCTAATTTACAGTCTCCCTGATAATCTATAAGGTCTATAGGTGTATATGGTCTCTAATTTACAGTCATCCCTGATAATCTATAAGGTCTATAGGTGTATATGGTCTCTAATTTACAGTCATCCCTGATAATCTATAAGGTCTATAGGTGTATATGGTCTCTAATTTACAGTCATCCCTTATAATCTATAAGGTCTATAGGTGTATATGGTCTCTAATTTACAGTCATCCCTGATAATCTATAAGGTCTATAGGTGTATATGGTCACTAATTTACAGTCCTCCCTGATAATCTATAAGGTCTATAGGTGTATATGGTCTCTAATTTACAGTCATCCCTGATAATCTATAAGGTCTATAGGTGTATATGGTCTCTAATTTACAGTCATCCCTGATAATCTATAAGGTCTATAGGTGTATATTGTCACTAATTTACAGTCATCCCTGATAATCTATAAGGTCTATAGGTGTATATTGTCACTAATTTACAGTCCTCCCTGATAATCTATAAGGTCTATAGGTGTATATTGTCACTAATTTACAGTCCTCCCTGATAATCTATAAGGTCTATAGGTGTATATGGTCTCTAATTTACAGTCATCCCTGATAATCTATAAGGTCTATAGGTGTATATGGTCTCTAATTTACAGTCATCCCTGATAATCTATAAGGTCTATAGGTGTATATGGTCTCTAATTTACAGTCATCCCTGATAATCTATAAGGTCTATAGGTGTATATGGTCTCTAATTTACAGTCATCCCTGATAATCTATAAGGTCTATAGGTGTATATGGTCTCTAATTTACAGTCATCCCTGATAATCTATAAGGTCTATAGGTGTATATGGTCTCTAATTTACAGTCATCCCTATAATCTATAAGGTCTATAGGTGTATATGGTCTCTAATTTACAGTCATCCCTGATAATCTATAAGGTCTATAGGTGTATATGGTCTCTAATTTACAGTCATCCCTGATAATCTATAAGGTCTATAGGTGTATATGGTCTCTAATTTACAGTCATCCCTTATAATCTATAAGGTCTATAGGTGTATATGGTCTCTAATTTACAGTCATCCCTTATAATCTATAAGGTCTATAGGTGTATATGGTCTCTAATTTTACAGTCATCCCTGATAAATCTATAAGGTCTATAGGTGTATATGGTCTCTAATTTACAGTCATCCCTTATAATCTATAAGGTCTATAGGTGTATATGATCTTACAGTTCAGGGGAGTTACTATTATTGTATATCAGACCCTAAGGTCATGAAAGTCTTCAGTCTAAATCAAAATGTTTTTATTAGGCCAATCACAGCTGACGTTACAAGAATTTACGTCATTTTTGATTGGCCAAGCAAAATTTCATTCTAATTCTAATTCGTGTGGAACCAAGACGATCCTTTTGTTTGTTTATTTGTTTGATTACTTTAACGTCCTATTAACAGTCAGGGTCATGTATGGACGGCCTCCCATATATGCAGTGTGGAGCGTGTGTGGATAACAAGAGGCCCAATGGCCTTAACATTCATCTGACATTTGCCTTGGTTTAGTGTATTAGATTAAAGTAATATATATATACTGAAGTATTTAATAACTTTGTGTATACAAAAGTCGCTAAATATGAGAAGTTTAAAGATAAGAGAGGCGGAGAAAATATGTAAATCGCTTTAAATGCTTTTTCTATGATTTAAAAAGGGACAGGTCATAGAATACAATTTGAAGAAGTCAAAAATGATATGTTTTCAAAATGGCAGCTGTGACGGTCATCTTGGAATTCTGATCAAACTGAGAAAATTCAGCTTATCCTACCGCTGGAACTTGAAAAGAAACTTAAAATGCGAAAGTTTACGGACGGACGAAGCATGATGACTATAGGTCATCCTGACTTTTCGGATCCGAAGACCTAAAAGGAGTTTGTTTGTTTGATTAATTGACGTCCTATCAACAGCCATGGTCATGTAACGACGTTCTCCCGTGTACGTGGTATAAAGCGTGCATGTAGTGCGTCGTGTGCACACACCTGCACTTCATACACGCAACACACAGCATACATTGGAGGCCGTCCTTACATGTTTCTGGCAGTTTATTAGCCAAACAAACAAAGTATTGAGAGATACGGTATATTCGTGTTCTGTCTTCTATAGTGAAACTCTTGCCCATTTTATTGTCATATCACTGGAGCATGACACCAAAGACACCAAGCAACACACCCCACTCGGTCTCATTATACTGACAACGAGCGAACCAGTCGTCCCACTCCTTTAATGCTGAGCGCTAAGCAGGAGAAGAAACTACCAACCTTGTAAACTTTGGTGTATCTCGGCCAGGAGACAGAACCCAGAGCCTTCCTCACAGGGGCGAATGCTCGATTGAAGGCCAAAAGTGAGGTGGTGTCAAGGGAGGCGTTAGGAAGAAGAGCGTCAGAAAGAGGAGAAAAAATGTTATGATAATTTAGTCGCCTCTTAAGTTCATGCAATAGGGGCAGCATGTACAATTATTGGCCCTAAAAAGAGGATCCAGGTAAAGCGTATTTATTTTCAGGGATTCAAACCCGAACAATCGCCTCAACGGAAGTAAATATACTATTTTGGACATATTCCAACATAACATGATCGACTCGCTTGGTTAGTTTAGGTGTTTATAGTCAATATTTAACTAGATTACAACCTATAGTCGAAACATCATTAGATTTAACTAGATTACAACCTATAGTGGAAACATCATTAGATTTAACAAGATTACAACCTATAGTCGAAACACCATTAGATTTAACTAGATTACAACCTATAGTCGAAACATCATTAGATTTAACTAGATTACAACCTATAGTCGAAACATCATTAGATTTAACTAGATTACGACCTATAGTCGAAACATCATTAGATTTAACTAGATTACAACCTATAGTCGAAACATCATTAGATTTAACTAGATTACGACCTATAGTCGAAACATCATTAGATTTAACTAGATTACAACCTATAGTGGAAACATCATTAGATTTAACAAGATTACAACCTATAGTCGAAACATCATTAGATTTAACTAGATTACAACCTATAGTCGAAACATCATTAGATTTAACAAGATTACAACCTATAGTCGAAACATCATTAGATTTAACTAGATTACAACCTATAGTCGAAACATCATTAGATTTAACAAGATTACAACCTATAGTCTAAACATCATTAGATTTAACTAGATTACAACCTATAGTCGAAACATCACTAGATTTAACTAGATTACAACCTATAGTCGAAACATCATTAGATTTAACTAGATTACGACCTATAGTCGAAACATCATTAGATTTAACTAGATTACAACCTATAGTGGAAACATCATTAGATTTAACTAGATTACAACCTATAGTCGAAACATCACTAGATTTAACAAGATTACAACCTATAGTCGAAACATCATTAGATTTAACTAGATTACGACCTATAGTCGAAACATCATTAGATTTAACTAGATTACAACCTATAGTGGAAACATCATTAGATTTAACTAGATTACAACCTATAGTCGAAACATCACTAGATTTAACAAGATTACAACCTATAGTCGAAACATCATTAGATTTAACTAGATTACAACCTATAGTCGAAACATCATTAGATTTAACTAGATTACAACCTATAGTCGAAACATCATTTCTCCTCTCTAAACACTGGCCTGACACCGGCTACAGCGGAGCTGACTGTTACTCAGAATTGTCGTTCTTTGATTGTAAAGTAATCAACGGAAGTAAATATACTATTTTGGACATATTCCATCATAACACGATCGACTCGCTTGGTTAGTTTAGGTGTTTGTAGTCAATATTTAACTAGATTACAACCTATAGTCTAAACATCATTAGATTTAACTAGATTACAACCTATAGTCGAAACATCATTAGATTTAACTAGATTACAACCTATAGTCGAAACATCATTTCTCCTCTCTAAACACTGGCCTGACACCGGCTACAGCGGAGCTGACTGTTACTCAGAATTGTCGTTCTTTGATTGTAAAGTAACAATATTACAGCATGTACGTACAGGCGGTCTGAAAACACAAACAGATGAAGGAATTAATGTTGATGACGTAAAAGAGCATGCAAACTATCAATTCATGGTAAACTATCATGGTTATAGAAACGCCTTATTTTATCAGCAGGTCTTATGTCTGTACAGTGTCAACTATAGGAAGTAAAACGCAGGAAGAGGTTTTAAGGTAGATATTGCACCTATAACAATATTCGTTTGATATGAAATCTTTGTTATAAAATAAGAATTAGTACATGTTAGCATGAGCCGATGGTGTAATTAATTAGAAGCAGGACGTTCCTTATTGATCTCGGCCGCAGTACGTACAGTAATTGGGGCCGTACAAGGGCCTGTCTCTACAGGGATCATGCTGGATTAATGACCGACGCCGGGGATCATGCTGGCCGTAAATCTGACATTTTATGGAGAAAATTCCGCAACAAATTACAAATATATCTCTTACAATTTCCCCAACTGTTTGCATAACAATCATGTGTTTATTCCTGTAGCGAAAGTCTGCTGTCAGCACGTGTGGAGCGCGTAATTACATAGCAGACATCATCGCTTCTATCTGCTGGATTCACCACCGGGTTGAGATCCAAGTAAGCTGTAGACCACATATTCTGTTGACAAAATGTTGTAAAACGCTTCCCTGTCTGTCTGTCCAGTCACTCACTGGCGCGATCTACTTAGTATGCACATTTACACCGAACTTGTCTGTTAGCATCGTGTGGAAATCACGCTGACAGAATAACAAATCTCTCTAAAATAATGTAGATATGGGCGACCAGGGGACAAACCATGCCCGATCGACACGGCTGAACAAGTAGGTCTCCTTACAAAACGTTTGCATACATCAAGATTCGCGCACGTCAGACGAGCCACGTCTGCTCGTAAAACCTCGGACGCGAGAATGTCCCGCGAGACTTCATTACATCCGGATGCTCATTACTTACTGACGAAGCAGATAACACAAATGATATTATCACAAACGCTTGAAAGATGGTACGGTTGTTATTGTTTTTACTTAATCTGGGAAAGATTGCGATGAGGTCCCCAGCCGGAATATGTCTACAACAAATCTCAACGGGACGTGCCTGAAGGCCGGGGGCCTAGGACAAAAGGATTAGCTAGATTAGATGGTTTGGGACTCAAAACACACCGGGTGACGTGGACTGTAGAGCCTAAAAGGGCGGCGCCACGATCAGGACACGGGCAGAGGGATTAACTTAATTAGGTGGTCAGGCAACAACTAATAAAATGGATGAAAATAGAAAGATTTATGAAATGTAAATAACAGAAATGTCGGGATACCATTCAGGATATGAAATAAGGTGGCAAATATATGCGACAATTTGATCTGCAATATTAATTACTTGCACTCAATTTCCCTAGATATTTTAGCTTTAAAGCCCGATTCATTGTACGTGCCAATATACGATCATACATGTAACACAACGCTTTCATCCAAATGAAATGGGTCTTGCAGGTAGGGCATGATCGTAAAAGGCGACTAAATTAAGGATATTATCTTTTCTTCTTAACTTCCTTTATTCTGTCTAATGGGCCGTTTGTTGAGCGCTCGCCCCTGTGAGGTCGACTCTTGGTTCTGTCCCTTTGCAAAGGTACCATAGTTTATAAAATGGTAATTCCTGGTCCTGCTAAGCACATCATAACGGGAGAGGGACGACTGGTTTGCCCGTTGTCATTATCACGTGTCCAGGTTGAGTAAAAAAGACCAGAGTTCCAGTATGACAAAGCGCTGTATACACGTATCGCATTTCATACACGAGAGACCGTCCTTAGACTGTCACGCTCAAGGAGCCAACAACGCAAAAAATCCCTTGTGTCACAATTATACATACAAATGGAAGTCTTTTTCAAAGAAAAAAAAGTTTTCAAAACTAGTTATTGACATATATCAAACTATCGATTCTCTTCATACCAATTCAGCATGTAATGTTATGTGTGCATTTATTTAGTTTTGATGTGATCGTGATGCAATACATATGTCTTCTCATATTTTGTTTATGTCCCATGTTTTTGCAATTGTGTTATATGCAAACAATTGGGAAAATGCTCCTTTTTCCATTTACAAATCGATCAAAGTATGGAATTTCTTATCCGTCCACTCATAGAAAAACATCAAGCTTTTAATTAAATTAAGGCTGGTTCGTCTAATCATATTCTAGGTAGTATACACTATCATAAATACTCGTATATCCAATTAGATGTATTGTGGATAGTGGTATAGCTGTAAAAAGTCATAATAATTGCAATCATGCAGTATTCAACGAAATATTAAGAAAGTACAAGTAAACTGATATACAGTGCAATAAAACATAAAGAAACAAAAAACAATTTCCCATTGTGTATTGATGAATTAATAATCTACTTAATTAATTAAAACTGTATCTCAAAGTTGTTTTGTGATAGTGAGGCCTTTGACTTGAAGAACTCTGTCATGGATAGATATGTACAGTATTTGTTGAATCTTTAAACCACAGGGATTCAGCCTCATTTACCTCACGTGATTTCCTCTGGTAAACACATTAAATACAACTTAGATATATGTATTTCGACAGTTTATTAATTACATCTAGATTGATTTAGTCCCTTAACGTAAACGTGTAGTTATATCACGTTGTGTTTCTCGTACGCATGTAACAGCTAGAAATAATGTTAAACATGTATTATTTGAAGAATTCAAACTGATTGTGTTTTAGCAGATATGTGACTGCGAGGATAGTGTCACCATTCGGCACGCGATACGATAGCGTGTTGGAAGTTACCCCCGGGGACACAGTCCTCTCTTACTTTGTCAAACATCACAGCCTTGTAGGACTGCTAGGTCCCAAAAGTCTACCCTAAATGCAGTTTACTGCAAAGTCACATGTCACATCCAACCACGTTTTCACAACAAACATGGTCTGAGCTACGCTGGGGACAAGGTGGAAATATTTTTAAACGTCGGCAATTGTTTCCACAGCAATTGCTAACATCAGCAGAAAGCAATTTTAGATTTACCGGCGATACACGTATCAAATTGAATCCCTGTGTTGGAACGAAAAAAAATGTAATCAATATTTAGAAAAAAAAATAGGAAGACTCTGTGTTGAGGGCCTTGTCGTGATACTCCAATGCTTTAATATACCCCAAGGAATTCATTCCTCCAATGTATAGTTTGATTAAATATTTCTATCATCCTATAGCTGTAGATCATCTGATATTGTCTCACTTTAATCGTTTGCTGTATCGCGTATGGAGACTTCAACAGACACTACATCGTACACTCTGACCTTCGACCTTTCTACCGATAGCTGTATACAGAATCTAAGCTTGCACCAGTTGGCCAACAAAGCATTAACGTAACATTATGTGTCTGCTTCCAGTTAACGGATGAAAATATTGTTAGGATCCCCGATGATTTCTGATTAATCTTTTTGTATCCAATCAGATTTTGTGTAGACTCCTCTTTGTGGCCAGTCAGAATTTGTGTAGACCCCTTTTTGTAGCCAATCGGATGTTTGTAGACTCCTTTTTGTAGCCAATCAGATGTTTGTAGACGCCTTTTTGTAGCCAGTCAAAATCTGTATAGACCTCTTTTTATAACTAATTAGATTTTACGTACTTTTTTTTGTAACCAATCAGATTTTGTGTAGACTCCTTTGGAAGCCAGTTAGAATTTGTGTAAATTCCTTATTACAACCAATCAGTTTTGACAGACTCTCTTTTGTTACCAATCAGCTATTGTGTTGATTCTTTATTTTAACCAATAATATACAATCAATATAGTTTTCATTTGGTCCTATTGCCTAAGGAATAATGAATCAGGTGCCATGGTGACACATGTTTCAAAACAAAGAATGTTCGGAAGTAAGTTTATCATACCTTACACGATAAATGACTTAGAAATTAAGACGGTTTGGAATTAAGCCTTGAATTTCCTACAAATATACACACACATATATGTTTAAGCAGCGGCTTATTGTCGATATTTTAGGGTTGTCCTTTTCAGTTTTTGGTGTTTTTGGTAAAAAGTGGAACATGCATTGGACCTTACTAAAATTGTATTGTAAATAAAAACCTAAATGCCTATGGTATTACAAAAATAAAGATAAAGGCGATGTGTTTCTTTAACCAATACTGCTTACAGAACTTTGCATGTTGTTTATGGCAAGCCAACATGACATTTATTCAGAGAGCAATGTCGATCCCTAATTTCAACACGCATATATATATAAGATATCTTGATTGCGATATAAGATATCTCACATAGTATATGATATATCTCATATAATATATAAGATATATAATATATAAGATATCTTATATATAATATATCTTATATACTATATAAGATACCTTGTATACTATATACCTGGGCGTTAGAATTGTACCTGCTGCCCCTATTGCATGATCGTAAAAGGCGACTGAATTTAGGATCTTATCTTTTCTCTTCTTCCTAACTGACTTTATCCTTCCTAATGCCTCCCTTGGCACCGCCTCACTTTTGGCATTGAGTTGAGCGTTCGCCCCTGTGAGGAAGGCTCTGGGTTCTGTCCCCTGGCCGAGACACACCAAAGTCTATAAAAATGGTAGTATCTGCTCCTGCTTAGCGCTCAGCATACAGGGAGTGGGACGACTGGTTCGCCCGTTGTCAGTATAATGTGACCGGGTGGGGTGTGTTGCTTGGTGTCTTCGGCGGCATGCTTCAGTGATATAGCACTATAAAAAGGGCAACAGTTCCACTATACAAGAAGACACACCATGAATATACTGCAGTCTCCCAAAACATGCACCTCGCACAACATACATGCAACACGCCACAGGGACTTGTAACGTAGGTTGTGAGAAAGTCTGTTGTGTATACATGTGTACTATGCCTATATACTATATAAAAGGACAAGGGAACCAACGGCTCGCTTGGAAGAGGTACACCTGCCTCTACAAAAGTCGCCCGTATTCCGTCAAACATGGATAAATATGTATATATTTAATACTAATATATTCTTAAATAAATTTTCGATACGGAAAACACAACTTCAGACACGAAATAATATATTAACATACCTTTATTTCATTATGAACGTGAAAAATGCAGTCAGATATCCTCACTGTCGTTATGCCTGTCCAGTGAAATCTAGGTCAA
Source organism: Argopecten irradians (assembly GCF_041381155.1). Lineage (NCBI taxonomy): Eukaryota > Metazoa > Mollusca > Bivalvia > Pectinida > Pectinidae > Argopecten > Argopecten irradians. Next base: position 6,253,166 of record NC_091138.1, on the reverse strand, counting down.
AGGCACTCATATTCCCTTGTAACAAATTTTGTATGCATTCATTTCACTTTCTGGTGATATTTTCCCATTGCAAATACAAATAGGCTATCTCCGATAACGCTTTCATTAATCCAATCCAACAACTAAGCGAGGAATCACACTTTTTTTTATCCAGCACTCGACTCTTGTTCGTATAATCCGCCATATTGTAATTGATGGTGGGTGCCTTTTTAGTGTACTAGCCCTTACCCGATACTGCACTGAAATTCTGTACCCAGACTCTGTATAAATTAAGTTTCATGGTTAAGGTTCTTAGAAGTACCTTTATTTGAAATACACGTATCATTAATTGAAGAATCTAACATAAGTCGAGACTCTAATGTTTTACTTTATCGTTACCACATATGGGGTTTCCAGTTCGGGTCCGGGTATGGGGTACACAATATCCACTCGAACGCGTTTAACCTAGGGCTGTTTTCGATTATACGGTTTGGCTGGTTGGACCTAGTTGTTCATTTATTAATTAAAGACGGACCTGGTGATTTTACATTGTTTTCAGACGAGCCTTGGCAAAGCCCTCACAGGCCTGTATCAAAAACTGCAGGTCCGTCAGGACTTATACTTGAAATAATTACTTTAACCAACGGTCGAACCGGTTGTTCCGAATAAACGAAAACGGCCTAGATTTCAGTGGACAGGCATAACGACAGTGAGGAAATCTGACGGCATTTTCCACGTTCATAATGAAATAAAGGTATGTTAATATATTATATCGTGATTGAAGTTGTGTTTTCCATGACGAAAATTTATTTAAGAATTTATTGGTATTATATATGTACATATTTATCCATGTTTGACGGAATACGGGCGACTTTTGTAGAGGCAGGTGTACATTTTCCAAGCGAACCGTTGGTTTCCCTGTCCTTTTATATAGTATATAGGCCTAGTACACATGTAAACACAACAGACTTTCTCACAACCTACGTTACAAGTCCCTGTGCAACACACCGCATACATGGGAGGCCGTCCTTACATGAGCATAGCTGTTAGTAGGACGTTAATTAATCAATCAAACAAACAAACAAAATACTATAAAGATATCTTATATAATATATGTGATATTTTATATAAAATTTTCAATGAATCTTTATATGATATCTTAAATCGTATATCTGATATCGCATTTAATTTATCTATATACGATATCTTATTTATGTAGGTATTTGTAGATATGTGATAAAAAGTATCTTGAATTTGTGTTCATTTCATATAAGATTTTATGAAACTCGTCTCGTTTCATAAAATTTCATATGAAATGATCACTCATGTAAGATCCTATATATATATATATATATAAGATATCTTATCCAGGAACGAGATTTCAACAAAGCCCCAAAAATGAAGTCTTCCTTCCCAAAATATTTCGTGAGTCTATTGTTATGTATGACACTAAATATATGTAGTTATGAGATAAGGGAGATAACTCCTATAGTTTTTTTTTATCAATACATCCTATAAAGTTCACATAATTAATTTAGGTTATAGAACTTTCTAGAATATCATCATAGTATAAACAAATATGTTTGTAAACATGTTGATTATTAAGTAGAGATCTAGAATGATCTATTTCCAGAAAGTTATGTGTGTTTACTTGTTTACTGTTTTTAGTTAGATATTTCTAGAAGTAGAAGGTTCTCCAATATTCTTGAATTACGGTTTAGCTATATATACTCCAGCTGTCCAAGGCTAATCAGAACTGTAATGAGACCTGTAATAAGACATATCAAGAATTGTACAGCGCCATATAAGATTCTATTGGGAGAGCTATTGTGACTTTATCTGTGGATTATTACAACACTTTGTGTGGATTTATTCATATTGCCTGGAACTTTACAAATCATCGGTGGACATTCAATTTCCTTGTGGATTTGTGATTATTGTTAATTTGAAACCTGGAAGGATCAAGGATTATACCAGGACATTCGCATACAGATAAGTAACACTTTAAATCATCGTACTAGTCTTGTACCACCACCAATTACTTTAGATATTGTAAACCATCTCTGTATAATATTGTATATATAATTAAATTGTGTTTTGAATTTAGCTGCTGGTTTCTCCTTTCTGTTATTCGTTAATGTAACAGAATTGGGGGCTCGTGTCCGGGATCGATATTTAATTTGTGAAATCTAACTTTGAAAAATTAATTTAGAAATTGTCAAAATTTGTGTTTAAACTTGGAGTTTACATTTGAAACCAACAGCTAGATTAACATGACTACTATGCAGGTAGAACAGTTTGTTAAAGCGCCATCCCTGGATGTTCTTTTGCAAGTTACTAAGAAGGATTTATTGTTATTGAGTAAACATTTAGGCCTAGCTATCAAAACTAATTTGAGGAAAGCTGAAATTCGGAATGTAATTATAAGATATTTTGTTGACAATGGCAAATTTGACTCTAGTGCATTAGATAGTATAGAGGAAACAGTCACTTCAGAAATCCAAATTAGACAAATGGAACTTGAACATGAAATGAAAATGAAACAAATAGAGAAAGAAATGAGAGAAAGAGAAATAGAAAAGGAGTTAAGAGAAAAAGAAGTAGACAAAGAAAGAGAGTTAAGAGAAAAAGAAATAGACAACGAAAGAGAGTTAAGAGAAAAAGAAATTGAGAAAGAATTAAAAGAAAAAGAGAGAGATCAGATGTTAGAGCTAGAGAAGCAAAAAATTCAAGCTGAAACAGAACTTAGAATTAAAGAATTAGAACTAGCTTCTCAAGACAGTTCAAGTAATCCAACTTTTAGGGGTTTACAAGGAAACAGAGGTTTTGATGTCAGTAGAAACATTAGGTTAGTTCCTCCTTTTCAAGAGAAAGAAGTTGACAAGTATTTTCTGCATTTTGAGAAAATAGCTGACAGTATGAAATGGCCTGAAGATAAGCTTACAATGCTTCTTCAGAGTGTCTTGATTGGTAAAGCTAGAGACATTTATTCTTCTTTATCTGTAGATGAGATTTCAAATTACCAAGTAGTCAAGAAAGCTATTTTGAAAGCTTATGAGTTAGTTCCTGAGGCTTACCGCCAGAAATTTCGAAACTCGAGAAAGAGAGATGAACAAACTCATGTAGAATTTGCCAGAGAAAAGGAACAATTATTTAATAGGTGGTGTGATTCTAAAGAAATTGATGAGGATTTCGGTAAATTTGAGGCAATTATTGTTGATAGAGGAGTTTAAACGTTGTGTCCACACAAACATAAAAACTCATTTAGATGAGAGAAAAGTTGAAACACTTAGTGAAGCAGCTACAATGGCTGATGATTACGCTCTCACCCACAAAGGCTCATTTGTTAAAAACAGTTCTCAAGACAAAAACAGTACCACAGGTACTAGTAAATTTGGTCAGCCTAGGAACCCAACCTTTAGTGGCCCTTCCAACGACAAACCTAAATTAGGTGATAAAACTAAGTCTGCTTCTAAAACAGATGATAGGGTAGGTGTGGGGTCTCCTTCTGGTCCTGTTTGTAATTACTGCAAGAAAGTAGGACATATTATGTCTGAATGTTATTCTCTCCAGCGTAAGGAGCAAAGGCGTAAACAGTCAGTTCCTTCTGTGTTAGCTATGTCAAAGCCTAGTCAGAAACTTAGTGATATTGTGGAAGATTCTAAAGTGTCTGTTGAGATTAAGAGCTCAGAGTCTGATAGTGTCTTGGAGAAGTACTCTCCCTTCATTTCTGAAGGTTTTGTTTCACTTACTAGTGATATTACCAACTTGAAACCTGTGAAGATTTTGCGAGATACTGGGGCTTCTCATTCTTTGATATTAGATGGCGTAGTGCCTTTGTCTGAGGAGACCTCATCTGGTAGTAGTGTTTTGCTTCAAGGTGTAGAGTTAGGTTTTGTTAATGTGCCTCTCCATTGTGTTTATTTAAAGTCAGATTTGGTTACTGGGCCTGTCACCATTGGTGTTAGACCGGAACTTCCCATAGAGGGCGTGTCGCTCATTTTAGGCAATGACTTGGCTGGAGAGAAAGTTAGGGTAGATCCCTTAGTGTCCAGTATTCCAGATACAACAGATGATGCTGAGACTATTCAACAGGAATTTCCTGGTATTTTCCCTTCTTGTGCTGTAACTCGTTCAATGAGTAAGAAGGTTTCTGATGTTGCAGTAGTTGAGGATCATTATAGTCCAGGGTTAGGTGACACTTTCTTGGCTCATGATATAGAGGATGTCGGGAGCAAGTGTGATCTTTTGAGCAATCCTGTAGACTTTGATAGTGATAGAGTTGTTCCTAACAAGGGTACTTCTTTGTCTGACATGATGAGTAAATCATCTTTGTCTAGAGAGGAGCTTATAGTAGAACAGGAGAAAGATCCTGAAATCTCCTTATTGTGTAATCGGGCTTTGAGTGAGGAAGAGGCTGAGAAAGTCCCGGTTTGTTACTTTCGTCAGTCAGGTGTGTTGATGCGCAAGTGGCGCCCCCCTGATGTGTCTCCTGAGGAAGACTGGAAGGTTGTTAATCAAATAGTTGTCCCACCGAGGTATAGGCAAGATATTCTAAGTTTGTCTCATGACGTACCTATGGCAGGGCATTTAGATGTGACCAAGACTTATAACAGGATCTTAGATCACTTCTTTTGGCCCAAGTTGAAACGGGATGTGGCTGATTTTTGTAGGTCTTGTCATACTTGTCAGGTGGTAGGGAAACCTAATCAGAAAATCCCTGTTGCACCTTTGCACCCCATTCCAGCATTTGAGGAACCATTTAGTAGAGTCATTATAGACTGTGTAGGTCCTCTACCCAAAACTAAGTCTGGGAATGAGTATCTTTTAACTATTATGTGTGCTTCCACACGCTTTCCTGAAGCCATTCCACTCAGGAATATTAAAGCCCCTAACATAGTCAAGGCTTTGGTTAAATTCTTTACATTGGTTGGTCTTCCAAAAGCTGTCCAATCGGACCAAGGTTCGAATTTCATGTCTGGTATTTTTCAACAAGTCATGTACCAGCTCCAGATCAAGCAGTATAAGTCTAGTGCTTATCATCCAGAGTCTCAGAGTGCTTTAGAACGTTTTCATCAGACATTGAAGAATATGATGAGATCTTATTGTTTTGAAAACAAAAGAGATTGGGACGAAGGTATACACATGTTGTTGTTTGGCGTTAGAGAATCTGTACAAGAATCTCTTGGCTTTAGTCCCTTTGAACTTGTGTTTGGACACACTGTACGTGGTCCTTTGAAAATTTTGAATGACAAAATTTTGGACGAAGATTCTAAAGTGAATCTCTTAGATTATGTGTGTAACTTTAAGCAAAGGTTGACAAGGGCATGTGAATTGGCAAAAGAAAATTTGGCCGTTGCTCAAACCAAAATGAAAACATGGTATGATAAAGATGCCCGTGCAAGAAGTTTTGATCCAGGTGACAAAGTTTTGGCTCTATTACCAATACCGGGTCAGCCTTTGCAAGCTAGATATTTTGGACCTTATGTTGTTGAGAAAAAGGTCGATGATGTTAACTACATTGTACAAACTCCAGGGAGGCGCAAGAAAACTCAATTATGTCATGTTAATATGCTTAAGAAATATGTAGATAGAGAAGAGAGCAAGACCTCTCAACCTATTGCTACTTTGGCCTCTGTACCATCACAAAGTGAAAGTACAGCTGATATTTGTAAATTAGACTTAGATGGTGGTGTACAAGATGTAGGTTTAGACTGTGGTGTTAAGTTACGGAATTCAGATGTGCTCGCGAACTTGGACAAGAAACTGAGTCATCTATCAGAAAAGGAACGCAATGAACTGAAAGATTTGATACTTGAGTTTAAACATTTGTTTCCGGATACACCAGGCAAAACAGATGCTATCTATCATGACGTGGATGTAGGCGATGCGCCACCTGTCAAGCAACATCCTTACCGTATCAATCCTTTGAAAGAAGAACACTTAAAGAAAGAAATTCAATACATGTTGGACAATGATATTATTGAACCAAGCAAAAGTGAATGGAGCCCTCCATGTGTTCTGGTGCCAAAGCCAGACAAGACATACCGGTTCTGTACTGACTTCAGAAAAGTAAACTCTGTCAGTAAAACAGACTCTTATCCAATTCCAAGGATTGACTCGTGTATTGACAAAGTTGGCAAAGCCAAGTATGTTAGCAAGTTTGACCTGTTGAAAGGATATTGGCAGGTGCCATTAACAGAAAGAGCTAAAGAAGTGTCGGCATTTGTAACCTCACAAGGTTTGTACCAGTACAAAGTTATGCCGTTTGGTATGAAGAATGCCCCGGCAACATTTCAACGTCTTCTTAACAGCGTGATATCAGACCTGGAAGGCTGTGATGGATACATCGATGACGTCATCAACTACCACGACACGTGGGAAGACCATCTACGCGGGATTCGCGAATTCTTCGAGAGACTCACTACCATGAAATTGACTGTAAACTTATTGAAATGTGAATTTTGTCATGCAACTGTTGAATTTTTAGGCCATGTTGTAGGACAGGGGCAGGTTAAACCTGTTCAGGCCAAAGTAGAATCAATTATAGATTTTCCAACTCCTGGAGGCAAGAGAGAGCTGATGAGATTTCTTGGTATGGCTGGATACTACAGAAAATTTTGTCAAAATTTCTCTGTTATAGCAGCTCCACTTACTGCTTTGTTAAAGAAAAATGTCAAATTTGTTTGGTCAGACGAATGTAAGTCTGCCTTTGAGAAATTGAAAGCCATACTATCAAACTCACCAGTTCTGACTGCTCCAGATTTTAATAAACAGTTTAAACTGTTTGTTGACGCCAGTGATGTAGGTGTTGGTGCTGTTTTGATGCAAGAAGGTACTGAACAAATTGACCATCCAATTTGTTATTTCTCGAAAAAGTTTGACAAACACCAGAGAAATTATTCCACCATTGAGAAAGAATGTTTAGCGTTGATTTTGGCCTTGAACCAATTTGATGTGTATCTCTGCACTACAGTTGTGCCTGTGTTGGTCTTCACCGACCACAACCCTTTGACATTCATTGGGAAAATGAAAAAGAAAAATCAAAGAATTCTCAGGTGGAGTTTGACTTTGCAAGAATACAATCTTGACATCAAACATATCAAAGGGAAAGACAATATTCTAGCTGATGCTTTATCAAGGATTTAAATATTACTTGATATGTCAAGAAAGTTTCCTTTTCAAGAAAACTTTCTTTTCTTTAAGGAGGGGTGTGTTATGTATGACACTAAATACATGTAGTTATGAGATAAGGGAGATAACTCCTATAGTTTTTTTTTATCAATACATCCTATAAAGTTCACATAATTAATTTAGGTTATAGAACTTTCTAGAATATCATCATCGTATAAATAAATATGTTTGTAAACATGTTGATTATTAAGTAGAGATCTAGAATGATCTATTTCCAGAAAGTTATGTGTGTTTACTTGTTTACTGTTTTTAGTTAGATATTTCTAGAAGTAGAAGGTTCTCCAATATTCTTGAATTACGGTTTAGCTATATATACTCCAGCTGTCCAAGGCTAATCAGAACTGTAATGAGACCTGTAATAAGACATATCAAGAATTGTACAGCGCCATATAAGATTCTATTGGGAGAGCTATTGTGACTTTATCTGTGGATTATTACAACACTTTGTGTGGATTTATTCATATTGCCTGGAACTTTACAAATCATCGGTGGACATTCAATTTCCTTGTGGATTTGTGATTATTGTTAATTTGAAACCTGGAAGGATCAAGGATTATACCAGGACATTCGCATACAGATAAGTAACACTTTAAATCATCGTACTAGTCTTGTACCACCACCAATTACTTTAGATATTGTAAACCATCTCTGTATAATATTGTATATATAATTAAATTGTGTTTTGAATTTAGCTGCTGGTTTCTCCTTTCTGTTATTCGTTAATGTAACACTATATCTTATATAATTCGATTAAATACGAGATAGACTATGCACCTTCAATCGATGTTAAATTGGCTTGACATGGTTGTAGCATGTTTTGTTATTACTAATGAGGTTGATACTTACGACAAATTAATTGAAATTGATGGAGGGAAGATTTTGGGAAAATTTGTGTCCAATCACTATTGTTGACAGCTTATAAGAATAAACTATGTTCAAAATATTAATAATAAAAAAAAACAAAAAAAAAAACACACAAACAAATCAGGCTCGGGGGAATTGGTGCAGATGAAGAAGTTTTGAGGATCGCAGTTACATGACTGTGACATAAACAATTCAGATTAACTTTTTTTTGCGTCTTTGTGTAACGAACATGCAATTCCAAATTCCAAAGATTCGGAAAGGCAAGTGGATTCTTGTCACTCGAACTCTAAGTTTACTGGTAGTGCCGTCTGCTATTGATAGTGAAACACTATCAAACAATGGTTGTTTGTTTGATTAATTAACGTCCTATTAACGGCCAGGGCCATGTGTGTAGCGTGTGTGTAGTGCGTGGTGCGTGTTCGTTTGAACTGTTGGCCTTTTTAAAGTGCTGTATCACTGAAGCATGCTGCGAAGACACCAAGCATCACACCCGGCCATCGAGCGCTTAGCAGGAACAGAAAATACCACTTTTGTATACTTTGGTGTGTCTCAGCCAGGGGAAAGAACCCAGAGTGTACCTAAAAGGGGCAAGTACTCAACAGATTGAAAGTGAGGCAATGTAAACGGAGACGTTAGGAAGAATGAAGTCGGTTAAAAAGAAGAGAAAAGATAATATCCTAAATTTAGTCGCCTTTTACGATCATGCAATAGATGCAGATAGTACAATTCTTACGCCCTGCCCACAAGGCAATGAAACAATGATTCAATGTTGCAAATATGCTGCCAAAGAGAATCATGAGCAACGATTAGTTGGTGAAATGTCCAATAAGAGTAGAGTGCGCGATCGTTCGGTTAAGATTCCTGATACTAACGGGGAGAAATAGAAGGAAGACACAATGATTGCTCAAATGTTGCGTTTAAGTATATATTCCAGTTGAAAGTTGAAATGATGATGGAAGTCTACTTGAAACAACATACAAAACATAGAAACGGTATTTAGAACTGTTACCAGACATAGCGTATTTCTTTACAAACCAGTAGCGATATCAATACGAAATTTGGATATATGCGAATACATGTTACATGTATTTCCTTGTATAAAAAGTTGAGCTTTTATTACAAAATTTGCGAAATACAGATGTCTGTATTACATATTTTGTATATATTCTTTTATTTTGCAACTTCAGATTAAATGAAACAATCGCCAGTGTTATTCAATATCTTCCCCATCTACATATTCGTTATACATATACGCCGTGCATATTATAATGTATGTTTTTATCTTAATGTATGGTATAGAAACCCTCGCCTAATACTATCATGTTCTGTTCCGCCTGATGTGTATTTTTCTGCAGCACACGTTCAAGATGAAGAGTCAACCAAGACGTTTTAAAACATCTATAAGGCGTGTCCAACACCCACACACAGGTGTAGCATGGAGACTATTGATTTTCTAGAAGGCAACGTTCATCAAGTTTCAGCCTCAATTGTATTGTTATAAAATTTAAAAGAAGAATTTGTGGCTATGGCAAAATTTTAGTCTCCATTAATTCGGTAGTCGTGATCACGTCACGGTGAAATCTAGTCACCATGTATTTCGGTAGTTGTGTTCACGTCATGGTGAAATCTAGTGTCCATGTAATTCGGTAGTTGTGTTCACGTCACGGTGAAATCTAGTCACCATGTAATTCGGTAGTTGTGTTCACGTCACGGTGAAATCTAGTCACCATGTAATTCGGTAGTTGTGTTCACGTAGTTGTGTTCACGTCACGGTGAAATCTAGTCACCATGTAATTCGGTAGTTGTGTTCACGTCATTGTGAAATCTAGTCACCATGTAATTCGGTAGTTGTGTTCACGTCACGGTGAAATCTAGTCTCCACGTAATTCGGTAGTTGTGTTCACGTCACGGTGAAATCTAGTCTCCATGTAATTCGGTAGTTGTGTTCACGTCACGGTGAAATCTAGTCACCATGTAATTCGGTAGTTGTGTTTACGTCACGGTGAAATCTAGTCACCATGTAATTCGGTAGTTGTGTTTACGTCACGGTGAAATCTAGTCTCCACGTAATTCGGTAGTTGTGTTCACGTCATGGTGAAATCTAGTCTCCATGTAAATTGGTACTTGTGTTTACGTCACTGTGAAATCTAGTCACCATGTAATTCGGTAGTTGTGTTCACGTCACGGTGAAATCTAGTCTCCATGTAATTCGGTAGTTGTGTTCATGTCACGGTGAAATCTAGCCTCCATGTAATTCGGTAGTTGTGTTCACGTCACGGTGAAATCTAGCCTCCATGTAATTCGGTAGTTGTGTTCACGTCATGGTGAAATCTAGCCTCCATGTAATTCGGTAGTTGTGTTCACGTCACGGTGAAATCTAGTCTCCATGTAATTCGGTAGTTGTGTTCACGTCACGGTGAAATCTAGTCTCCATGTAATTCGGTAGTTGTCATTGTGAAATCTAGTCTCCATGTAATTCGGTAGTTGTGTTCACGTCATTGTGAAATCTAGTCACCATGTAATTCGGTAGTTGTGTTCACGTCACGGTGAAATCTAGTCTCCATGTAATTCGGTAGTTGTGTTCACGTCACGGTGAAATCTAGTCACCATGTAATTCGGTAGTTGTGTTCACGTCACGGTGAAATCTAGTCTCCATGTAATTCGGTAGTTGTGTTCACGTCATGGTGAAATCTAGTGTCCATGTAATTCGGTAGTTGTGTTCACGTCACGGTGAAATCTAGTCACCATGTAATTCGGTAGTTGTGTTCACGTCATGGTGAAATCTAGTCTCCATGTAATTCGGTAGTTGTGTTCACGTCACGGTGAAATCTAGTCTCCATGTAATTCGGTAGTTGTGTTCACGTCACGGTGAAATCTAGTCTCCATGTAATTCGGTAGTTGTGTTCACGTCACGGTGAAATCTAGTGTCCATGTAATTCGGTAGTTGTGTTCACGTCATTGTGAAATCTAGTCTCCATGTAATTCGGTAGTTGTGTTCACGTCACGGTGAAATCTAGTCTCCATGTAATTCGGTAGTTGTGTTCACGTCACGGTGAAATCTAGTCACCATGTAATTCGGTAGTTGTGTTCACGTCATTGTGAAATCTAGTCACCATGTAATTCGGTAGTTGTGTTCACGTCACGGTGAAATCTAGTCTCCATGTAATTCGGTAGTTGTGTTCACGTCATTGTGAAATCTAGTCACCATGTAATTCGAAATCTGTGTTCACGTCATTGTGAAATCTAGTCTCCACGTAATTCGGTAGTTGTGTTCACGTCATTGTGAAATCTAGTCTCCACGTAATTCGGTAGTTGTGTTCACGTCACGGTGAAATCTAGTCTCCATGTAATTCGGTAGTTGTGTTCACGTCATTGTGAAATCTAGTATCCACGTAATTCGGTAGTTGTGTTCACGTCACGGTGAAATCTAGCCTCCATGTAATTCGGTAGTTGTGTTCACGTCATTGTGAAATCTAGTATCCACGTAATTCGGTAGTTGTGTTCACGTCACGGTGAAATCTAGCCTCCATGTAATTCGGTAGTTGTGTTCACGTCATTGTGAAATCTAGTCTCCACGTAATTCGGTAGTTGTGTTCGTCACGTCACGGTGAAATCTAGTCCTCCATGTAATTCGGTAGTTGTGTTCACGTCATTGTGAAATCTAGTCTCCACGTAATTCGGTAGTTGTGTTCACGTCACGGTGAAATCTAGCCTCCATGTAATTCGGTAGTTGTGTTCACGTCATTGTGAAATCTAGTCTCCACGTATTTCGGTAGTGGTGTTCACGTTACGGTGAAATCTAGCCTCCATATAATTCGGTAGTTGTGTTCACGTCACGGTGAAATCTAGTCTCCACGTAATTCGGTAGTTGTTTTCACGTCACGGTGAAATCTAGCCTCCATGTAATTCGGTAGTTGTGTTCACGTCATTGTGAAATCTAGTCTCCATGTAATTCGGTAGTTGTGTTCACGTCACGGTGAAATCTAGTCTCCATGTAATTCGGTAGTTGTGTTCACGTCACGGTGAAATCTAGTCTCCATGTAATTCGGTAGTTGTGTTCACGTCACGGTGAAATCTAGTCTCCATGTAATTCGGTAGTTGTGTTCACGTCACGGTGAAATCTAGTCTCCATGTAATTCGGTAGTTGTGTTCACGTCACGGTGAAATCTAGTCTCCATGTAATTCGGTAGTTGTGTTCACGTCACGGTGAAATCTAGTCTCCATGTAATTCGGTAGTTGTGTTCACGTCACGGTGAAATCTAGTCTCCATGTAATTCGGTAGTTGTGTTCACGTCACGGTGAAATCTAGTCTCCATGTAATTCGGTAGTTGTGTTCACGTCACGGTGAAATCTAGTCTCCATGTAATTCGGTAGTTGTGTTCACGTCACGGTGAAATCTAGTCTCCATGTAATTCGGTAGTTGTGTTCACGTCATGGTGAAATCTAGTCTCCATGTAATTCGGTAGTTGTGTTCACGTCATCACGGTGAAATCTAGTCTCCATGTAATTCGGTAGTTTGTGTTCACGTCACGGTGAAATCTAGTCTCCATGTAATTCGGTAGTTGTGTTCACGTCACGGTGAAATCTAGTCTCCATGTAATTCGGTAGTTGTGTTCACGTCACGGTGAAATCTAGTCTCCATGTAATTCGGTAGTTGTGTTCACGTCATTGTGAAATCTAGTCTCCACGTAATTCGGTAGTTGTGTTCACGTCACGGTGAAATCTAGTCTCCATGTAATTCGGTAGTTGTGTTCACGTCATTGTGAAATCTAGTATCCACGTAATTCGGTAGTTGTGTTCACGTCACGGTGAAATCTAGCCTCCATGTAATTCGGTAGTTGTGTTCACGTCATTGTGAAATCTAGTCTCCACGTAATTCGGTAGTTGTGTTCACGTCACGGTGAAATCTAGTCTCCATGTAATTCGGTAGTTGTGTTCACGTCATTGTGAAATCTAGTCTCCACGTAATTCGGTAGTTGTGTTCACGTCACGGTGAAATCTAGTCTCCATGTAATTCGGTAGTTGTGTTCACGTCACGGTGAAATCTAGTCTCCACGTAATTCGGTAGTTGTGTTCACGTCACGGTGAAATCTAGTCTCCATGTAATTCGGTAGTTGTGTTCACGTCATGGTGAAATCTAGTCTCCATGTAATTCGGTAGTTGTGTTCACGTCACGGTGATCATCTTAGTCTCCATGTAATTCGGTAGTTGTGTTCACGTCACGGTGAAATCTAGTCTCCACGTAATTCGGTAGTTGTGTTCACGTCACGGTGAAATCTAGTCTCCATGTAATTCGGTAGTTGTGTTCACGTCACGGTGAAATCTAGTCTCCATGTAATTCGGTAGTTGTGTTAAGTTCACGCACGGTGAAATCTAGTCTCCATGTAATTCGGTAGTTGTGTTCACGTCACGGTGAAATCTAGTCTCCATGTAATTCGGTAGTTGTGTTCACGTCATTGTGAAATCTAGTATCCACGTAATTCGGTAGTTGTGTTCACGTCACGGTGAAATCTAGTCTCCATGTAATTCGGTAGTTGTGTTCACGTCATTGTGAAATCTAGTATCCACGTAATTCGGTAGTTGTGTTCACGTCACGGTGAAATCTAGCCTCCATGTAATTCGGTAGTTGTGTTCACGTCATTGTGAAATCTAGTATCCACGTAATTCGGTAGTTGTGTTCACGTCACGGTGAAATCTAGTCTCCATGTAATTCGGTAGTTGTGTTCACGTCACGGTGAAATCTAGTCTCCATGTAATTCGGTAGTTGTGTTCACGTCACGGTGAAATCTAGTCTCCATGTAATTCGGTAGTTGTGTTCACGTCACGGTGAAATCTAGTCTCCATGTAATTCGGTAGTTGTGTTCACGTCACGGTGAAATCTAGTCTCATGTAATTCGGTAGTTGTGTTCACGTCACGGTGAAATCTAGTCTCACGTATTCGGTAGTTGTGTTTCACGTCACGGTGAAATCTAGTCTCCATGTAATTCGGTAGTTGTGTTCACGTCACGGTGAAATCTAGTCTCCATGTAATTCGGTAGTTGTGTTCACGTCACGGTGAAATCTAGTATCCATGTAATTCGGTAGTTGTGTTCACGTCACGGTGAAATCTAGTCTACATGTAATTCGGTAGTTGTGTTCACGTCACGGTGAAATCTAGTCTCCACGTAATTCGGTAGTTGTGTTCATGTCACGGTGAAATCTAGCCTCCATGTAATTCGGCAGTTGTGTTAAGTTCACGTCACGGTGAAATCTAGTCTCCATGTAATTCGGTAGTTGTGTTCACGTCACGGTGAAATCTAGTCTCCACGTAATTCGGTAGTTGTGTTCACGTCATGGTGAAATCTAGTCTCCATGTAATTCGGTAGTTGTGTTCACGTCACGGTGAAATCTAGTCTCCATGTAATTCGGTAGTTGTGTTGTTCACGTCACGTGAAATCTAGTCTCCATGTAATTCGGTAGTTGTGTTCACGTCACGGTGAAATCTAGTCTCCACGTAATTCGGTAGTTGTGTTCACGTCATGTGAAATCTAGTCTCCACGTAATTCGGTAGTTGTGTTCAGTTCACGTCACGGTGAAATCTAGTCACCATGTAATTCGGTAGTTGTGTTCACGTCACGGTGAAATCTAGTCTCCATGTAATTCGGTAGTTGTGTTCACGTCACGGTGAAATCTAGTCTCCATGTAATTCGGTAGTTGTGTTCACGTCATTGTGAAATCTAGTCTCCATGTAATTCGGTAGTTGTGTTCACGTCAGTGAAATCTAGTTCCATGTAATTCGGTAGTTGTGTTCACGTCACGGTGAAATCTAGTCTCCATGTAATTCGGTAGTTGTGTTCACGTCACGGTGAAATCTAGTCTCCAGGTAATTCGGTAGTTGTGTTCACGTCACGGTGAAATCTAGTCTCCATGTAATTCGGTAGTTGTGTTCACGTCACGGTGAAATCTAGTCTCCATGTAATTCGGTAGTTGTGTTCACGTCACGGTGAAATCTAGTCTCCATGTAATTCGGTAGTTGTGTTCACGTCACGGTGAAATCTAGTCTCCACGTAATTCGGTAGTTGTGTTCACGTCACGGTGAAATCTAGTCTCCACGTATTTCGGTAGTTGTGTTCACGTCACGGTGAAATCTAGTCTCCATGTAATTCGGTAGTTGTGTTCACGTCACGGTGAAATCTAGTCTCCACGTATTTCGGTAGTTGTGTTCACGTCACGGTGAAATCTAGTCTCCATGTAATTCGGTAGTTGTGTTCACGTCACGGTGAAATCTAGTCTCCACGTTAATTTCGGTAGTTGTGTTCACGTCACGGTGAAATCTAGAAATCGGTAGTTGTGTTCACGTCACGTGAAATCTAGTCTCCATGTAATTCGGTAGTTGTGTTCACGTCACGGTGAAATCTAGTCTCCATGTAATTCGGTAGTTGTGTTCACGTCACGGTGAAATCTAGTCTCCATGTAATTCGGTAGTTGTGTTCACGTCATGTGAAATCTAGTCTCCATGTAATTCGGTAGTTGTGTTCACGTCACGGTGAAATCTAGTCTCCATGTAATTCGGTAGTTGTGTTCACGTCACGGTGAAATCTAGTCTCCATGTAATTCGGTAGTTGTGTTCACGTCACGGTGAAATCTAGTCTCCATGTAATTCGGTAGTTGTGTTCACGTCACGGTGAAATCTAGTCTCCATGTAATTCGGTAGTTGTGTTCATGTCACGGTGAAATCTAGCCTTCATGTAATTCGGCAGTTGTGTTAAGTTCACGTCACGGTGAAATCTAGTCACCATGTAATTCGGTAGTTGTGTTCACGTCACGGTGAAATCTAGTCTCCATGTAATTCGGTAGTTGTGTTCACGTCATGGTGAAATCTAGTCTCCACGTAATTCGGTAGTTGTGTTCACGTCACGGTGAAATCTAGTCTCCACGTAATTCGGTAGTTGTGTTCACGTCACGGTGAAATCTAGTCTCCATGTAATTCGGTAGTTGTGTTCACGTCATTGTGAAATCTAGTCTCCATGTAATTCGGTAGTTGTGTTCACGTCACGGTGAAATCTAGTCTCCATGTAATTCGGTAGTTGTGTTCACGTCACGGTGAAATCTAGTCTCCACGTAATTCGGTAGTTGTGTTCACGTCACGGTGAAATCTAGTCTCCATGTAATTCGGTAGTTGTGTTCACGTCATTGTGAAATCTAGTCTCCATGTAATTCGGTAGTTGTGTTCACGTCACGGTGAAATCTAGTCTCCATGTAATTCGGTAGTTGTGTTCACGTACGGTGAAATCTAGTCTCCATGTAAATCGGTAGTTGTGTTCACGTCATTGTGAAATATAGCCTCCACGTAATTCGGTAGTTGTGTTCACGTCACGGTGAAATCTAGTGTCCATGTAATTCGGTAGTTGTGTTCACGTCATTGTGAAATCTAGTCACCATGTAATTCGGTAGTTGTGTTCACGTCACGGTGAAATCTAGTCTCCATGTAATTCGGTAGTTGTGTTCACGTCACGGTGAAATCTAGTCTCCATGTAATTCGGTAGTTGTGTTCACGTCACGGTGAAATCTAGTCTCCATGTAATTCGGTAGTTGTGTTCACGTCACGGTGAAATCTAGCCTCCATGTAATTCGGTAGTTGTGTTCACGTCACGGTGAAATCTAGTCTCCATGTAATTCGGTAGTTGTGTTCACGTCACGGTGAAATCTAGTCTCCACGTAATTCGGTAGTTGTGTTCACGTCACGGTGAAATCTAGTCTCCATGTAATTCGGTAGTTGTGTTCACGTCACGGTGAAATCTAGTCTCCATGTAATTCGGTAGTTGTGTTCACGTCACGGTGAAATCTAGTCTCCATGTAATTCGGTAGTTGTGTTCACGTCACGGTGAAATCTAGTCTCCACGTAATTCGGTAGTTGTGTTCACGTCACGGTGAAATCTAGTCTCCATGTAATTCGGTAGTTGTGTTCACGTCACGGTGAAATCTAGTCTCCATGTAATTCGGTAGTTGTGTTCACGTCACGGTGAAATCTAGTCTCCATGTAATTCGGTAGTTGTGTTCACGTCACGGTGAAATCTAGTCTCCATGTAATTCGGTAGTTGTGTTCACGTCACGGTGAAATCTAGTCTCCATGTAATTCGGTAGTTGTGTTCACGTCACGGTGAAATCTAGTCTCCATGTAATTCGGTAGTTGTGTTCACGTCATTGTGAAATCTAGTCTCCACGTAATTCGGTAGTTGTGTTCACGTCATTGTGAAATCTAGTCTCCATGTAATTCGGTAGTTGTGTTCACGTCACGGTGAAATCTAGTCTCCATGTAATTCGGTAGTTGTGTTCACGTCATTGTGAAATCTAGTCTCCACGTAATTCGGTAGTTGTGTTCACGTCACGGTGAAATCTAGTCTCCATGTAATTCGGTAGTTGTGTTCACGTCACGGTGAAATCTAGTCTCCATGTAATTCGGTAGTTGTGTTCATGTCACGGTGAAATCTAGCCTCCATGTAATTCGGCAGTTGTGTTAAGTTCACGTCACGGTGAAATCTAGTCTCCATGTAATTCGGTAGTTGTGTTCACGTCACGGTGAAATCTAGTCTCCATGTATTTCGGTAGTTGTGTTCACGTCACGGTGAAATCTAGTCTCCACGTATTTCGGTAGTTGTGTTCACGTCACGGTGAAATCTAGTCTCACGTATTTCGGTAGTTGTGTTCACGTCACGGTGAAATCTAGCCTCCATGTAATTCGGTAGTTGTGTTCACGTCATGGTGAAATCTAGTGTCCATGTATTTCGGTAGTTGTGTTCACGTCACGGTGAAATCTAGTCTCCATGTAATTCGGTAGTTGTGTTCACGTCACGGTGAAATCTAGTCTCCATGTAATTCGGTAGTTGTGTTCACGTCACGGTGAAATCTAGTCTCCACGTAATTCGGTAGTTGTGTTCACGTCACGGTGAAATCTAGTCTCCATGTAATTCGGTAGTTGTGTTCACGTCACGGTGAAATCTAGTCTCCATCGTAATTCGGTAGTTGTGTTTCACGTCACGGTGAAATCTAGTCTCCATGTAATTCGGTAGTTGTGTTCAGTTGTGTTCACGTCACGGTGAAATCTAGCCTCCATGTAATTCGGTAGTTGTGTTCACGTCATTGTGAAATCTAGTCTCCATGTAATTCGGTAGTTGTGTTCACGTCACGGTGAAATCTAGTCTCCATGTAATTCGGTAGTTGTGTTCACGTCACGGTGAAATCTAGTCTCCACGTAATTCGGTAGTTGTGTTCACGTCACGGTGAAATCTAGTCTCCATGTAATTCGGTAGTTGTGTTCACGTCACGGTGAAATCTAGTCTCCATGTAATTCGGTAGTTGTGTTCACGTCACGGTGAAATCTAGTCTCCATGTAATTCGGTAGTTGTGTTCACGTCACGGTGAAATCTAGTCTCCATGTAATTCGGTAGTTGTGTTCACGTCACGGTGAAATCTAGTCTCCATGTAATTCGGTAGTTGTGTTCACGTCACGGTGAAATCTAGTCTCCATGTAATTCGGTAGTTGTGTTCACGTCACGGTGAAATCTAGTCTCCATGTAATTCGGTAGTTGTGTTCACGTCACGGTGAAATCTAGTCTCCATGTAATTCGGTAGTTGTGTTCACGTCACGGTGAAATCTAGCCTCCATGTAATTCGGTAGTTGTGTTCACGTCATGGTGAAATCTAGTCTCCACGTAATTCGGTAGTTGTGTTCACGTCACGGTGAAATCTAGTCTCCATGTAATTCGGTAGTTGTGTTCACGTCACGGTGAAATCTAGTCTCCACGTAATTCGGTAGTTGTGTTCACGTCACGGTGAAATCTAGTCTCCATGTAATTCGGTAGTTGTGTTCACGTCACGGTGAAATCTAGTCTCCATGTAATTCGGTAGTTGTGTTCACGTCACGGTGAAATCTAGTCTCCATGTAATTCGGTAGTTGTGTTCACGTCACGGTGAAATCTAGTCTCCATGTAATTCGGTAGTTGTGTTCACGTCATTGTGAAATCTAGTCTCCATGTAATTCGGTAGTTGTGTTCACGTCACGGTGAAATCTAGTCTCCATGTAATTCGGTAGTTGTGTTCACGTCACGGTGAAATCTAGTCTCCACGTAATTCGGTAGTTGTGTTCACGTCACGGTGAAATCTAGTCTCCATGTAATTCGGTAGTTGTGTTCACGTCATGGTGAAATCTAGTATCCATGTAATTCGGTAGTTGTGTTCACGTCACGGTGAAATCTAGTCTCCATGTAATTCGGTAGTTGTGTTCACGTCACGGTGAAATCTAGCCTCCATGTAATTCGGTAGTTGTGTTCACGTCACGGTGAAATCTAGTCTCCATGTAATTCGGTAGTTGTGTTCACGTCATGGTGAAATCTAGTCTCCATGTAATTCGGTAGTTGTGTTCACGTCACGGTGAAATCTAGTCTCCATGTAATTCGGTAGTTGTGTTCACGTCACGGTGAAATCTAGTCTCCATGTAATTCGGTAGTTGTGTTCACGTCACGGTAAATCTAGTCTCCATGTAATTCGGTAGTTGTGTTCACGTCACGGTGAAATCTAGTCTCCATGTAATTCGGTAGTTGTGTTCACGTCACGGTGAAATCTAGTCTCCATGTAATTCGGTAGTTGTGTTCACGTCACGGTGAAATCTAGTCTCCATGTAATTCGGTAGTTGTGTTCACGTCACGGTGAAATCTAGTCTCCATGTAATTCGGTAGTTGTGTTCACGTCACGTGAAATCTAGTCTCCATGTAATTCGGTAGTTGTGTTCACGTCACGGTGAAATCTAGTCTCCATGTAATTCGGTAGTTGTGTTCACGTCACGGTGAAATCTAGTCTCCATGTAATTCGGTAGTTGTGTTCACGTCACGGTGAAATCTAGTCTCCATGTAATTCGGTAGTTGTGTTCACGTCACGGTGAAATCTAGTCTCCATGTAATTCGGTAGTTGTGTTCACGTCACGGTGAAATCTAGTCTCCATGTAATTCGGTAGTTGTGTTCACGTCACGGTGAAATCTAGTCTCCATGTAATTCGGTAGTTGTGTTCACGTCACGGTGAAATCTAGTCTCCATGTAATTCGGTAGTTGTGTTCACGTCACGGTGAAATCTAGTCTCCATGTAATTCGGTAGTTGTGTTCACGTCACGGTGAAATCTAGTCTCCATGTAATTCGGTAGTTGTGTTCACGTCACGGTGAAATCTAGTCTCCACGTAATTCGGTAGTTGTGTTCACGTCACGGTGAAATCTAGTCTCCATGTAATTCGGTAGTTGTGTTCACGTCACGGTGAAATCTAGTCTCCATGTAATTCGGTAGTTGTGTTCACGTCACGGTGAAATCTAGTCTCCATGTAATTCGGTAGTTGTGTTCACGTCACGGTGAAATCTAGTCTCCACGTAATTCGGTAGTTGTGTTCACGTCACGGTGAAATCTAGTCTCCATGTAATTCGGTAGTTGTGTTCACGTCACGGTGAAATCTAGTCTCCATGTAATTCGGTAGTTGTGTTCACGTCATGGTGAAATCTAGTCTCCATGTAATTCGGTAGTTGTGTTCACGTCACGGTGAAATCTAGTCTCCATGTAATTCGGTAGTTGTGTTCACGTCACGGTGAAATCTAGTCTCCATGTAATTCGGTAGTTGTGTTCACGTCACGGTGAAATCTAGTGTCCATGTAATTCGGTAGTTGTGTTCACGTCACGGTGAAATCTAGTCTCCACGTAATTCGGTAGTTGTGTTCACGTCACGGTGAAATCTAGTCTCCATGTAATTCGGTAGTTGTGTTCACGTCACGGTGAAATCTAGTCTCCAGTAATTCGGTAGTTGTGTTCACGTCACGGTGAAATCTAGTCTCCATGTAATTCGGTAGTTGTGTTCACGTCACGGTGAAATCTAGTCTCCATGTAATTCGGTAGTTGTGTTCACGTCACGGTGAAATCTAGTCTCCATGTAATTCGGTAGTTGTGTTCACGTCACGGTGAAATCTAGTCTCCATGTAATTCGGTAGTTGTGTTCACGTCACGGTGAAATCTAGTCTCCACGTAATTCGGTAGTTGTGTTCACGTCACGGTGAAATCTAGTCTCCATGTAATTCGGTAGTTGTGTTCACGTCACGGTGAAATCTAGTCTCCATGTAATTCGGTAGTTGTGTTCACGTCACGGTGAAATCTAGTCTCCATGTAATTCGGTAGTTGTGTTCACGTCACGGTGAAATCTAGTCTCCATGTAATTCGGTAGTTGTGTTCACGTCACGGTGAAATCTAGTCTCCATGTAATTCGGTAGTTGTGTTCACGTCACGGTGAAATCTAGTCTCCATGTAATTCGGTAGTTGTGTTCACGTCACGGTGAAATCTAGTCTCCATGTAATTCGGTAGTTGTGTTCACGTCACGGTGAAATCTAGTCTCCATGTAATTCGGTAGTTGTGTTCACGTCACGGTGAAATCTAGTCTCCATGTAATTCGGTAGTTGTGTTCACGTCATTGTGAAATCTAGTCTCCATGTAATTCGGTAGTTGTGTTCACGTCATTGTGAAATCTAGTCTCCATGTAATTCGGTAGTTGTGTTCACGTCACGGTGAAATCTAGTCTCCAGTAATTCGGTAGTTGTGTTCACGTCACGGTGAAATCTAGTCTCCATGTAATTCGGTAGTTGTGTTCACGTCACGGTGAAATCTAGTCTCCATGTAATTCGGTAGTTGTGTTCACGTCACGGTGAAATCTAGTCTCCCATGTAATTCGGTAGTTGTGTTCACGTCACGGTGAAATCTAGTCTCCATGTAATTCGGTAGTTGTGTTCACGTCACGGTGAAATCTAGTCCATGTAATTCGGTAGTTGTGTTCACGTCACGTAAATCTATTCCATGTAATTCGGTAGTTGTGTTCACGTCACGGTGAAATCTAGTCTCCATGTAATTCGGTAGTTGTGTTCACGTCACGGTGAAATCTAGTCTCCATGTAATTCGGTAGTTGTGTTCACGTCACGGTGAAATCTAGTCTCCATGTAATTCGGTAGTTGTGTTCACGTCACGGTGAAATCTAGCCTCCATGTAATTCGGTAGTTGTGTTCACGTCACGGTGAAATCTAGTCTCCACGTAATTCGGTAGTTGTGTTCACGTCACGGTGAAATCTAGTCTCCATGTAATTCGGTAGTTGTGTTCACGTCACGGTGAAAATCTAGTCTCCACGTAATTCGGTAGTTGTGTTCACGTCACGGTGAAATCTAGTCTCCATGTAATTCGGTAGTTGTGTTCACGTCACGGTGAAATCTAGTCTCCATGTAATTCGGTAGTTGTGTTCACGTCATGGTGAAATCTAGTCTCCATGTAATTCGGTAGTTGTGTTCACGTCACGGTGAAATCTAGTGTCCATGTAATTCGGTAGTTGTGTTCACGTCACGGTGAAAATCTAGTCTCCATGTAATTCGGTAGTTGTGTTCACGTCACGGTGAAATCTAGTCTCCATGTAATTCGGTAGTTGTGTTCACGTCACGGTGAAATCTAGTCTCCATGTAATTCGGTAGTTGTGTTCACGTCACGGTGAAATCTAGTCTCCATGTAATTCGGTAGTTGTGTTCACGTCACGGTGAAATCTAGTCTCCATGTAATTCGGTAGTTGTGTTCACGTCATGGTGAAATCTAGTCTCCATGTAATTCGGTAGTTGTGTTCACGTCACGGTGAAATCTAGTCTCCATGTAATTCGGTAGTTGTGTTCACGTCACGGTGAAATCTAGTCTCCATGTAATTCGGTAGTTGTGTTCACGTCATGGTGAAATCTAGTCTCCATGTAAATCGGTAGTTGTGTTCACGTCACGGTGAAATCTAGTCTCCATGTAATTCGGTAGTTGTGTTCACGTCACGGTGAAATCTAGTCTCCATGTAATTCGGTAGTTGTGTTCACGTCACGGTGAAATCTAGTCTCCATGTAATTCGGTAGTTGTGTTCACGTCACGGTGAAATCTAGTCTCCATGTAATTCGGTAGTTGTGTTCACGTCACGGTGAAATCTAGTCTCCATGTAATTCGGTAGTTGTGTTCACGTCACGGTGAAATCTAGTCTCCATGTAATTCGGTAGTTGTGTTCACGTCACGGTGAAATCTAGTCTCCATGTAATTCGGTAGTTGTGTTCACGTCACGGTGAAATCTAGTCTCCATGTAATTCGGTAGTTGTGTTCACGTCACGGTGAAATCTAGTCTCCATGTAATTCGGTAGTTGTGTTCACGTCACGGTGAAATCTAGTCTCCATGTAATTCGGTAGTTGTGTTCACGTCACGGTGAAATCTAGTCTCCATGTAATTCGGTAGTTGTGTTCACGTCACGGTGAAATCTAGTCTCCATGTAATTCGGTAGTTGTGTTCACGTCACGGTGAAATCTAGTGTCCATGTAATTCGGTAGTTGTGTTCACGTCACGGTGAAATCTAGTCTCCATGTAATTCGGTAGTTGTGTTCACGTCACGGTGAAATCTAGTCTCCATGTAATTCGGTAGTTGTGTTCACGTCACGGTGAAATCTAGTCTCCATGTAATTCGGTAGTTGTGTTCACGTCACGGTGAAATCTAGTCTCCATGTAATTCGGTAGTTGTGTTCACGTCACGGTGAAATCTAGTCCAGTAATTCGGTAGTTGTGTTCACGTCATGTGAAATCTAGTCTCCAGTAATTCGTAGTTGTGTTCACGTCACGGTGAAATCTAGTCTCCACGTAATTCGGTAGTTGTGTTCACGTCACGGTGAAATCTAGTCTCCATGTAATTCGGTAGTTGTGTTCACGTCACGGTGAAATCTAGTCTCCATGTAATTCGGTAGTTGTGTTCACGTCATGGTGAAATCTAGTCTCCAGTAATTCGGTAGTTGTGTTCACGTCATAAATCTAGTCTCCATGTAATTCGGTAGTTGTGTTCACGTCAGTGAAATCTAGTTCCACGTAATTCGGTAGTTGTGTTCACGTCAAAATCTAGTCTCCATGTAATTCGGTAGTTGTGTTCACGTCACGGTGAAATCTAGTCTCCATGTAATTCGGTAGTTGTGTTCACGTCACGGTGAAATCTAGTCTCCATGTAATTCGTAGTTGTTTTCACGTCACGGTGAAATCTAGTCTCCACGTAATTCGGTAGTTGTGTTCACGTCATGGTGAAATCTAGTGTCCATGTAATTCGGTAGTTGTGTTCATGTCATTATGAAAATTTGCATTCACGTAATTTCTGTAGTCGTCAAAGTTACCATCCAGATATCAAAATATTTTAATTATAAGTAAACTACACGTGAGTTGCACGTAGGTATCCCAACCGAAGTTATTTTAGAGATGATGCACGACTCTGGCCCCTATCAGTGTATTATCATCCTTATCAGGAATAAACTCACAAGGAAATAGCTACAAATAGTACAGACACATAAACACGTGTATATATAATCTTAGGCACGTGCGAGCAGTTTACTAGAATGTGTATTGTCGTGGTTAACTTATGTAAATAACCAGCAAAGACTTTGTTACATTTCTACGATTTCACACTCAATTTATAACCATCTGCCGTACAAAAAACTTAGTCACTATACAAAATACCAACCAGAAGTGGTCTCCGATAGAAATGAGTCTCAAAGTCGCAGACATGTATACATCGTACACATCGTCAAACGGTCTAAAGAGATTACATTCACAACATCAATTACACGATCAGACAATTACCAGAATGATTAAAACATTCTTTCAGCCATTATCATATCTTGATCGAGTGTTAATGTAAAATAATGATAGATGTTTAAATAAATGTACATATTTTGGTTTCTTTTGACTAAAATATGTTTACATCCTGAACTGAAGACATTTAAATAAAACCTCTAATTAAGACTGGACGTTGAGAGATGACTGGCTATGAAGGATAGGGTCGTTAGTAAAACCACGTCTGAGTTTGCTCTGTCAATCAAGGAAGATAACAGTATGGTTTTAACTGTGTTCATTGCCTCTATCACAGTTCCGATATTCACGTCGATCTCTATTGAACATACATGTCGTACATGTACGTTACTTCTCGGCCAAAACTTTCGACTGAAAACCAAATCATGTATGAATTGTTTTAGCCTTCCTTTTCTTTGTTTTGTATGTCTTGTGTATTAATGTAGCGTTATGTATTGTTATGTATTGTTTATGTAGCGTTATACATTGTTTTGTATGTTACTGTTCGTGTTACTTACACGGTTATATATAACTACACAATCTACATCTGTATGTTACTGTTCGTTTATTTACACGGTTATATAACTAAACAATCCACATCCGTATGTTACTGTTCAGGTGTATCTTACACGGTTATTTAACTACACAATATCTACATCTGTATGTTACTGTTCGTTTACTTACACGGTTATATAACTACACAATCTACATCTGTATGTTACTGTTCAGGTCTTACACGGTTATATAACTACACAATCTACATCTGTATGTTTTTCTGTTCGTTACTTACAACGGTTATATAACTACACAATCCGGCATCCGTATGTTACTGTTCAGGTCCTTACACGGTTATATAACTACACAATCCACATCCGTATGTTCCTGTTCAGTTCCTTACACGGTTATATAAACTACACAATCCACATCCGTATGTTACTGTTCAGGTTCCTTACACGGTTATATAACTACATAAATCCACAATCCGTATGTTACTGTTCAGGTTCTTACCACGGTTATATAACTACACAATCCACATCTGTATGTTATTGTTCGGTCTTACACGGTTATATAATCTACACAATCCACATCCGTATGCTACTGTTCAGTCCTTACACGGTTATTTAACTACACAATCTACATCTGTATGTTACTCTTCGTGTACTTACACGGTTATATAACTACACAATCTACATCTGTATGTTACTGTTCGTTGTACTTACACGGTATATAACTACACAATCTACATCTGTATGTTACTGTTCGTGTACTTACACGGTTATATAACTAAACAATCTACATCTGTATGTTACTGTTCGTGTACTTACACGGTTATATACAACAATACACAATCTACTGTCGTGTATGTTACTGTACCAATCAGGTCCTTACAGTTCGGTCCTTATACGGTTATATAACTACACAATCACAACCTGTATGTTACTGTTCGTGTACTTACACGGTTATATAACTACACAATCCGCATCCGTATGTTACTGTTCAGGTCCTTACATCGGTTATATAACTACACAATCCACATCCGTATGTTACTGTTCAGGTCCTTACACGGTTATATAACTACATAATCCACATCCGTATGTTACTGTTCAGTTCCTTACACGGTTATATAACTACATAATCCACATCCGTATGTTACTGTTCAGGTTCTTACACGGTTATATAACTACACAATCCACATCCGTATGTTACTGTTCGTGTACTTAACACGGTTATATAACTACACAATCCACTTCTGTATGTTACTGTTCAGGTCCTTACACGGTTATATAACTACACAATCTACATCTCCGTATGTTACTGTTCGTGTACTTACACGGTTATATAACTACACAAATCCACATCTGTATGTTACTGTTCAGGTTCTTACACGGTTATATAACTACACAATCCACATCTGTATGCTTACTGTTCAGGTCCTCTACACGGTTATATAACTACACAATCTACATCTGTATGTTACTGTTCGTGTCCTTTACACGGTTATATAACTACACAATCCACATCCGTATGTTACTGTTCAGGTCCTTACGGTTATATTATACGGTTATATATAACTACACAATCCACACATCCGTATGTTACTGTTCAGTGTCCTTACACGGTTATATAACTACACAATCCACATCTAAATGTTACTGTTCGTTGTACTTACACGGTTATATAACTACACAATCCACATCCGTATGTTACTGTTCAGGTCTTTACACGGTTATATAACTTACACATCCACATCTGTATGTTACTGTTCAGGTTCTTACACGGTTTATATAACTACACAATCCACATCCGTATGTTACTGTTCAGTCCTTACACGGTTATATAACTACTACACAATCCACATCCGTATGTTACTGTTCAGGTCCTTACACGGTTATATAACTACACAATCCACATCCGTATGTTACTGTTCAGGTCCTTACACGGTTATATAACTACACAATCCACATCCGTATGTTACTGTTCAGTGTCCTTACACGGTTATATAACTACACAATCCACATCCGTATGTTACTGTTCAGGTTCTTACACGGTTATATAACTACACAATCCACATCCGTATGTTACTGTTCGTGTACTTACACGGTTATATAATTACACAATCCACATCTGTATGTTACTGTTCGTGTACTTACACGGTTATATAACTACACAATCCACATCTGTATGTTACTGTTCGTGTACTTACACGGTTATATAACTACACAATCCACATCAGTATGTTACTGTTCAGGTCCTTACACGGTTATTTAACTACACAATCTACATCCGTACGTTTACTGTTCGTGTACTTACACGGTTATATAACTACACAATCTACATCTGTATGTTACTGTTCAGGTCCTTACACGGTTTATAAACTACACAATCCACATCTGTATGTTACTGTTCAGGTCCTTACACGGTTATATAACTACACAATCCACATCCGTATGTTACTGTTCAGGTTCTTACACGGTTATATAACTACACAATCCACATCCGTATGTTACTGTTCGTGTACTTACACGGTTATATAACTACACAATCCACATCTGTATGTTACTGTTCAGGTCTTACACGGTTATATAACTACACAATCCACATCCGTATGTTACTGTTCAGTGTCCTTACACGGTTATATAACTACACAATCCACATCCGTATGTTACTGTTCAGGTCCTTACACGGTTATATAACCACAATCCACATCCGTATGTTACTGTTCAGTGTCTTACACGGTTATATAACTACACAATCCACATCTGTATGTTACTGTTCAGGTACTTACACGGTTATATAACTACACAATCCACATCTGTATGTTACTGTTTAGGTTCTACACGGTTATATAACTACACAATCCACATCCGTATGTTACTGTTCAGGTCCTTACACGGTTATATAACTACACAATCCACATCTGTATGTTACTGTTCAGGTACTTACACGGTTATATAACTACACAATCCACATCGTATGTTACTGTTCAGGTCTTACACGGTTATATAACTACACAATCCACATCTGTATGTTACTGTTCAGGTCCTTACACGGTTATAAAACTACACAATCTACATCTGTATGTTACTGTTCAGGTTCTTACACGGTTATATAACTACACAATCCACATCTGTATGTTACTGTCAGGTCCTTACACGGTTATATAACTACACAATCCACATCTGTATGTTACTGTTCAGGTCCTTACACGGTTATATAACTACACAATCCACATCCGTATGTTACTGTTCAGGTCCTTACACGGTTATATAACTACACAATCCACATCCGTATGTTACTGTTCAGGTCCTTACACGGTTATATAACTACACAATCCACATCTGTATGTTACTGTTCAGGTACTTACACGGTTATATAACTACACAATCCACATCCGTATGTTACTGTTCAGGTCCTTACACGGTTATATAACTACACAATCCACATCTGTATGTTACTGTTCAGGTTCTTACACGGTTATATAACTACACAATCCACATCCGTATGTTACTGTTCAGGTCCTTACACGGTTATATAACTACACAATCCACATCCGTATGTTACTGTTCAGGTCCTTACACGGTTATATAACTACACAATCCACATCCGTATGTTACTGTTCAGGTCCTTACACGGTTATATAACTACACAATCCACATCTGTATGTTACTGTTCAGGTCCTTACACGGTTATATAACTACACAATCCACATCCGTATGTTACTGTTCAGGTTCCTTACACGGTTATATAAACTTTTTTAATCCACATCTGTATGTTACTGTTCAGGTTCTTACACGGTTATATAACTACACAATCCACATCTGTATGTTTACTGTTCAGGTCCTTACACGGTTATATAACTACAAAATCCACATCCGTATGTTACTGTTCAGGTTCTTACACGGTTATATAACTACACAAATCCACATCTTGTATGTTACTGTTCAGGTACTTACACGGTTATATAACTACACAATCCACATCTGTATGTTACTGTTCAGTGTACTTACACGGTTATATAACTACACAATCCACATCCGTATGTTACTGTTCAGGTACTTACACGGTTATATAACTACACAATCCACATCTGTATGTTACTGTTCAGGTACTTACACGGTTATATAACTACACAATCCACATCCGTATGTTACTGTTCAGGTTCTTACACGGTTATATAACTACACAATCCACATCTGTATGTTACTGTTCAGGTCCTTACACGGTTATATAACTACACAATCCACATCCGTATGTATGTTACTGTTCAGGTCCTTACACGGTTATATAACTACACAATCCACATCTGTATGTTACTGTTCGTTTCTTACACGGTTATATAACTACACAATCCACATCCGTATGTTACTGTTCAGGTCCTTACACGGTTATATAAACTACACAATCTACATCCGTATGTTACTGTTCGTGTACTTACACGGTTATTTAACTACACAATCTACATCTGTATGTTACTGTTCGTTTTTACACGGTTATATAACTACACAATCCACATCCGTATGTTACTGTTCAGGTCCTTACACGGTTATTAACTACACAATCTACATCTGTATGTTACTGTTCGTTACTTACACGGTTATTAACTACACAATCACATCCGTATGTTACTGTTCGTTCTTACACGGTTATATAACTACACAATCCACATCTGTATGTTATTGTTGAGGTCCTTACACGGTTATATAACTACACAATCCACATCCGTATGTTACTGTTCGTGTACTTACACGGTTATATAACTACACAATCCACATCCGTATGTTACTGTTCAGGTCCTTACACGGTTATATAACTACACAATCCACATCCGTATGTTACTGTTCAGGTTACTTACACGGTTATATAACTACACAATCCACATCTGTATGTTACTGTTCAGGTCTTACACGGTTATATAACTACACAATCACTATGTTATGTTGGTCTACACTTATATAACTACACAATCCACATCCGTATGTACTGTTCAGGTCCTTACACGGTTATATAACTACACAATCCACATCCGTATGTTACTGTTCAGGTCCTTACACGGTTATATAACTACACAATCCACATCTGTATGTTACTGTTCAGGTCCTTACACGGTTATATAACTACACAATCCACATCCGTATGTTACTGTTCAGGTCCTTACACGGTTATATAACTACACAATCCACATCTGTATGTTACTGTTCGTGTACTTACACGGTTATATAACTACACAATCCACATCCGTATGTTACTGTTCAGGTCCTTACACGGTTATATAACTACACAATCCACATCTGTATGTTACTGTTCAGGTCCTTACACGGTTATATAACTACACAATCCACATCCGTATGTTACTGTTCAGGTCCTTACACGGTTATATAACTACACAATCCACATCCGTATGTTACTGTTCAGGTCCTTACACGGTTATATAACTACACAATCCACATCTGTATGTTACTGTTCAGGTCCTTACACGGTTATATAACTACACAATCCACATCCGTATGTTACTGTTCAGGTCCTTACACGGTTATATAACTACACAATCTACATCTGTATGTTACTGTTCGTGTACTTACACGGTTATATAACTACACAATCCACATCCGTATGTTACTGTTCAGGTCCTTACACGGTTATATAACTACACAATCCACATCTGTATGTTACTGTTCAGGTCCTTACACGGTTATATAACTACACAATCCACATCTGTATGTTACTGTTCAGGTCCTTACACGGTTATATAACTACACAATCCACATCCGTATGTTACTGTTC
The DNA here is from genome assembly GCF_041381155.1 of Argopecten irradians. NCBI lineage: Eukaryota > Metazoa > Mollusca > Bivalvia > Pectinida > Pectinidae > Argopecten > Argopecten irradians. The sequence continues at coordinate 6,222,186 of NC_091138.1, read as the reverse complement.
AGGTTCTTACACGGTTATATAACTACACAATCCACATCCGTATGTTACTGTTCAGGTCCTTACACGGTTATATAACTACACAATCCACATCTGTATGTATGTTACTGTTCAGTCTTACACGGTTATATATAACTACACAATCCACATCTGTATGTTACTGTTCAGGTCCTTACACGGTTATATAACTACACAATCCACATCTGTATGTTACTGTTCAGGTCCTTACACGGTTATATAACTACACAATCCACATCTGTATGTTACTGTTCGTGTCCTTACACGGTTATATAACTACACAATCTACATCTGTATGTTACTGTTCAGGTCCTTACACGGTTATATAACTACACAATCCACATCCGTATGTTACTGTTCGTGTACTTACACGGTTATATAACTACACAATCTACATCTGTATGTTACTGTTCAGGTCCTTACACGGTTATATAACTACACAATCCACATCCGTATGTTACTGTTCAGGTCCTTACACGGTTATATAACTACACAATCCACATCCGTATGTTACTGTTCAGGTCCTTACACGGTTATATAACTACACAATCCACATCCGTATGTTACTGTTCAGGTCCTTACACGGTTATATAACTACACAATCCACATCCGTATGTTACTGTTCAGGTCCTTACACGGTTATATAACTACACAATCCACATCCGTATGTTACTGTTCAGGTTCTTACACGGTTATATAACTACACAATCCACATCCGTATGTTACTGTTCAGGTCCTTACACGGTTATATAACTACACAATCCACATCTGTATGTTACTGTTCGTGTACTTACACGGTTATATAACTACACAATCCACATCCGTATGTTACTGTTCGTGTACTTACACGGTTATATAACTACACAATCCACATCCGTATGTTACTGTTCAGGTCCTTACACGGTTATATAACTACACAATCCACATCCGTATGTTACTGTTCAGGTCCTTACACGGTTATATAACTACACAATCCACATCCTATGTTACTGTTCAGTCCTTACACGGTTATATAACTACACAATCCACATCTGTATGTTACTGTTCAGGTCCTTACACGGTTATATAACTACACAATCCACATCTGTATGTTACTGTTCGTGTACTTACACGGTTATATAACTACACAATCCACATCTGTATGTTACTGTTCAGGTCCTTACACGGTTATATAACTACACAATCCACATCCGTATGTTACTGTTCAGGTACTTACACGGTTATATAACTACACAATCCACATCCGTATGTTACTGTTCAGGTCTTACACGGTTATATAACTACACAATCCACATCCGTATGTTACTGTTCAGGTCCGTACACGGTTATATAACTACACAATCCACATCTGTATGTTACTGTTCAGGTCCTTACACGGTTATATAACTACACAATCCACATCCGTATGTTACTGTTCAGGTCCTTACACGGTTATATAACTACACAATCCACATCCGTATGTTACTGTTCAGGTCCTTACACGGTTATATAACTACACAATCCACATCTGTATGTTACTGTTCAGGTCCTTACACGGTTATATAACTACACAATCCACATCCGTATGTTACTGTTCAGGTCCTTACACGGTTATATAACTACACAATCCACATCCGTATGTTACTGTTCAGGTACTTACACGGTTATATAACTACACAATCCACATCCGTATGTTACTATTCAGGTCCTTACACGGTTATATAACTACACAATCCACATCTGTATGTTATTGTTCAGGTTCTTACACGGTTATATAACTACATAATCCACATCTGTATGTTACTGTTCAGGTCCTTACACGGTTATATAACTACACAATCCACATCCGTATGTTACTGTTCAGGTCCTTACACGGTTATATAACTACACAATCCACATCTGTATGTTACTGTTCGTGTACTTACACGGTTATATAACTACACAATCCACATCCGTATGTTACTGTTCAGGTACTTACACGGTTATATAACTACACAATCCACATCCGTATGTTACTGTTCGTGTACTTACACGGTTATATAACTACACAATCCACATCCGTATGTTACTGTTCAGGTTCTTACACGGTTATATAACTACATAATCCACATCCGTATGTTACTGTTCAGGTTCTTACACGGTTATATAACTACACAATCCACATCTATATGTTATTGTTGAGGTCCTTACACGATTATATAACTACACAATCCACATCCGTATACTACTGTTCAGGTCGTTACACGGTTATATAACTACACAATCCACATCCGTATGTTACTGTTCAGGTCCTTACACGGTTATATAACTACACAATCCACATCCGTATGTTACTGTTCAGGTCCTTACACGGTTATATAACTACACAATCCACATCTGTATGTTACTGTTCAGGTACTTACACGGTTATATAACTACACAATCCACATCCGTATGTTACTGTTCGTGTACTTACACGGTTATATAACTACACAATCCACATCCGTATGTTACTGTTCGTGTACTTACACGGTTATATAACTACACAATCCACATCTGTATGTTACTGTTCAGGTCCTTACACGGTTATATAACTACACAATCCACATCCGTATGTTACTGTTCAGGTCCTTACACGGTTATATAACTACACAATCCACATCTGTATGTTACTGTTCAGGTCCTTACACGGTTATATAACTACACAATCCACATCCGTATGTTACTGTTCAGGTCCTTACACGGTTATATAACTACACAATCCACATCTGTATGTTACTGTTCAGGTCCTTACACGGTTATATAACTACACAATCCACATCTGTATGTTACTGTTCAGGTCCTTACACGGTCCTTACACGGTTATATAACTACACAATCCACATCTGTATGTTACTGTTCAGGTCCTTACACGGTTATAAACTACACAATCCACATCTGTATGTTACTGTTCAGGTCCTTACACGGTTATATAACTACACAATCCACATCCGTATGTTACTGTTCAGGTCCTTACACGGTTATATAACTACACAATCCACATCCGTATGTTACTGTTCAGGTCCTTACACGGTTATATAACTACACAATCCACATCCGTATGTTACTGTTCAGGTCCGTACACGGTTATATAACTACACAATCCACATCCGTATGTTACTGTTCAGGTCCGTACACGGTTATATAACTACACAATCCACATCCGTATGTTACTGTTCAGGTCCGTACACGGTTATATAACTACACAATCCACATCCGTATGTTACTGTTCAGGTACTTACACGGTTATATAACTACACAATCCACATCCGTATGTTACTGTTCAGGTCCTTACACGGTTATATAACTACACAATCCACATCTGTATGTTACTGTTCAGGTACTTACACGGTTATATAACTACACAATCCACATCCGTATGTTACTGTTCAGTGTACTTACACGGTTATATAAACTACACAATCCACATCCGTATGTTACTGTTCAGGTCCTTACACGGTTATATAACTACACAATCCACATCCGTATGTTACTGTTCAGGTCCTTACACGGTTATATAACTACACAATCCACATCCGTATGTTACTGTTCAGGTCCTTACACGGTTATATAACTACACAATCCACATCCGTATGTTACTGTTCAGGTCCTTACACGGTTATATAACTACACAATCCACATCCGTATGTTACTGTTCAGGTCCTTACACGGTTATATAACTACACAATCCACATCCGTATGTTACTGTTCAGGTCCTTACACGGTTATATAACTACACAATCCACATCCGTATGTTACTGTTCAGGTCCTTACACGGTTATATAACTACACAATCCACATCCGTATGTTACTGTTCGTGTACTTACACGGTTATATAACTACACAATCCACATCCGTATGTTACTGTTCAGGTACTTACACGGTTATATAACTACACAATCCACATCCGTATGTTACTGTTCGTGTACTTACACGGTTATATAACTACACAATCCACATCCGTATGTTACTGTTCAGGTCCTTACACGGTTATATAACTACACAATCCACATCTGTATGTTACTGTTCATGTCGTTACACGGTTATATAACTACACAATCCACATCCGTATGTTACTGTTCAGGTCGTTACACGGTTATATAACTACACAATCCACATCCGTATGTTACTGTTCATGTCCTTACACGGTTATATAACTACACAATCCACATCCGTATGTTACTGTTCAGGTCCTTACACGGTTATATAACTACACAATCCACATCTGTATGTTACTGTTCAGGTCCTTACACGGTTATATAACTACACAATCCACATCTGTATGTTACTGTTCAGGTCCTTACAGGGTTATAAACTACACAATCCACATATGTATGTTACTGTTCAGGTCCTTACACGGTTATATAACTACACAATCCACATCCATATGTTACTGTTCAGGTCCTTACACGGTTATATAACTACACAATCCACTTCTGTATGTTACTGTTCAGGTTCTTACACGGTTATATAACTACACAAGCCACATCTGTATGTTAATGTTCAGGTCCTTACACGGTTATAAACTACACAATCCATATCTGTATGTTACTGTTCAGGTCCTTACACGGTCATATAACTACACAATCCACATCCGTATGTCCTTACACGGTTCCACATCCATATGTTACTTTTCAGGTCCTTACAGAATGAGATAGTTTCGTTTTATTTATTTTTTGTATGGTCTCTCGGTGTGTGAATGTCTATGTGAGTTTGGAAGTGGCGACATATTTGTGTTGTCTCTTTGTAATAGTGAAACATATCTCATTCACACTCATCCATTCAGATTATACTGAGAATGGACAAACAAGTCGTCTCACTTCCTTTGATGCTGAGCGTAAGCCGGAGCAGAAACTACCACTTACAGACGATTATGGTGTGTCTAGACCAGGAAACAGAACCCCTAGAACCTTCCTTACGTTGGTTGAATGCTCAACTGAAGGTCACAGTTGAGATAAGATCCTAAATCTAGATGTGGTTTACTATCATGCAATAGAAGCAGCGGATTCAATTAAAACTATACAATTTACCATCATGCGTTAGACCATAGGCATTTAGCATGCTGGTATGTCAAAGACCCACTATAGACTAATATATAGAGAAATGTAAGAAACTCCTGCGTGATGCAAAATTGGGTAATTTAGTTCAAAGTATTGTAAAAATATGTCCAGACCAGATATCTCAACAGCTTCGATCTTAATTAAAAGTTAACACGTTAAACCTCAATATGATAACTTTTTCACAAACAGCCTCGAAACTTGAAAAATTGACGATTTTCCCTTAGTCGGACACGATCGAGAATATTTTTGCAAACCAGAATGTCTATTGGCTAGACTGAAAATACGACAGCCTACAGTAACGGGCTTTGACATAAACAACCATCAGGTGAAAAAAACCGTATTTACTTGTTTAACGCTTCGTTCAAATCCCCTTCTCGTGGTCCTTATGTCGTTTTTCAGTCCCAATAGTTATCCGGGTCAGGTTGACGGCCATTTTGTCACTATCTTGAAAGAAATGTAAAGCCTAATCTCATTGGTCTGTTGGTTTAAACTCCGGGTAATATAATTTCCGGATTTGAACTAAGCGTCAAACAAGTAAACACGTTTGTTTTCATCTGATGTTTGTTTTCACAACACTTTGAACTAAATTACCCAATTTTGCATCACGGAGGAGCTCCTTACCTTTCTATATGTATTAGTCTATATTGGGTCTTTACTTACCAGCGTGCTAAATACCTATGGTTAGACCTATTCTCTTTTTTCAGGAAAACGTTTACGTGGACTGAACTTTAATGGACATAATTGATTTAAAATTAGAAAAGGAGAGAGAGAAGAACACCCTTGGACAAACACGAAGAACAAGGTATGGATATATATCGACATAGGTTATTGGTACATTATAATAATTAAGTAAATAATTTAAGCTTATTTGAGTGGATTTTGGTTGATTTTGTGTCACGTCCTGTTTTACGTGCGAAGTTATGCAAGAATCACTTGGATAATAAGATGAAGCCCACATACTGACACTGTTTCAATGTTTTAAATTAGTGTAAAACCACCGTGTAGATCTTACACATTTGTTGGAGTCAACTCAATACCAAACATCCTCAAAGACCATGTATTACTTCACATTAATCCTTTGAAGAGTAATTAAATCAGATCACCACGTGGAGTTGTAGATTATTTACGGATAAAATCGTTGCGTCTTAATTTCATGTAGTTAGTGGATTTCCTTAACCTTACGCATGCGCACTGGGTGGTCGACACCTCAGTCACAGCACGTGCAGAAGCGCGTCAGTAAGACGTACATGTGTACTTTCAGCTTGCACACAATTCTAGACATATATATTTTCCTACGAAACCCGCATCTAAACAGAAAACTTCAATTTCGATTATCAATAAAAAATCTACAAAAATAAAGACGTTAGATGATAAGACTGCAAACCCAAAGGAAAACTATTTATATCCATTATAGTGAAACCTAGAACGATCACAGGGGCTTGGGGATCAGATACAGCATTCAATTTGGAGCAATTCTTGTTTTCAAATTTTATACTAGACATTCAAGAAGCCTAGGAAACTTCCTTACTTCGATCCCATTCACATTGTGAAACATTCAATAAAATATTCAGAACAAACAATAGTGTAAACTAGTGTAATAAATATCCAATGTTTGAGTCCATTTGACAAATAACTTTATCAGAAAATTAGAATGAAGAAAATCTCCGGTAGGTTTTAATTCCTGTGTTTAAGTCCCTATAACAGGAAGGCTTTATCAGTTGAAGCCAAACAACGGCCATACTGTGTAGCGAGGAACCATCGCTCATGTGTGCAGGATTTATGATTTTACTAACAAATTAATCTCACATTACTGTGATGTTTTGAATTACGAAAAGCAAAGTGAACATTTAGGAGGCAATACATTTCAAGCATTTTTGTAAATGAATATTGATACCTGAAGCTTTAAACTATTCCTTTATAGCTAAGAGAGAAGGTTAGCGTTATTACTATTCAGATATGCTGAGGGGCTTTCTCTAGGAGTGATCTGTAGTGAATACCAATGTCGATTCTGATAGCCGTACAGGAGGTAATATGCCACCAATGATTCTAGGAGCGGTGGGATTTTTCCAGATGAGCAGCATTCAGAATCAAATAAAACAGATATTAAAAATAGCGTAATCTTTGATCTTACTATAAAATTTGAACATCAAAACGTATTTCATCTAACATGGTAAATATTCATGATATTTTTCAACCTGTTGAACTTGAGATGTGATGGAGTTTTTGTTAGCTGTTCCGTTTTTGAACCTCAATAAAGTAATTGTAATTATGTATTTTAACAAATATTAAACAATACAATGCAGAGACAGTATAGTTACAAAATGTCAACTGTTTCTCATTTGCCTGTGTTTCCGTTAGAAAACCAACGCGTTATTTATGCACAAGCCCTACCATAATTCAACGTGATGAGCAGCTAAAGTGTAGAGATACGGAACCAAACATGGTCAGTGATCACTTGCTATTTCAAAAATAACGACATTTTCAAACTTCATCACAAATTTTAACAGAATGATAGCAGGCGCTACTTCACGTAACGTTATGTCAATGACATCTACCAACGTCGTATGTTAGAGGAAATAGACCTGACATTTGTTGAAAGTAAACTTACTTCGGTCATGCTATGACCTATCAACAGATCGGCCAAATTATTTTAAAAAAACAACTTCATTCCGAATGTAACATTGATTATGGTCACTAGGAACTACAACTGCGGAAAACTTTCCAACAGCAGGTTTTTCAAAACGATTCGTTTAAAAAATTGCCTTATCATTTATTAGTCATTAATATCATGTGCGTAAATGGTTGCCAAAAATAGCAAATTACGACAAAGGACACATTAAACGTAAAATGGTTTGCCAAAAATAGCAAATTACGACAAAGGACACATCTAAAACGTAAAATGGTTTGCCAAAAATAAAATGGGACACATTACAACGTAAAATGGTTTGCCAAAAATAGCAAATTACAAAAATTCTAAAACGTAAAATCATTTCAACACAATAGACTATTGATGATGAGAAACTGAATTATGTTGTCGAATTTATTTTCTAGGATGCACATCGAAGGTCTTTTAAATTAAAACTGCAGTGGTGCAGGGATGATATTCCTCATTGTAAACCGTCACTATTAAGTCACTTTGGTCGAGTTGTAGTAACCTGGGCCCAGAAATGACACCTACCTGGACCCGGAACTGAAATAGGTCAACATTATATGTCACGTCTTTCTTGACCGGATCCGGAAATGACGTCGGTGGTAAATATATCACATCTGTATGTGGTAACCTGGATCCGGACGTGACATGAGAGTACTGCTGGCGTGCAGATATTGGAGAAGGAAAACGTTCCGATTTGGCAAAAACTGTTATCGTTCAAATGGACGTTAAGTAGATACAATGGTTGGATTTCACCGATCGGATGTAATGAGCTCCCAGCCTGTCAGACACAAGCCAAATCCTGACAGCAGAAAAGGCGTAAAAACAACACGGGAACCAAGGTTTTGTTTACTTACATCTGTTACGGTTAGGGTTCAGCCGTGTTTGGTTCGCTTCCCTAAGTTAGAACAAATGTAGAAACACAACAGACTTGTTTTACAGAGGCCATTATAGCCAACTTTGGGGAACACGACGGATCAATTAAAGATGGGCAGAGCTTATATACAGCTTCCAGGATCGTCCTGATTTGTAATAAGTGGACTGTCTGATCCTCATCATTCCTAATGTTAAATGTTCATCTAACCTCCGAAGGTATGCCTATTAGTAAACTGTTCTGAGTAATCTCATATGATCGGCCTCTATGAACACCATAAGCGTGCTGGAAATATTTGAATGGACGACGTCTTTTAACCTATTTCTATGTTTATTACAAATTTCTATAGTTAAGATGCTTTATTGACAAAACCATAGAATTGGTATACTGTAGGTTCTATTTGGTTCTCACCACGGACTATACGACGTAACAGTGGCTTTCCGTTCTTGTAACCAAAACGCTATGAGCTTACTCATATCTAGCTATGTGGTATATATGTGTCAAGAAGTCGGTTTCGTACTCAGTTTAACGCCAGTCTGAAAAGATCATCATATATATACATATTTACACGCATATCCCATTTTAATCTATAAAATTGTCTCCTTTATCTCGAAGTTATGTTTAGGTCAGATGGAACAATCAGATGAAGCTATCACCTGATATAACGCATCTGTTTTATATAGACTCTCACCATTAGACGAACGTAACCCAAACCTATACACGATACCTACTGTATCAACATTTACCCATTTACTAGATTTTCCTCTATTTAATGTTCACGTTGGAATCCCCGAATAAACATATTGCCTTTTATTTTAATCTTTGATTTCATATAGCCTTCGGTACGAAGTAAAGTTTAATTAGCATCATTTGCAACATTACATAATATGAAACGTGAAATGGTCACTTGAGATATGAATTGAAGATGTAAGGTGATACGAATAGCTATTGATATTGTCTACTAGTTATAAGTGCTGGCAAAAACGTCATAAATAAAATTATATAAATGACTTAAAAATATTGTTATAAGGTAAGAAATAATTCTTATAAATGTACAGTGTGGTCTGTTTGAACAGAGTTAGTATATGATTTGATCTTGACATAAGCAATGTGTCTGTCTCTGCACATAAATGAATAAGAAAGGCTCAAACTCATGTAAATCTATCGTTTTCTTTCAATTCAAACAACATCCTAACATCGCTCTATGCATTGCTTTCATTAACCTGTGACTCTTATATTAATCATGTTTACTAGACACAACATGCTTGAACTTTATTTCGTCCTCACTTGTATATTTTCTGAACAAGTTCGTTTGAATACGTAAAAACAAATTTGTGAAATGAAATTGCCTTTCCATTTTAAAGTTTAATTCAAGTTTTATTCAAAATTCAAATAAATCTTATTGCTATTTTTCAAATTGTTTTCTTATCCCAAAACTATATCTATATGTTTTAATGTGTTTCATGAATGACAGTGCAACGAGGTCGGCCGGGCAGAGCACACGATGGGAATGCAGATACACAAGTCCTGGTATAGCGAACCAATTTAACATTTAAGGTTATTACAAAAACTTAAAACCCAGAACAAATAAACAAATGCCCAGTGGGTTCTACTGATACCTTGTAAAACATCAAAGTTGAGGCGCTGGCTTGCCGCTGGTGATTTATAGTATAGATAGTAAACTGATTCTGGCACAAGCTGTGCTGCAATATACACCATGGCCTGTACCGAGATCCGACTTATCTTATAACCTTCACCAATGTGTAACATTGTACATAATACATGCATTTTTATACCAGAAACTTCGAGAAAACAATTTGAATGAAGATTATTAGTCTAACCGCCTTTCGGAGTTTGATGTATGAATTTTCATCACATCATTTATTTGCCAATTTATCAGTCACATATTCAATTTTGTTTTGTCATTTGCTTTGCTATGCTTCGAGCGGCCATAGACGAATTTCTGTCGCTTGTGTCAGTCTAAAAATATAATGACGGTAAAATGAATATAGTAGCGAAGATATATACAACAAAATATATCGCTGTGTACTTCGTTCCTCAATTGCCAATTCTGAAGTGTTTTTTATCTATATACCTGTTCAATTCATAACCCAGTCAATCTATATGAGGGTTTGAGACGACAGATCACTCTAAACAACAATGAAGACAAAGAATAGTCACTGAGAACCCTCAATTAAAATCTATATAATAATAAGCATACTATTGTGAATCCTTCCTGATACATCTTGCAGTGTGTTTGTTGTCTTGATGTCTTGGTGTTGTAAGGTAGCATTCATTTACATGCAAGTGCCCCGATACTGTAATCTAACGAACACTGACCAATGCTTTATACCTAACTTATATGGTGGCCGGTTAGTACAGCCTCTTCGAGTTACCTATTGGAAAACCCATTCTACGGCTCATATTCTGGTATTCGTGATTGGTAGATATAGAAATGTTGAAAGGAATGTAGAAGTGGCGAAATCTCTAAAACTGAAGATAACATGTGTTTCGTCCAACATTTTCAGGTAAAGGAGAAAATATATCAAAATCATTTTGGGTAAAGCCATTTTTTTTCAAGGGTATTGGACTGCTAAATAGAGTATGTAAGAGTCGTACTATAGATTTACTTCTAACGTTTTACGAATTGTACTTTATCATAATAATGTGCTGTTTCCATTGTCCACCAGATAGGATGTTATAATTGTAACTGCTATCTTTATTAAATGAATCATATAAGGCGACTACGCTTGAGATCTTATATTTGTTTTCTTTCCAAAGTCTCCCCTGACACTGACTTTCGTTTGGCCTCAAGATAATGCGAGGAATACTCGTGGTTCTGTCCTCTGGTCGACACACGTCATTATAGTCCATTAAAATGTAGTTTCTACTCCTATGTGGTGCTTAGCATAAAGGGAGCGATATAACTGGTTCGCCCCATTAACAATGTAATACGATAGGGTGGGGTGTTTTTATTCGGTGTCTTCGGTGGCAAGCTTCGGTGAGGTAACACTATAAAAAGGGCACTAGTTCTCATTTTAAAGAGTCACGACACGGACATACTGCAGTGTCATAGAAATTCAACAATGTGCATGTACTTCTGGAGTCACCCAATGTTCGGTTACCGCCAGTTATTCCTATTTTAGGTCAACGGTGTGCCAGTAAGTCCAGATTCCAGTTTCCGTCTTTGGAAAAGATGTCATTATTAATCTAGTAAAAAACCTCTTCTACTTAAAATTTCAATATTATCTCGAAAAGTCATCTACTGGCACATTAACAGGAAAATGTCATTTTAGATAGGTAGTGATTTATCAGCTCCAACACTTAGACGAAGTTTCTGGAGAGTAATATCCAGTCTTATGTAAAATGGCACACCAACATGCAAATAAATATATAAAAATAAACTTATAATCTTTGTTTTGTCAACAAGGCGTTAGTTCATCACTATAATATGCTTGTAGTGTAACATTATCGCCACTAAAACATCCTTGTGGTGTACGAGATCCCTACGCCAACACCGACGTGCGATAGATAGATATGCTACAGAAAAGGCAGCCTAACACGTGTCATCTCTTATAGACTCAAGGTCCGTTACTGGGGATTGGCTGTCTTTTGTTCTGTTTGTTTTATTTAAGTATTTTATATGAGTTACCGGTGAAGAAGAGTTCATTAACTAGTGAATGTGTATAAAGATGATTGGAAGGCTTTTTTCATTAGGTAGGGGGAGTAAGAACACCAGCTTTACTCTCTAACCTCTTATGTCATTAGGTAGGGGGAGTAAGAACACCAGCTTTACTCTCTAACCTCTTATGTCATTAGGTAGGGGGAGTAAGAACACCAGCTTTACTCTCTAACCTCTTATGTCATTAGGTAGGGGGAGTAAGAACACCAGCTTTACTCTCTAACCTCTTATGTCATTAGGTAGGGGGAGTAAGAACACCAGCTTTACTAGGTAGGGGGAGTAAGAACACCAGCTTTACTCTCTAACCTCTTATGTCATTAGGTAGGGGGAGTAAGAACACCAGCTTTACTCTCTAACCTCTTATGTCATTAGGTAGGGGGAGTAAGAACACCAGCTTTACTCTCTAACCTCTTATGTCATTAGGTAGGGGGAGTAAGAACACCAGCTTTACTCTCTAACCTCTTATGTCATTAGGTAGGGGGAGTAAGAACACCAGCTTTACTCTCTAACCTCTTATGTCATTAGGTAGGGGGAGTAGGAACACCAGCTTTACTCTCTAACCTCTTATGTCATTAGGTAGGGGGAGTAAGAACACCAGCTTTACTCTCTAACCTCTTATGTCATTAGGTAGGGGGAGTAAGAACACCAGCTTTACTCTCTAACCTCTTATGTCATTAGGTAGGGGGAGTAGGAACACCAGCTTTACTCTCTAACCTCTTATGAAGTTAGTATACGTCTAACTTTTGAATGAGAAATAATCAATATTTAGAGGGTGCTTTGCGCCCATTATATAAGGGACTGGGATCATTCAACGAGACATATCAACTTAGTTTTATGTATTCTCTGGTGTCTTTCAGGGAGCATCAGACAGTCTTGTGTGTCTGTGAGGGACCATCAGACAGTCTTGTGTGTCTGAGGGAACATCAGACACTATTGGGTGTCTTTGAGGGAACATCAGACAGTCTTGTGTGTCTTTCAGGGAACATCAGACAGTCTTTTGTGTCTGTGAAGGAACATCAGACAGTCTTGTGTGTCTGTGAGGGAACGTCGGACACTATTGGGTGTCTTTGAGGGATTATGAGACAATATATGGTGTTTTTGAGAGAATATCAGGCATTTTTGGGTTTCTCTCATGGAACATCAGACACTATTGGGTGTCTTTGAGGGAACATCAGGGGACATTTTTGGGTTTCTGTCATGGACCAACCGACACTCTGACCGTTTTAAGACACGTCCTGCCAATAGACAAGTTCATTTAAGGACATCCAACAAATATCTTATCTGCTTGCATACTTCTTCTAGTTCGGATGAATTAGCAAGTTCTACTAGGAACAAACGATTTAGTATATTGTGTAATATTTAACAGACTTGTTGACCCGATCTTTTCCCTGTGATGATTTTCTGTCCGTGTGGTTGCTGATTCGATATAAGGCATGAACCGGGAAAACCAAATCAGAGTTTACTTTCAAAGCGATATATCAAACGGGCTATATAGGTCGTAACTCATTTTTCACTGACTAGCCTGTAGAAGACCGGCCATGTTGTTTTCCCAGAAATCGATAGAATTACATTAACGGTTTGGAATCTTGTTATTCAATGTAAAACACACGGGATGATTTGATTATGATTTAATCAGAGATGAGAGAGACATTATAGTTATAAATGATAGAGAACCTCGTCCAAACACCGACCGTTACTCTGCCTCAATATTGGCACCGGAAGTGTAGCGAAAGCATGTTTTGATTGCGATATTTCAAACAATTAGCTGTACGATCAGCTGACAGCAGTGTCGGTATGACCCCTTTTTGCTGACGTCACCGGACGAGCAATTGCTAATTGCATTCGACGTTTTGACAGCATGTTTAGGAATGATTGGCCACGGAAACCAAGCGGTTAAAGTATCCAACATCTTGTTTTTACTCTGCCTCAAGGTCGCAGGTTCGATGACTATATGAAGCTGTTACCATTAATGCACCGTGCGTAGGTCGGTGGTTTGTTTGTTTGATTAAATCTATTAACAGCCGGGATCATGTAAGAACTGCTTCCCTTGTATACGATGTGTTGCGCTTATGAAGTGTGGACGTTTGTTATAGAAGGCGGCGGTATTTTGTCTTCTTGTATAATGGAACTCTTGACCTTTTTATAGCGCTATATCACTGAAGCATTTATAGTGCTATATCATTGAAACATGCCGCCAAAGAGTGGTCTTTCCCTGATCATCCAGCTTTACTCCATAACCAAATCACGACCGTTTTCTGTCTAGATGTTGTCACACATCAAACTGTGGTGTACTTTCTAAGATTTACCGTAATGTTTACATGTTTGTTTGGCACAGCTGGAATCCTACCCAATTCTTAGACATGTATTTATATATGAGAGGCTTTGTTTGTGATTATATTTCCGTATTATTACTTGGGGCAGATAGAAATAGTTGTAGCGTGTTACAAACTCGTTAAGTTTTATTAAGAATTAAGGCTCGGAATAAGAGATCTGATACATAGTATCTAAATATAAACAGAGAATTACTCCCGATTTTCATTTAAACCACATGTTTCTCAAACAGATATCATATAGCCATTAGCAAGGCAATTTAGTGGTAAAATAAAGAATTCCGATTTTAAAGCAATTAAGACTGAAGATTACCGAACGTCTTAAACACAAATATATATCAACGTACATCGGGGTTATAATTATCTTGTGTGGTTGTTACCCGATAAACAGACAAAACGCAAGTGTTACCCAAACTATACAAAACGTCTTTGAATCAAAGTTTTCCAAAACTCATTAAAGGTGTACTTACAGTTCGACTCGTGGACAAACCTAAATATAGCCACCGTTTATTTGAAACCTTTGAATAAACGCAGGTATGTTAGTTACATTCATGTTGTTCCAAATACAAGTTGCGTTATACAACATAAAAAAACTCAAAGATTTTTGTACCTAAACTAAAAACAAATGTTCATTTACCCAAATTTCGAAATAAATGTTACCCAAGTTATGGATGTTGCCCAAATCCAAATTACAAATACAAGTTTCCCAAATTACGAAATTTAATGACACCCAGATAACAATTAAATGATACCCAAATTACAAATTAATGATATCTTAATTACGAATGTTATCCAAATTATAAATAAATGTTACCCAAATTACAAATAAATGTTTCCCAAATTACAAATAAATGTTACCCAAATTACAAATAATTGTTATCCAAATTACAAATAAATGTTATCCAAATTACAAATAATTGTTACCCAAATTACAAATAAATGTTTCCCAAATTACTAATAAATGTTACCCAAATTACAAATAAATGTTACCCAATGTCAACACATGTTATGTGATAAAAATTGTGTTGGAATGGGTGCTTCCCTAACTCTTTATAAATCTTAATAAATCTACAAATGGTATATGAATATTGTTTATACGTGTAAAAATAAATGTTCAAGCGGTTGATCCAGAGAACTATCTTTCCAAGGCTGGAGTTGCAAAATCCGCAAAAGCTCCAATTCCTTTTAAATTTTCCAGTCTTAAAGGTCAAGGTTTGAAAAGGCATAAAGGGCCTGAAATGATATATTCTAATAATATGTATGTAAAATTATATGTATAAAATGTGCATACATTATGAAAATTTGAAAGTTTTAACAATTTTGGCCTTTTTTGCTACGTTTTTTTTTCAAGAAACTATAGAGCGCATCCTTGAACAAACTAAGTGTTTACTGAGAATGTGTATGTACTTCAAATACATCTTTAGGAGAAATATAAAGTTTGTTCAAGGATGCGCTCTATGGTTTCTATAATGAAAACATAGCAAAAACTGACCAAAATTGTCAAAATTAAAACTTGTCATTATTTTGTACCCTTTATAATGAAATTTACTAATTAGTTTGACTGTAAATTGAAATATTCAAAATTGGTCATAGATACTACAAAACAACAAATTTTGATAGAATTTTATAAAGTAATACATCAGCATTAACATTAGTTTATTTTTAGTATTACTTTTCCCTTAACAATACAATAAAGCCTAACGACTAGATATGCTCTTGGGTTAAACAAACAGTTTCTTTTTTAATATCAGAAATCAATTAATAATTGGAAAAACATGTATTTTCATTGAGCAACTAATTCAAAAGATTATCTTTCCCTCTCTTGTAGATCGAAAACTTTTTGAAATCGAATTAAAAAAAGATTGCAGAGCTAAACGAAATTGAATTGATGTTTAAATGAAATATGTTTAAACTAAAAGGAATTACAGTAAGGCTACAACCTTAATTTTGACCCAAGTAGGGGCCTTGATTTCAAAATAATGGCAACAAAGTATTTCAAAACTATTCCTGTTTTATTTAGCATACCTTATAACTCACATATACATATTTTCACTTATGTCTAAAATATATATTAATTTCACCCAATCAGAGTCGTCCAATTTGTTACCATGGAAACCAAGCATTTTGAAAGTTTCTCTGTTATTAAAGATGCTCCACCGCCGACAGAGCATAAATGATATTCCTCATTTGAACAATAATTAGGGTTGAATCATGTATATGTATGCCTAATTAACACAAAAAATAACATTGAATAATTTATTTCTCCTTTGGTGCATGCGCAATCATTACTTCATTCCATATAAGATATAGTGCCACGGAATTTTTTCGGGACGCAATTAATTATTTTTCATATTTTAAACTTGAAGTAAAATTAGAAGCTCAAACTTTTCAATGGTGGTAATGGTGTAAAGTAAGTAACTTTTGTAACTGAAGAAAATTACTAAACCGTCTGCTCCTGTTTTTGATAGTGAAAAAACACCATTTGTCAGCGGTGGAGCATCTTTAAGCTACTATATAGCCCTTATATACCAATTTTCATTTAATCCTGACATTATTTGAATTTCACACAATCACAGAAGCCTCCATTTTGATACCATGGGAACCAATATTTTCAAATGCGTTACCTTGATATTTAGCTGCAAAATTATTACTATACTCTTATATTCAGTTAAATCGGACTTTGAAATCTTAAACTGAAAATGTATAACTAGATATACTTACAAATTGCTACCTGCGCTCACTATATTCAAGTCACCTAAGATTTTTTCCGGGATTTTAATTTCGAAACCTATTTCCACATATATACAAAATGTCCTGAAGAGTATTTTTAATGCAGAATTAAAACAAGGACACACCCTTTAACGGAGTGAATGAGATGACAAGAGCAATCTTTAGTTTTCTTTTTTTCAAAAGTGTAAAAATAAATTCGAAAAAATATATCATTTTCAATAAAAAAATCTGTTTAAGAAATGGCTCAAACATAAAGTATACGATCTACTTAAAAGATTTATGAAAAAAAAATGTAGAATATTTAGCAAAGGATGACCTATTTTGGCAAATGAATACGAATATTTTAGGCACTTTGAGGCAAAAAGAAAAAGTAATGTCATCTTAAAGGGACAACTAATAGCATTTTCGATACGCAAAGTTGAATGGCAGAATTTTTAACATTAGCATGAACACCGCCTTTAAAAGATTTCCATACGTGTAAACATTAAGGAAAATAGTGGAAAGCCATGAATTGTTATTGTAGATTTGGCATTGACTGCTTGGCTACCTTGTTCAAAGACTAATGAACACCAATACTTAAAATTAATGCTTAAACTGCGCAATTTAATTACTTTATACAAAGACAAAAGGTTGTTCACACTCAAAACAAGTTATAAAATTACAATTATGTAGCTCACTATTAATATATGTTTCCATAAAGGTAAAACATTAAAACATTGATATTATCTAATCTGAATGATTATACTTTTTAATATACCAAAGTTATATTTAAGAATATCAAAAAAGGGAAAGTGGATGACCCAAATTATTATAGAGGTATTTCACTATTAAGTTGTTTAAGAAAATTATTAACGGAATATTGAATCAAAGATTACTGAAATTGAATAATGAATATGATAAAATAACTGATGCACAATTTGGATTTAAACCAGGTTTATCCACAGTTGATGCCATATTCACCTTGCAAACAATAATCAACAAAACACTTAAAGCGAAAAAAAGACGGTATTGTTGTTTCGTGGATTACACGAAAGTCTTTGATTTAATTGAAAGGAGTTGTTTGTGGTCTATACTTTTAAAGCTTGGAATACAAGGGAAAATGGTCAATATTATTCAGTCATTGTATAAAAATGTGAAATCGTGCATCAAATTGAATGGCGTATTATTAGAATACTACCCAGATCAGAGCGGTTTGTTCCAGGAGATATACTTTCACCGATTCTATATAGTTTTTATGTAAATGAACTCGAAATGAAATTTATTTCAGAAAAATTCTCTATTAATAGAAATATGTCTCTTAAACTTGTTTTTACTCATGTATGCAGATGGTACTGTATTGTTAGCTGAAACCCCAGAAGCATTACAAAAACAACTACATGCTTTATATGTATATAATCTTGAATGAAAACTAAATCTAAATGCTTCCAAAACCAAAATAGTTATTTTTCGAAATAATGGAAATATCACAGAGAATTGAGAATTGGACATATGACAATCGTGTTATAGAGATAGTAAACCAATTTAGTTATTCAGGTATATTGATGAATTTTAATATCACACAAAAACACATTGCTAATCAAGGGAGAAAAGCTCTATTCGCTGTCACCAGTAAATTTCAGAAACATTATTTTAATATAAGCACACGATGTTCAGTATATGATACATATGTCAACTGCATACTTGAATATGGAAACGAGATATGGGGTTCGAGATTAGGGTTTTCACCATATATTGAAAAACTTCATTCATGTTTTTGAAAACGCTCGCTAGAAGTTAAAAGAAATGCCTGTAATGATTTTGTTTATCATGAGCTTGGTAGAGAACCACGTGGCGTAATATGAAAAGAAAATTAGATATCATGAAATATTGGTTAGAATTAAAGGAATCTTAAAACTGTATTTTGAACACATGCTTTGAAGAGCGATTAGCCATGAATGTGAATGACGACTGGACTAATAATATCAAAACTGAACAGGATAAACTCGGTCTCTTGTTTGTTTGTTTGTTTGATTAATTAACGTCCTATTAACAGTTATGGTCATGTAAGGACGGTCTCCCATGTATGCGGTTTGTTGCGTGTATGTTGTACAAGGTGCTTGTTTTGGGAGACTGCGGTATATTCATGTTGAGTGGAACTGTTACCCTTTTTATAGTGCTATATCACTGAAGTATGCCGCCGAAGACACCAAGCAACACACCCCACCCGGTCCCATTATACTGACAACGGGAGAACCAGTCGTCCCACTCCCGGTAAGCTGGGCGCTAAGCAGGAGCAGAAACTACCACTTTTATAGACTTTGGTGTGTCTCGGCCAGGGGACAGAACCAAGAGCCTTCCTCACAAGGGCGAACGCTCAACTCAAGGCCAAAAGTGAGGCGGTGCCAAGGGAGGCATTAGGAAAGATAAAGTCAGTTAGGAAGAAGAGAAAAGATAAGATCCTAAATTTAGTCGCATTTTACGTTCATGCAATAGGGGCAGCAGGTACAATTCTATCGCCCTACCTGCAGGGCCTAAACTCGGTCTCATTTACATTTGAAATACCAATACATTAAATGGTAATGAATATAAAATTATAGAATATCGTTTGAAAGATTTTTATTCACAAGAAATGAGTTCAAAAATTATCAAATCTTCAAAAGGTTATTTATACAAACACAGCATAGACACTTTCTGTATGAAATACTATTTATTAAAACCAACTGATAATTTATATAAAAGATCTATAGCAAGAATCAAAATGTTGTCATATAATTTAAAAATTGAAGATGGTCAATATCATAATATAGAAAGGCGAAAGAGAAAATGTGAATACTATAGATGTAATGATATTGAAGATGAATTTCATTTTATAATGCAATGTCCATTTTATGTAGAAATCAGACAAAAATATATAAAAATGGTATTATTTCAAATCTCCCAGTGTTTTCAAACTTGTGCAAATATTAAGCGTAAACAATGTTAAAGAATTAAACAATCTTGGAAAATACATACATCATGAATTTAAGAAAAGAAATTTAGATCCTATTTAATTATTTTAGAATGGCAAACGTGTGCATACGTCTTGTATCTATATTTATATATGCTTACTTGTATTGTTTAAGCATTAACTTGAATAGATTTTTTATGTTATGGAGATATAACACAAAAATCTGAATGTACTCTAAATAAACCGCGAAGCAGTTTATGATGAGAGTACACTCAGATTTTTGTTATCTCTATAACATAAAAATCTATTCAAATTAATTCTTATAATTCAATTTCCTACAGATAATTTCTTCAATATTCAAAACTCATTTTGGGACTCTTTTGTCTATGAAATCATTACGCTGTCATCTCATCCAATCAGAAGCAATGATACAAACGCCATTTTTTTCCTTTATGGGCTGATAAAGTAAAATTTTAAGCCAATGAAAATGCTCGTAACAAGCAAATTTGTGGTCAAAATTACAATTAGAAAAATAGTTTCATTATGCAGAGTTTAATATATAATAATTGTATTATATATTGTAACCATGTATGTATGTATGTTTGGTTATGGGCCGTAAGGCCCGCGGAATAACTTGAATAGGAATGATTAAAACATTAATAACGTTACCAAAGCTTAACTTCTAAACGGATTAATTGCGGACGACATTAAAACAAAATATTTTTTATTTGACAAATGATACATAAACCAGAATTTGGATAGTATAAGCTTTTTTGATGGAATGCACCAAACACGTATAGGCCTTGTTCCAAGATCTTAGTTAAATAAGTTAACAGTTAAAAGATTATCATATCAAAATTGAAAACAAAAATGTACAAGAAGTATATGTTGGAGATTATCACACTAGTTACCTAACGTAGTGTAACGCTACCATATGGTATTGCTGTGTTGTAGGCGAATAATGCAGCATGGTTCATTGAATGACATAATTTACTTAAGCTACAATAGGCTGGCTTATGTTGGCAACTAACTTACATATGCTTGTTCAGTAGAGGAATTATCTTCATTACAGCGATAACATACTGTAACACTCAATTACAAGTGAAAGAAAAATGTAACTGTTTTGTAAACGAATAAATAATCATACATAATCATAGATGTATTTATCAAGTGCGCGTTTCTTAATGAAAAGGTATGTGGTCAACACTGATTTTCTTTCGTGAGTTATGCGATATGTCAATGTGTCGAAAAATGTTGTTTTGTATACAGATTTAGGTGGTTTCGTATTTGTGCCAAAATTAAAATGGCATTAGAGGTATCTTAATGTACTTTCAGGGATTCTAATTGATTCTAAATGTCTAGGCTATCTCACAAGATACATCATGATGTCAATTAGAATTTATGTTTACTCCCGCGAGAGTTCAAGGACGAGTTCGATTCGTCATGATAAATGGCTCGCCATCTTACCGGAAGTTCGCTATCTGAAAAAAATGTTGTATAGAAGCACACGATACTTCTACAATTGATATTAATTCAGAATTCTATTCCTTTGCTTTATAAACATTACAACACTAATTGGAGACGTGAGGTTTGCTTCGATAAATATTGGATAGCAGATGATAACTGTTAGTATAACTATAAGGTATATGATAGTTATTCCACCAATTCTGCCATGCATAGTTTATTTTAAAGTTTACGAGCTCTATTTGATGGAATCTGTCGGTTCTGCTCTATCAGTCAGACCCTCGCGAGATTTTGGCTTTACGTTTTATTGAATGTAATACAATATGAGACTGTCTGTAACTATCTCTGAAACAGGGATTTAGAACGTATGATAGCCCTTACGACTGTCAGCTGCCTAACACTGCAAGTTCATATCATTCATCTCATCAACATGGTAATATTCTACAATTCTGAAAAATATACATTCTAAATATTTTCATAAATGTCAGTCCATTTTTGCATTTTGACTTGTAAGCTTTGTGATTATTCACAGTACAACCAAATCCAAGATGGCGGAGATTACATGTACTATTTTGACTTTATAACTCACTGAGGGTATGTACATGTCGCTTAAAGATGCTCCACCGCTGACAATTGGTATTTTTTCGTTATCAAAAACAGGGGCAAAGGATTTAGTATTTTTCTTCAGTTACAAAAGTTACTTACTTTACACCATTACCACATTTCACTTCAAATTAAAAATATGAAAAATAATTAATTGCATCCCGAAAAAAATCCGTTGCACTATATCCTATATGGAATGAAGTACTGATTGTGCATGCACCAAAGTCAAAATAAATTATTTTATATTACTTTTTGTGTTAATTAGACATATATATATATATATATATATATATATATATATATATATATATACATGATTAAACACCAATTATTGTTCAAATGATGAATGCTATTTATACTCTGTCGGCAGTGGAGCATCTTTAAGACAACTTATATATCAACTGGGTATCCATCATAAGAATCGAGGAGTTCAACAACGTTGTATGCAATGTACATGTACTTGATAATGTGGTTTCTGGATAAAGGCAGAAAGCCTCTTCATAACATCGTACATAACTAACGTAATCAAGATTCAAATCCCTTAAACTATAGACATATCTGCCCTGTTAATATTAACTGTCATATTTTGTCGAATTTATAGTAAATAAATCAATGAAACGACAATTTACATATTGATGCAAAGAAATTATATGGTGTCATAGCTGTTTATTGATATTATTGGATTATGCTTTAATATATTAAACATTGTCTGTAGGCTATTTAAGGATTGTGTTGTGTCTCCTTGTAATAATGAACGTATTGCTCTCTTATAGAGATATCACTGAAGCATGTCACCAAAGTCACCAAGCACATCCTAGCCGGTCACATTGTACTGAAAACGGGCAAAGCAGTCGTCTTACTCTGTTTATGCTGAACGCTATGCAGGAGCAGAAAATACCACTATATAAATTTTGGCTCATCTCGGCCAAGGCAGAACCTAGAACCTTTTCACAGAGTCAAGCGCCCAACTTAGTGAGGCGGCTTCCACAAACGTGGTTTATTTCAGCGATGACTCAATTTTGGATTTTTTTTTCTTTTCACCTTTAATGTCAACGAGATTGGTCTTCATTGACTTTCGTCCTAATACTGTCATGAAAGAAAGTTATCAATATTTCAGATATCCTAACTGATAGACCCAATATAACGACCACGTACCTGTTATAGAAAAACATGATCTGATGTATTTGGCCATTACACACCATTACCTCAACCCTTGTTCCATGCCGATTCCAGTTTCTGTGTGTAAAACAACCGTGGCTATGTTTAACAATTCCTCCGGCTCATTTAAACTGAATAGCTTCTCAAGATGCCACTAGTTTTTTACAAACCAATTTTTGTTTGTGTCTGTGTTATGCGGTGCTTATTCAAAAATAATGAATGTATTTGAAGAGCAGGTCTCGAAAGATCCGATTCAATTAGTCCATACAAATGATGAAAACTGTGTATATTATTGTTGCACACAAAAAATCACTCATGTGGAAAACGGCATTAAGTTTGTTTATTCGAATGTTGGGAGCGGCACAAGAAATTATATCATGCTTGCGATTTTTTCTACCAAGGTGCATTTGATTGATTAAATGAACGTCTTATTAACAGCAGTCATTTAAGGACTTCCTCCCATGTATGTTGTGTATTGAGTGTGTTGGATTGCGGCTTTTTGGGTTGTGTCTTCTTGTAATGCAGGTACTTTTGCCTTTTTTGTAGCGATATCCACTGAATACACCAAGCAAGCCACCTCGCCCGGTCACATTATATTGACAACAGATAAACCAGTCGTCCCAGTACCTTTATGTTGAGCGCTAAGCAGGAGCAGAAACTAACTTTTATAGACTATGGTGTGTCTAGGCCAGGGGACAACCCCGGTGTCGAATGCTTAACCGAAGGCCAAAAGTAAGGCGGTGTCAAATGAAACGTTAGGAAGAAGAATAAAATGTATCCTTAATTAAGTCACATCTTTCGATCATGTTATAGTGGAAGCAGGGGAAAATGCCAACGCCCTACCTACAGGGCAGCCCTTATGTCAGTGTATATTAGTATGAATCGTACAAAAACAAGTGCACTTTCTCTTCATCGTCACAGAACCGACTAAATGTCTAACTGTTCCATTTCAGGGGAGGGAAAACTAAGAGGAAAAACTAAGAGGAAAACTATCTTCTACGAACAATTCCTGAAACTGTCCCATGTTGGTTAGAACTCTTGACCCAGAGGTGGAGGGAATGCTAGAGGTAGAATTTAGCAACAATTCAGCCATCCATCCCCCGATGGTAATGAACAAGTTAATTTCCCTTCATAATAGGTGTATATCTATTTGTAATTATTTCACCGTTTGTATGGAATGATGTCATCTAAAATAATCATAAAATATCAATTATTAATGACAAATTATAATTGGATGAATTAAAACACTTACTAAAGGGTAAATCGTTTGTTTCTCACGGTTAATTTACTTCCACGGACAATTGACAAGTCATACTAATAAACATGTGTACGCACCACTTCACACGAGATGTAATTATACATATTAAACTATTCCCCAGAAAACGAGTGATGTTTTCACGTGTCAAATGGTATTGCTACATTAATATTGTACCCATCAAATAATGGTGAGTATAGCGTGTTTTCGGTAATGATATTGATACGAGTGAGGGGCATTACGGTAGGACAGATGTAGAGAGGTGGGAGTCACTATACTGTCTGACTTTTGATGTCTGCAATATTGATCCACAGGTTGATTACCAAATGAAATAGACATCATTCATGGTTGTTAATTACCATGTGTGACGTGGATGTTTTACTCAAAGCATTCACTCATGACAACAAACAAAATCTCTATTCAATTGAAATGTAATTGTTGAAATGTGTTTTGTATATGTTGCTAGACCCTCCCGGTGTGTTTACCTTTAAGACCGTCGAATGGGGCCCGCTGTATGTTTCCATAGTTGTAGGAGAGGCTTTGATTCCGGTGTAATTAAAACGACTTGTGCATTATAACGCTAACAGCGGGCTATCACCGCTAAGTGTGGGAACGTTATAGACTTTTGTTATTACTTATTTATATAATTTGAAAACTTATTAAATTGTTAAAAGTTATGGGTGTAAATACCATTCTTACAGCCAGCTAGTACAGACGAAACCCCTACATTATTGGCCATGATGTGGGAAGGTCATATCTGAAGATAGTGTGCGAGACGCACGGCCAACTCCCAATAACTGGTCATACCTTCATACTGGAAACTGAGGTGAGTAATCACATTTTATCTTTTGAACAACATTTCTCTTATGCATGTTAGTGTTTCTGTCTTAATTTAACAAATTATACCGTTTTACCTTTAATTGTCATTAACATCAAGTTTTCAATATGATATGCCAGAATGAAATGGTTCATCCTCGATGTGACATGTCGTTACCGGTAATTAAAGTGACCCGTCTAAATCAGCAAAATCATTTGAAGACGAAGGTACTTTTTCGGTCATTGTATTAGATATAAACAGGCTCTTTGCCTGGCACGGCAGGTGAAACACAGTTTGTAATAAGATAATAAACTCACCGAGCCATTCTTAACAAATGTGTTTTTAATGGTTGGAAATAAGTAGGGTATCATCTGGCAAAAGATAATTTGCCTACCAATCCGACGCAGTAGAAAACACCACTTGCCTCCGAAAAGGAAAATTTTCCCTAAAGACCTTGGTTGTTCGTTGGGATGTGGCACCAGCGATAGGTGCAAAGTCCGATGAATTTAAAACAGGGTAAAACCTATTGTGTAATTCATTGTAATTAAATGTTGTGTTACATGAACGAATAACAGAAATGAGAAACCAGCAGCTAAATTCAAAACACAATTTAATTATATATACAATATTATACAGAGATGGTTTACAATATCTTAAGTAATTGGTGGTGGTACAAGAGTAATACGATGATTTAAAGTGTTACTTATCTGTATGCGAATGCCCTGGTATAATCCTTGATCCTTCTAGGTTTCAAATTAACAATAATCACAAATCCACGAGGAAAATGAATGTCCACAGATGATTTGTTCCAAGTAATATGAATAAATCCACACAAAGTGTTGTAATAATCCACAGATAAAGTCAAAATAGCTCTCCCAATAGAATCTTATATGGCGCTGTACAATTCTTGATATGTCTAATTACAGGTCTCATTACCGTTCTGATTAGCCTTGGACAGTTGGAGTATATATAGCTAAACCCTAATTCAAGAATATTTGAGAACTTTCTACTTCTAGAAATATCTAACTAAAAACAGTAAACAAATACCGGTAAAGACACAGAACTTTCTGGAAATAGATCAATCTAGATCCCTACTTATAATCAACATGTATACAAACAAGTATGTTTATACATGATATTATTCTAGAAAGTTCTATAACCTAAATTAATGATATGACCTTTATAGGATGTATCAATAATAAAGCTATAGAAGTTATCTCCCTTATCTAATAACTACATGTATTTAGTGTCATACATAACAGTTGGGTGCCGTTTGTTTTGTTCATTGTGGTCGACTCGGACTTGGACGGTTAGTAATAGGGTGTCGTAAAATTTTAACGACCCGAAAATACCGTCACCGATCATGACAGGGCAAAGGTAAGGCGATGATAGCAGGTGTTAGACAAGGCAAAGGTTAGGCGTTGATAGCAGGTGTTAGACAGGACAATGGTAAGGTGTTGATAGCAGGTGTTAGACAGGGCAAAGGTTAGGCGATGATAACAGGTGTTAGACAGGGCAAAGGCTAGGCGATGATAGCAGGTGTTAGACAGGGCAAAGGTTAGGCGATGATAGCAGGTGTTAGACAGGGCAAAGGCTAGGCGATGATAGCAGGTGTTAGACAGGGCAAAGGCTAGGCGATGATAGCAGGTGTTAGACAGGACAAAGGCTAGGCGATGATAGCAGGTGTTAGACAGGGCAAAGGTTAGGCGATGATAACAGGTGTTAGACAGGGCAAAGGCTAGGCGATGATAGCAGGTGTTAGACAGGGCAAAGGTTAGGCGATGATAGCAGGTGTAAGACAGGGCAAGGGTTAGGCGATGATAGCAGGTGTTAGACAGGGCAAGGGTTAGGCGATGATAACAGGTGTTAGATAGGGCAAAGGCTAGGCGATGATAGCAGGTATTAGATAGGACAAGGGTTAGGCGATGATAGCCGGTGTAAAACAGGGCAAAGGTAAAGCGATGATAGCAGGTGTTAGACAGGACAAGGGTTAGGCGATGATAGCAGGTGTTAGACAGGGCAAAGGTTAGGCGATGATAGCAGGTGTTAGACAGGGCAAAGGTTAGGCGATGATGGCAGGTGTTAGACAGGTCAAAGGTTAGGCGATGATAGCAGGTGTTAGACAGGGCAAGGGTTATGCGATGATAGCAGGTGTTAGACAGGTCAAAGGTTATGCGATGATAGCAGGTGTTAGACAGGTCAAAGGTTATGCGATGATAGCAGGTGTTAGACAGGGCAAAGGTAAGGTGATAATAGCAGGTGTTAGACAGGGCAAAGGCTAGGCGATGATAGCAGGTGTTAGACAGGGCAAGGGTTAGGCGATGATAGCAGGTATTAGATAGGACAAGGGTTAGGCGATGATGGCAGGTGTTAGACAGGGCAAGGGTTAGGCGATGATAGCAGGTATTAGGTAGGACAAGGGTTAGGCGATGATAGCAGGTGTTAGACAGGGCGAAGGTTAGGCGATGATAGCAGGTGTTAGACAGGGCAAGGGTTATGCGATGATAGCAGGTGTTAGACAGGGCAAGGGTTATGCGATGATAGCAGGTGTTAGACAGGTCAAAGATTATGCGATGATAGCAGGTGTTAGACAGGGCAAGGGTTAGGCGATGATAGCAGGTATTAGATAGGACAAGGGTTAGGCGATGATGGCAGGTGTTAGACAGGGCAAGGGTTAGGCGATGATAGCAGGTATTAGGTAGGACAAGGGTTAGGCGATGATGGCAGGTGTTAGACAGGTCAAAGGTTAGGCGATGATAGCAGGTGTTAGACAGGGCAAGGGTTATGCGATGATAGCAGGTGTTAGACAGGTCAAAGATTATGCGATGATAGCAGGTGTTAGACAGGTCAAAGGTTATGCGATGATAGCAGGTGTTAGACAGGGCAAAGGTAAGGTGATAATAGCAGGTGTTAGACAGGGCAAAGGCTAGGCGATGATAGCAGGTGTTAGACAGGGCAAGGGTTAGGCGATGATAGCAGGTATTAGATAGGACAAGGGTTAGGCGATGATGGCAGGTGTTAGACAGGGCAAGGGTTAGGCGATGATTGCAGGTATTAGGTAGGACAAGGGTTAGGCGATGATAGCAGGTGTTAGACAGGGCGAAGGTTAGGCAATGATGGCAGGCGTTAGACAGGGCAAGTGTAAGGTGATGATGGCAGTTGTTAGACAGGGATAAGGTAAGACGATGATAGCGGGTGTTAGACAGGGCAAAGGTTAAGCGATGATAGCTGGTGTTAGACAGGGCAAAGGGTAGGCGATGATGGCAGTTGTTAGACAGGGCAAAGGTTAGGCGATGAGAGCAGGTGTTAGTGAAGGATTTCCAAACAACTGATGTAGACAAAGGTGGTAATGATAGGCAATATCAATAATTGAATGGATTAAGAAAAGATAGATGTTGGCAAGTGATATCGTATCAAAAAATAAAGGTCACCCATTCTCGTCTCAAGGTTGTTTGACATACCTTTACACTCCCATTTCCGCATTTCCAAATGCCTGATTGACGTTTGTGGGTCTCTGACTTTTAATGGCCATGCTATTCTAAGAATACGACAATTTTGGAACACGTGAACACTCGTATAAATAATAAAAGAAAGTGTAGGAGTCACATGTTCATTGACATCTCACCTTGCGCGCCCCTTACTGGGTCCGTCCATTTGGTCATAAAAACTAGACAAACGTGCTCATTATTCCTGAACGGACGCAATCCGCAATTTTATAATCTTTACTTAATTACGTGGTCACGTGATAAAAGATGTTAACACCCAAAGGAAGAGGCAGCGAGTTGTTCTTCCTTGAATAATCAACAATGGATATAACATGCAGGTTTAATTGGCCTGTAATGACGGGTTTGATTAGGATCTTCCGGAAAGATATCGGCAGACTTTGACCAGTGTTAAGACAGGAGGCAATTACCTGTCAATAATTGATGTTTGTTTTCAATTCTTCAACCTTATGTTTTGGCTGTATTGTGGCGTTCATGAATACGTGATTGTCAGTTGCCTGGACCCCAGTGTTCGTGGGATATTTACCTTGCAGGTAAGGAGCCAGGTACACTTTGTAAGTCTATGGCATGCAATATTGCATTTCACGCTCATCACAAAAAGTGGGCTGCAATGTTAGATATACAATTGGAGCTGATAGTCGGCGGTGATCAATCACTAGGTCTATTGCAGTGTTTCAATGCCGTCTCAGCTGTTACAGGGCTATAAGTGGAAAAGACTCTAGTCAACATTTACAACATATATCTGATGTTCAGTAATAGTTAAGTTAGTATACAGTTCATAGCAGATAAAAAGGCAAATATTCAAATAGCATTGCTTCGTGAAATAACAGATTTTTTAATAAAGTGATTTTTATTTTGGAGATGGAATTTGTAGAAGGACAAGAAAATAAAATAAAAATGGTTTGGGGTGGTGTTGTTGTTGAGAAAGAACGTAATCGAGTTTATTCCTAAACATGGACACACATATTAAACTGAAACCCGCTGTTTATACCAATGTATCATATTGTATTATCCATTGTTACACTTCATTATGTTAGGCTTAGATAAACAAAAAATGACGTCACCATTGCTCATTAGGCAATTACGGGGTCGAAAGTTGCAGAGAAATCATCAGAAATATAGGTGAGGTTCAATCTTTTCAAAATATGAATATCTCCTAGTAAGAATTTCTTAGCCATGACAAAAAGCAATTTCATATTGAATAAATACATCTGATATTTGTGCGTTCAGGAATTCTCTGAATGTGAAGTTTAGATTGTGATCGTTAAAATTGGAAAATTTCAAAACTGAACATAGCCTAAACATGGCCTTATGGGTTGGTTCCATTTATCTTAGTTTGAACTTATTAACCTCAGTTATCCAGAAATTAATCATGTATTCTTGACTTTAACTCCATGAGTTGGGACTATATCGAACATTGCTCACTCAATGACACGGGGACATGTTGTGTATTGTTAACCTACTGATCCGGATCATACCGTATACACTTTAACTCATAGTGTAGCGTATCGTCCTATATATTGTTTGGTGTAGAACCGTGTATCGTCCTATATATTGTTTGGTGTAGAACCGTGTATCGTCATATATATTGTTTGGTGTAAGAACCGTGTATCGTCCTATATATTGTTTGGTGTAGAACCGTGTATCGTCCAATACATTGTTTGGTGTAGAACCGTGTATCGTCCTATATATTGTTTGGTGTAGGACCGTGTATCGTCCTATATATTGTTTGGTGTAGAACCGTGTATCGTCCTATATATTGTTTGGTGTAGGACCGTGTATCGTCCTATATATTGTTTGGTGTAGGACCGTGTATCGTCCTATATACTGTTTGGTGTAGGACCGTGTATCGTCCTATATATTGTTTGGTGTAGAACCGTGTATCGTCCTATATATTGTTTGGTGTAGAACCGTGTATCGTCCAATATATTGTTTGGTGTAGGACCGTGTATCGTCCTATATATTGTTTGGTGTAAGAACCGTGTATCGTCTTATATATTGTTTGGTGTAGAACCGTGCATCGTCCTCTATATTGTTTGGTGTAGGACCGTGTATCGTCCTATATATTGTTTGGTGTAGGACCGTGTATCGTCCTATATATTGTTTGGTGTAGGACCGTGTATCGTCCTATATATTGTTTGGTGTAGGACCGTGTATCGTCCTATATATTGTTTGGTGTAGGACCGTGTATCGTCCTATATATTGTTTGGTGTAGAACCGTGTATCGTCCTATATATTGTTTGGTGTAGGACCGTGTATCGTCCTATATATTGTTTGGTGTAGGACCGTGTATCGTCCTATATATTGTTTGGTGTAGGACCGTGTATCGTCCTATATATTGTTTGGTGTAGGACCGTGTATCGTCCTATATATTGTTTGGTGTTGGAGCGTGTATCGTCCTATATATTGTTTGGTGTAGGACCGTGTATCGTCCTATATATTGTTTGGTGTAGGAGCGTGTATCGTCCTATATATTGTTTGGTGTAGGAGCGTGTATCGTCCTATATATTGTTTGGTGTAGGAGCGTGTATCGTCCTATATATTGTTTGGTGTAGGACCGTGTATCGTCATATATATTGTTTGGTGTAGGAACCGTGTATCGTCCTATATATTGTTTGGTGTAGGACCGTGTATCGTCCTATATATTGTTTGGTGTAGGACCGTGTATCGTCCTATATATTGTTTGGTGTAGGACCGTGTATCGTCCTATATATTGTTTGGTGTAGAACCGTGTATCGTCCTATATATTGTTTGGTGTAGGAACCGTGTATCGTCCTATATATTGTTTGGTGTAGGACCGTGTATCGTCCTATATATTGTTTAGTGTAGGACCGTGTATCGTCCGATATATTGTTTGGTGTAGAACCGTGTATCGTCCTATATATTGTTTGGTGTAGAACCGTGTATCGTCCTATATATTGTTTGGTGTAGAACTGTGTATCGTCCTATATATTGTTTGTTGTTGGTTGTTGGCATTTATAATGACTGGGTGATAAAACATTATAGCTGTGTGAACGTGACGTCATCGCAGTTATTCGATGTATTCAATAACTTAGTTTAGGAGGAGGATTGCTCTATGGTCACAGAACGATGATCTGATAAATATCTAAATATAATGTAGCCCCTTCCACTGATGGAGATTACATCAATCCGTGCTCCAATACGGTGCCATAGATATACTTCCAAATTTCATTTCGAACCAGATCAAACAGTTAGGCGCTTTTATTGATTCATAGAATTTGTCAATGAGAAATCGCACAGAAAATCTGTCCGTGGACTGTTACACAGAACATATTACAAAATTCGGCAATTATACTACACTATCATCGTCTGAATATGCCCGGATACTCGGAGAATATAGAGGTCCATTCATATTGTTGAAAGGGGAGAGTTCCAGGATAGGGCTCTCATCTTAATAGGAATTCCGAGGATTTAAAAAAATGATATATCCGCTTGTTCATTGCGCCTTCAAAGCTATGGTAATGCTAACCATATCCACCCACACCCAGACTAACGCACTTTCCCTGGGGGTCGGGGTATTAACACTTGAATGTCGAACGTAGCAGGACCATCTCATTACACGTCCCCAGTACCAAGGTTTAAATACCAATGTGGAAATATCAACAGCGTAATATCAAGTGGCTGTCCTTCCTTTTAGCACCGCTTATTTATAATTGAAGCATTTCATTCCAGCATTAACACCTAACTCTATCCGGGGAGGCAATTTAACACTGGATTGTACCAAACGTCCAAGTAATTCGTTTGATCATAATTCAAATCAACGATTTAAGACAGATTTTGAATTAGTAGCTACACCGGCGCTCGTTAATGCGCTGAAATACTGCTCCCACCATTAAAATTTTGATCCGATTTGATGTTAGTATGAACACATTTTGTATTGTTTACAAAGTGATATTATAGAATGTTGTGTGTGTAAGCTTTGTAGCCGCGGTTTGGTTACCGCCCTTATCGCGCTCGTACGTTACATACATATGCAGTGTTGCTTTTTGTACGCGAACAATAGCTTCCAAGGTACCGGTGGTATTGGCGGGGATTTGCCGGAACCGTAAATTTATGTACAGTACTTTAATTGGGGAGCGTAAAACTGCGGTGGTGTAATGAATATTGGGAAACGTTAGAGACGGCTAGATCGATTCGATGGTCCCTACGACTGGGGTGTTGAAATGTTGGAAAATTTCACTGAAGCGGTGTGGCTTCCCACGAGATCTGTTGTCTCTGTGCTTCTGTCAATGTATGTAAAGACGATTAATTATGCTTCCCAACAATGTCGATAAGACGGGAAGACATATGTTTTAGAGGAAGTAATATCATTTTTGTTCGTAAGGAATTTTAGAACCTAATACCTACACCTGAAATATTTTTGGACCTCGCGAGTGCCCGACAACGTGACCTTTTTGCCATGCCGTATACATCTTATGCTTAGTAAACCATGCGCAATCCAGGAATTTCAAAGAGGCACATGCCCTGCCACTGCGGGATCGTTTTTGACACCTCCTCGGAGTTTAGCACCACGCGGCGATGAAAAGGTAAGACAAAAACACGCATGTGTTCTTAGTATCATCTGTAATTGACCATGGAGAATGCTCTAAAACCGATTACCTTTGTTTGTTTCTCAGCGAGCTAAATTTTCTACTTCAAACGCTCATGTTATTTTACACGTGTATTCCCCGTCATCATGATACAGTTTACCCCAAATCTTGCTGGAGAGCTTTACATGTTGAAGAATTTAGAGCAAATATATATTATGTTCGCCAATTTACGAAAGATCTTTCGGGTTTTAGTATCAGCTATGAAAACAGTTATTACTTTTCTTATTGAAGCATTAGGCTACAGATTTCAATTTGTAACGTGATAAACATCTTTCTATAAATGCGTAATATCATAAGAGAGGGCAACATGCATAATTGGCCTTGCTCACCCGACAAATCCCTTCTCGGCATGTAAGATTGAGGCTTTTGATGAGTTTATGAGTATACGTACACACACCATTGATTAGAGTTACCACTGATCGAGTAATCAGGCCACATACAAACTACCAGACGCATCTAAAGCCACATCCCGCATCCAACCTAGACCGTTTAGTACTATTTTGGAATATTTTCCTTCCCGCTATCGCACCAAGGCGCTGACGTGTGAAATGGGCTGATGGCAAACTCTTATCTTGTTGAATGAGTTGGATGATGGATTTTTTTTAAGTTAAAGCATACCTACAATTGATATATGGTTTTCTGCTGGAAATTTACATTTTCTTTTGATAATGGTCGTCGTATTCTAAGACAAATGCATCTGGGGGATGAACACTCTGGCTAAGTTGTATTTCACGTTAGTTGTACTGGTGTCAGATAAAAAGGCGACATTCTCTGCAGGCTCGTTTGACGCTATGCAGGTGTCAACGATGTCTTGGTGTTGATGGTTGTCGATCCGTTATAGCAAATACGAATTCGAACCGCATTTGATATCGATAACGAGAATGCATTGTTTTAACACTTTATAAACATGTGTACGGTGGCCAAAGATTATGCAGATTAAAAACAAATGTTACACTACTTTGAACATGTAAAATGTGATCAAACCTATAAGATTGGGAGATAAGACAATAAATAGATACTGTTCTACACTTTTGAAACACATTTGTTGGCAATGTAGTATTGTCTAGAATCATTAAGCCAGACAGAGGATTGTCGCTAAATCGAGGACACCCATTTGTCAACATGGAGCGGCCGGTGGTGCCGGCGTCTGTATGTGCGCGCCCCCTATTTGTCCAGACGTGTCGGCAAAGCAGGAGATAACCTGATGATACATGGGCTCAACATTCACTGTAGGATTTGAACACCTACACAGTTCTAAGGTGAGTAAGATACATTTAACACAGTAATAGTGTCGAGCGCGGCCACCAACCACGAGAACTTGCTTGGTCAAATGAAAAGTTTTGTTGTAGGTAAGGATGAGCCGTAGGGTTGGTTAGGATGAGCCGTAGGTTTGGTAACGACGAACCATTTATATCCTGCATTGATTAAACCGTGCATTTCAGACGTCTTTCCCATAAATAAACTTCGATAAAGATTCTTGGTGGATAAATAAACAATTACCCGCAACCCAAAACAATGAAATAGAATTAACACTGTATGGAATAGCTTTGAAGTTTTCTCAGTATCGCATATAAAATGATTGTAAAGCCCTGTCACATGTCTGACTACACTATGGAGAAGATATTGCATTAAGCTGATTATGTGCTGCCGATGTCTATCTTGTGTACGGAATCCAAACTACATGTTTTATCCTCTCTCTCATCTTATGGCCTAGTGATGTCACAACTCGCGTGCTCCTCACGTGCTGCAGACCTACATGTATTCTGCTGTTTTATGGTCTCCGCACGTCTCTTGTAAAATCTGCTCTCGTTTTGACCTAAAGGGTTTTAACATTCATGCAGGTTGCTAGCTATCCCTCATTGTGGTGCGTTTGTTCACTATCGCTTTATGTCGCCGACAACATTTCTCTCTCCAAAAATACTATTTGCCTAGGCTTCATATTGCGCTGAGTCTCCTTGGTGATATCGTGTTTCCCACCTATAATATTGTCGCCTCGTATTCTCTTGCCATGACATCATCTAGGTCACTCTCGTCATGTTGTTGCCTTGTCATCTCATTAAATAAAAACCTCTCGTCCCCTCTCTTCCATGTTGCCGCCTTCGTACTGCTTCCTAGCCCTTTCTTCACGAGGTAATTTCTAGTCGCAGCCTTATTTTCTCATCCTAACCTATTCTCTTCATCTTGCCACCATATTTTCTTTTCCGGTCTCGTTTCCTCCCGGGCTAGTATCTCCCTCCTCTGAATGTCAACGATTGACTTCTTGTGATACATTACGCCCAATGTCATCCTACATATACTATTCGTTCATGTCTACCGAATTTTCACCATTTCTCAATAAATTATGTGAGGAAAAAAATGTGAGAATCTTACAGGGCCAGTCAGATGGACAGGGATATCTCAACCCTCGTTAAAGATTTTGACCACCAGCCTTGGCAAGCCTCGGGTTGACCAGTCAAAATATTTCACTCGGGTTGAGATATCCCTGTCTACATGACAGATCCATGTAAGATTCTTTTATTCTACCCCATTTGACAGAAATATCTGCACTTCCGTTGAGGGTAAGAATTCTCGGTCTTACCAAGGGCAAGACAGCCTGCACGCGTAAAACGTATTCGCGTGATAAAACGGAAGTTGTAAAACGCCATATGCAAATTAACATTTACCTGTGCAGTCTAATTGGACAATCCATATCACCTTTGCCCCGAGCTGGTGCTTCACATGGAATTCCGCATGCCTTCACATATTTCGTTTACGTACACCCGGTAAAAAGACAATTAAATTGGTTTTGATACATGTGTTAACATTTCTGTGAATATTTCAAAACGATTTACATTCTTGTTTGTCACACGGCCGCAAGTTTTTGACAAAGCAAAATAAAAAATATCCAAGTTGATACAGTTAGTAATAAAATATTTTGAAATCGCGGTATGTGTAATTTTTGTGGAAATTACCTAGTTAGACTGTCGTGAATCTCCTCCTCTGGTAGAGATTTCCCTGACCTACACTCAAGGCAGAGATTATATTAATCTCCATCTCTACTTATCCCTTTCTAACAAACGTAAGTCATTGTATCTTTTCTTTTCCCTGTTGACACTCAACTGGTGCAGAAATAAATGCCGTTCCTCTGTTGTTTCGGTCACTTTTT
Source organism: Argopecten irradians (assembly GCF_041381155.1). Classification (NCBI taxonomy): domain Eukaryota; kingdom Metazoa; phylum Mollusca; class Bivalvia; order Pectinida; family Pectinidae; genus Argopecten; species Argopecten irradians. Next base: position 6,185,367 of record NC_091138.1, on the reverse strand, counting down.
TATATCTCGTTTATTTCATTGTTGATTACCTTTCTGAGTACTTATCTGACATATCATGAATATGTAGGTACATCGTATAAAGACCGCTACTGTTATTTCATCTAAAAATGACTAGAAAGAGTCCTGATACAATATTCAATATACAATATGAATCCTGGCAGAGGTTTATTAAAACAAATATCAAGTTTCAGATTATATGATAGTATTGTCATGTTACAATGTATATACATATTTAATACCTTACGAAGGGTCTAATGTATCTTTACCTTTACATTCAATGATGTATCAACATTTTACTTGAACGCATCTGAAGCAGAAATGACACACATTTTCTGAAACAATCTTTAATCGTTTTTCATTCAAGAAATCTCAAAAAGGTTAAATGTGGATATACTTAATAATGAATAAATCACAAAAAATATAAACATGTCATGTTTACTTGTGCAGACCGATGAAATCCACCGTGCTGTTTTCACAAAGAGATAACAAAAGCAGATGAGTAGCTATGGTTAGATATTTCCGACCCAAGTGATACCCTGTTTTTGTAACGACTTTGTGAAATCTGGTCTAGATGTTGCGATTTAATACCTTATTCCGTAACCCGCCATTTTATCAGGACGTGATCTCGTTTTGTCGAAATATTACCTGTATCGTACCGCAAAAATCGAGATTCTATAATTTTAACTGGTAAGCATTGAACACATCATTAAAAACTGCCGGACAGAACCGGCGATTTGTTTGTTTTTGCGATGAATTTACGTCCTATTAACAGCCATGGTCATATAAGTACGGTCTCCCATGATTATGATGTGTAGTGTGTAAGAAGTTCGTGCTGACTTTGGGAGACTGTGGTATATTCATGTTATGTCTTCCTGTTTAGTGAAACTCTTGCCCTTTTATATTACTATAACTATATTTTACTCATTTAATGCTGATCGCTAAGCAAAAACGACAACTTTTATAGAATTAGGTGTGTCTTGGCCAGGGGACAGAACACAGAGCCGACCTCACAGGCACAAGCGCTGTACAGAAGGCAAAATGTTAGGCGGTGTCAAGGGAGACATTAAGGAGTTGGATCCAAAATTTAGTCGCCTTTTACGAAATGCAAAAGGGACAACCGGTACAATTCTATTATAACAACAGGGCATGATTCTAGCAAGCATTGGACAAGTCGTTAAAAAACAAATCTGCTGGAAAGAACTGGCGATGATTCCAGCAAGCATTGCAAACGTCATTAAAAGACACATAGGCTGGGTAGACCTGGTGATGATTCTAGCAAGCATTGCAAACGTCATTAAAAGACACATAGGCTGGACTTAATTGGCGATGATTCTAGCAAGCATTGCAAACGTCATTAAAAGACACATAGGCTGGGGCAGACCTGGCGATGCTTTTAGCAAGCATTGCAAACGTCATTAAAAGACACATAGGCTGGACATAACTGGCGATGCTTTTAGCAAGCATTGCACACGTCATTGAAAGACACATAGGCTGGACATAACTGGCGATGATTCTAGCAAGCATTGTACACGTCATTAAAGGTACATAGGCTGAACATAACTGGCGATGATTCTAGCAAGCATTGCACACGTCATTGAAAGACACATAGGCTGGACATAACTGGCGATGATTCTAGCAAGCATTGCACACGTCATTGAAAGACACATAGGCTGGACATAACTGGCGATGATTCTAGCAAGCATTGCACACGTCATTGAAAGACACATAGGCTGGACATAACTGGCGATGATTCTAGCAAGCATTGCACACGTCATTGAAAGACACATAGGCTGGACATAACTGGCGATGATTCTAGCAAGCATTGCACACGTCATTGAAGACACATAGGCTGGACATAACTGGCGATGATTGGATGCTGGATTATAGTTATCACTACGTTAATTGTTGTTCAAATATACCGCGATGCAGTGTGTGAATAACATTGAGTTTTACGGCCCATCGACAACTAAGGTCATTTAGGGCAGTGTGTGAATAACATTGAAGATACCAGCATTTTTGGTTTAAAAAAAGGATAGTATCTTCAGCATTCCAATTAGTTCGGGACTGCTTGCTTTTCTATGAAACCATTACCCCGTTGTCTCAGCCAATCAGAAGTCACGTTGCATTTTTGCTTGTATGGGCTGATAAAAAATGTTAAGCCAATGAAAATGATCATTACATAAAGCAAAATTGACTTTTCACCAATAATCCATATTTCATATAAATGTAAACATGGAGATAGGCTCCCATACCAATAATCCATATTCCACTTAGGCCTAAATTAGACAGTACCAGAATTCCTTAGGGACCCAATTTAGACCCCTTCTGAGAGAGGAGCCAGACACATTCGATAGCCCAAAGGAATGAAATGGCCATTTCCATGTTTCGTGACCTAACGCATAGCGACAGATGATTACATCGACGGCTCGCATGTTCTAAAGTACGCGGTCATTAATCTCACAAACAACACGTATAGTCCTTAATGAAATAGTGTCATTAGTTCAAGTACATATGCAACAGGTCGCTCTTTTTGTTCATTCAGATATGGATAGGAAGTATTATTAATGAGCCTAACTTCTGGTGCTATAATTGATGATATCGCTCAATTGTTTCGTAAACAATTTATATCCTACAAATGTTTTATAATCAATAAGTTTGTATTATAATATAAACTTTATTTTTCTACATTTAGACGTCTGGTTTGTGAATGATAGCATGCTCTGAGCGGCTTTTTCTGCGCTGTTCCATCACATATATTATACATGTTGATACGTGACGTTCGGATCGAGCGCCAGTGACGGATGTTCGCTAGTGTCGGGGAGCACTCTAACACAACCGTAGTATATGGCACCATTACAGTATTGCACGTCTTGTCAATTTCGCGAATAGGTCTGAAATGTAACTTCATAGTTAGTGCCATCACACTTTAGCGATAGAACATTTAATAGATAGACAATATACGATCCAAAAACACAATAGGAAGACAAACAAATACCCCGTTCGCGCCATAAACCGTCCCAGCTTCCAATGTTATTGTGCCTTCACACGTTACAATGAACTTTTTGGCCTATTAAGGGCGTGAGTAGTGCTAGGTATATATATTCTAGTCAATGTTTGCAACACTGGTTTTAATCACATGAGAGACTCGTTTTGGGCTTTGTATGAATATAAGTGTTTAACTGTTCATGAAAGTAAGGAAATTGGATTATAATCATAGGATAATGTCACCTAAATGCATCGGCATGTTGTCGTGATGGTCATATGGTATCGTTGATACATAATGTATTTTTGTGACTTTGAAAATAATCATAAATGATTTATAGTATACTATTTGACTGGAGGCACAGGTAATGTATCTAAGGAATGTCTTATATATTTGTTTCGATTTTGTTTTTATTAATCAACGTCCTATTAACAGCCAGGGTGATGTTAGGACGGCCTCCCAGGTATGCGATGTACAGCGTTAATGTAGTGTGTGGTGAGTTTTTTGAAAGGCTGCGGTATATTCGTTTTGTGTTTTCTGGTATCGTGGAACTCTAGGTCTTTTTGATCATGGATATTTACGGCGATATCTAAAGAACACATTCATTGTCAGTATTAACCAGAATTAAATATACAGTGACAGTGTTAGTGTTCATAGATTCTTGTAGTAACTAGCAATTGACTGAATAATTAATAACAAATGTATATTTGACGATTATGTATAAAACTATACACATATTTACTAACAGGAAAACGATTCATTTAAATAACTGAATAAGCTAATTAACTATTTAATTTACTAGTTAGAGCCGATGTGACTTGGTACAAATGTAATTTGAACGAATTATGTTTTAAAGCTTAATTTACTCATTATACTTGATAATAATATAGATTTCATTTCTATTATGTAACTACTCTTCTAAATAACCAGTTTACATGTGAAGTATAGTGTGTTTTAGACTGTGGGGAAATCATTTTATTAAATTGTGGTAAAACGTTGATGCGATCTTCTGTCTGATCTTACAGTAGGTGGATGTCGTTTGGGATCATCGTTAGGGACGTATCCTTTACGTGACCTGTGACGTATGTTCAATCTGCATTACAACATGTTCGGTCTCACCTGATTTACAGACAATCGATATATCCTCACGGCCTGTAGGTGGCGATGTTAGATGATAGATTATCGATATCTCCTTACGGCCTGTAGGTGGCGCTCTTAGATGATAGATAATCGATATCTCCTCACGGTCAATAGGTGGCGCTGTTGGATGATAGATTATCGATATATCCTCAAGGCCAATATGTGGCGCTGTTAGATACAGATAATATAGATTATCGATATATCCTTACGGCCTGTAGGTGGCGCTCTTAGATGATAGATTATCGATATATCCTGACGGCCAATAGGTGGCGCTGTTGGACGATAGATTATCGATATCTCCTCATGTCCAATAGTTGGCGCTGTTCGATGCAAATAACATTGATTATCGAATATCTTCACGAAGAGAATGTCATTCAAACCGATTTTGCCTAGAAAATGTCAAATTTATAACACCCTGTGATGTCACCCGTACTATATAAAACCAAACATTATACTCACTAGTGAGGATACAAGGATGTTTTACTTCATTTCATACCAGTCCTTCTTTTCATGAAACAAGGATGTTTTCCTAAAATTATTACCAGTCCTTCTTTTCGATTAAAGTCTTTACTTTGCGTATTTAATAAACTCTTGTTCCCATCAAGTTCAATGTATAGGATTTGTTGGGGATTTATGTATCTGATATCATCCACAGGTAGTGACAGGTGCAACAATATTACAGATCTTCGAGAGATGCTGTCTGAGGAATATGTTCACCTTTATGAACTAGGGGGGTATAACGTGTCTGGTGCCTGAGTGGTTACCATGTCATCACCCCGAACTTCATTGAAGATCGTTAGCTATAGTAAATGGTGTTATTGCTGTCGATTGTCACTGATTGAGAGCGTTTCTGGAAAAGTAGTAGAAAGACGTCGATAGTCAGAAAATAGATTTACGCTTCATTTGATCGGCAGTAGATATTTTTGATGTTGACTACAAAGATCCTTACGTCTTTGTTTGGGTAATCTAGGAATCTAGAATTTGCAGTATCTATCTGTCACATCCATTGTAAAGAATACATTAACGTTGTTGTACCCTACTAAAGGCCGTTCTCGATTGATCTACTACTTGTATTGTGAAAACGATGCCATTTCTCTATGAAGCTAGTAGTTTTCTTTTCTCTTGACCCTGCAGGTAAGGCGTTAGACGTGTACTTGCTGTTCCTATTGTTTGAAAGATGACTAAATGTAGGATCTTATCTTTTCCCTTCTTCCTAAGTAACTGTCTTCTGTTGACATTCGCCCCTGTTAGGTAGGCTCTGGGTTCTGTGCACTGGCCGAGACACACCAAAGTCTATAAAACTGATGGTTTATGATTCTTCGTAGGCCTTAGCATAAAGGGAGTAGGACGACTGGTTCGTCTATGATTGTCAGTATAATGTGACCGGGTGAGGTGTGTTGCTTGGTGTCTTCGGCAGCATGCTTCAATGCTAGTCTTTTAAAACACGCACCTCGCACTTCACATACGCAACACGTCACATACATGAAATACCATCCTTATCCCCATGGCTGTTCATAGGACGTTAATTAAAATAACATCAGGGTAAATTGGTCATAAACATGTGCATCCATAGCAATTTGGCTAAAGGACAAGTACTTTTTACCCTATTATTTTATTCAAAATATCATAAACCCCAGTGAAAGATTTTTTTTGCTGTCCCGCATGATGCCTACTCAACAGATATAAAAATAAATTGCCTCACATTTTTCCTCTCAAAATTGCATGAGATTTGGATGGTCTCTTGACTTATCCGCATTCTGATCATATAGTTATGTCACAAAAGTTACAAAACCTCTACCGCCACATGTTTAGTTAGCTTATGCAATAGCAAATTAATATTAACATAATAATATATATAACAAACAGTTGGATTGAAGCAATACTCGTACGTTTAAGTTACATCATTGGTAGGTCATTTGGGATATTGCTCGCAGTAGTGAAAATAGTAGACCTGTTGGAGGTTTACATACAGCAAATCATATGTGGTATGAATTAAAGTTTTAGATGTATTTCCCCTTTAAATGTAGTTTTTTCTTGATTTAGGAAGCTTTTTTTCTAGTGGGTATCAATTTGGGTACACGCCCCGTTAATATATTCCGCACTCCTAATTCTACCAAATAAACAAAAACATTGTCATCACTAAACAAAAAGATGAATATCGAGCGCGTATGCCCATTCGAAAAAATAAGACGAAAAAACATCAGCAAAATGATATATGATAAACTGAACAGCAATGGTGTTAATTAGGGGATCATTACTTGTGCTATCGGAGAGAAAAAGATGAACACCAATGAAACTGAATAGATGAGAATAGATCATGCATACGTAATTCCTATATGTTAAGGTCGTATCTTGTAAGTTTTATTCGTTGATGACGTCAAGATTTGTCGTGTAGATTTCAGTGCGGTATTGATTGGGGCGTTAAAAGGTCATTCGTCCAATGGGAACGGAGGTGTTCACGAGTGTGGTCTGCTCGATATAGCATCACTTCGAAATCACGTCCTCGCGGGATTTTAAATGTTAGCATGGCACAAGAGTAATTTACAGCGACGCCTGGTTTTAAGATGATTATTTAAATATCACAGGGAGTGTAATATAACAAATACATGTAACTAAATTACATCACCGTGTATTTGTAATACAGCAAATTGATATTTAAAAGTGTGTGTCGAATATATTTTTACATAAAACTCCTAAGCTTACCACATAGGTATACTGTATTTTCGTAAATGTATCCTTTCAACAGTATATAACATAAATTCTTCCTCTCCTTCGTTCAATACCAGCGTGAAGATTTTGCATAAATTATTAATATAGATGCTCCACCGTTGACATATGGTATTTTTTCTCAAAAACAGGAACAGACGATTTAGTATTATTCTTCAGTTACAAAACTTACTTACTTTACACCATTACTACCATTGAAAAGTTTGAGCTTCTAATTTTACTTCAAGATAAAAATATCAAAACTACTTAATTGAATCCCGAAAAAAATCCATGGCACTATGTTTTATATGGAATGCAGTACTAATTGCGCATGCACCGAGAGCAAAATGAATTATTTTAAATTGTTTTTTGTGTTAATTAGACATATAGATAAAAAAAACCAATTATTGTCCAAATGATGGGTATCATTTATGCTCTGTCGGCGGTGGAGCATCTTTAATAAATATTGTTTGATATTCTACACTGCCAATTAAACAAACAAAAGCAATGTGATTCCAATATTGTTAGAACTAAATTTAACAACTTTTACCGCGTGTTATAAGTTACATCCAAACATCAGTTAAAATATGATTACATTTTTATATAAGTTTACACTCTAATATTGAAAGTAATAATCTACTGATACAGATAATCATTTTGTTCCTAATCGTTGTCTGTGTGCCGCAAGCAAATCATTTCACCACTTCTCGCGGTACCATACAAACTGAAACTGCAAGTTTATAAAACCAGATTATCTATCGCATGACTCCGACTGCTTCATATTAGTTTCAAAATTGCATACATTGTGTATGGAGCATGGTTCTCCTCCATGAGCCATAAAGAAGACTAGCGTTACAACATATTAAAGCCCATTGATTACATCAGGACCGCACCTGTAGGAAGCGAGTTCATAATTCTGCACAAATTCAATATGAGGAGAGAAGATTGGTTGTAGGGGAATGATGGTGCTCGTACAATGGCTTGATCCTCCTAACATAACAAAGCTGCACTTTGTGGACATGTTTGGCATTTGCCTTTGGAGCCGATATATGAGGGAGTTTTAAGTGACTTAGGAGGCGAGAGGAAAGCGTATTATTAGCTTCCATCCAGTCTGTCTTATCTGGTCTTTATTGCAAATTTCTGTTGAACATTTGGTGACGTTTTTACATTGTATTTTAGTATGGCGACATCCCTCCTGTGTCGTATGTCGCCACATCACCATGTTACTATGGCAACAAGTCCCGCCTGTATACGTCACCAATTACACAACAATTTCTGGGCGCCATCCTCCTATTGTAGTACACTGTTGACACTCAGTTGGTAAATATATAATAGTGTAAACACAATATGTTCGATACCCTAATCTATAAATAGGTGTAAAAGATATTCTGCATTAACTGATGTTTTGGTCAAAAGTCAAGCCTATTGTGTGTAAAGATGCTTTTCATCATGTTTGTTTCATAATTTTAAATGACCGTACATACAACTTGGATAAATATATTTAGTAAGTGTATATGTTAGTTATATGTACAGGTATTACGATTGCTAGTTATTTACTGTGGTAATGAATAAGACACCTAATAGACAATTCGTTTGTTGAATATCTGAATATACCTTTATCATATCCTTGAAAGGTATATGTGGCATAACTCGGCGAAAAGTTTTACATGTTATTTTTTAGTTACACCACTGAATGTATTGTGAAATGTTTAAATGGAAACGTACCTGCAAAAATTCACTTTATAATTACTAACAACACTAAAAAAGTGAATAAAAATTGTAGACCACAACTTTGCTTCATGGTTTAATCGTATCGCACGCATTTCACTGCACTATAGGGATGTAAATCTCCTGATTTTTGGCAAAACTGTCAAACATCATTTTCAGCTCTTATTTGAACTTGTAAGAAAATGAGAAAAAACAAAAAAAAAACCAAAAACACTAAAATATAGGTTTATAACACCAGATTATGCTTAGTATGACTCAGAGTGCTTCATATTAAGTTCTCAATGCGTGGTAAATTTTGGTGTCTTAAATATTTAAACCTGTGCTTGATTATGAACTCCACATAAAATTAAATTCCGTTGTACCCAGTTGATAAATAAGTAGTAATGTAGAGATAAATAGTACGCTAAATATTTTATTAGGATGTAATGTCGTTCGTTAACTTGAAGTTGATTTGTTTGATTAGTTTGTTATATATTTAGCTAGTTACATAATGATTGTACTGTACATTGTATAACACAAAATATTCGCATAGAAATGATTGTTTTCGTAGTCGATGTGAGACCACAAATATAAAAACAATAAGATTTGTATACAGTTAACTGTTACTATTGCTACTGTGACTTACCACGAATATTGTTATCCACAAAATAATGTTAGAGTTTAAAACCATGACAGAAGGTTTACACGAATGTTACATGTTAAACATGATTTAATTAGGCGGCTAGCTAGATAGTAAGATAAAATTAGTAATTTGATTAAATAGTTAATTGTCTAGATGATTGGTTGGTTAATACCTTCATGACGTAACGTTGTTGGTGTAATTAATTGTTTTCTATTCTACTATTAATAGAAAGTAATAAAATATTAATGCATTACTGTAATATAAAGCTATGAATCTGTTACAGTTTTTTTTTCAAATTATCCGACACCACTGGTTTGTTGATATTTAAAGGATCGCACGTGCTAGTTTCTACATTGCACGTGCTGTCTGCGGGAGGGAAAATAATAGGTCAAAGCAAATGCGTAATGGTTTATTTTTAAACCAAACCTGCATCCAAATGGTGATTTATTAAAAACTCTAACAACCAAAAAGTTACGAACCAATGAGTTCCGTCGCGTTTACTTAACAGTGGATGCAGAGTAGTTCAAGAAAACCTCAAAGTGCGTTCTACACGTCATTCTATTGAGGCATTGTCATTGTGTGTAATACTCCATGGCACGAACGAATGGAAAACGAAATATAGACCAACCAACCAATTGATTTTACATAGGCCTTTGTTAAAGGTTTGGTTTATAATGTTAAAACTGAATCAGATATGGTTATGAGGAAGTGTTGTGATAATATATAACATACATGGGAACAACTCTTTTATATCTCAACAAGGTAACCGCTTTTTAAAAACAAAAGTCCTTTCTGCCTTGAATAATCTTGTAATACTGTTTTTACGGATTTATTATTCAGATTGAAATTTTAAACCCAAATTTTGATTTCTAAATTAATATGAGTGTTACCCTTCAGACATTTTTGTGTATTGAAATTCACCATGAGTGATCAAGTTGTACCTGCGAAATCCGGGCAACTACTAAACTACTGGATCAAATAAAGTGAAATTCGCATCAATATTGGTGACTGGTATATATGCTAATATGATTTTTTTTGAAAACTTTGATTGGCATAATGCTACCAGGGCACTATTTCCATGAATTGATTTAATGTATGAATGCTTATCATTTAGTTATCACGTGATTAAATAACAGTTACCATGTCAACATACAGGAGGCTTCTGAGTGTTCAAAATTTAGATATTATCTTTTTTCCGGAGAATTGCTAAACAGTGGTTATAAAAGGACGAAAGTACTTACGATATTACTTGAAGCTTGAATAATAGTTATAATTCATATCGAATGGGGTGAAAATTATTCACGGATCCGAAACATGGGTGAAAAATATCAAAGTTTCAACCTGACGAGATGAAATATAACTGTTCTTCATTAAAAACAAGGAAGGTTCAATTTATTACATTTTGTACGTTTCTATTCAAGGTCTAAACTGATACCGGTACACATATTTTTATCAGCCGCTATTATCTCACTTACTAATATAGTTTCACGCATAAAATAAAGATATCGATGACATTTACCATCCAAGATAATCCAATGAAACACATTCATATACAACAATTAAAATAACAAAAATAATAGGAAACATGCACGTTATATGTATGTTTGGTTTGATATTTAAAAAAATGGTATTTCCGCCAAAACGATATTTTCACTGTCAATGCTGTATTCTGATTGGTCAATATTGTGTGAAAATATCAGGTGAAAAAAATACCATATATAAATTCACCATCAAGCAACGATGACTTTACAATAAGTAATAACACATTGAAAAGATGTGAAATGAAATTGTAAAGCATAATTTGACTTCATATTCTGATCGCATGTACTCATAATGATTTTGGCAGCAGCTCTTATTTGTACTGTGCCTCGTTCAGGAGACAGAACCCAGAGCAAAGTGAGGCGGTGTCAATGGAGACGTTAGGAGGGAGAGAAAAAATAAGATCCTAAATTTAGTGGCCTAACGCCGTAACTGCAGGACAATTTTTCAGAGAATATATCCAATAGTTTTAATGTAATATTATTACTCTCAAGTTTTCAAAGAACTGAACCTGATAGGCTTTTAAGTCTTGTCTTTGATAATAGGATATTTAGCAAACACTTTATATATAGCCTTTTACAGAATTATAAATAATCTACAGATACAGAAAAAATAACTTTGTCACACGGACATTGACACAAATTACATATAGATTATAAATAGACATTAAACACCGTGAATGCACTAGATACATATCTTAAATGGATCCAAGCGACAAAAATAGACTACAGTGTAATCAGAATCCAATTGTTTGATATCGAACTCAATCCCAGACAATCCTGTTTTTTATATGGCATTCTATATATAGTTCTTCGATTGCACTTCACAGATTACTAAAATCAGACCGAGATCAATCGGCTGAATTAGACAAATGTTTACATGGGATGAGTTATTGTGGATAGTATGTATTTCAAGCTTTTTTTCTGCATCGTGTTTGTTTCAAAAGATTATAACAGGAGGACTAAACTCACTGTGCGTTATAATGTGCAGATGCTAACTCTTCACAAACATCTGGTCGATAAGCATCACTATTTAACCTGCTAAACATCTCCTCGATGTCGTGGTAATGGTATAAGCTGAAGAAAGATGCCAATTCGCTAGACACAGTCATTAAAGCGTTGGGATTGATCTCTTTATTCTTCAGTATAGAAAAAGCATGCCTATAATTCTTCTGTATGTGTATGTTTGATTAGAATGTCACATTAAAGGGGGACTCAAAAACATTCCCTCCATGATACAAAGCAGTCATTGCCACGGGACTTTTGTCCATGATGATCTGGAGTGTAACATATTAGACATCTTGTTACAGTGCTTTCCTATGAAGTACATGGAATGGAAATCATATACTTGATTAAAAGTAAGTATACATGGCCAAAATTAAGTATACCGGGAAATTTCAATGAATACAGAAAAATGAATCAGAAATGGTTCGGACTTTTGTCAGTCAATGTACTTCAAAGCTAATTTATGGCGCTGTTTCAGTAGAAACGTTGACAACACTATGTCCGATTTTCTTTGGTCGTAGACAAACATATCTGTGGGTTTGGTCGATACAGAGATGGCAGGTTTATTAGGTACTTTTGAAATAATAAAAACACTTATTGAACATTACGATACTATTTATATCTCATCTTTTTTAATCAGGGTTACATTTGACAAGACTTATTTACAATATGGCGCTGTAACATGACTAAAGGATTTTTTCAATTTACTTACACAAGAAAGGTCCGTATTATGTCATCGCATTTATCAAAGCATTTTATTTGTTTAATCAATTTTTAATTAAGGTAAGTTCAAACAATGCAGAATAAGTTTCTACTTGATATATAGAAAATGTATGGAAAGATTATTATGAAATGCAAGCATCAAAGTAGATTGTTTTAGTTCAGTGTAATTATATACATAAGTTTGATTAAACAGAAAGTTAACATTGAAGACACTTTGGTATACATGTAGTAGAATAGTAGCCTAGACTTTTATCGTGATGACGTCACTCTCATGTTCTGTATAAAGCTTGGGCGTGGAGAACAGTTTACTTAATAGGAATAATGCACATCCCGATAGTTCACCTAGTACGATAATCCACAAGGGGCGTGACAGCAGCTACCTACAACGTCACTCTATATGCTATCAATGAACGCAAAAAAATAACAGCGTACTGTGAAATATGTTTTCACTGTTAACCTTTTGGTCAGCCTTATTGACATGGGTAATTCGCACATTGTCCTCCAGGTGGCGCTGTATACTAGACATTACCCCGACATACGTTATGCGCGCAGTGCTATTCCATTTGCAGGTTCTTTCTCGATTTTCGGAATGCTAGAACCTGCCGCCGGGTGAAAATCGATATCAAAGATAACCTTTTAGTTCTGAAATTTCAATTAATTTTTCGTTTGATGGATGAGTCGGTAACTCGGTAAGATTTGTCCGTTGGTGTTACATTAAGCCTCACAGATACCCAAAGTGACAATAGCCAAGCCTGTGTCCACATACACACATCCTCTATAACCTTGGACAAGGACATGTGCACTAGGATGTAGAATCCCGATAAACTAAATATCTCAATATCTTATCGCTGTCTTTAAAAACGTGAATTATATTCGAATGTGTTTTTGATTATCATCTGGATTGACGTTATTTTATCAGACAGCATGGCCTCTTTTTCCAGCAACATTTACCTTTATAAGTATCTCGGCATTACATGTGGTATTTCGTAAATCGTGAATATTTTGCATTGCTATGGCGTTGGTTTTGCAGCTTTACATCACTATGGGAGCTTACTCTATACATTGTTTGGCATTACTATCATAACAATATGAATATTTTACTCTTTATATATCTTAACGTTACAATGACATCAAAACTCATCATTTTGTTACCATGACACTATTCTATATATACCTTTGCGTTACTTTTTATACTGCATTTCGTTAGCATACCGTGATTCGGTGATTAATAGGACTATGGTGTCATTCTATATGCATATTTCCTTGATATTAGTAGATCAATTAAAATAATTTCACTAAGAATTTCATTCTAACGTCAGCTGAGTGCAAATTAATATTTGAAAAAAACCCTCATTTACATGCACGAAATTTGCTGAGCACGTCGACTTAAGAGTAGACAGAGCGCTTCCTCCTGTCGGGTAGAATTGTCCGATAATCCACCATATAAGCCGCCGAAACCACACTTGTTTACCAAGTCCTCCATGTTAATGGGCAATTTATCCAGACACAGTACTAACATATATTGACCGCCCTAAATATGACAGTACATTTTCTATCTACATGTTCCCCTCTCGGGGACGCAGCCGGCCGCCGGCTTACTCTTACAGTGTATTTGTCAAACTGGAGATAAAAAGAGATTTTTTGTTACTGATTGCGGGATGTTTTTATGCAATAAATCTTAGTATTACGACATTTTGGTTTGCTTTTGGAATCACAGTCATGCGCACATCGGGGAATAAGACCAGAACTCGTTCGCATTAAACCGAAACAAAATACTGAAATTTCATGCAAATATATTGGATGAAATGCAAATATATATTCTATTATAAGCTGGCAATTTAGTTTCGTATTCGGTCATTATAAATAAGTGTTCCCATGGGTGCAACATGAGAAAAGGCATGTCAGTTTCGATCTAAGACAATTCGTAGTGACTGAAGAAGGGCATTTACTAACAGCGAAACTGCGAGCGCCTTACTATCGCAATATTGATCGTGAGGAGCCAACCGAGTTATGATGCAATTATGATCAATGCGCTTAAAGTCTTAACATATCCTGTATTCAAGTTGTGCTAGTTTTTATCTACGTTCTAGGACTTATGTTCGTTTATCGGCGGATTATGTAAAGCGGGATTCCTTTGTACGTGCATGTACACGTGTGACTTGCATGTTAGATAATCGTTGTTGGCAACAGCACACATACATGCAGACACATCAAATCATATTGTCACACGATTTCAGTTGCACATTAGCAGACATGCGTTCATCTGGACAACAGCCTTAAGTTATCTATTGAATGTGTGTTAATTAGCTCTGATTATTCATATACATGTACTACATGTAAAGGATAGGGATATTCTAACCAAGGGTAAGAAACTGTAAAGCCCGAAGCTTTCGGTAATGCCATGAGATCCACCACAGATACGATCATAACCATTGTGAGTAAAACCTTGTTTTGTCCTTTTATCAATGCTCAAATAGGTAATCTTATTGCACCGGGTTACATCATGTACATACTTCATGTTTTTCCCATATCACTGAGCTCTGACTTTATTGCGTATGCTATAAAGTTAAAGAATATCTCTATCCTTCATTCATTAACACACTCTCATACCTCTGCCAGCTGAGAGTCGATTCGTCTACATGACAAATTGCCAGAGACCAGACAAAGTATAATACTTGCGTGACTCTTTCTTATGTATTTTTTCAGAAAATGTGGTGAAAACAACCACATACCCTATCCCTCCATGTGTACATGTTTGCATATTTTGAATTACATAAAACCAGTTTTTGGCTCTGAAAAAAAAAAAATTTCGAATCCAAATTTTACGTTTGCGTACATCCGAAATATATAGCGAAAAAAACAAAAAACAATCATAGTAACATTTTGTTGTTGTCACGCATTGACGTCACCAGTCTTGATTCCATTCATATATTGCATGAGATACCCAGGTGACACGAGTGTGAGACCAGACAGTGATAATACTTGTTCAAATCCTTCAATAATTAAGGAATTAGATAAAGAGTGACGAAAAAATAGTAATTTTGTTGACGCATTGACGTCACCAGTCTTGATTGCATGGATACCCAGGTGACACGAGTGTATTGCCAGAGACCAGACAGTATAATACTTGTAGTATGAGAGAAATATATATCACTAATCACTTCATTGATAATTAAACAACTCATTGCACGTTTATCATAGCTGGTGTGTACAGACACATGCGAGTAGGGCGTTAGAAATGTACCTGCTGTCCCCATATTATAATCGTAAAGGCGACAAAATTTAGGATTTTATAACGTGCCCCGTCTTCTTGTACAATAGAATTATTGCCCTTTTTATTATCCCCCGCGAAACGCGTCCGAGACCGTCCGAGACTCTTTCCGGGCTATAACTCAGAAATCAATCAACGCAGCTCCTTGTTTGTTTGTTTGTTGTATTATTTTAACGTTCTATTAGCAGCCAAGGTCATGTAAGGAAGGCCTCCCATGTATGCAGTGTGTAGCGTCTGTGAAGTGAGAGGTGTGTGTTTTGAGAGACTGCGGTATGTTCGTGTTGTGTCTTCTTGTATAGTGGAAATGTTGTCCTTTGACGCCAAAGACACCAAGCAACACATCCCACCCGGTCACATTATGCTGATAACGGGCGAACCAGTCGTCCTACTCCATGTTTGCTGAGCGCTAAGCAGGAGCAGAAACTACCACTATTATAGACTTTGGTGTGTCTCGGCCAGGGGACAGAACCCAGAGCCATCCTCACAGGGCGAACGGTCTACTCAAGGCCAAAAGTGAAGCGGTGCCAAGGGAGGCATTAGGAAACATAAAGTCAGTTTGGAAGAGGATAAAAGATAAGATCCTAATTTTAGTCGTCTTTTACGATCATGCAATAGAGGCAGCAGGTACAATTGTAACGCCCTACCTGCAGGGCAGCTCCTTGAAACTTTCTGTATACATCATACTTGTGCCCTAGTTGTGCCTTTTGCTTGTCAAAACCTACCTAGATTGCGCTTTCTGCCTTTGCTCAGTATATAATTTCTTGAGTCTTAGTGTATAATAGTAGTTTCCGTTGTCATTATGTATTTTCTGTTGTTTAGTTGATATAATTTAACCGCTTGTTTTATGCAGGGCAGTTGCCAGGTACAGACCGCCAGTTGCCTGTTTTTCTCCGGGTACTTCGGGTTTTTTCTTCCTACAAAAAACCTGACACGTCCAATGACCCTGGCTGTTATCAAGACGTTTAACTAATAATCCAATTAATTTGATACCTTTATAAAGGAGCGGGCTGTATTGTAAATCTTTGTCTACACGGTTTGGATTATTTATTTGCCACATAAAATTCTTTTTTGATGCAATCAGTGTTCAGAAGAATACGTCCAAATAATTTTCAAGCACGATTAGCATTACAAAGATATCTGACATGACGGTAACTATTGTGACGTCTGTTTCGCCACTCACACGACGTAACTGTCCATACATATGTCATGTACAAATACTTGATATCTATTGATGTGCTAGATCGCCACTTGACTATGAAAAATGTTCGGTATCAAGATGCTGTTGAAAACGTATCTTAACACGTGATCTATAAACACGTGTTTGTTTTAGATGACATGTAAAATGCGTAATATTTTGCGCGAGATTACACATTATATTGTACAGGTGATTTGTGACGCATGGTTTCATGCTATGTTCGACATGTAATTTCATTAACCCTTATATCATCTTCATGTCCACATATTCTTTCCGACAGAAGTTGTGTCCCTTGCTGTCCTCTCCTGCTTCAATAGATTAGTAAGCAAGAGTACAGTTTGAGCAGGAGGAACACTAACTGTTTTGCCTGGGTTTTGTTTATGTGTAACTATCGATTTTCAACAAACTATCTCAGGAAAGCGCCTATGTATTCGGCGTAATCTACGTCTTTGTACGCTCCGGGTCAAATCGAGCTTGTCTATGTGAACGCAACTAGACACTTAAATGATGAGGCCATTTCGAAACTTAGAAAAAAACTGTTTCTGTTGTCGTGCAAGTTTGATTTCCTGTTCAGCACTCTCAATCGTCGTGTGCTTGTTTCAGGGGTGACTGTTTCACAAAGCACTCAGACCAGAGTTAACATCGATTACCCTAGGTTTTCCCGGATTAAACTAGTTCGTCAATGTATACCATGGGACCTAAACCGTGTTTGTTTTAAACGGATTATTGCTCGTCATATCCCTAAGATCAGTCAGTGGGTTTAGTGTCATTTCTGTTTGTTTTTGTAGGAATTTCAACTTCCTTCCGCAAGTTATGTCATTTGGTATAATAGCGAAAAGAGGGAAGTAATGTACCGGGGAAATTTCATCACTACAATAGTGATCTCCAGTGGCTTCTTTGCGTTTAGAAATTAATATATCTAGATAACCTTGTCAAGCCTCTGACTGACGTGGAAACATGGCCGATATACGGCGGGGTCAGAGTGAATTGTCTACGAGTGACCGGAGGTGGCTTCACCACGTGACCAGGTGTCGAGCCCGAAAGAGTACGCAGTCAAACAGTGAGTGACAAACCGGGATTTAATCAGAACATCATTAACGCGAATCGCGAGGGTCCCCGAGTGCTTAGCGAAGGAAACAGACGATCCTAGTAGCGATAACAGGCAGGGTGGCAGGGGACTTACCACCATGGTCCGGAACTAGTGTCGGTAAAGGCATCTAACCAGACACTATGGAGTCATATCAGCCAGCAAAATTAAAATTTTAGTACCCCACACATCACCAGCTTTCGTATTAATTGAATTGGTGCCTAAAATACGTGTTTGCTTTTATTTGTAAGCACAAAATCTTTCGCCTCCGTTCTACCATTCCATAATTAGAATAACCTATTTTATATAATTTTCTGGTTAATTTCTAAAATATAATGTAGAACAGATATGGTTTTCACAGAAATAAACTTCATGGTAATTTTATTTGTTATATCAGTACCCATTTTTGAATAGTTAAGGACTCGTTTCTAGATGATTCTATTGTTAAACTTTTCTCCTCCTTTCGTTATTAATTTTAAACATTTTAATCTACTTTCTTTTAAAATACAGACCCACGCGTTTGTTTGCTTTAGGGTGCTTAAGGGAACTGAAAGTATTATTTAATTAAAATTTTATTTATCCCATTATCTATGGGAATGCAAATTTATTCATATATAAAAATAAGACACTGTAATGAATGATAATGCTAGAATAAATTTAGATGATTTGGAAATTTACCCTGTTATGTTAAGACAATAAACTGCCGCCTCTCATATATTATTGTACGCCTGTCAGTAAATACCGCCGAGCCCTCTCGGGACGACACTCAGATCTTCGCCATCGATCCTTGACGGTTAAATATCGTATCCTCCAATCAAATATAACATGTTGTATCTGTGTTGAGTTTCCTAGCCTAGCTGATGTGGAATCCGCGTTGATAAGGGTTGTTTCCCTTGGTAGGTCGGTGGTGACACAAATACCGAGAGAAAATGGGATTGTGAAACTTTTCTGATCAACCTATAAACACGAAATTATCCCTCTGTAACAATCAATATTTTGATGTTATTTATGTTCGATGTTACATACAATCGTGATGTAGTATTTTGTGAGGAAGCGTTATTTATGGACTATATAGCTACATATGCCATATGCCATATATTTATGACATATTTTCCTTCAATGGGACTGCCTTTTTTCTTCAATTGTTGTTTACACTTCTGAGTAATGTATAATAAAAATGTTATTGGGCGTACGATCCTGTGAGGACGGCTGTGGGTCATATTACCTGACCAAGACCTGCTGAACTCTAAACAGAGACTGGTGTGCTCTATATCCCGGTTGTGATATAGGTAAAAAATGGAAAAAAAAATATAAAAAATGGGAAAGACTTGTACAAGGCGTCATAGTACAAACATAAACCGTCACACACAAAGGATAGTACACGGGAACATGGCTCTGCTATGGCAAACTGAAACCAAAGCAAAACCCACCAAAAGATGATTCATCAATTCTAGAATAATTTGTTATTGTTGTTTTTTCCTTTGCTGCCTATCTGAAACGAACAACTTTGAATTGGTATTTATCGTAGTGGATGAGGCACAACTGCCAATTACTGTCAACCAACTTTCTTTTCCGATAAAAGTTTATCTCCTTCCATTACTATCTACAACATCTATATTGGTAGGTATTTATTTCAAAGTATTTTCAATCAGTAATTATTATTACTTTACGCGAAGTCGCTAAATGTAGTGGCGGAGAATGTTGCTGTACAGTAAGACGACTTGAGGGATTCAGTGCGAATCCAGTGTACCTTAAAACAATAGCCGATTGACGTATGAACCTGGACACAACATCTAGTATACAAGGAAAAGGGAGTATTGAAGAACGTGTAGTAAAGGCTTTTTAAAGACGAGTAGCATATATCTATTACCTACGACTATGTAAATTGTATCGATCCCAGTTTAGTATTTCTTTTTAAATGCAAAGAATATATACTGATGAAACAATAGGGAATTGCTTTGGAATGTTTGGAAGGAAAGAATGGAGAGATGTAGTGCGGAGCCTGGTATTAGCTCGTCCCCTGTTGGCCATGAGCAGGACTGTCGTTGCGTAATCTGGCTGTGCTCCACTTTTATCTGACCGTCGGGTAAAATCAGCTTCCTTTATACGGCGAAATTGTGATGTAAGTTGAAGTCGGAATATGGCTTCCAAGTCTCGCACAAATCTAGCACAGATAGCCGCTACAGATACCTTAGCTCATACCTCTGGAAATTCAAAACCGTTAAATTTATCGAACGCAATTAGGAGCTCTAACTCCCCAACATGTTCCTTGGTGAACATTTAGTACGGAAATCACTTGACTGTGTTTTGTTCCATTTCTGAAAATAGCGCTCTTAAAAGAAACCATTGACATACCTTTCCGGAATTTGGGTGAGATTGTGACTTTTCAACATGGCTAAGGTGACAGCAAACTTATATCCTCATACCCCTTTTTCAACGTCCTATTAACAGCCAGGCTCTTGTAAGGACGGCATCACATGTATGCGGTGGGTTACGTGTTTGAAGTGCGTGGTGCGTGTTTTGAGAGACTGCGGTATATTTGTGTTGTGCCTTCTTTTATAGTGGAACTCTTACCCTTTTTTATATATCACTGAAGCATGCCGTCGAAGCAACAAACCCCTAACGGTCACATTATACTGAGAACGGGCAAACCAGTCGTCCCACTCCCGGTATGCTGAGCTCTAAGCAGGAGCAGAAACTACCACTTTTATAGACTATGGTGAGTCTTTCTCACAGGGGCGAGCGTTCAACAAAAGGCAAAAAGTTAGGTGGTGTCAAGGGAGACTTTAGGAAGGGAAAAGTAAAGTAGGAAGAAAGAAAAGATAAGGTCTTAAATTAAGTTTCCTTTAACGATCGCGCAATAGCACAAATGTTGAATTTGGTGGCTGAAAAAGAATAAATAAACTAATCATATAATATCGGAATCCCTGTATGCAGCATGTTACGTGTGTGAATGTAATATTTTTGGGGTGTTGTGGTACGTTCGTGTTGTTCCCTAATAGTAATACCTTATCCTTCGTGTTGGTTTCCTAGCTCGTTGTAAGTGACATCACACTAAAGCACGCCCCATTCGGTCACCTTACGCTGACAACGGGCACACAACTCTTCTATCTACAAAATTTTACCTGATCGCTAAGCAGTGTCTCGGTTAGGGGACAGAGACCGCAGCCTTCCAGGAAGGATTGAACAAGCGTGAGATGGTGTCAAGTGTGACGTTAAGAAGGACTACGTCACTTTGGAAGATACGATCCGAGATTTAGTCGCCTTTTACGAGGCTCAATGAGGCAGCTATAAAAACGAGTTTTTTTAAAGTTGATTTGAACTATACAAATCAATAAAACATTTTTATAGTTCTAATGAAAGTAGGCATTATTGTGTACCAAGTTGAAGAGTTGAATATTTGGGGGCTCTGGTTGGCACCGTTCCGATATTGGTCCCAGCATAGTAATTGCTTCACGTGTGCATGCTTCATTATGGCACTATTCTTGCCATTTTGGTAAATATTTATGGAAAACGTGAGATCGACATTAATCAGCTGAGATATTATATAACATGTGCGTCATCGTCGAATATGGCAACAGCTGTTTTTTTTTATATTTTACATAAGTTTTGCTTACTGATTCCGCTCCTTTATGGCAATGATTTATGTGACCGTAGTCACTTATAACAGGCGTTTTGAATGACATGGTCAAGTTGAAGAGTTTGAATGACATGGTCACATGTATGTATACAGGATCACGGACTACACAATAGACAAACATATAACAGTGAAAATAGCATTCGTGAATGTTCATACAATCTCCACTCGTCAACATTTGGAAATGTTCTTTACTGGCGAAGACAAGCACTATGATGTACCGGGATCTGAGAATTATTAAAGTTAATATATATATGGACCCACCAGAGTGTAGATAAAATAGAATACAACATGTAAAGTAGGCCTTTTCCCGAGTTTTGATCTAGACCCATAAAACGTCAAAAATGATGTAATGGAAACACCAATATATATATATATATAAACTGTAACTAATTCGCAGATCCCTGTGCTGTGATCTACCTATCATACATAACAACACATGCAACATGCCAAAATATATGTTTACATATTGTATATAGCTATAACCCCGGTCTGTCTGGTCGCCGTGAGCGCTCCCCTGGGACTGTATTCATCACACACATCGATACATAATAGGATGTTAGTTAACCAAACATTCATTAATGATTAAAGGGTCTAATGTGTACAGGTCCGATACCTAATGAGTTATCTCCCTTGACAGGTACAGGTGTCTCTACCTGTAACCCTGGTTATCAGGCCGACGTCTAGTAGTCTAATAAAAGCACAAAAGCAAAATGTTGGCAGCCTTTTCTGAGTTCTGTAGAATAAAATGCTGGGTCATGTCTAGTACGGGACAAGCTAATACTACAAATTATGTGTAATGTACTTAAAACGTAAATCTTCATAGGTTCAGTGTATGTAGGAATACACCATTTCTAACTTTGTGTATTGCTACTTTGAATTATATTGGTTATACCGCAGCCTCCCCATACACATGCAGGGGATGCCATCCGTAAATGACCGTAGTTGATGGGACGTTAAACTTATCAACAAAAATGAATCCTATAATGTACTATGATGCTAACACTTATGTGAACAGTTAGACACAGACATATTTATGATAATCACAGACAAATATGTACATGATACACATTTCTACATCTCTAGAGGAATTGATTTACCAAAAAACAAGTCATTTATATTTACACGATTTTTGTTGTCCATAGTGATGTTGCGTCATCAGTGATGTTAAAGTAATTTTGTCCTGAATGTTAAGTCATATTATGGCATACATTTGTTCGTTCCTCTAGACTATGATGTTAAGGACAGAAACAGCTGTTTTGTCCTCCTTAGCCTGAAACAGAACATTAAGGGTTTGATGTTTATATTAGAGTTTGTGATATAATCGGTCATGACTAATAATGTATCAATAATATTATTAATTGATAGATAAAAAAATAAAATTTATATCAAGAAATTGAGAGTTTTATTATTTTGTTTTGCATTTATCTTTATTTATTCATCATAGCAATTAATTGATTTGTTACGGATTTTGTGTACGTGATAACCTTTTAGTTTGCATTCCAGTAGGCATGTCGAGTTTTAGATGATTTGTTTAACAGACCATTCTCATATGTAATAAAAAATAGTTGAGTTTACCAGACACAAAAAAAAACTACCGCTTTGCTTTATGACTTAGGCCTTCGCGATTTAAATGGTCAATAAATGTACGGAAATTACTGACCGATTATGCAGTTTGCGGTTGAAGTACAATTGAAGTTTCCGGAGAAAAGGTAGAGGCCAGAACCCTGGACAAATAGCGAGCATCGATAAGGCGGGTCTCCTGGGCGCCTGGATGTGTTTGATAATGATACAATATATTACAACAACACAATTACAAGTATCAATTTGCCATACACATCGATATCAATAAACAGCATCCATCACTGCGGAAATGTACACTTGGTATAAAAAACTATTAGCTGTAGAACGAAACAGCAATTACACACCCGGCAAATGGTGTCGTGAAGATACTCATACGCTGCCAACTTCCCCTGTATGTATACATGTATACCAACATTTTCAGGAAAAGACATCATTACAATGAGGCAGTATTCATTATTAATATAGAAAATGCAATAACTACTGTTACTATGGTAACAGAACCTTCCCGCACATGCCGATCCAAACCTAATTGTAAGGCACATGGAACATTACCATTCATGTTTTTGCAGCAAGGATTTAATTTTGATACAAAATACACAATATTTCTTATCGGAGCTCGGCTCAGTCAGCTAACACGTCCTTACAAGTTTTATACAGCTGTGCTAATGGTCATCAGTTCCAGGTTTAACGCTGGTTTCCAACATCTCTCCAACACAAGACATGCAAACAATCGATAATCATATTTCTGATGAAAATTACAGTCATTTTGAAAAATAATTCTCTCGTTACATGGCCAATTTGCATCTGAAAATAAATTTGCCATCGCCAGTATTCCTTGATGGAATTCTTCTCGGCAGCGGCAGGAAACAAACAAGTGGCATAACGGCATCCATAAAGCACTGCAAACCCAATTAGGGGGCGTTCCCCACGGATCCTGTCTTCCGGTGCACAATAGCAAATGCAATAACAATGCAATGCACTTCCGGTTTAATTGCATACTGTACACAATACTTTAGTTATTCTTATCTGAATTATACCCTACATGTATTGAACGTCTACCCGTATAAGACAGCCGTAAACAGTTAATGTATACATCTATCGACTTTCTGTTTTGCTTTTCAAACACAATTCAATTTGCTTTCAACGCTAACCTTGTTTTGAGACAGCTCATACATATTATAGAGTTAAAACCAAACCATTAGTGATATATATGTTAGATTATCGAAATATACGTGGACTATTAGATTCCTAAACAAAGCATTATAGAATAGCTGTTATACCGTCCTAATGTATGCTCTACAGCGATTACAAGTGACACTGTGCTTACAACATTTGCTTGCGTCATTGATGCAATGTTGATTCGAATATTAAAATAGCTTATTTGTTTAGTAAATGTTCCAAGTATTTTCTATGATTTCGTTTTAATTAAGATATTAACGGCCGCCAGTTTGATTAGTTTTGACGTTTGTAATAGGGATAGGCAATAAGTGGGGTAATCAGCAGTCTGATGGTGACCGCTGCTGACTATATAGGGAAGTAGTACGCCATCACCAAATTATACATATTTATAAATGAATGTATTATAACTTTTCCATGGCAAATTTACCACTTATTCTCCGTCATAATTCTGGAAATTAATAAGACTGCCAATTTGCATCTTGTGATAACCTTCTACTTGAGTTTTAATTTTGGTGACAAGTAAATAATTCCAAATAGAGGATTATTGAAACCATTACTGCAATTGCTTACAAGTGCCAACGATAGTAATATTGACGATTTGTACCGAAGATTTTGATTGGCAATGTGTGACAACACATATCATCTACAATTTCATATTCATTTATTTATAAATAGGAACGAAACAACTCCCATCAACCACCGTGGGAAGCCCCCTTACCTGCATAACTTATCTACGCATGATCGGAAACACGTTAAGTGATTACGGTTCTGGGTGACGATAAGGGGACGATTATGACTGGTAATTAATGAAGACGATTCCCATCCATGACTTGTACAGATAGTTTTGTGTTTGGTGAAACAATGATTGGTTATACGTGACTACTCTGATCTTCATGATTGCTAACTTATAACGATCACTGTGATTGGTTACTATTGACATAACATGTAACCAACGAAGAGCCACGATGACTGGTTTGTGACATATGATGAAACCTTTTTTATCAATGATGAGTGATGATGTAGATGGTGACTAAGTTCTACAGTTTATACTTATGTACTAAGTGGTAAGGTGATGTTTGTAGTACTAGTGACCGCTCTCCTCTACTGACAAGAATACCTCTGATCGGTACAATGTAACTTGTGATGACGTCTCTCAGGAGTATTAATGACGTCACTGATCGGTGACTAGCTCGCGAGACGTCTGAGCGTTGATGGTGTTGATACGCCTAATCGCTACCTGGGCCATATCCTACACTTTTATTATAGAGTGTGGTTTTTAGCATGTATCTTAACTGACATTTATATTCAGAGAGTCAGCCCCATCTCTCTCCCTTCCCTCCTCACATCTCCGATACCGTACGGGGTGAGGCCAACATTCAGGTTTTAATGATCGTACACGAATGACTAGATACCTTAATTATGAGATGTTTTATGTAGTTGGGCTGTGTTTTACCGTCGTATCAAGTTAATGCACATCCCATTACACCATGTTCAAAGTTAGAAGAGTGGCATCGCCACGATATAGTGGGCAGACTGTTCCCTTGCCATTTTCTGCTTGCTTTTAGTACTGTTTTGGTAATTATAAACTGCCCATATAGTGAAACGTCCATCTTCTTTCTTCCCTAAATTGCTATATACTTATAGTTCTTGCCAGAACTCCGAAATGAATACTGTTGTTCTTTGTTTTTATCGGGATTCATAAGAAGATCCCCAGGCTGCTAATCACCCGGTAAAACATTACAATCCAGCATTGTTACCGAATTCCTAGGTGCACTCCGTTCACCTGACAATGCATACCACGATAGTTGCCTTGAAATGATGACACGCTTAAAATGTACACTCAATTTACTTATACCACAGTCAGAACCAATTGTAAACTGATGGCAATTTCATCCTCCTTATGCAAACCGCTTCATTAGGAACCAGTATAAAAGTTCAGAAACGTTCCTTAACGTAATTCTGCCATGCTTTCTTATGAGAAGTTTAAGCCAGGGAATTTGCTCAAATTAAGGAAAGTTGATAAAACTGAGACTAGGTTTTCTTCTACATAATTCTATTTGACATGCAATGAACTTTATAAATCTTCAATATATTATCTTATTATTTTGTGTACATTGTTATTTGCCTTGAAAGAAAAATAAATACCTGAAACTGGAGAATACATTGATCTGTTTAAAGGAATTCTGGACATAAAAACATGTACGTTTTGCGCCAAAATCATCGTGGCATATATGTGTCGAATTGTCACTATGAACAAAGCGTTATCATGTGTCCATTGTTTTATAGCGTGAAATGCGTAATGTTTGGCGAAGGTACCATCAATAAAATAACTTTACGTGCATTTAGCCAAATTGTCCTACAATTGTTGCCTAAAACACAAAATTTGCGACCAAATTGACAAGGTGGTCCAAACATCATGCATAATGAACGCTTCAACAAATAGTCTAGTATGTGTGATTTTGTTTTGCATATAATTTAGTTTACCGCTCTGTGTTCAATGTACAGAATGTGAGATTAATGCCACGCACGCCAAAGAATGTTGGCATGCACAATTTTATGTTTCTGATCAGCGAAATCAATATGAATCTAAACCATTACGTAGCATCATGTGGAAGAATGCACATAGTTGTAGTTACGAGCTCGACATTCACGATGTCACATCTACTTAGTTTAACCCAGCTGACGGACTGCCAGGACGCCAGCACACGTAAATAGGCCTTCGGTCGGCGTAAATAGTCTACATCAAAGGCAAGGTTAAGTTAAAGTATTTTATTTAGTGACAAACAATTACAAAATTTGACTTTGATTATCATGTAAGTATTTATTATCTATAAAATAGTGTTTATGTTTCTAATATAATGGTAAGAATACCTGTTGTTTGACACACTAATATTGAGATAAAACAGTTTACTGTACCTACGCGATGCTGTAGCGCTCTGTTGTCTTATTATCAAATAACTTTATGTTTGTCTGACTTACCATGCATTGTAACGAGCAATGTTGATATTCAAAAAGAACTCATTTTAATATAAGAATGAAAAAATGTATTCCTTGCCAACATCAACGTTGAATAATATTTGGCTTGTTCATTAAAACATTCATGCAATCGAACAATGTCTGAATACACTTTTGATCACAGTATCATGGTATAATTGATAAAGTACATGAGCCTCTCAGCGACAAATGATATATATGCGGTAACCATACTGAAAAATACATGTTTTATTCTGACTATGAGGTACATTATATTTTTAAGTTCACATACTTGTGATCTAGCACTAATTATCATCGCCCTGTGAATAATTAATAATTTCATTTTCAAGTTGTTTCGCTATGTAGTTTGAGCCTTTTGGGGCCCATTGCACTTTGTACCTTGGCTATAGTCAGAGATCTGATAAATATATAGAGTATGTTGGATGCGCAGTAATGTCATTAGTGTTTTCAACTGCTGTTTCTATGATGTTGTGATAACCTTGGATTGGCGCACTGAGTAAATGGTTAGAGGCGTGACCGTTCTTCTGCAACGGGCGTGGCCAAACGACTACGTGGGCGTGGTCATTTGTCTAAAAATAGAATGGAGGTCTCCCAAAACAAGCACTTCGCAAAACATACACGCAACACACCGCATACATGGGAGACCGTCCTTACATGACCAAAGCTGTTAATGGGACGTTAATTAATCGAACAAACAAACAAACAAAGGAGGAGGAGCTGGTAAAAATATATTTAATATACAAATTAGTTTTGCACTATCACGTGATAGAAAGAGAACTAACACAAGAAAATATCTTTACTTCATTATACCAAACGTTTATGTAAGACTTTTTCTATGGATAAATACTGCTTTAATCGAAATAAGCCAAACAAAAGTTTAATCTTTTATCGATTTTGTAAGTGTTTCCTTATCTCATGGGATATGATGATACACATATTTTGTATCTAAGACTGAGAATATACCTATCTCTCTTCGTTGTTCTGATTAGATAGGGATGTAGGCACAGTACCTATAGGATAGGTTCCTAAAGTCACACATGGCTACAGGTGTAAAGTTAAGCCAACTATCAAGAGGATACATATACATTCTCCGAGTGTATATTGCCAGCCTTGGTGTTGAATAGAGAATGCATGAGAAAAGAAATGATGTAAGTAAAATGATGACAAGAATAAAGGATACCGGCAGTTAAAAAAATAAAAACGATAAAAAAATTAAAAAACAACCAAAACTTTGTAAGATGGAACCATGAGCTTCTGAAGGAAATGTTTTCTACACTGACACGATTCTGAGTAAAATCATCAACTACAACACTGTATTAACTGTGTGAGACGTGGGCGATGGTGTGCGGTAGACACGAAATGCGTGTTTGTATTTATTATTATGAATACCATGCAAAAAGTACTGTTGTAAATTGAATCAACTACAATTGAAAGAAATAGTTCTACACCTATCTTAATCACCAGTAGAATCAGAAGTAGCACATTTGTGTAACACTCCCAGTAACAGAGTATTACATCGACGTGTTAATGTTTCAGGTTATTACGAGCAGTGGTGGTGATCATTGCAATCATTTGGTAAATGTTTTTATTTCAAATGAGGTGTATATTAAAACCTCTTTGTACAACACGTCACGGATATATCCGGTACCACGGGGTATTTAATTTACAAGTGATTCTTGACAGAATTATATCGTGCGAGATATACAACATTAAGTACTAATGAGAAACGTGTTCTAAATATGAAAAGCTATAATAAAATGGCAGTAAGACAACTGGTGAAGAATCCCACAGCGGCATGCTAGAGGGGTGTGAACACATGATATACCGTTGTAAGTCGTAAGGATGCAATACCGCCGAGAAAGTGTCTGCTTTTCTCTGTTACGATAATTTAGCCGAAATGAGTGCCAAAAGCCTCTGGCGGATCGTAACAAGTAGCAAGATAGTTTTAAATAGAGATCTGTTGTGATGACTAGCATTTAACACAGTATCTACCGTGAGTTGTGGTGATGGGGACGCCGATAGCCAAAATCAGATCGCACGAACACTGCCTAAGATTAGAGACGGTGCGATTGACACTTTGCAAAACATGTAATAATATCATTTGTGTTGAAGCTGTGAAAACATTTGATATTTTCAAGGTTTGATCATAGTCACAATTGAAAGTAGAACTCCTATGGGCGCACAATTTTGGAAGGCGATCTCGCATTGCACTAATTTCATCATGTTCCGACAAGCGTTTGACAGGAAGGGTGATATCATGCTGATTGTTTGCACTGCCAGGCGAAAGCTGCACAGCGGATACCGCTTGGGGTCGCTGTTGTGTGTCCGTATTATGTTGTCGTAACTTTGAATCGTATTTTTTTGTTTTGGAAGAAAACAAAACTTTGTCTCCACAATTGTCTTAATTGAAGTTGTGTCATTCGACACGTAAACGTTTCAACGAATATTCGTTCTTTATTCCGCTCGTATCAGGTAATTTGGTATTTTGAGCAATCCAATTGGGTTCTTGTTGTTGTCCAGAAACATGTGTACTGGGCCTGTTAGTTTATGGCGATTTTATGCCGCGGTAATGACAGTGGTCAGTGTACCCAGTATCAGTAGTGGGCTGTGACGTTTCCTTGAGTGCCGTAAACTTCCATCAATATTTTATCAGCTGATCCAGAATTGTTCCCCCGGTAAGAAACCACCTTCGGGAATCCGCCTATGAAATATTCAAGGAGTCGAAGTCCTTACTGTAATCAACCTAGTTGTATTTAGCTCAACATAGCCAAAAATGAACATTTTACAGAACGTGTTCCCGTTCAGCTTTGTTTGACTCCCACACTAAAGGTCTACCATATGTCCAAAACAAAGGTTACAGGTACGCATTGAAAAACATTGTTTGGTACACGAAGCTTTTCAAGATATTTTTTCCAACATAGGTATATGTCTATAAAGAAGTTGTTTTACGTATCTATATACTAAATGTTTAAAATAGGACTACCCACATACTTAATCTTTAAATAGGACGTACCTATATAAGAAAACTTTAAATAGAACGTACCTTTATATTAAATCTTTAAATAGAACGTACCTATATATTAATTTTTAATAGGACGTACCTATATATTGAATCTTTCAATAAAACCTACCTAAATATTAAATCTTTAAATATAACGTATATATATATAAAATCTTAAAATAGAACGTATCTTTATATTAAATCTTTAAATAAAACATAACTATATATTCTTTAAATATAACGTACCTATATATTACATCTTTCAATAGGACGTAACTGTATGTAAAATCTTTAATTAGAACATATTTATATATCAGATATTTTTAATATGACGTACCTATATATGAAATCTTTAAATAGAACGTACCTATATATTCTTTAAATAGAACGTACCAATATATTAAATCTTTCAATAGGGCGTAACTGTATATCGAATCTGTAAATAGAACGTACATATATATTAAATATTTTAATAGGACGTACCAATATATTGAATATTTTAATAGAACGTACCTATATATTAAATCTTTAAATAGAACGTACCTATATACTAAATTTTTAAATAGAACGCACCTTTATATTAAATCTTTCAATAGGATGTACCTATATATTAGATCTTTAAATAGAACGTACCTATTTATTAAATCTTTAAATTGGACGTACCTATATATTAAATCTAGAAATAGGACGTACCTATTTATTGAATGAATCTTTAAATAGAACGTTTCTATATATTACCACTATCTTTGGAAAGTGTTTCACACACTGTTGGGTATTGGACACGTGTCGGTATTTCCTCGTAAAGACAATGCGCTTTTGCTGTGTCAGGAATACTGCATGAGGGTTCTCAAACCAACCGGTATGTTTATGTTGATTACATATGCGACTACTCTTTATTTGCTTTAATGGACAGAGAAGAAGAATTCGTGAACAAAATGAGTCCTATAATCCCGGTTTACAGGAAATGTGCCCTAACGTTTCCCGATTAAAACTGTGGGTGGTGATCGACATATAAATCTGCCCCCATGGACACATTTACAAAATGTATGTAGCCTACAGCACCCCCTCCCTAATGTGGCTTGGACTGTCATTGGAGTCTGATAACTACTTCAATTCCACTGTACTACGCCCTAGCCAGGAAAGTTTAGAATCATGTCGTTAATCTAACGGGTTGTGTTGATTTAATCATATCATTTCAAGAGAAATACCAGTATGTTTATCCACTTACTGTGGTTATGCACATTTTTCAACGTCAAACAATTCAACCACTTTGGGACAACTACAAAGGACTAGTTATTGTCGTTGTATAATGTTAATGCATCAATATAACTGTTTTTACGATTTTGCATGTAATTATTTAGATTCATAATTACTGCACTTTATTCACATTTGAGGTTCCATTGATCAAACATGTATTGAGACGAATTTTAAAGCATTCGCCACGTTGACCACTCCTTAGCTAAAGATTACCCATCAAATGACAGAATGGGTAACGATTGAGAATGGCGTGGTGGATAAAGTCACAAACTAAGTCACAAACTACGTTAGTGGAACACCAGTTTGCGTGATGCGGTTATAGTGGCGATGGATGATTTTGATAAACAATGCCTTCACGTGCCGCGAGGT
The DNA here is from genome assembly GCF_041381155.1 of Argopecten irradians. Lineage (NCBI taxonomy): Eukaryota > Metazoa > Mollusca > Bivalvia > Pectinida > Pectinidae > Argopecten > Argopecten irradians. Next base: position 6,153,348 of record NC_091138.1, on the reverse strand, counting down.
CTGGTGTGGAGGCAGGCCTTTGTTTTGTTGTTTGTGTTAAAATCTGTTGGTAAATCCGTGTGTACAATACAGCATTGATTTGTTTTAGAGAAACATTGAAACAGATCCGGGAAAAAAATCTTCTACATGTTGGGGAAGTGTGAAAGCTAAGAGTCCACGTGCCTTTACACGTACAAAATGTTGTACATATTAATTTTCAACGAGGATATCCACATTTTACAGAACGTTATTTAAAACAAGTGCATCAGATTAATCGGATGCGTGTCTTTTGCATCTTAGATTTGCATTAATGTTTTACCATTTCGTTTAATATACGTGTTATTCGCGTATAAAAATCACGATATGAAGTTAACTGATGCATGGATGTGCTTAAAACATATGGTCATGTTTAATATTACAACGATATGTTTCCTCATACATGTACACCAGTAATGCTACAGAGCTCCACTGTTATGGAATATCTGTTTGTAAGAATATTGCGATTGTCATCTATAGATGATGACGTCATTGACATAAACATTTTATGCATTAATTGATAACAGCTATATCACAATAAGGGAATGTCAACACGAACGAGACATAAAAAGGTTACAATGCATTGGGACATCATACATATTGATGACCAGAAGAATAGAGCAATAACAGGTGAAATGTAACAAACAAACCGACTGACAACAGACACTGTCCGGATATAGCTACATCCTATATCAATGCACTGATGCATCCATAACACAAAAAAAAAGAATGCAGCCGGGCATGCGCAGTTTGACTGACGGACACGGCAATTGTGAAGGGTTGCTGACATATTGTCAGGATGTGCTTTCTCCCTTTGGTGGGCAACGTCAGGGGAGACATAAAAGAGCCAGACTGTTAGTTCCTTGTTTATTTGCACGCATCAATAGAAGTGAATACAGGTAGATAAATAAAGGGCCGTGTTGTAGAACATTTGTCTGCTGTTTTTCCTAGGTTTCCTGATTAAACATGTATGGATTTGTTACAAAGAAACAGCATGAAGAACCTAAACACTTCGGTAATGACATATCAGATGATCTGTTAGAATAGCTTACCCTATCATTAGAGGTCATATCAAAACTGTCATTTTACTGAGATGAATGTGTATCTGAAATCGCTATGAATGTAAAGCTAGAAAAGTTAATTCAAATACAACAAATGGCGAATGGTTATAATAGTGAAATGATAATACTATGTATATTCTAAACAGAACCGCTGATGTTGCATTCTGAGAACACCACGAAGCTTTTGTTAAAGTCTCTACTCCCCTCCTTGCTGAAATTAGTTCAAACTGTGTCTACTTATTGAGACTATTCTTTCAGGAATATTTTGAATAGTTAACAAAATGCCTTCCATTTAGTCGTCCTAATATTACTGCCCCGAATAAGGAAATCGTCAATTTGGCGAAAAACAAAATAATTGCAATAAGTTCATTTATGCTTTTGAACCAAACCAAAAAAATAAAGTCAAGTGAAAACAAAAGTCTTGGAACTGGCCGATACTGTGCTGCTGACACTGGATACAAATTCGCTTAAAACAAGAACATTTAGAAAATTCATGAACGATAAATTGACCGATATTTCATCGTTTAAGCCGTCTGTACTCCGGAATCTTATTCAGCATACACCACTTGCGACATTGCTCCAGAGCCTCCTTAGCAATCCCCACGAGGAACAGGGCCCTATTCTATTTGGCCGAGTTTTTCTGTTTATATTGCTGAGATTGGTGTTTTTGTCTCCAAACCCGTGATATGGCTGTCTCTAGCCCTGTAGTATTATTGTTTCAGACTGAACGGCGGGACAAAATTCAATTCGATTACGGCATATTGTACTGACATCAAGTCAAACGAATTGGCCAATTGCCAAACCATCTGAAAAGTGCCGGACCCGGTCCTCTGTGTCTGTGCCTGCTCCGGGAATGGACACCCTCTTAATCCGAGGCTAGAGTGAATGTGTAAGAGCTCATGATACGTACCACTATTGGTTTGATGTCAGATCTATATTGCTGTACAGCTATATAACATAAACTCCGGAAATTAGCGGATGTCTTTTTCATCTTCTTTTAGACTTCGGTTTATATAAAACGGTCGAAAACATACAAGATATTGATCTAATTGCCATACGTATCACCATGCATACTGTGTTGTAGATATGTGGATAGTATAATGCGCCCTCTGTCTATACATGGGAGGTTACTCAGGTCCCAAGAGAGGTTAATCGGGTCCCGTGGAGGTCGATATCGCGAATGCCAGCAACAAATCTAAAGGCCATCACGTCTTTCTTAATTTCAGAAGTGATCGTCTCGTCAAAACTGTTCACAGGTCTGCAGAAATCTCTCTGTGTGATTAGATTTATATTTTACGATCGATTTAGTTGTACGAGACACAGCGATCATGGTTGCAGGTAGTACACAAGTCTCCAGAACCATGGGACCATCTTAGTTGATATTGGCTTGGTCAATTCAGAATGACTGCACGTTGATAACGTCATATCTTGTCCGTTACGGCAAAACTGAAGATATTTTTACCTAAAACCATTTCACAATTTTGGAGCAATATACAATTCAGAAAGAAATTCAAAACTCATTCAATTGTGCTACAAAAGAAATAGCGTTCTTACTATGAATTGTAACTTACCCGAATTAATATCTAGAATAACTTGAATAAACTTACGGTAACAAGTACGGCTTAAACACTTACATGATATAAGACTCTCGTTATTGCAATCGGAGACCATATCATACCATTGTCCTTCTAAAACAATTGGATTTTCGATTGAAACCAAATAACAGGAATATTGAACACAAGTTTTCCCAACTGATTAAGTCCTTCTACAACTATTTAAAGAATAGTATATAAGCTTTCGCAGAAACATTTGTGTAATACCGACATCAACAATGATATCTGTATAAGCGGAACCGTACATCCGGTGATGGCACCACCAAACGCGTAAGCTCTTTTTACGCTTTATGTCATTAATAAATGATATAAGGAATATACACAAATTGAATTTTGCACCTCCTGCCATGGTTGAGCGCTGGAGACTGGCAAGAGGTGTTGAAGAAGTTGACACCAAAGCACGCTCCATAGGGAATTCCTATACCAAGTCAAAACGCCTCTACTGCTCAATGCTTATCGCAATATGACAGCAACACCAGAACCATTTACATCACGTTCATACGTATAAAACATACAGTTTGTACATATTGTTTAAACAAAAGTTAGGAAAAACCAAAACCATTCGCAATGCGAGTAATATTAAATACACCGTATAAAACATAAATAAAAGTTAAAATGCATCATTTGCAAGTATCTTCCTACAATGTTTAAATGAATTTATGATCTTTATTTCCCTCATTGCACAAAAAAAGTATATATTGTAATTATCAAACACTAATCATTATAGCTATTAATAGGACGTTACTTAATCAAACAAACAAACTAAACATTATAAAAATATATATACAAACCACATATACATGATATCTATTTATTTAGCATAGGCATTTGCATGCTATATATGTACACTCATATTTGTAGGTATTACTTTACTTTAATGTAAATATACAGTTTTAGACATTTTTTCTGATTTTATATTCATATATTTTATATCTGAATAGGCGTTTAGATACAATAATTTGGATAATAATCTGTGTGATTCAAATTAAACATTTTAATATGCCCAAGCAGGACGAGGAAGTAATATACAACCTAAACGTTGATTAATGTCGGAAAATATTAACAACACTAAAGCTACTAAAAATACTTAATTTAAAATTGCTAGATTTGCATTAATGAATTTGATTTGTACGTTCCATTAAAATTATCGAAATACAATCCAAAATATTTTTCCATCCAGATTTTCTGCCAAACAGTAAGAGGTCAGAACGAGGTATCACCAGGTGCCATCAGCCCTAGGCTCTCGCCATTGTGTACAGGCACTCAAATCACCCAACAGCCATTTCTACAGTCCTGCACGAGGGGCGCGTGAGAGGCACGTGAGAGGCGTGCTCGGCTGTCAGGCAATCCTAAGTGTCACTTTTAGAAAACCAATTTCCGTAAATATTCACGATATATTAGAAAATAATTACCCGACTTTTCTGTAGAAGTTTAACTTGAATGAACAATATTTTATCGACTCATTTAGCTGGAATTGAGAACCAATTTCATTTTATGGCACATTTTAACGAGGTAATCTACCTTACCATTATGAATGTGAAGTTTGGAAAATAAAAATTGCATCATTAGACGAAAACAGCATTGTGCCTTGTTATGCTAATTATATTTGGTTGCTAGCTTTGAGCTATTGGCGCCCATATCACAGCAGTTACTGGTGGCGAGTCGGTGAAACGAATCATGAGTGAGATTCAGGCCAAACGTACGAAAATATGAGATTTTGCAAAATACAGTCTATGCATGTATTGTATAATATTTACAACTAATGCTGCAGGTGGCTGATATATTTATGATACCTTTTGTTTTTATTTGTTAGACAATGATTTCTATCTTTTCGTCCCTTTTGACATTTAGTTTTGCCTCAATTACTTTTAGTTCCGTTATCTAATGTAATACATATGTAGTAACATATGTCAAAGTGTTGCAAAGTTTGGCTGTTGGATGCCCTTAAGTAACATATTAAAAGCCTGGTATAACATGGTAGCAATACATATACTACAGCCTTCAAGAATGACATTGTCGGGGGAGGAAGGTAGCCCATGTTTCTGGTTTGATTATTCAGGCATTATCTTTAAACAGTGTTCCCTCACTACCCTGCTGATGTCCACTTTATATGCCTTTCGTGTTTCACCAGCTATAAACAGCACACCACAGTTTGTTGGAAGATTGCGTGATGGTAATATTATCAAATATAGATATGCATTTGAAATGAATCCAATCTATTCTATTTTCTCAATGTCTGTATCTGTAACGCATTAATAACACCGCCTAGATCACTGGAGTGGATTGTCTGTACAGGCAGAAATGTCGACATGTCCGTTCTAATGACGCCGTAGTTGGTATAGTGGTTAATGTGTGTGGCATTCGACTTTTCCAAGCCTTTCATTTCTGAATTGTGAATATACTTTTGTAAAAACTTTGGCTAATCACTCAGAAAAATATAAATTAAACTAGCAATGACAAACAGCAACGTTTCGAGCAACCGTCATTTGACGTTTTGACCGTTGCGTGCTACCCCTACGTAGCTAGTGTACAAAGACTTGGAAATTTTCAAAACCCACCCCTTATCACGTGTCATATTGTCTCGTGCGTTTGCTATGTTATACACGTACAACTCTCGGGGATCAGTCTACATTTAACAGAGTCACCCACACCAGTTCCTGTATTGTCATTTAGAGTAGTCTATGGGATACACTCAGCTTTGTCGTGTACCCCGGAGCTCAATAAGAATGTAGTGTTCTACAAATTGTATTGGCACATTGGTTGTATCCATGTTTTCTATATAGATTAATCCACACATTTGTGAATTAGTATGTCTGTGCTGTTACACGTAAGGAGTGACGGGCCTGCATTGCCCTCGGAGGAGTACAATAGCTTCTGTTACACCCCTCAAACATTCCAATTCCAAAATCAATACACATCATAGGATACCGATATGCTACTAAGTTTTCCTCATCAACCTATTCACTGCATGACTGTTCCAAATGTCCAAATCTGGCTCCCGACGGCTGTCTGTAGCATTCTCTCAAGAATGCAACAATATCAAGAGGTTTGTCAAGATTGGATAAAACATATTATTTACTAAACATAAACATTGATAATTGTTTCTTGATGATTACTTGATGAGTGTGACAAAGATCCCCGAGATATCAGGGTGTTTTTAATATTATGATTTAATATTTAATATTAATTTTCCTTTAGATGGATGTCATAACAATGAAGAAGAGTCATGGTAATTGACAAAAATAGTTTCAACAATGGGTATATTGTAACATGACATTGACCGCAAGATGCATAATAAGAACCTATATATAGACACAAAGGGATACTATCACAAATTGTCATCCAAACATAACATCGATTAAAATATAATAAATATATATTTGTTTTCATACTAAATCCTACTTTCTGATTGATAGATAATTTCTCTTCATACAAATGTACTACAATGAAGAAAAAATCCGAAAATCGCGCGAAAACTCGACGTTATCATAGCGTCACAATAGAGACGTCGACGTTGCGTATTGATCTAGAAAGATATAAGCCATGGGAAAAATAGTTTAAAAATAGTGACATCAATGCTAAAGTAAAGCAACTATTGTCCTAGAATAAAGACATTTGATAACAATTTTCTTCCGTCTCTGAATTGTTCTATTTGGTTTTTGTTTAGTTTTATTTAGAAAAAGTGATAATTAATACACGTTACAGTCTCTGGAAAATATCCCGCATAGGTGTACTAGTTATATATACGGCAGTGACCGGTTACTGCGCTGTTGGTAGTTCATGGGGATGAAATAGACCGGTTACTGCGCTGTTGGTAGTTCATGGGGACGAAATAGACCGGTTACTGCGCTGTTGGTAGTTCATGGGGACGACATAGACCGGTTACTGCGCTATTGGTAGTTCATGGGGACGAAATAGACCGGTTACTGTGCTGTTGGTAGTTCATGGGGACGAAATATGCATTGGTGGGATAAGATATATTAATTGTAATTTAGTAGATCTATTTGATAATTCCTCAGGTCTGTTACCACATCCTACTGCCAACAGCTATGTACAGCTGTGTCAATACAATATTACAAGATGGTAACATAGCAAATGTCTCGAGTGAGAAGGAATGCCTTAGAACATTTGAAAAGAAATGATAATCAGATATGTCGATTATTCCATTATTGAGGTTTAATGAAATCACACAGAGATAATACATACCGCGTGATACGTCATTAAGATAACACACACATATATATATAGGATTTTAATGGGATTTTATGAAACGAGTCTAAGCAAGTTAAGCCTTTTAAGTATCTTTTATCACATAACTACAAATACCTACATTTCGAAAAAATTCACGTCAAAATTTATTGCGAAAATCTAGCGGTGTCCGCCATTTTATCCCGCCGTCCACGAAATCCTAATGTCACGTCATTTTATTGTGTCTGCCATGACGTAACAAAAAAAATTCAAGCCAATGGAAATCGCTACAGGTCATATTACGCTAATAAAATATGCAAAAATATAACACAGGCGAAATCAGGCGGATTATGTGATGGGACATTTTTAGTGTATAACATGGAATAATCATGTAGCTTTCAAGATTGGCGATTTGTGTATAGGATAACGTTTCTACAGTGTGTAATCCAGGGTCGTTTATAAAGAACAACATATTGTAGGATATTGCATAATAAATGACGGGAATGACTTTAGTAAAATGTGTGTTTAATCCGACCTGGTGATCGCCATCAGTTTACTACATTATTGTGTAATTAACTTGATTAGGATGATAAGTGTTTACTATAGCTGTCAGCCTTGTCTACAATGTAGTTGTGCAGAGTCTATCAGATGTTATCATAGATTTTATGATATATTGGATAAAAAAACTATGAACTCTGTGATGATTATTTTCTTTACATTGAATTATTGATATGTTATCTTTATGATAAAATGTGTTAATGATGTGAAAATATTCTCCATGTTCTATTATTTTTTATATTAATTTCACATACATGTAGCAATGAGATAAGCAACATTTTACGTAAACGTAAATCACCGCTATTTCAATGTCAGTTATAAAGATAAATTTCTGAAATTTTAACGTATACAATGAGTAGTGCCTGGCGGGTCGATACAGAGTCACGTCTGACAATAGCTTTACCTACTGCTCATGGCGCTATCTCGCGACAATTGTGGAAAAAAAACTGTCCTCGTCTATCTCCACAGCACACGTACGTAGTCTACCTTCATGTATGATCTGACAACTGTTCAACTGGTGGACTTCTCTGCTCTATATTAAACATACCAAAACAACATGTCTGCAACTGGATCCAGGCTTGTTAAGCTTCTCCATTTGATTTGATTTGATTTTAGGTCTTATGATAAAAATAGCGAATATAATACTGTATTTTAACATTTTTTTGATGAATAGGATGAAAAGAATATCAAAAATGTATATATTGTACCTATATTCCATCCATGTGTCTTCAGAAAGGTCGTCAAATATGTTCTCTGCTGCAACACATGATATTCTTATATATGTAAATGTTAATTGATATACAAATAAGTAAGTAGTTCTATATAGAATGTACTGAACACGTATACAGCCGACATTGGTGTTACAACAACACCGAATGTGGACAGTCGTGCATTACTACTACTACAGGTACATCAAGTGTTATTTTCAAGACAATCATATTCTGACAATTTTGCATATTCTTGAAGATTCATGAATGATTTACTAATACGGATTGACAGGCATTACAACAACGCGTGAAATATCTCATTGACTCATCTCAAGTAAATGTTGACATGCACATAATTACTTCATTAGTTTGGTGCAAACTGCTATGCAAACACAAGAAATGATTAAGGATTAGAATCTAAAACATTTTGATGTAAATATTATAATTTATCATTTTATAAAACGAGGTAGAAATAATTGAAATATTGGAAGCCCTGCTGTTTCTTCCCGTCTATAATTGGTACGGGCTATGTATAGTTACACCTTCCCCTTGAATCGCTCACGTGTACATATTATTTCACATGGTTTTCTCTCTTATTCATTGTCCACTATGTCGATCATATAAAGACATTGCTCTTTCGTGGCTGAAGAGGACCTTTGAACATTTGAGAATCAAATAATGTTTTTTTTTTTTTCATGGGCAGCGTTGTATTCATTCATACTCACAATTTGCATATACATAAGTAGCATCATATATTTCAGAGTGGATTTGGTTTAGCATAGGTTTATAATTAATAAATTTATGAAATACACGACAATTTGTTTGAAATTGGACAGACCGAGCGAAATATGGGACTTTTTGTCCAGTATCAAGTACGAAAATAGGGATTATTTCAGATGATTTACAATTGCAAAATGGGGTTGCTGTGGAATTTTAAACAATCGATTAGTTACAATCCATCTAACACCTTCTTATGTTGATTCTACTTGATGGTGTTTACAACACGTGTATACAATTGATCCTACCTTACTGATACCTAAACCCCATCCCGTGTTTACTTTGTTTAAAAACACATATATACCGTATATCCTGTTCTAATGTCTATAATCTGATCACGAGCTCGCGCTAGGATCCACACACATTGTTCTGTTTTCTTACACCGGAATTATCTCCAGTAAAACAAATATAGCACACAAATACACTATCAACAGTTTAGCCTGGTCCTAGTCAATATATTTTCACTTTCCACCGTAAATATACAGACGTCGATGGTTGATGGTATGAACGTCAGTCGATGGTTGGTCTACCCGGGGACTATAACACGGCGGCCTACCATCAACTGGCTGTTAACACCCAAACTAGCCATAAGTGCCAATTGTGCATGCTGTCACGAAAGACCCACCTCCCGGGCTCCAAATCAGAGCGGTATTGAGCCCTGCCCTGCAACAAATCAAATTGGGAGTAGTTTGGATTATTGATGAGGCACAAGTAGCAGTGTGCGCGCCACTAAGCTTTCTTTACTCCGGAAGCCAGGATATGTACATACTTTTATCGCGCAATGTTTGATCTCAATTACTGCATTATACTTGAGCTTAGGAAAACAACTGTAAATAGGGACAAGTAAGTTATGACAATCAATGTTATATATAAGGGTATCGAACTGTGACAGGTTAGCGAGGCAGCGCTTTGTTGGTACTAGTGCTGGTGGTGCAGTCTCTCCTCTCAGTCATAGCCAGCCACTGCAACTTAAAATGTGTGTTCGGCGAGGAGCTACAAAATGTACTGCTATTTTTCAAACTTGTTTCAGACTCTAGCGACAAGAAGCCATGTCTACCAACAGAAAGCGGGGTTGGTGTGTTTGGATTTGGAACACGTTCATGTGGTGGACAGTTTTCCATGTTATACCAAAAAGTCGAGGTAAGTCCTGTTTTCTTTTATTTCGTCTTAATATACGGTGTCAAATATTCAATGAAATCGGTGTTGACTATGAAATATGCTTTCATTATATATCATAATAAATATCTCTCATTTCGAATGAGACTGCCTAACTGGAGATGTTTGGAGGCCTCGTCAGCAACGCTGCGAGAGTTAGGGCTGATCGCAGACACACGCGACACCTGTGATCATGTGGCCGCTTCTCTTGTACATATGCACGAGCGAATGAGCGTGTAATTAGCAGCTAATTCGAGCAGTGCTACAATGCAAACGATAGACCGAGCAGTAGAACAAGATCTTATGAGCTTTTTATTCGCTAGATTGATCAATGGAGGGAGATAGGGTGAGAAAACAGTGGGAAGATCATTAAAACCACCATTTAACTCTAGATTCGACACTGTACAGGAAATTCCCTAGATTCCGGTCAATCTAGCCGGTGATACTTTTAGCCACGTGCCGTAAAACAGTGTTTGTCGGGCCGTTAAAAACAATACGACTTGTTTAAGTTCAACCGGGTTTAAAGCTTCTTAATTAACTACATTGGAAGAGTAAAAGTGAGAATTGATTCGTCGGTATACAGGCGTCGAGCTCCCGCGCTTACGTGTGGCTTGTGATTATCAACTAAATTCCCATAGTCTAATGTTATTGATGGTGAGAAAGATTCGCTACATGGCTTCCATGGTATATAGTTATTGATATGTGTAGGGCAGAACGCCGATAGATCGGATCAATGGGTTCTAGTCTCAGATACCATAACATGGGCCTCAGATCACTTTTCAGCCTTGCCCTTCAAAAAAATTCACCCTATGCATTCAACCCATGTAAACATGACAGGTTTGATTATGTTTATATACAAAGCTTGCCAAATCTTGGCCCAAGAAGTATGACGTCATTGAAATTCTGTGCTACTCCAGCTCGTGCAGTGACAATAAAATGGCGACACACAACCAAAGGCTTACAGGCTGACACCTGTGTAGCCGTCTGCCGGTAATTCTCATATCCTTTAAGCAGCTGGCCGATCCTACCTTCAAAGCATAATTATGTTTTGTGGTTTTGTAATTACAATAACTGTTTTCCGGAGATAATATCACGGAGTACAATAGCCTATTATATGTGAATTATTGAAAGCCATCACCGTTGTCTATATAGCATGCATTATTAACGATAGTTATCATCAGTAAACAAGTTCACAACGTTCACACCCACTACATATATTCTGATTGAGAAATATCCCCGGTAATATATATCATTAATTAACTTGACGACGGTTTCTGTGAATTTAAACTCTTCTTTATTCGTGGTGTCCAGGTACGGTCTGCCTTCTTAACCTTTGTGTTACAATAAATTCAGACAGACCGGACGAACATGTTTTCTACGGCCGAACTAAACTACCGGGGAGGTATTATTTAGATAAAAAAATCAATAGCAGAAATTATTGCTGTTTCGTGAACATGCATCTTGGTTTGGTCTGTATAAGGCGTATACCGTTAGTGAAACACTGGGTCCCATGTAATGGCCACTTCATCGATCTCCTAAAACACTTACTTTCAAACCCTAACGTTTTATATCTTTAGCGATTGTTTGGCGGTGTATATCCCGTCCACTGGTATCTATATACTACCTACCAACTATGGCCGGGAGTAATAGTCGGCTTCACACAACAAAATCAAGCGTGGCTCTTCACCATACAAACGTCTTCAGCTTGCTCTCGCTTTGGTCAATATTAGCTTTATATCCTAATTTGAACGTTGGTAGAGAGTCAATTTTCTTCCAAAGTAAATAGTTCGTGGAAATAACAACGTAAATTGGAAACACAAATTGATACTTATAGATGATTCGTCGACCGAAAGCCAAACTCCCTTCCCCTTTCCGCACCGTACTATAAGTCAACACCTAATTAAATCATACTTCGATTGGGTGATAAACTGAAGAATGGATTGACAGATGATAAAATGGATGCTCAAATGAATAGTGGAAGATGATGAATGATGATTTGCTGTGTGTAAATATGATTTATAGCAGAGCCCGGCTATAAACAGAATCCGTTCGATGTTATCAGATTCGACAGAAGGGCTTGGTAACTCTTACCAGAAAGTTAAAGCAAAAGGTTCCGATATGTTATATATTGAAGAACTGTTGTAAAAGTAGGTTGTAAGGTTTTTTTGTGGGCGATCAAAAACCATGAAAAATATATACTGCAGTGTAGTATTATGCCCGTCTACGTCGCCAAGTGAAATCTTTGTGAACGCATAACTAAGTCCCTGTTTAAAACGAAGTGTACAGTATCGCTGAACTATTATAAAGTAGGATTCAGGGTAATATTAAGGTATCAAACTGTAGTTTAGTTAAATAATAAGACAATTACTATAGCTTAATTTTACATTAGATATTAGGCTTTGAGTCCGCAATTTACCGTCAGGTTATACTTACAGAACAAAACGATATATGATATTGCTAAGGTCCGCTATCAAAGGACTTCATATAAAGGAAATGTGAATGTTGTAATGTTTTTTGTCTGAAGAATTAATATTGGTACAAAACACTCTTGGGCGAGTAGTGACATGTGTGATAAACACCATTACAACCGTCTATGTGAGCCATTCCGTCGGAGACATAGGAAACCACGACCCAGTCCCTTGTGTGACGTAACGAAAGCACGCGATGCCAATTAACACACAGTGCGTATGTTCAGCTATGTGTTTGTAAGAAACAAATGGACTTACTTTTCCTTACATAATTGCACATATAAAGGGTGGTTGGGTACTGACTATGCTGAATATTTCATAAGTTAACGTCTTTTATCCTGGAGGATGTTTATGTAATGAACTGTGTACTCGATACCTCAGGGGACAATATGTCTGTATAACCTTAACACCTGCAGCATACTTTGTATTAATATTCAAGAATTTTGTTCCAGGAGAATTGAACGCCATTGAAGTCCATAGACAATAATTACTTAAGAACAAATTGGTAATATTGTGTTTTATTAATTGATAGAATTTAAAAAATAAACTTCTAACTAAAAAGGTAATAGTGGAAAAATAACACGATTGAGTATTACCGTATCAAAATGTCGACAAATAATTAATTCTATGATACACGCAATGTGGCTTAAGTCATTGCGTGTTTTTTAACATAATTAAATAATGTTACTGAATTCTAAATGAAGATAAAATTAGCACAGTATCAATTTACTTATCGAGAAACTTTTGTCATTGCTTCATTCAAAACAAATCCGTTGATAATTTGATTGTTCTGTTTGGAACAATCATGTCTTAATTAATATTTTTTGAGATGACAAAGCAACATATTTGCACAATAAATGTTAGTTTCTCTTGCTTCTGGAAGAATTAAAAATGTATGGTATATCAGAAAGTATTATCTCAAAACTTATTTTAAGAAAAAAAATGGACAAACATTATCAAAGTAGGTAATTCTGTGTAAGTCAACACTTCATTGACATCTTCATTGGGAGGAAGTATTTCTGTCTTAATTTTGCTGACCATTGCAGTCCGGGGGATTCTATCGTTTGTGACCTATTTAAATACACAATTCCAGCAATAATTTAGTGTTCTCTTTAAAAAGCACTTCTGCTTATATGTATGCAGAATCGTCAATTATGTTATGCAACAAATCCACGTCACCGAATAAATATGTATGCCTTCGTTGGCAATTCTATCTAATAAAGTTTGTGAGAAGCATTTCCAACCGTTATCCCTGATGGCACGTCAGTGAGAGATGGCGGCAGTTCTTCAGCGGAATATGCTCCGCTCTCAAAATTGCTTTCCACTAAAATATTTGGTTTATTTGAAAGATTATACAATTTTCTTATTGATCGAAATACATTTAAATGGAGATTTCTGTTAAATAAATGGCTGCATTTATAGTCGGTCCGTACCAGTGGGAACTCCGCAAAGCACGGAAGCCTCTTACGGTGGAGTTATATCAATAATTTACCTACAACGATGAGTCATGCCCTCCAAACAAGCGATTACTACAAACAAAACACCCCCCATTTTAGATCTCGAATCCATGATCCTGAGCAGGCTTGGGTACAGCCTACATATACGCCAACAGACATGTCATTCCTTCTAAATTAGCCCAGCACTGCTCATTTCCCGACATTAGTTGTTTTCCTAAATTGAATCGGACGGCGACAACCAGTTGTACTCTGTTATAGGTTTTTGCCATTCTTCCTCTCGCCTATAAACACCAGCGCGTAACAATTGGCTGAAGCAGGTGTTGGGCCACGTTATCTTTACACCTGTGGCCTTAAACTGTTCAGCGGAAGTGCCTTCAAGAATTGTTCAAATGCATCACAAGTTTTCGGAGCACGAATTTATTGCTATACTTGTGTGTCTATTTCGATAGCTACACCCGGTTTTAATGTAAAATATTATTTATTGCAAAACTTTTTGCACAAAAGTTCCGCATTACATTTGTCAGATTCCTAAGTGTGAACATCATCTATTTATGTTTCAATTTAATAAGATTGCATTATAAACTTTTAATAAATAATTTCATCAAGTGCGAACGACTTTCAATTCAAGAGGGGGGAAATTAGTTGTAATTTTTGGAAGATAACACTTTTACCGTATTTTATGTTTACCACGTACTTTCTGTTAGCTGAGGTTAATAACAATTACACAAAATGGTAATTGGTATTTTGCTGCTTATAATTGATGCGATGTGTGTGGAATTATTTATAACACTTAGAGATAGTGGTTTAGAAACATCATTATTTCACTGAGGAGAAGTAATAACTTGTAATGGTGATGATGTATTTTATATAGTGACAGGTGTTTAGAACTCAACGAATGAATTGAAGTATCACCGCCATTTATCAATTTGCAATTTATTAAATACCATTTAATGTTTGATAAATACATTTTTTTTCAAGTTTCAAAATACAATTTTCAATTCCAATCACATCTTTTGCATCTCATTTAACTGCCCTGTTTTCAATTAATTCATTACACTCAAGAGAAAACACATATGCCTTGAATGTGGCGAAATATTGCTCATATCATATGTGACAAGAGAGTAAAAAAAGACCAAAATAAATGACCACGTGGATAGAACGAAACCTAGACACCACGTGGTGAATTTTTACGCATGCAAAACAATCTGTCTAATTGGATTATTTCATCACGGTCACATTATTATAATAAGATTGGATCAAAGGGTATTTATAAGTTATTCTCTCATGTCGCAGAACAGATAAAATCAAAACAATGTTTTAAAAGGAAGGTACAAGCCTATCAGAATGCCCCAGTTTCCTTTTCCAGATGTAGATTCCAGCCTCGTGGTTGCGATTACATGTAGATGAAGATGAAGTTTCTAACTGATTAAACATCAGACTATCCTTACATTTACAGTTATAATTGATGCTTTGATTTGAGGATTCTTTCTTCGATCTTAAAAATGGAATCAAAGGTCAATAAAGTAATAAATTATAGTAATCTCCTAGTAAGGATGATTATTAAAGTGCACACGGATTGACAATCCAGCCCATGATATCCTATACTAATGGGGAATACAGAAATGTAGATACACACGGTATATTAGTGTTTTCTATATAACGCTTAGATCTATAAGGAACTTAAAAGTTTTAGGATTTTTAACACGAATGAATGTGTATTAATTTACCATTGTAGCTTTGGATTTCATGTTTTAGCCTTATCTGTGAATAACAATGGTAAAAACCAACCGGACCATGACAAATATGAGACCCCGTTTTAATCTATTCTGTTTGCATCTTACCTATTTTCACCCGTTTGTATTTGCCTGTGGATGTATATGCTGTGACGAGCCCTGACAAATGACGTTGTGATTGTTTGGCTCCCCCTATGTCTAACGCCCCATCTAAAGGTACCAATGTCGAGTGTTTTGCGGCATCACACTATTATTGCATTATTTCCTCGTCTTATCTGCACGGACAAAGCAGATGTGCAGGTGTCAGGTTTATCACAAAACATGTTATTAACGCCAAGACAATTCTGGTGTATACCGTTAATTATGTCCAACTGGCGCTGGCCTGGGATTCATAATCTGGCCATACAGTCTAAATCCGTATCGGCTAGAGTTAAAGTAGGCAATTTAT
Organism: Argopecten irradians; assembly: GCF_041381155.1. NCBI lineage: Eukaryota > Metazoa > Mollusca > Bivalvia > Pectinida > Pectinidae > Argopecten > Argopecten irradians. Next base: position 6,137,168 of record NC_091138.1, on the reverse strand, counting down.
GAGGCTATCGCCGGCGATTTATAACTGCTGTGCCCTTTTTACTAAATTCATTTCGTGTTCTACATCATTACATGCGTTTTATTAACATTTCAGTTTACAAACATTTGTGTTGAAATGTTTAGTTAGCCTGTAATGCCCAGATCTCTTTCATGTAACTTAACACAAATGATTATTAGACGCTAACTCTTGCCGTCCACATTTACTAAGTCATGTCTCGTCATTACTGTGTTCTTTTTCGTACATTAGCAACAACTTTAACATTTCTATGAATTTTAATACCCTGCCAAGTTGATTCAGAAAATTGAACAACTAATTGACCAAGTCTAACTATGTTGTACCAGAATAATCGCGGTTTCACTTATGATATTCCGTCTCCAATACTCCAGATAAAACTACACAGTGTATACACCGGTCTCGTTCTGAACACCTCTTTCAATTAGGCTTTTGGAAAATTCCCCCTTGTGCTATTTTTGGGGATGACTTTGCCTTGTTGAACTGTAATATAACCGTACCCTTGGGTCCGTAACGCAAGATCAAACACACAACATTGTAGTAAACCGGGCAAGGAGCACCGAATGCACAGTCGTATAATCATATGTCTTGATAATATTCTGGAAGTTCTATCATGCCTTCGCATCTCGTAATCATGCGTATAGCTTTCTCAGTAACTACATCTACCGAATTTCCCGTTAGATATCGCCGCCATTACCGTTTTCATTTACTCTTTGCACAAACAAACGCACCTATTGACCCACTTCGAGATTAAATGAATCAGTATTATCAGTATCAAATATAATGTGAATTAAACCGAATAAACTGGGTTTTTTGAGGATGAAATGAATACATAGCGCAGATGTTGTTCCTCCATAATTACCTCCTCCCGAAGGAAGCGTCGTGGTAAAGGGTTGTCTTGGGAGGTGTGTCGACCGAACCGCTCAGCTTACCCATACAACCCTACACCGGAAGCGTTCCCTCGAGGACAGGAAACAGTAGATTTAGTACATCGCTGGACCGTAACTCTAACCAGCTTGTCTGCTGACGATCAGTGAACTCACTAGGATTATGTGTTTATTTTCTGATATTGCAATAAATTAGGAAATCGGACAATAAATCGGTCTGATTCACGGCAATCAATGTTTGGCTTCTTTGATACCGTTCCAATATTATTCCGCCCAAAGATGTTGTATAAAATTTTAAGTTTTACTAGTTGTTCACCTCGGGTACCGACTGGAAGCTGCGGTTTATCTTACTCTATTCCGAATTTCACCAGAAACCGGCACTACCTAGCTCAAATGATCTTAAAAATATGCATAAATACGCACTACCAAACCTTGAGTTCCAATTTTAGGCTGTGTATCTCTATAGACATTTTCTAACAATTGATGCGATGAATTTCTGTAAGACTTTATGAATTGCTAATTTATGATAGACTATATAAATTGCTATGCTATAATGAATTTCTGTTAGACTTTATAAATTGCTAATTTATGATAGACTATATAAATTGCTATGCTATAATGAATTTCTGTTAGACTTTATAAATTGCTAATTTCTGTTAGACTTTATAAATTGCTAATTTATGATAGACTATATAAATTGCTATGCTATAATGAATTTCTGTTAGACTTTATAAATTGCTAATTTCTGATAGACCATATGTTTTTTCAATATAACGACATTTCCGTAAAGCGTCTACACATAATGCTGTTTAACAGTATACGAAGATTATCCCATTTATTAAAACTCAATATTGTTCAACAAAGATTCAGTATGTAGTTTCGCACTCGCGACGATAATGTCGCGACGGAGGCGACGAGAGAAACCTGTATCATTGTACTGTCAATGAGTGGAGCTTAATATATTTTTGACACAACGATGTTTACTTCGAACCATGAAATCCAGAGCGATACATGTATCTACAAAAGCCAAATAAAGGTCCCTAATATAAATTAGACTCAAATCAGGTTTTCACTTGAGCGAACGCCTAATGCGACACGACTCGCCACCAACGGTACGCCTGATTAAGTTGTTAGCGTTTTACTATTCATCCGTTTACGTATAGGTAAGCATACGAATGGTTTTGATTTTTGTAGCACTTTTTCAATTTTACCCCTGATTGGACAAACACGAATCTACATAAAGTCTACCGCGGGATACATCGATCTGTACATGGAAAGTATTACCAGACATTGAGTTAGAACATCTCGCGACTGTCCGATATACATCCGCCGCCACCAGCACGTCAAGCCAAACACGACACTATCGCTGTCTGAGGTAATCTGCCGACTTAGGGAGTCCCCAGTCTAGCTCCAATTGTATCCCTAAAGCCTACTAAATCGGGTAATCGTGGGTAATCGTATTAAGTATAAAATATTGTGTGCTGTATCTTATCCGCCCTAGATTTTATGGCATCCTAGTCTGCTATTGTAAACAAATACTGTTGATATTACTGCCTAAAAACATCATATCTGAGGATACGTCTACAGGACACTCTCAGAAATTGTCCATCACCCATACATATGCTTGAATATGAGTACTGCTCCCAGAAATTCAGAGAAAATACCAAAACGTATTTAAAAAATGATGTATGTCAATACATAGTGTCATTACATTTAAAGAAAGCTAAGAATTGGTTGTGGTGCATGCTTATTAACCGAGTGATTCTGTATGTTTAGAATACAGCGTATGCGGACATTGTTGCTTTCATTTGCAGTTTGTTGTTCTTCGAGGCAATAACACAATTGTGTTTTATATGTATATAAGTCCCCATAAAACGGCAAATCCCTATCATTGAAGCATAGTTAAATACTGTACATAACTTCATATACCTTCTTATTTGACATTATTCTAAAGACTATCGAAATGTTGGTGGACGGGAGCTCAAACTTTTGCAATTGTATTTGGTTGATGTGAATTGCTATTTGAGAAATAGTCTAGCATAAATTCCTACTTCACAAATATTTTTTTTTCTGGTGTGAATTTCTTCTTTAAAAATAGTCCTTGTTTGACTTGAATTACTACAGCAGAAAGAGTCTTTGCCTGGCGTGATTTCCGACATATGAAATAGCCTTGGAATTTCTTGGTCCTGAAATCCTTATAAGAATTGTTGGACTGACTTGGAATTCTACTTGATCTGACGTATACTTTAGAATCATTATTGGACTGGAGTGAATTACTTCTCAGATATAGTACTGAGGTGACACGAATTTCTTCTTTACGATTTTTCAGTGTCAAAGGTACTTTACAGCGGGCCAATGAATTACTCAGTGTTTGTGGACAGTTGGGGGATTCCTGCTTTAGCGGGGGCCATAAATAGAATAAAACGAATCAGGATAAAAGTAAACATACATTGTACGAGGAGACATAAAACCATCTATTGGTGTTTTGACCCGGGAGAGGAATGATCCTCCTAGAAGGCACTATCGTGGGCTTTGGTTATCGGCTGTGATGGACGACTTCTATCCGCATTAGTTTTCAGGGCGTGAAATATTCTCTAGCGTTGATCCGAGATTTATCGCCGAAAAACAGCTATGTCCACATCACGACATAGTCCTATCTTTGGGACGTAGTACTACACAGTCTTCTTTAAACCCTAAGTCCTATCGGAAGTATGCCTAATTTTCAATCCTGAATCCTAAATCCATTTTCCTGATCATCGCGACATTTTCTGGAGTTTATCCATATATCTGTACTATGCTATGCTATTTTTATCGTTTTTTTTCAATATAAATGCCATTCGTTGTCTAAGTCATTGTTCCATAACAACTTAATTCTCTGCTGTTATGTTAAATTGTCAATAAGTTTACACAACAATTTCCTAAATCACAAGTACATTATGCGTCATTCTTTCTTACTTAAAGAGCGTTTGTCCTACATTTCATCCATTGTTGTGTAATGGTGCTCGATCTATAATTCGTTTTACTATGCTCTGTCCTACAGCGATTGGTGACGTATCTAATTTACATTTAGGAGGATTGGTGACTTACCAAATTTACATTTAGGACGATTAGTGATTTACCACATTCATATTTAGGACGATTGGAAACTTGTTTATTCATATTTAGGACGATTGGTGGCTTTGACCGGCAATCCTATTTAATTGGTCAGAATGTGTCTGTTGTCATTTGTCTTGAAGGCGTATTGTCGTTTCGTCAGTACCGAGGGTGTGCTATCATGAAACCCATTTTGGACGGAGGCCAGTGGAGGAATTCCCAGGCTATAACAAAACAAATTATCATCCCATTAGGGGACGAAGCCGCTAGTGCTCCTCCACCTCTCGGAGATGTCAAGCAGGTTTATTCCCATACGTTTTGGTCACTCCGTGATACTACTACATAGACTTGTCGCTTTTTGTTATAATCTTATACATCTACCAAGGAATGTTAGTCCACTTTATCACTAGTAGTAATATTGTATAACTGATCAGACAGAATCATACCCCTGGTCCCATGGTACTGCAGTGTGGTGAAAGTGATGACACTTAAAGTATTACCCTGATACATTTGTAGTTAATGCGCAATTTTAAAAACTACTGAACTGGACAAAGTACATGTAATTCATTGCGTTCGCCAATGGGATATACATTGTATGTACAGCTCCAGTGGAAAACGAGATAGTTTTTAATATGTTACATACTTTTTATTTGTCAGCATTATATCATAAATATTTGGCAATTGGAAATCATACTATAGAACCATTGAAAGAAGGTACTCGGTACAGGAACATATTTTTGTGGGCTCATTTTAGGGCTTATGTGTATTTTCCTAACCAGGAAAGGAACGGTATATATAAGATATATGATCTCACCTTTTGTCTTATCTAAGTATCATATTTATTGGTCTTAAATATTTTGGAGTGTTCGATTCTACAATATAGTGTACACTTTAATGACGTTCAATCAACGTTAACGTCAGGTCCTTCTGAAAACAAAGAAATAATTTACAATCATTCATTTTTATGTTAATAACCCTGGCAACTTAACGACTATGTATTATAAAAGATGGTGATTAAACAACAGGATAGAACCTTAGATACAACATGTTCAACGCCAACTTCCTGAAATATTTTCCGTCTGCTACCTCAATCCGCCATATTGCTTCGGTAGGCGTTTGAAAGTCAAAGCATTTCAAAGCTTTTGAATGAATAATCCGGGGATTTTTTTTTCCGAATGCAATCAAGGTTCTTGTCTCAACCAACTTTCATTAATTTCTGTGTGAATGTTAAAATTTCGTTGGAATATATTATTTAGGAAGAACACATTGTTGAACAAATCTCTTATGTTATAATCATTTTAAAAGACCTAAAATAAAGCAGATGATTTTTTAAAAACATGTTATATAGTAAAGGTCAATATTTAAAGTTAGTGTAAATGCAATATTGGAGAGAGGACAATTCGACGTACATATGTATATCTAAGTTTGATGATAGTTATTGTATCCATATACTTGTCATGATAAACCTGATATGAACAAGACATAAACTGATAAAAAACACACTGACAGATAGGACTAGGTGTTTCTGATAAGTCAGCGTTCATTTGATCATGTAAATTACTCTTTAGAATTAAAATCAATGATACAAACCAGATCGGTATGGAGTAGTTTATTCTGACATGTACGTTGCTTTGGATATAATTTACCTCTATCCGAGATGTTCAATCAGACAGTTGCTGAATGAACAATCCGGCCATGAAGCGTGGGAAAATTCCATATTAATTTGTTGTAGATTTAGTGCGACACCTGCTGCATAATTACATTATGTGCCGAACATTACCGTCCGGGAGTTTGCATTTAGTATGACATTGAAGCAAAGTATATTTTTATAAATAAGGTCTACTACGAACGAGGACACCTCTACTGACTTATCGGGATGAGTGATGTCAGTACTCACAGTTAGAGAACACGTTAGTACGTATAATGCCTAAAACATTACGTACAGTATATACTGTTTATATAAAGGTTAACATGAATATATTTTTATGTTATGTAGAAATAAAAAAAAAACAATCAAATTGTATTCTAAATGAACTTGGAAGATATTTCTGACGAGAGTACACACTGATGTTATAGTTATATAATTATTTTTTTATTTGTTTTCATAGTTAAAGCAGACTTTCTGATGGGCATGTACTTTTACTTCATACACTATGAAGCAAAAAATCCGAGAAAGGCGCGAAACCCGACGTTATCATAACGTCACAAAAGACGTCGCTGTTGAGTAAAGATTTAGAAAAAAAATAATCCATTGGAAAGTCAATGGAATCGTATGTTTAAACATATTATAAGCATTGATGTCACTATTTTTAACTTCATCAGGTAATGAAATAAAATTTGTTTGCAAACTTTTGTGTACGCGGATTCACACAGTTTGCAAACAAAATTTCTTTCATACCCCGATGAAGTTAAAAAATAGTGACATCTTTGCTTAAATGAATCAATCAGATGGAACGGTACAAATTGTGACGCTATTTTAATTATGAGATGATTACATAACTTTTAATCCCACGGAAATGCTCGTAGCCAGCATGATTTACTTATTTTAAATTGTTTTTGAAATGAAAGCATTTGTCTAAAGCTGTAATGCCAGTTTTGAGTAGAAACTTGTAAGGTAATGATGCCCATAAATATTATTATGAATCCTTTATTGAGAGATGTTTTCATGCCGGTTTGAAGTTATAGCTGTGATGTCGTCCGTAAATATGCTTCACCTGCGATATAGCATGAAGGATGCTAATTATTTAAATATTTGATGTTTAATCGTTTACATGTCTAGTTAACACAAAATGAAATATTAAATCTAGTTTTTATTTGGTGGATGTGCAATCAGTACTTCATTCAAGGTAGACCATAGTGCCATGGACTTTTGTCAGGACGCAATTAACTTTTTTTAATATATATTTATCGTGACGTAGAAGCTCAATTTTTTCAATGGTGGTAATGGTGTAACTAAGTAACTTTTGTATCTGAAGAAAAATACTAATTTTCCTGTTTATAATAGAGAGAAAATACCATCTTCAATGATATGAAGCTAGGGTGTGATGACGTTCGGTATGATATGATGTCAGATTAAATGTAATGCCCTCTATCTGATGACGTTCGGTATGATATGATGTCCGATTAAATGTAATGCCCATGTGATGACGCTCGGTATGATATGATGTCCGATTAAATGTAATGCCCACTATCTGATGACGTTCGGTATGATATGATGCTCGATTAAATGTAATGCCCTCTATCTGATGACGTTCGGTATGATATGATGCTCGATTAAATGTAATGCCCTCTATCTGATGACGTTCGGTATGATATGATGTCCGATTAAATGTAATGCCCACTATCTGATGACGTTCGGTATGATATGATGCTCGATTAAATGTAATGCCCTCTATCTGATGACGTTCGGTATGATATGATGCTCGATTAAATGTAATGCCCACTATCTGATGACGTTTGGTATGACATAATGTCCAATTAAATGTAATACCAACTATTTGATGACGTTCGGTATTATATGATGCCCGATTAAATGTAATGCCCACTATCTGATGACGTTCGGTATGATATGATGCTCGATTAAATGTAATGCCCACTATCTGATGACGTTCGGTATGATATGATGTCCGATTAAATGTAATGCCCACTATCTGATGACGTTCGGTATGATATGATGCTCGATTAAATGTAATGCCCTCTATCTGATGACGTTCGGTATGATATGATGTCTCGATTTAATATAATGCCCTCTATCTGATGACGTTCGGCATAATAAATGTAATGCCCACTATCTGATGACGTTCGGTATGATATGATGTCCGATTAAATGTAATGCCCACTATCTGATGACGTTCGGTATGATATGATGCCCGATTAAATGTAATGCCCACTATCTGAGGACGTTCGGTATGATATGATGCTCGATTAAATGTAATGCCCACTATCTGATGACGTTCGGTATGATATGATGTCCGATTAAATGTAATGCCCACTATCTGATGACGTTCGGTATGATATGATGTCCGATTAAATGTAATGCCCACTATCTGATGACGTTCGGTATGATATGATGTCCGATTAAATGTAATGCCCACTATCTGATGACGTTCGGTATGATATGATGTCCGATTAAATGTAATGCCCACTATCTGATGACGTTCGGTATGATATGATGTCCGATTAAATGTAATGCCCACTATCTGATGACGTCGTATTTATATGTAATGCACTATTGATGACGTTCGGTATGATATGATGTCCGATTAAATGTAATGCCCACTATCTGATGACGTTCGGTATGATATGATGTCCGATTAAATGTAATGCCCACTATCTGATGACGTTCGGTATGATATGATGTCCGATTAAATGTAATGCCCACTATCTGATGACGTTCGGTATGATATGATGTCCGATTAAATGTAATGCCCACTATCTGATGACGTTCGGTATGATATGATGTCCGATTAAATGTAATGCCCACTATCTGATGACGTTCGGTATGATATGATGTCCGATTAAATGTAATGCCCACTATCTGATGACGTTCGGTATGATATGATGTCCGATTAAATGTAATGCCCACTATCTGATGACGTTCGGTATGATATGATGTCCGATTAAATGTAATGCCCACTATCTGATGACGTTCGGTATGATATGATGCTCGATTAAATATAATGCCCTCTATCTGATGACTTTTGGTATGATATGATGCTCGATTTAATATAATGCCCACTATCTGATGACGTTCGGTATGATATGATGTCCGATTAAATGTAATGCCCACTATCTGATGACGTTCGGTATGATATGATGCTCGATTAAATGTAATGCCCTCTATCTGATGACGTTCGGTATGATATGATGCTCGATTTAATATAATGCCCTCTATCTGATGACTTTTGGTATGATATGATGCTCGATTTAATATAATGCCCACTATCTGATGACGTTCGGTATAATATGATGTCCGATTAAATGTAATGCCCACCATTTGATGACGTTCGGTATGATATGATGTCATATTAAATGTAATGCCCACTATCTGATGACGTTCGGTATGATATGATGCTCGATTAAATGTAATGCCCTCTATCTGATGACGTTCGGTATGATATATGATGCTCGATTAAATGTAATGCCCACTATCTGATGACGTTCGGTATGATATGATGCCGATTAAATGTAATGCCCACTATTGATGACGTTCGGTATGATATGATGTCCGATTAAATGTAATACCCCTATTTGATGACGTTCGGTATGATATGATGTCCGATTAAATGTAATGCCCTCTATCTGAGGACGTTCTGTATGATATGATGCTCGATTAAATGTAATGCCCTCTATCTGATGACGTTCGGTATGATATGATGCTCGATTTAATATAATGCCCTCTATCTGATGACGTTCGGTATGATATGATGTCCGTTTAAATGTAATGCCCTCTATCTGATGACGTTCGGTATGATATGATACTCGATTAAATGTAATGCCCATGTGATGACGTTCGGTATGATATGATGTCCGATTAAATGTAATGCCCACTATCTGATGACGTTCGGTATGATATGATGCCCGATTAAATGTAATGCCCTCTATCTGATGACGTTCGGTATGATATGATGTCCGATTAAATGTAATGCCCACTATCTGATGACGTTCGGTATGATATGATGTCGATTAAATGTAATGCCCACTATCTGATGACGTTCGGTATGATATATGATGTCGATTAAATGTAATGCCCACTATCTGATGACGTTCGGTATGATATGATGCTCGATTAAATGTAATGCCCACTATCTGATGACGTTCGGTATGATATGATGCTCCGATTAAATGTAATGCCCTCTATCTGATGACGTTCGGTATGATATGATGTCCGATTAAATGTAATGCCCTCTATCTGATGACGTTCGGTATGATATGATGCCCGATTAAATGTAATGCCCTCTATCTGATGACGTTCGGTATGATATGATGCCCGATTAAATGTAATGCCCTCTATCTGATGACGTTCGGTATGACATAATGTCCGATTAAATGTAATGCCCACTATTTGATGACGTTCGGTATGATATGATGCCCGATTAAATGTAATGCCCTCTATCTGATGACGTTCGGTATGATATGATGCCCGATTAAATGTAATGCCCACTATCTGATGACGTTCGGTATGATATGATGCTCGATTAAATGTAATGCCCTCTATCTGATGACGTTCGGTATGATATGATGTCCGATTAAATGTAATGCCCACTATCTGATGACGTTCGGTATGATATGATGCTCGATTAAATGTAATGTCCTCTATCTGATGACGTTCGGTATGATATGATGCCCGATTAAATGTAATGCCCTCTATCTGATGACGTCACGTTCGGTATGATATGATGCTCGATTAAATGTAATGCCCACTATCTGATGACGTTCGGTATGATATGATGTCCGATTAAATGTAATGCCCTCTATCTGATGACGTTCGGTATGATATGATGCTCGATTAAATGTAATGCCCTCTATCTGATGACGTTCGGTATGATATGATGTCCGATTAAATGTAATGCCCACTATCTGATGACGTTCGGTATGATATGATGCTCGATTAAATGTAATGCCCTCTATCTGATGACGTTCGGTATGATATGATGTCCGATTAAATGTAATGCCCACTATCTGATGACGTTCGGTATGATATGATGTCCGATTAAATGTAATGCCCACTATCTGATGACGTTCGGTATGATATGATGCTCGATTTAATATAATGCCCTCTATCTGATGACGTTCGGTATGATATGATGTCCGATTAAATGTAATGCCCACTATCTGATGACGTTCGGTATGATATGATGTCCGATTAAATGTAATGCCCACTATCTGATGACGTTCGGTATGATATGATGCCCGATTAAATGTAATGCCCTCTATCTGATGACGTTCGGTATGATATGATGTCCGATTAAATGTAATGCCCACTATCTGATGACGTTCGGTATGATATGATGCTCGATTAAATGTAATGCCCTCTATCTGATGACGTTCGGTATGATATGATGTCGATTAAATGTAATGCCCTCTATCTGATGACGTTCGGTATGATATGATGCTCGATTTAATGTAATGCCCTCTATCTGATGACGTTCGGTATGATATGATGTCCGATTAAATGTAATGCCCACTATTGATGACGTTCGGTATGATATGATGTCATATTAAATGTAATGCCCTCTATCTGATGACGTTCGGTATGATATGATGCTCGATTTAAATGTAATGCCCTCTATCTGATGACGTTCGGTATGATATGATGCTCGATTAAATGTAATGCCCTCTATCTGATGACGTTCGGTATGATATGATGTCCGATTAAATGTAATGCCCTCTATCTGATGACGTTCGTATGATATGATGCTCGATTAAATGTAATGCCCTCTATCTGATGACGTTCGGTATGATATGATGTCCGATTAAATGTAATGCCCCCTATCTGATGACGTTCGTATGATATGATGCGATAATGTAATGCCCTCTATCTGATGACGTTCGGTATGATATGATGTCCGATTACATGTAATGCCCACTATCTGATGACGTTCGGTATAATATGATGCCCGATTAAATGTAATGCCCTCTATCTGATGACGTTCGGTATCCATAATGTAATGTGCCCCTCTATCTGATGACGTTCGGTATGATATGATGTCCGATTAAATGTAATGCCCTCTATCTGATGACGTTCGGTATGATATGATGTCCGATTACATGTAATGCCCACTATCTGATGACGTTCGGTATAATATGATGCCCGATTAAATGTAATGCCCTCTATCTGATGACGTTCGGTATGACATAATGTCCGATTAAATGTAATGCCCACTATTTGATGACTTTCGGTATGATCTGATGCCCGATTAAATGTAATGCCCACTATCTGATGACGTTCGGTATGATATGATGCCCGATTAAATGTAATGCCCTCTATCTGATGACGTTCGGTATGATATGATGCCCGATTAAATGTAATGCCCTCTATCTGATGACGTTCGGTATGATATGATGCCCATGATGTGACGGTGCCGATAATGAAGTGGTGCCGGTTATAATTGTCTGCAGTAGGTGATGCCCCTATGTTGATGTAAAGGTCCATTATGGACATTGATGGTCATCAATGTAGCGTGTAATCGGCCGGAATCATCTTGTAGGCTCCTCAGCTGCCTCATTACACCACAAACAAGTCTGTGTCTAACACTACGTGCAAACCATAGGTTTAATTTGTGTTCGTGGAACGTTCAATTTTATCCGCGATTAGATAAACAGGAGAAGATCTAGTCTGTCCTGAATATCTATCGACCGGTTGGGAGAGATGTATGTATCTGTCTGTAAGTCTGTCTGTCTGCCCTGCTAGCACGCGCGCGTCTACTCCCCCTCCTCCCACAAACCTACACCACAGACATAGGCCAAACATACATATTAATAAATCCATAATATACTAATACATATATACCGCTGAACCATCATCTTTTAGATTAATGAGAACGTTGCTATCCTGTTTGATTACCGAAATGATTCATATATTCTTTTTTTTCAATTATAAGGAGCGTAGATAAGCAGTTTTAGCTAACTTAATGTCGACAAAACATTTTGAGTAGGAAATAGTCTTCGATGGCCTAGGGTTTTGGAAAGGTATAATTTACATAATGTTCTGTCCAGTCAGTCGAGTGATCTGAACATGTACCAACTGTATTCACCATGCAACATGTCATAGGAGTAACTGGTATGGTGCTGAGGCATCCCGAAAGTCGGAGTCAATTGGGCGAGAAACAGTTTGCTCAACAGTGTATCCATACAATACACATAGTTGTTTACATCACGTATGACAAGAACGATGCCCGGAGCGCTCCACAACAAAGCATTACACCTAGATGCCACAACAACATAAAGTAAACAGATACGTGGCTCATCAGGCGTTATATTAAGGTTACTAATTTGGGTAAATGGAAAGGTTTGAGCATAGGATTTCATAGACTTTAATGGCATACAGTGATGATATAATATAACTGCATGTAACCTGCCTTGTCCATGAATGGTCACTTTTAATTATTGATTGTCCTTGTAACTTCGCCGTTGTCATGATTACGATAGTCTTGGACAACATCATATTTCACAAAATTATCCTTTTCACTGATCATATTGTCAGGTCTTATGACGCTACCTTCACGGCTTCTTTTGTCGGTACTGCTGATGTCATTGAATGACGTCATCATTTCTGTCATAGGTTCTCTGCAATGTTTCGTGGTATCGCGCTGGGTTTCCTAACATTGGTGCACGACTCTCGTTGACGTTGGCCGTACTAAAGCTTAAGTAAACAGTGTAGCACGTACATTGATTTGTTATGTGTAAGTGGTTGATTAACGTGCACTCTGAGCAGATATTGGATTGTTAAGAACTTTTACACAAATTAGACCTGCTTGATCTTCATTAGGCATACAGCTGGGAAATTTCACTCCATATAGTACAATTTTGGTTTCGTCGGTGCATTTACTAATGGAAATACTGACACAGAGTAATGTTTACCCAAATCTCATGGCTTTTGAACACTTCCTTGTGATAAGGGCTGAAAGGTGTCCATTCTATATAATACCATTGTTAACGAAATTTATCTGAAAACAAATTAATTAAACTATTACATTTCAATAACCTTTGAAAGGGATATACAATATAAAGTAAATCGACACATGTAATGCATATAGTGTGCTATTTCAAACATATTTGTTCAACTAATTTTGTATATTATAGACGAAAGTTAAATATTAAATCCAATTGTTAAGCGTGAGAATTAATCACAGCATGAGACCAGAACCAGGCTGTGGGTTTAGCCTAGTATTCGCTTGTTTACCCGCATGTATTGCCAACATTCCTCCATTCTTCTCAACATGTACGCTCTGAAATCTTTCTGTGTATTCCTTAAACAGTTGTGTTAAAATCCTTTCAGGATATGTACAAAGGCATTTAAATATAGGGTGGTATCGATTCGCGGTGGTGAGGTCGTGAGAACTGTTGAAGGGTGCGGATTGAGGATACAGGGAGGGAGTACAATATATATATATACCAACACAATGCTACACTGCAAACACAGGAGAGCATCTAAGGTCTCATTACAGTTAAAAAACAGAATCTTTGACTTACCGGGATATTGGTTTTAACTGCAATATTGATTTTAATCATTGTCAGTAACACAAAGTAAACTTGTGGATCTTTATGTGTTTCTTCTCCGACAAACTTACAAGGACAATTGGACCGTGGTCGTTGTTTATTGAAGTAGTTTAAGATATTTATAGTATAGAATAGCGGAACTAACGTATGAATGTCTTCCGTTTGCATAACATTTTCTAAACAGATCTTATCATCAGTACTTTTACGATCAAACAACCAAAGAATTGGTTTTGTTTTCATTCACTCTTTTTTCAGTCTTTAGATACATTTACTTGCATGTACCATTCCCCAAGAAGAAGCTTAATCTGTATTTAATTTATCGTCAGAAACGCGCGGAACTATGTCACTAACTTATAATATCGGATACACAAAATGAAGCTGTTAAATTCTGTGGCTGCTTCTTTGCCACAAACGGCTGTTGAGTATTTCGCGTCTTGTCATTAGGTCATTCTTTAGTATGTTGTTGTAGACTCTGACGTAAGAACATTTAGTCCTTCTGTTATAATGGTCTGTACTGCTCTGTATCGAGGCTTTCTGTTAATTTGCTTTAGATATAACATTTATTTTCTTTCCGCTACCTTATAGTTTCATCATTTGAAAAAAAGTAAATTATCGTCCCAATGTTCCATAATATTAACCTCAACATAGTATCATCTTCCGTGTCATAGCTGAGCAATGGTACAGACAGGTAGTCCATGGTAAGATTTAGTTAGTATTCATTGAAGTCACATTGTTTGCTATGTAAAAGTGTATCCAATCTTTTCATAAATAGCATGATATAATTAAGCCAAAAATTCATTGATAAAATTGTGATTTCTCCCATATTTAGGAGACAATCTGCCTCCGTTTTGCATGCAGCTGAACGCTGCAGGCAAATCGTGATATTTCATATATACTCGAGACAGACACATTTTGTGAATGATAGATTCAGAAGGGACGCTGAAGTGTACATAAGTAAGAACAATTATACTGTTATTACATAGTTGATCCCCTGGATCTTGTGAACATTAAAATGGTGTACGGAAAGAATCCTAAGGATCATACCAGCTCTAAAATGGCGAATGATTCCTGCTGAATAATTCAGAGACCTAAGTGTCGTTTTCCTTCAGCATAGCCGGTTTTATCAAACTAGATGAATCAGCAAACTGGCGGGGTATGATGTCGGCGTATAACCAAACTTATTAATCTGATAATATTTAATACTGTTTTGCATTACTTGAATGTAGTCGGCGTAATATATGCCACCGCGGTGCTTGGCTTTCGTGTGAGCGGGGCGAGCAACCAGCGGTGAACGTAGAAAAGCCCATTACGCACAGCTAAGGTATCGATTTTAAACTTGAGCGAACGTCAAGTGACACACATTTCATTATAGTCAGCATACTTCTACAGCTGTGTGCGTTTGATGTGTCTTCAAAGTGGGAGGATCTGTAAAACAAAAGCCTAATTAAATTTCACGCTTCATTGATCACCGGTACGACACAGTAGATTTACTGGAGAGTGTAATGCACATGTTACTATATCAATTGACATTGACTGTACTCAATTACAATAACGTTTTATTATAATTTACTTAAACGACTGAATTACAAATGTTAACAATAGCTAAAGCTTTGAATACAGTGCTTTATTGAGGCATTACATTACTATTCTGAACGTTGATATCCCGCTAACCTTCCTTCTATAAATATTTAAAATGTTTGCATTATGCTGATCTGACCTCAGATGTAATGTGAGAAAATGTAGTGTGTAAATATAATTTATTTGTTTTCAAATGCGTTTATTGTCGATATATCTTTTAATGTACTGAAAACACTGTACAAAGGTAACACTTACCAATTACAGCTGTCATACATATTAAAATTGTCCTAATTGTAGGACGGTTGATAGTTTCCTCTTTTTCTTATTTCATATGTTCTACATAATAGCTACATAGGTGGTCTGTAAATGTGAGTCATATATTATAAAGCGGTGATCATATAATATAAATATGACATTAATATCCAATCGTTTGAGTTTGTGTTAAAAAAAACTTAATCCGAAAGCATATATAGTCTATGGAACAATAATTTATTTCAATTTTGTATCGTGTGACGGTCAGTATATCCGCCGAAGTTAAGATAGCCACCGAAACAGGTCTTGTTGGCCATTCCAATTAACAGAAAATGCTTTTTAATACAAAATCATAATAAGCTCAGCCAATAATGTGATTAGTTAGTAGTTTTGACTGTTGTGTGTCTCCGATGCCGAAGGCAAGGCAATAATGAACGATACAATAACAGCAATCATCAATTCGGTCAATTCTCTGACAAATATGATTGAATCATATTTTTTTTCCAGTGGTGTATAGATGTTTGATGCTGCAGCCTAAAATGTACATGTAAATGGACACGTGACAAAATCTGGCGCCAAAGTGTATCATATGCTATATATATTACTGTGATTGACACTTGCTTCAGTATGACTTTCTGTTACCATAACTACCAGTTCATCTAAGGTCCGTTAAGTGCACGAATAACAAAAACCCGAAATCTTCATCGACAAGAACATATGAAAATCCCATTATAATTTTTTTTGTTTACATAAGACATGCGAACTTGTATGTAGCTATATATCTATCATTACGTCCCTCCTAGTGCTACTAGAATCTCGTACAACCCTCTCACAGCACCTAGATTTTGCAACAACAAAAAAACCCATCATATACCTAATGGATTTCAAACATTGTTATTGTTTGGCACTTCATACACCAAAAATGTCTATTAAAAATATTTTATCGAAGTGTAAAACCACTTCCTGTTGAAACATTAGGACAGACATGCTGAAGACCTCAAGTACCATTAGTGATTTCGTTAAAGCGCATCGATAAGACTTTCAGACCGTTTAGCATATTTGTTATGACTGCCTTGATATGGAAAATGCTCAAATGGACGTCCTTGTCTTGTCATTTATCATCATGTATTCTATCCTTCCCAGCGCAAAAACGTGGCCATGGATATTCTGTATCCATGGTAATACCGAAGGTTTGATCAACGACCCTTACTTTCACATCCCTCCGCCCAATTAATATCAATACCATATTACACCATTGACAACAGCTTTATTTCATTCACAGCGCTTTTACATTATCCTCCTCAATCCCGCAGTCGTTACCAGCGCGTACATCTGCAAAGGTGGCCTTGACCTTTTTCCTTTCACAACAAATGAAAAATTTTGATCCTTTTAGACAACTGTTGTCCTAAAACTTTCTTCATTCAAATGATCTGATTTAGACATAAAATAACAGGCATAAGTTATATATATATATATATACATATATAATAGCAGTAATTTTCACTGTGTTACACTTGTGATCAACACAGCATCATTATACACTGTGTACTGACTGTTCTGTTAATTTTGGCGGTGTTGTAACATATTTAGTAGAAAGCAAGGCCGTAACGTAATCGTTGCCCAATTGGTATTTATTAGAAAGAGTATGGCACTTTATAAAGCACATTGTTTTTAACCAAGCATGTTGTTATCAATAACTTAAACATTGTTCTGATGACGACCTTGACCTATTTTATGCTCATTACAGGAACACACCAACATCGCCATCACTTCCCGGAGCTGTTTTCCGAGGAGGACCGACTCATCAAATACCTGCTCCGGATCAACTCTGTACGGTCGCAGTACAGCAGGCCTGTGCTGAATTATACTGATTCTGTGAACGTGAAATTCGGATTACAACTTATACAAATCATGGACCTTAACGAACGGGACCAAGTGCTCACTCTGAACGTCTGGTCGCATTACGTAAGTACTATATTTATGTGCGTCACATTGGGGTATGAAACAAAGGTATCATGGTGTGATAAGAGTACAATCCTGGGTAGCACTTTCGCATAACGTATCTGAAGCTTTGAGTTAATTATGGTAATATACACTAGTATATAGTTTCTCCACTGTGTAGACCGTTGGTCTTTAGATGGCCATGTTCCATGATGCAAAGCGCATACTAGAAAATTGCCTGGAAAACATGTAACTTGGTCATATATAATCACAAAAACGGAATTTCTAGGTGTTTCCAGTGTGATTAATGGAATGCAATGGGAGAAGAACAATTTAATGATTTCGCTTGATAGAATTTTTCATTTGATTTGTATAGTGCAGTGAGAAAGATTTCAAACCTTTCAGAAAAAACAAGAATTTGACGTCATACGTAATAGCGTTACGATATCGGACAATTCGCATTTGTATTAACATTAGTATGATCCTAATGCATTTTATACGGAGTCCTTGAAAATTAATTTTTAAAACTACGCTTAAATATGTTTATTATCATCGGAAAAGAGAGTTTATTATTATTTCTGACACATGCACGATAACAATGAAATATGTTTGTAATTTGTAATTCTTCTTATCCCGGTTTGATTTGGATCTTATTAATGTGATTTATATTCTATATATTAAATAAATCAATGTGGCCAGCTGAAATGACAATAATTTTAGAAATTGTATCCACCAGGCAAGACCAACCGTGGTCCCTATATTTAAGACGGAGTCACAGAGTAACATTGCTCTTCTATTGCCATGTCTCCATGGTGCCAGTGAACTTTGTATGTAGAAAGCTACTTTAGGGGATGTCCAGGCTAGTTGTGGTATTATATCATGAACAATTTGTAACTAGATACAGAAACCCAAATACAGATATGATCTTAAATGTCATTCTGTTGGATAGAATGACTTCGGGGGTTGTACGTAAGCATGACCGGTAGATCACATGACTATCGTGGTGTGTACAATTCTAAGTACATATATGTAAATTGTATACTTATATGTAAGGGAAACCCTCTCCTTATTCATAAACTATTGCTTTGTTATCAAAGCTGACGTTTCATTTCCTGTCTTGGCCCGTGCACAGACAGCGTTCAAGTCGGGGATATGACCAGAGACGGACCCGTCATATAAACGATGATAAATCCAATTACAACTAGAACCTAGCGCTCCAACCCTCATCCCTTTCGATTGAAGTCTGTTCTCGGGAACTATGGTTGGCCGGAGAGCCCTGTTCCGTCATCCGTCGCTTGGAAAACTCCTTGGACAATCACTTCTCGGACAGAGAACCTAGACATATCCACGTTTGCTTAGACATACACCAGGAAAAGTTGTTATGGTCAATCACGTACACGCAAGCACGTGCCATGTTGGTGGTCATCCAACTATACAGTAAACGATACCAAAGGCACGGAGTCTGTGGTCAGTCACGCGGATACCTCAGGGATACTTTCGACACGCCATCGGTTGTCAATCACGCGATCTTGGATGGAGACCATTTGAACGGCTATGGTGGTCAGTTACCTACCGTATGCCTATTAATTTCCCTTTTCGAAAGCAATGCCCGAAACATATATTAACAAACGTCATTTGACAAAATACCCTTCGTTTATACTTCGTATAAAGGGTTCTGTGTTTCCAAAAATTCCCAATGTAATTCATAAAACAATTTTTACATTTATCATTTTAAATAAGGGTACTAGCAAATTACACAGACAAATACCCTTTGAGACAAACTTGAAAATCTGTTCTGGAAATGTTGAACAAAGCATATAGGGGCTTAATACGACAGATATCACGACACCAAATATCTTGTATGACGTCATTCTTGACACCAATTATTTTGTATGATGTCACGACACCAAATATTTAGTATGATGAAAATAAAGACGCAAAATGTCTTGTATGACTCACATATTAGTTAAAGTAAGATTTGCCACTATGTGTGTTGTTGGACGCTACATGTGTCAAATGACTCCAGACTTGACGCAGTGCCTGTCGGGCGACGCTGGGCGTGACGCTACATGTGTCAGATGACTCCAGACTTAACGCAGTGCCTGTCGGGCGACGCTGGGCGTGACGCTACATGTGTCAAATGACTCCAGACTTGACGCAGTGCCTGTCGGGCGACGCTGGGCGTGACGCTACATGTGTCAGATGACACCAGACTTGACGCAGTGCCTGTCGGGCGACGCTGGGCGTGACGGTATGTGTGGTTTACAATGCTAACAATAACCGTTGAACAGATACGGCATGTTTCCGCATTATGCTACAAACAAGTAGGCTAACATAATAAACAACAGTCTGTGAGATATGAATTTGATTACTCACCACGCTTCCAACACCATTTTACATAATACATTGCACGAAGCCAAAAATAAAACATGAAACATACATATGATAGCGTTTCAATTGAATGCTCAGTCCGATTATACTGGTAATGTAAAACATACATGCGTCCACCTGTCTGTTATAAGTACGCCTGTATCTAGTGCTATGTTCCTTTAGAGAAAAGTTCGGCAAGCATCTTGATGAACACTTGTATTGACGGGATCTATATCCCTATATATAAATACCACCTGCCATCCAATGGCAGTTATGGTGTAAAACAGTTCACACATGTCCCGCGGTAGGCCAACTGGCCGTATTGTTAGGCCCGGCAGGCTAACACATGTTTGCTTATTTGTAGTAAAACTCTGACCCTCATGCCTTATTGACAATGGTGATATATATGTGCTGATGAATACCAGGTGTTGCCGCTTAAATCCACAAAACAGGTTTTGTACTGCCTCGCTAATGCGTAATACTACATTTCTGGTTTATATGGGGAATTCCGTAATGTCGAATCTAATCATGTATAATTCTTACGTTTGATGTTTTCAATGGCATCTGAAATCCGCCACAATATTCGCCTCTGATGTTCCATTCTGCACTAGAAAGTATAAAGTGATAAATGTTTGCTGTGTTGCTCATCTCTGTAATTGTCGTTTCTTATTTAGCACACTATTTGTGCGTGCTAGTATTATTTTTTACTCCGGTTAAAGGTTCTAATTCTGGTTATGATTTTTTTAATGTTGGCTGTAGTAATAAATCGTTGATCCTTTGTTAACTTTTGGTTTTGATGATCTGTTTGATTTTGTTTTTGTATTTAAGGGATTATTGACAATGATTGTTAAAGTTTTGAATCTTGATGTCTACTTTGGTAGCTCTCTCATGGTACAATTAATTTTATAAAATTATTTTTAATGATGTTATGATGTCGTCTCTCTGGTAACTGATGGTTTATAGATCTGTTGATGTACCTCTGCTTGTGCTGCTATATCTGTTGATGTACCTCTGCTTGTGCTGCTACATCTGTTGATGTACCTCTGCTTGTGCTGCTATATCTGTTGATGTACCTCTGCTTGTGCTGCTATATCTGTTGATGTACCTCTGCTTGTGCTGCTATATCTGTTGATGTACCTCTGCTTGTGCTGCTATATCTGTTGATGTACCTCTGCTTGTGCTGCTATATCTGTTGATGTACCTCTGCTTGTGCTGCTATATCTGTTGATGTACCTCTGCTTGTGCTGCTATATCTGTTGATGTACCTCTGCTTGTGCTGCTATATCTGTTGATGTACCTCTGCTTGTGCTGCTACATCTGTTGATGTACCTCTGCTTGTGCTGCTATATCTGTTGATGTACCTCTGCTTGTGCTGCTATATCTGTTGATGTACCTCTCCTTATGCTGCTATATCTGTTGATTCCTCTGCTTGTGCTGCTATATCTGTTGATGTACCTCTGCTGTGCTGCTATATCTGTTGATGTACTCTGCTTGTGCTGCTATATCTGTTGATGATGTACCCTGCTTGTGCTGCTATATCTGTTGATGTACCTCTGCTTGTGCTGCTGTATATCTGTGTGATGTACCTCTGCTTGTGCTGCTATATCTGTTGATGTACCTCTGCTTGTGCTGCTATATCTGTTGATGTACCTCTGCTTGTGCTGCTATATCTTGTTGTTGTGTCTTACGTTGATGTACCTGCTTGTGCTGCTATATCTGTTGATGTACCTCTGCTTGTGCTGCTATATCTGTTGATGTACCTCTGCTTGTGCTGCTATATCTGTTGATGTACCTCTGCTTTGTGCTGCTATATCTGTTGATGTACCTCTGCTTGTGCTGCTATATCTGTTGATGTACCTCTGCTTGTGCTGCTATATCTGTGCTCTGCTTGTGCTGCTATATCTGTTGATGTACCTCTGCTTGTGCTGCTATATCTGTTGATGTACCTCTGCTTGTGCTGCTATATCTGTTGATGTACCTCTGCTTGTGCTGCTATATCTGTTGATGTACCTCTGCTTGTGCTGCTATATCTGTTGATGTACCTCTGCTTGTGCTGCTATATCTGTTGATGTACCTCTGCTTGTGCTGCTATATCTGTTGATGTACCTCTGCTTGTGCTGCTATATCTGTTGATGTACCTCTGCTTGTGCTGCTATATCTGTTGATGTACCTCTGCTTGTGCTGCTATATCTGTTGATGTACCTCTGCTTGTGCTGCTATATCTGTTGATGTACCTCTGCTTGTGCTGCTATATCTGTTGATGTACCTCTGCTTGTGCTGCTATATCTGTTGATGTACCTCTGCTTGTGCTGCTATATCTCTGTTGATGTACCTCTGCTTGTGCTGCTATATCTGTTGATGTACCTCTGCTTGTGCTGCTATATCTGTTGATGTACCTCTGCTTGTGCTGCTCTGCTGCTGTTCTATATCTGTTGATGTACCTCTGCTTGTGCTGCTATATCTGTTGATGTACCTCTGCTTGTGCTGCTATATCTGTTGATGTACCTCTGCTTGTGCTGCTATATCTGTTGATGTACCTCTGCTTGTGCTGCTATATCTGTTGATGTACCTCTGCTTGTGCTGCTATATCTGTTGATGTACCTCTGCTTGTGCTGCTATATCTGTTGATGTACCTCTGCTTGTGCTGCTATATCTGTTGATGTACCTCTGCTTGTGCTGCTATATCTGTTGATGTACCTCTGCTTGTGCTTCTATATCTGTGATGTATGTACCTCTGCTTGTGCTGCTATATCTGTTGATGTACCTCTGCTTGTGCTGCTATATCTGTTGATGTACCTCTGCTTGTGCTGCTATATCTGTTGATGTACCTGCTGTCTGCTATATCTGTTGATGTACCTCTGCTTGTGCTGCTATATCTGTTGATGTACCTCTGCTTGTGCTGCTATATCTGTTGATGTACCTCTGCTTGTGCTGCTATATCTGTTGATGTACCTCTGCTTGTGCTGCTATATCTGTTGATGTACCTCTGCTTGTGCTGCTATATCTGTTGATGTACCTCTGCTTGTGCTGCTATATCTGTTGATGTACCTCTGCTTGTGCTGCTATATCTGTTGATGTACCTCTGCTTGTGCTGCTATATCTGTTGATGTACCTCTGCTTGTGCTGCTATATCTGTTGATGTACCTCTGCTTGTGCTGCTATATCTGTTGATGTACCTCTGCTTGTGCTGCTATATCTGTTGATGTACCTCTGCTTGTGCTGCTATATCTGTTGATGTACCTCTGCTTGTGCTGCTATATCTGTTGATGTACCTCTGCTTGTGCTGCTGAATCTGTTGATGTACCTCTGCTTGTGCTGCTATATCTGTTGATGTACCTCTGCTTGTGCTGCTATATCTGTTGATGTACCTCTGCTTGTGCTGCTATATCTGTTGATGTACCTCTGCTTGTGCTGCTATATCTGTTGATGTACCTCTGCTTGTGCTGCTATATCTGTTGATGTACCTCTGCTTGTGCTGCTATATCTGTTGATGTACCTCTGCTTGTGCTGCTATATCTGTTGATGTACCACTGCTTGTGCTGCTATATCTGTTGATGTACCTCTGCTTGTGCTGCTATATCTGTTGATGTACCTCTGCTTGTGCTGCTATATCTGTTGATGTACCTCTGCTTGTGCTGCTATATCTGTTGATGTACCTCTGCTTGTGCTGCTATATCTGTTGATGTACCTCTGCTTGTGCTGCTATATCTGTTGATGTACCTCTGCTTGTGCTGCTATATCTGTTGATGTACCTCTGCTTGTGCTGCTATATCTGTTGATGTACCTCTGCTTGTGCTGCTATATCTGTTGATGTACCTCTGCTTGTGCTGCTATATCTGTTGATGTACCTCTGCTTGTGCTGCTATATCTGTTGATGTACCTCTGCTTGTGCTGCTATATCTGTTGATGTACCTCTGCTTGTGCTGCTATATCTGTTGATGTACCTCTGCTTGTGCTGCTATATCTGTTGATGTACCTCTGCTTGTGCTGCTGAATCTGTTGATGTACCTCTGCTTGTGCTGCTATATCTGTTGATGTACCACTGCTTGTGCTGCTATATACGTCTGCGTATAATATTCGTCTTAGAAGGAACGACTTATTCCAATTACCCCCATTTACAGTAATGATTGCTATGCTGATTCATGTTTGTGATATCCACTTCTTTAATGTCCCTTTGATTGATCATTTCTATTGCCGTAGCTCATTACATTTTACACTGACGATGTTATAATTGTTCCTTCACTTATCATGCTAATTTGTCATGTGTTTCCCTATGGAATCAATGACCATCAGACCCTCCTACAATTTGTTTCAGCTCTCAGATTTATTTTAACAAGCCATGAACGAATGGTAATTGAGATGTGAAGGACTGTCTTTGTGAGGGCAATTTAGATGGTGACAAAGTACTGTTTAAATAAGTACTAGTATCAGTAACACAAATGCTATAATTTTGTAATCATGGCACAAATTATGGAAACTTTTTCGAGTCAATACTGTTATGGCATTGCTGGTTTAATCTAAGTGGGATATTCGTGAGTGAAGAGCAACACCGAATTACAGACACAACGCCAAAATAACTCGCTATTTTCGCCATTTATCATTACCTATTCTCATCCTTTTTAATGCCATATGGAAATAAACTATTTAAAACAATTACTATATAGAATGTTAATATGCCGACTGCAGTAAGTGACAATGAAAATTACAAATTACAGTTATAAGGATAAGTTCTGTGCAGAGACAAATGTATTATGAGGGATTACCAGGGACACATATACACTGAGACATGTTCTATAGTTCTCTATACTAAGCTGTGTCTGTGGCAATATGCTGCATTTAGATAACATTACAAAGTTAGGAAGAAGTGTTTCGACTTTCACAAAGCAAACAACGCGATCACATCGGTAGCCAGTCCTTGGGTGACCTCAGTAATTAATAGAACACAATAAACCTTCAATCATGGTAATGTTGCTAGACAACCCATATGTCTCAATGTATCCCATGTATATGTCTTTACAAACTCAGTATTTGGTTCATTATCAAACACGAATATCAGACTTAGAATGAGTGTTGATTATATTTTCTTTTCTTGAAATTAATTACCAATGTGTCCTCGACACAGGTGAAAATATCTGGGTCAATAGCAGTTTTTATTGGATCCATCTTCTCCTTTATTTGTATACAAAATGGTCATTTTCATATCTAATACCTTAAATTGGGATCAACAGCTCTTAATTCTAGTCTTAGCACCAAGTCTCCTATATCTATTTACACAATATTCAATAACTTAAGACCGTTCAGTTTTTCTATCGCTTTCCCCGCTAAGGAGACATGGTAACCATTGTGTGTATTGTAGACGGATTCCCGACTTCCGGTGCCCTTACCCACTTCCTGTCTGCTTATCGGCCACTCTAATCTGTAATCAGAACCGGTTGTGGTATTGCGTATGATAGCGATGGTCGGAAGTCAGCGACGGTTTACAAAGTACGCTGTGACGACAAATCACAAAAGATCACGAACACTTTGGTAATTTAGTTAACTGACTGTTACTCCGGGCGAATACGCAGCGTTTCTAATATCAGCGATTAACACTGAGGAATATTGTTGAGGCTATTCTGATATTAGATAATTTCTATTTGGAGACAGCGCACAATTTGATTTATTGATTTTTAATCAAATACTCTTCCGTTATCATGTTTGGGTCTCGATGCTACTTGCCGGTGGTCCTGTGAAACGTGAAGCGTGATGCTTAAGGAGCGGGGAAGTGTGTATTAGCAATTATATTACTGTCGGTCAATTGAACCTGGACGCGTATCAGATTGGAAGTCAAGTTATCAGCCTGATTGGACCTACAAATTACAGTGTATGTAAGCGTCGTAGTGAGCACTCGTGAGCGACAGAGGAGGATGATTTCCGCTGTTTTCATGCTTATTCGAGTCATGATAGGTTTTCTAAAATAGTCGGACTGTGTTCCGTTAACAGCTAGGCTCATTTAAAGACGTATCAAGGTAAGGAGTACATGTATGTGGAAAGATAACCCCACTGTCTCACGCGGATTTTGGGCGGTAATAGTTTTATAACATACAATGTCGCGGCGCCTCAGACACTCGATTACCAAAGCGTCCCCTAACCTAGAATAAAAAATGTTTCAAACATATTCTTAATCCTTTCGCTTTGTTGTAGCTGTAACCAGTAATAACCATAACAGATTTGTAGTCTTTGGATATTCTAGTTAAAAAAAACACTAAAGCATTCATGTAATGCATACCTTCTCAATTATGCTCTACAGAAAGAAATGGTTGCCTGCATATGTTAAAGCTAACTAGTAACATGTTTATTTCCCCTCCTTCTGTTTCATTCCTTGGCATTGCAGGGGTCAAGACTAAATATCAATAACATCAATCGACTATGTTAATTTCTGAAAACATATCTCTCTTGGGACTAAGCGCCCTTGACAATGTCGATAGTTTATATGAAACATCTTTCCGGCGTTATAACCCGCGCATTTGTCATCATATTGAAATTGTGAAATCACGGTCGCATCAATTTGAATGGCTTTTGAAAATGCAAACGGTGTGACGTTCTACTTATTTAATGAAATTGCATGACCGTAAAAAGGCGACTAAATTTAGGATTTTATCTTTTCTTTCTTTCCAGCGTTTCCTTTGACACCACCTCACTTTTGACCTTCGGATGACCGCTCGCCCCTCGACCCTATAGGTTGGGCTCTGGGTTCTGTCCCCTGGCCGAGACACACCAAAGTCTATGAAATTAGTAGTTTCTGCTCCTACTTAGCGCTCAGCATAAAGGTAGTACTGGTTCAGCCTTTGTCAGTATAATGTGAACGGGTGGGGTGCGTTGTTTGGTGTTTTCGACGGCATGCTTCGGTGATATAGCACTATAAAAAGGGCAAGAGTTCCACTATACAAGAAGACACAACATGAATATACCACAGTCTCCCAAAACACTCACTTCATACATGCAACACACCGCATGCATGTGAGGCCATCCTTAGATGACCCCGACTGTTAATTGGATTTTTTACTGATACACATAAGTGATGCAGACGAACTTTACAACCTATAAGATCTGCTCGAAAATGTCTGATTTTAAGAATATTTAACCTATATTCCAAACACATTAATGATTATCTATGGACATCATGAGAGGACCGTAGTGTTAATGGCATTTCACACAAAGACAGGTTTACACCTATCAGTTTTGATGATAATTGACACAATGGCATGGCACTCTGCTTTCAATTGTCGGTGATCACACATTTACCTAATTCATAAGCGCCTTGAACAATACTTACAATATAAAACACTACACATGTTTACTTACAAAGTGTGTCGCGCTTGTGTCATTGGTGAATAATTTAATGAACCATTTTGAAGAGAGACCGACTGATACAGAATGGTTTGAATTCGTTACAGAGTTGTAGAGTAGACCCACCATGTCTGGGATGCCTCTATCAACACGAACATGTTGATGAGGTGTTGCTGGACACAACACGTAGACCGTCAGGCATGGCCACTGCTGTGGACCATCATCTCCTGGTACGCTCCTTAGGAAGTCTTCTGACCACATCCACAAACGCCGTGACAAATTGATATTGGGCTAGACCTCTCCTGTTATTATAACGACAACATAGATCGGCCTCCCGCCATGACATCCTGACATGGCAAGGCAGGCCTACATGCAAACCACTGTCTGATGGGCTTTGCTAGGTTTCACACTTTAGTCCTGTAAAGCCGTGCCTACCTGGTGAACCTGCGTGAGCGAGCCTCCTAGCTGGTGACGGCAGTTTGATTGTCTCTGGAGGAACAGTGGAACTAGACATCATTACAAACACAGGCTGAAGGCGACAATTCTGCCATCATGGCGTTTGTCCTTGCCTACTGACCTGCCATACCATGGTATCTAATCTTCCGCAGCCAAGTGTTTGCCCTTTAGACTTAATCTATTCCTTCCAAACCTTTGACATTCTGGTCTTCTATCCAGATTCGGTTGTCTGCCCATGGTTACGGTTGTAAAATGATGGTCAATAATCTACGGATACAATTTCTCGGTAGACCCTATAATGTATGATATTCTGTGGTATCACCTCATTATCATGGTGTGGAAATTTGGTTTGTACCACGAGCTTTTCGTTCTTTTTTATTTGGCGCCATCGTCTTTTGTTCTCTTCAAACGCATTTGTCGAACTCACCTTTTATGGTGTTTATGTTGAATACTTCGTTAATATCTAGCATTCTCAATCTCGAATGTCCTCATTTTGTTTTCTTTGTTATTTCCAAGCTATGACAGAGACACCTTTCTCCTGCCATAGTCTCCCTGTGTTTGTGACGTTTAGTGTGTCCTGTCCATCATTTGACAAGCTGTTTTCATATTATCTAACATAGCATTATTTGTATCACTATTGTTATGATATCTTGCTTGACTTATTCATAATTTGTCTCGCCGTTTGAATCGATACTCTCGTGATGTTTTAGATCTATTTCGTCCATCTTTTATTTTCCCATTTTATCCAATTTCCAGTTGAACAGTCGTCCAGTGAAATTAGAATTTATTTCCAAGGCTGATTTATGAACGAAATAAATATGCCAATTTCATTCGAAATCTAACTTCATGTGTCCTTAATCGTTTTATTGTCAGTCAGAAAAACATCTTTCCATTTGTCTTAGTATCATAGACTGTATTTAAAACCATCATAGCATTCGTAATAATTTAGCAATATCTTGAAAGTGTCGATGTCAATCTCTGGTAGGGTCTGGTTAATCAGCAGACGATTATAAAATAGCAACTGCTTAGTAATGCATGTCCCATGTGCCTCTTTTTAGGTCATCTGACCCGAAGGGTCAGGATGACCTTTAGTCGTCATGTTTTGTCCGTCGTCGTCCGCCGTGCGCCGTGCGTTAACTTTTCACAGTTTGAAATTCTTCTCAAGTTCTACCAGTGCGATTTGGCTGAAACTTATATGAAATTATCCTGACATGGTCCCGGCAAAGTGTTGTTATTTTTCGGGTCGATCCGAAATCCAAGATGGCCGCCACAGCCGCCATCTTGAAAACACATTTTGAACTTCTTCTCAAGTTCTACCGGTGCAATTTGGCTGAAACTTGCATGAAATGATCCTGACATGGTCTCGACAAAGTGTTGTTATTTTTCGGGTCGATCCGAAGTCCAAGATGGCCGCATAAGCCGCCATCTTGAAAACACATTTTGAAATTCTTCTCAAGTTCTACCGGAGCGATTTGGCTGAAATTTGCATAAATGATCCTGACATGGTCCTGACAAAGTGTTGTTATTTTTCGGGTCGATCCAAAATCCAAGATGGCTACCATGACACTATATCTAACTTATTTCCTATATGTTAAGGAAATTAAAAATGATCCTGACTTGGTCCTGACAAAGTGACACCATATATAATTAATTTTACTATTGCCAAGGTAGTCAGATGACCGTTAAGGCCCTTTGGGCCTGTTGGTTGTTAATCCCAAATTTTAAACGTTTATAGAACAACGTGTAGACGATACACGAGGTAAGGTGACATTTGTATCGATAGCATTCTATTGTCTGTTTGTTACATAATAAATAGTCATCCGATGTTATAACCATTCCACAGTTCATCTATAAATGCGTACATGGTTAAATTATATGTTTCTGATAGACCGTTATCATCATCGTCATCATTATTATCATTATTTATTGAGTGTATAATACAGAAATAATGAAAAATTAAAAATTGAATACAGATCAAATTTTGAGTCATAAACAACATCCACACTGACATTTTAAAGACTTATATCATATTTACGGCGTTCAACTTTTGTGCTGATTTACACAAGTAAGATATACTCCAGAGTTTAAGAATCGCGCTTTCAAAATTTAGGCTTAAGATATGTTAAATATTTTGAATAAGAAAACATAACAATAACTTGTCCTTGAAATTTACTACACCAAAATTTATCTATTTTTGTGCCACAGAAGAAAATTGATCAAGTCTTGAACATGTACGATACAATCTTGGGGCAATTGTATTTTACATCAAATTTGTTTTTAGTTAATTTCAGCGCAATTATCGTCCAAATAATGGAGAATATACCGAGAACAATCACCAAAAACCAAGTAAATTATGAAAATGCTCACTAAAAATATCTCCGTCTGGAATTACCAAATCTCATTACGAATTATACTACATTCCGAATACCTGCCCTAAATATTTCATTTTCTTTTGACGTTTTGT
Organism: Argopecten irradians; assembly: GCF_041381155.1. Taxonomy (NCBI): domain Eukaryota; kingdom Metazoa; phylum Mollusca; class Bivalvia; order Pectinida; family Pectinidae; genus Argopecten; species Argopecten irradians. Next base: position 6,106,565 of record NC_091138.1, on the reverse strand, counting down.
CGCTGAACAACATCTTGAAAAGCATAAACGTAGAGTAATTCTTAACTGTGAACAGTCACAGAATAGTCAATATGGTTTAAAATCGGTCAAGGACAATAAACTATATTGTTATATTGCCCGTGCCATAAACGTCATATGAAGATACGGGTATTGTTAATTAACAGTCCATTAATTATACATAAGCGGCTGGCTAATTACCTGAGAAAGAGGCGTTTGTACTCTCTGGTCTGTTACTGAAAACACCTGACTTAATAAATGGACAACTTTCTAGCACTCAATATGACGCTTCAGACCATATGTGCGAAAACATGACTATATTCATACTATCAGTGGTTCGGGAATCCATGGAGCATCGTGCATGTTCCGTGAGATTAATGTCTATATTGGTTCACATAAACTCCGTGATGAATACCATCGATAAGGCCGAGTAATGTTTGGGTAATTGGAAATAAGAATGGTTAGGGTTAGGTTGGGGACACTTGTACACAGACCGGATGTTAACCCCTAACAGGGGACTCCAGGTGACGTTGATGGACGTCGTGGTCACTGGCATAGAAAGGAAGAAAAATAAAGGTTGACATTAACATTACAATGGTATCTGGATGAAAGACTAATTAGATAGACTCTTCTCCAGGTTTGGTCGGTAGGCTCCGTATCCAGGCTTGGTCGCTAGGCTTCTTTCCTAGTCTTCACGCCCACATCGGGTACCTAGGGAGGACGGCTTGGCTTGGGAAGCATCACCAAGCGCAATATCCCGAATCTGAATCCAGATACTGGCAATTTAGGAGCGTACCGACGTTTATGAATGTCCCCAACGTACCATCCGTATGTGATAATAATCTAATTTAATAGCTGTCTGAACGAAATGGGATGTGCGAGGAAGTCGCGAGTGTAAGTTGATAGCCCTGCATTACGTAAGCATGTCATCAGTTGTGATGTGCTGTGTTACAATTGTGTGGAATTCGTTAGTTTTTCTAAGGTAGCTATCAAATATTGATATACATATTGTTAATTTGAGGCAAAACCCTGTGAATAATTATATGTTTAGTATGGAATTAGAGGCGACTCACTACTCGACGAGCATTTTAATGTCTTCGATATGAATGTTTATCTATTTTTGTAAGTCAAAATTGAATAAATAAGAAGGGAATGTAAGGGGTCCCATTTTTTTATACAATGTCATATATAGAGGATCTTACAGAAGTGACTATGTGATATGGAATTTATCAAACAAGTTCAATAATTTGATAAGCCACGAGCCTTTAGGCCGATGTGACGTTTCCATCTACTAAGACAATCATGCGATTCAATATATAGATTAGGACGTCAAAAGTACTTGTGACGTCATAATAGTGTTATTACACGTGTGTCTTAAGATACTTATGACATGGCTGGACGGGCCAGTTATACGTTAATAGTGTTATTACATGTGTCTCAAGATACTTATGATATGTCCGTATAACATGGCTGGACGTGCCAGTTGTGTGATAAATTAAATACATAATTTGTATTGCTTTGTATCATTATAATTTCACTTTAAAAAAGAAAAACTTTTGCGTGTTACTTAAAACTAACACAGAATCTTAATTGGCTTCTTAAGAGCTATCGCGATTATTTCCAATAGCCCATGGCGCGCTATAGCTGTTTAATAATACAGAGATATGAATTTTGTGCTAGCTTAAAACCACGATTAATGTGGCGTTAGTGTATAATCCACAAGTTCTAGAGATCGTACCGTGGTGTTGCCGGCTAATTATAACGACAAATAATGATTAATTTGACCAAACCATTGCCATTCTACAAGAATGATACTTAAAGCGACAAGATGCTCAATTATTTTTGTACAAAGCAAACTGCCCAAAGCCTAGCTAGATGTTAAAATCTTTATTCAAGCTGTAATGTAACTATGTGGTAGTTGTATGTTGCCTCTGACATTTCCGCTCACCTTCGCTTGTCTGTGAGCTATCTCTCCAAACTCCATATATGGTAGTTATCGACCAGGAGGAGTAAGATACATTATCAACACAAGCTCAATAAATGGTTCCTGTTCATAACATTATTCGAGACAAATGTCAACCTTCTTTCATATACATAATTCGTTCCCTGCTTACCTTTTACCATCGCGTCACTTGGAGCCCTAGCCTCATCGTACGCACCAACCATGCTATTTTTATTGGTTACTTCAAAATACCTTCATTTTCACTTTCGTCGTTGTTCTCTTTGAAAACGTTAAATCTTCAATATTCTCAAGGATTAGCAGAGCATCGATTGTAAAGCCCATTTGTTATGAACGCGTCTTCAATAACATTTTCTAATATATTTATTCCAATTAATCCTGATCGTTATGTCTCTATCAACAGTTCTTTATAGTTTGTTAGTTCTCCTTATGTTCTGTCCTTCTCACCATTAATATCCACCACATCTTTTTCCTCCTTTGTCCCCTGCCTAGAATACACCATAGTATATTTAAGTGAATAGTATATTGTGACCGGGTGGGGTGTGCTTTTTCTGTGTCGCCGGTATTATGCTTCAGTAAGGTAACATTTCAAAAAGTAAAAGTTCCACTGTTACACGGAGACAAAATGCGAATATACTTTGATAATACCACAGCCTCCCAAAATAGTTATTTCCTCGCCATTCCCCCTTCCCACCATTTCCCTCCCCCACGTCAATCCCCCTTTAACACTTTCAAACTCTCCCACGTCATCCCCTCTTCCCACCATTGCCCTCCCCGCTTCATGTTATCCCCTTACCACTTTCACCCTCCCAACCCTCTGTTCTGTTGTGTCACTGTTCCCCTCCTAAGATTATGTAATAGCTAATCATGTCAATTCTGTTAATTAATTTAGCTACTGAGCTTTCTTATAGTTATTGCCTTCCACGCTTATCAAATTAAACGTTTACAAATCATTAGCTATCTCTGTAATCATATCAATTGTGTTCATTGAGGCGGCTACAATAGGATGGTGATCGATAGCTGGTCGGTTGGTGCCCGTCTCTCTTTACTCTAATCACTACCGACTTCATCCACGATTAAGGCGGTCATGCCACAGGGGGTTCCTTAGTTGAACAGGTGGACAACATATACACGTGGGGATTGTTGTTGGTACTAAAAGTGAAAAAACTGAAGTATGGCGACTTATTTTTACAAAAATGAAGTTAGGCGACCACAATGCACAGATGTCATAAACGTATAGGTGGGAAACATGTTGATGTTGGTGGGTAAAATGTTGGTGTATGTGGGTAACATGTTGATATAGGTGGGTAAAATGTTGGTGTTTGTGGGTAACATGTTGATATAGGTGGGTAACATGTTGGTGTTTGTGGGTAACATGTTGATATAGGTGGGTAACATGTTGGTGTTTGTGGGTAACATGTTGATGTAGGTGGGTAAAATGTTGGTGTTTGTGGGTGACATGTTGGTGTTTGGGGGTAACATGTTGATGTAGGTGGGTAAAATGTTGGTGTAGATGGGTAACATGTTGGTGTTTGTGGGTAACATGTTGATATTGGTGGGTAAAATGTTGGTGTATGTGGGTAACATGTTGATATAGGTGGGTAAAATGTTGGTGTTTGTGGGTAACATGTTGATATAGGTGGGTAACATGTTGGTGTTTGTGGGTAACATGTTGATGTAGGTGGGTAAAATGTTGGTGTTTGTGGGTGACATGTTGGTGTTTGGGGGTAACATGTTGATGTAGGTGGGTAAAATGTTGGTGTAGATGGGTAACATGTTGGTGTTTGTGGGTAACATGTTGGTTTATGTGGGTAACATGTTGATATTGGTGGGTAAAATGTTGGTGTATATGGGTAACATGTTGCTGTGTGGATAACATGTTGGTGTTTTTTGGCAACATGTTGGTTTAGGTGGGTAACATGTTGGTTTATGTGGGTAACATGTTGGTGTGTGTGGGTAACATGTTGGTGATTATGGGTAAGATGTTGGTGAAGATGGGTAACATGTTGCTGTGTGGGTAACATATTGGTGTAAGTGGGTAACATGTTGGTGTAGATGGGTAACATGTTGGTTTAGGTGGGTAACATGTAGGTTTAGGTGGGTAACATGTTTGTGTAGGGGGTAACATGTTGGTGTATGTGGGTAACATGTTTGTGTAGGTGGGTAACATGTTGATGTATGGTGGGTAACATGTTGGTGTAGATGGGTAACATGTTGGTTTATGTGGGTAACATGTTGGTGTAAGTGGGTAACATGTTGGTGTAGGTGGGTAACATGTTTGTGTAGGGGGTAACATGTTGGTTTATGTGGGTAATATGTTGGTGTAGGTGGGTAACATGTTGGTGAAGATGGGTAACATGTTGGTGTAGATGGGTAACATGTTAGTGTGTGGGTAACATTTTGGTGTAGATGGGTAACATGTTTGTGTAGGGGGTAACATGTTGGTTTATGTGGGTAACATGTTTGTGTAGGGGGTAACATTTGGTGTAAGTGGGTAACATGTTTGTTGGTGTGTGGGTAACATGTTGGTTTGTGTGTGGGTAACATGTTGTGTATGGGGTAACATGTTGGTGTAGATGGGTAACATGTTGCTGTGTGGGTAACATATTGGTTTAAGTGGGTTACATGTTGGTGTAGATGGGTACATGTTGGTTAGTGTGGGTAACATGTTGTTTAGGTGGGTAACATGTTGTGTGGGGTAACATGTTGGTGTTAAGGGTAACATGTTGGTTAGTGTGTAACATGTTTGTTAGTGGTAACATGTTGTTTATGTGGGTAACATGTTGGTGTAAGTGGGTAACATTTGGTGTAAGTGGGTAACATGTTGGTGTAGATGGGTAACATGTTGGTTTATGGGGTAACATGTTGGTTTGTAGGGTAACATGTTGGTGTGGGGTAACATGTTGGTGTGTGTGGGTAACATGTTGGTGGTATGGGTAACATGTTGGTGTGATGGTAACATGTTTGTGTAGGGTAACATGTTGGTGTAGAGGTAACATGTTGTGTAGGGGGTAACATGTTGGTTTATGTGGGTAACATGTTTGTGTAGGGGTAACATGTTGGTTTATGTGGGTAACATGTTGGTGTAGTGGGTAACATGTTGGTGTTTGTGGGTAAAATGTTGGTGTTTGGGGGTAACATGTTGGTGTTTGGTGGTAACATGTTGATGTAGGTGGGTAAAATGTTTGTGTAGATGGGTAACATGTTGGTGTTTGTGGGTAACATGTTGGTTTATGTGGGTAACATGTTGATATTGGTGGGTAAAATGTTGGTGTATATGGGTAACATGTTGCTGTGTGGATAACATGTTGGTGTTTTTTGGCAACATGTTGGTTTAGGTGGGTAACATGTTGGTTTATGTGGGTAACATGTTGGTGTGTGTGGGTAACATGTTGGTGATTATGGGTAACATGTTGGTGAAGATGGGTAACATGTTGCTGTGTGGGTAACATATTGGTGTAAGTGGGTAACATGTTGGTGTAGATGGGTAACATGTTGGTTAAGGTGGGTAACATGTAGGTTTAGGTGGGTAATATGTTTGTGTAGGGGGTAACATGTTGGTTTATGTGGGTAACATGTTTGTGTAGGGGGTAACATGTTGGTTTATGTGGGTAACATGTTGGTGTAGATGGGTAACATGTTGGTTTATGTGGGTAACATGTTGGTGTAAGTGGGTAACATGTTGGTGTAGGTGGATAACATGTTTGTGTAGGGGGTAACATGTTGGTTTATGTGGGTAATATGTTGGTGTAGGTGGGTAACATGTTGGTGAAGATGGGTAACATGTTGGTGTAGATGGGTAACATGTTAGTGTGTGGGTAACATTTTGGTGTAGATGGGTAACATGTTTGTGTAGGGGGTAACATGTTGGTTTATGTGGGTAACATGTTTGTGTAGGGGGTTACATATTGGTGTAAGTGGATTACATGTTGGTGCGTGTGGGTAACATGTTGGTTTGTGTGTGGGTAACATGTTGGTGATTATGGGTAACATGTTGGTGTAGATGGGTAACATGTTGCTGTGTGGGTAACATATGGTTTAAGTGGGTACCATGTTGGTGTAGATGGGTAACATGTTGGTTTAGGTGGGTAACATGTTGGTTTAGGTGGGTAACATGTTGGTTTAGGTGGGTAACATGTTTGTGTAAGGGTAACATGTTGGTGTAAGTGGGTAACATGTTTGTTCAGCTGGTAACATGTTGGTTTATGTGGGTAACATGTTGGTGTAAGTGGGTAACATGTTGGTGTAAGTGGGTAACATGTTTGTGTAGATGGGTAACATGTTGGTTTATGCGGGTAACTTGTTGGTGTAGGTGGGTAACATGTTGGTGTGTGGGTAACATGTTGGTGTGTGTGGGTAACATGTTGGTGAGTATGGGTAACATGTTGGTGTAGATGGGTAACATGTTAGTGTGTGGGTAACATATTGGTGTAGAAAGGTAACATGTTTGTGTAGGGGGTAACATGTTGGTTTATGTGGGTAACATGTTTGTGTAGGGGGTAACATGTTGGTTTATGTGGGTAACATGTTGGTGTAGGTGGGTAACATGTTGATATTGGTGGGTAAAATGTTGGTGTAAGTGGGTAACATGTTGATATTGGTGGGTAACATGTTGGTGTTTGTGGGTAACATGTTGATGTAGGTGGGTAACATGTTGATATTGGTGGGTAAAATGTTGGTGTTTGTGGGTAACATGTTGATATAGGTGGGTAACATGTTGGTGTAGGTGGGTTAAATGTTGGTGTTTGTGGGTGACATGTTGGTGTTTGGGGGTAACATGTTGATGTAGGTGGGTAAAATGTTGGTGTTTGTGGGTAACATGTCGGTGTTTGTGGGTAACATGTTGGTTTATGTGGGTAACATGTTGATATTGGTGGGTAAAATGCTGGTGTAGATGGGTAACATGTTGGTGTGTGGATAACATGTTGGTGTATGTGGGTAACATGTTGGTTTAGGTGGGTAACATGTATGTTTAGGTGGGTAACATGTTTGTGTAGGGGGTAACATGTTGGTGTAAGTGGGTAAAATGTTGGTGTATGTGGGTAACATGTTGATGTTGGTGGGTAAAATGTTGGTGTATGTGGGTAACATGTTGATCTTGGTGGGTAAAATGTTGGTGTATATGGGTAACATGTTGCTGTGTGGATAACATGTTGGTGTTTTTTGGCAACATGTTGGTTTAGGTGGGTAACATGTTGGTTTATGTGGGTAACATGTTCAGATTCTTTTATTTCCTTGTTTTTTTACAACATCGGAGAGTTGACATAAACATATACAATATAACAATGCAGACAGTGCTGGACAAACATATAACTACATTTTGCATGGCAAAACATGTACATTGTATGATTGGTTATGTATATATACTATTTCATAAAACATAAGATCAATGATTTATAATGCACATTTCAAAATGTATAAAAAAACAGCTTTAAAGCCAAATCTATATATTTTCCTAACCTGTTTAATTCCCCTATATTCTGGGTTGATAATAAGAGTACCAACTTAAACACACTAGGACGTTTATAATAATATGATTTAATATATTTTTTTCTTAATTCAGAGTAACAATTACATATAAGTATAAAGTGAAATTCATCTTCAATGTCATTAGCATTACATACCTCACACAATCTTTGAATTCTCTGACGATTCCTATACCTCCCTTGTTCAATATTTAAATTATGTGAACTAAGTCTTATACGTGCAATATTCTTCATATGTGAATTATTAATTGATTTTGTTAAGTAAAATTGAAGAGTGAATTTATCTACAATATGTCTATAAAGAAACCCCTTTGATATCGTTTGTACATTTGAAATTAGTTCTTGTCTATAAACATCGTAAAATCTATTCTCAATAATTTTATAAATAACTTTATCATCTACTGTCGTATTATTCCAGAGATATGTTAATCCTAATTTATTTAATTCCCCTCGTATATTTAAAATCCAACTGTCATCAGAGCGTATTCTGTCTTCGTAGCAAGCTCTTAATACACAGTTATTTGAGTTACGAATTTTAAGCCAGTATTTAATTATACGTAATTTTCTTAATGTTGACAATGGCAATCTTCCGAGTTCACAATATACTAAATTATTACAAGTGCTCTTTTTTACCCCTAGTATTTTTTTACAAAAATTTAAATGAACCTTTTCTATATCTAAGGCTTTATGAAAACCCCAAACTTCCGCACTATAACTCAATATACTATTTACATATGTGTCAAATACAGAACATTGTGTACTTACATTAAATTGATGATTTTTGAACTTATTATTGATTGCATAATAAGCGTTATTGCCTTGTTCAGCAACATGTTTTTGAGTTACATAAAATTTCCCATTATAATTGAAAAGCATTCCAAGATAATTGAATCGGTCAACAATTTGTAATTCGCTTCCGTTATAAAACCACTTTTCATTGTTTCTAATAATGCCCCCATTCCTAAACACAACTATTTTTGTCTTATCAATATTCAAATTAAGGCTATGTTTATCATTGTAAGACTTCAGAGCATCTAATATTTGCTGTAATTTCTCTGGTGTTTCTGCAAAAAGCACTGTATCATCTGCATACATTAAAAGAAAAATACTTATTAAATTAAGTTCAATTGATGGACAGCATTCATTAATAAAGTGCATTTCACAATCATTTACAAATAATGAGTACAAAATCGGGGAGTGAATTTCTCCTTGGAAGAGACCGAATGTTGGTGTGTGTGGGTAACATGTTGGTGATTATGGGTAACATGTTGGTGAAGATGGGTAACATGTTGCTGTGTGGGTAACATATTGGTGTAAGTGGGTAACATGTTGGTGTAGATGGGTAACATGTTGGTTAAGGTGGGTAACATGTAGGTTTAGGTGGGTAACATGTAGGTTTAGGTGGGTAACATGTTTGTGTAGGGGGTAACATGTTGGTGTAGGTGGGTAACATGTTTGTGTAGTAACATGTTGGTTTATGTGGGTTACATGTTTGTGTAGGGGGTAACATGTTGGTTTATGTGGGTAACATGTTGATGTTGGTGGGTAACATGTTGGTGTAAGTGGGTAACATGTTGGTGTAGGGGGTAACATGTTGGTGTAGGTGGGTAACATGTTTGTGTAGGGGGTAACATGTTGGTTTATGTGGGTAACATGTTTGTGTAGGGGGGTAACATTTTGGTTTATGTGGGTAATATGTTGGTGTAGGTGGGTAACATGTTGGTGTAGATGGGTAACATGTAGGTTTATGTGGGTAACATGTTGGTGTAAATGGGTAACATGTTGGTGTAAGTGGGTAACATGTTTGTGTAAGGGGTAACATTTTGGTTTATGTTGGTAATATGTTGGTGTAGGTGGGTAACATGTTGGTGTGTGGGTAACATGTTGGTGTGTGTGGGTAACATGTTGGTGAGTATGGGTAACATGTTGGTGTAGATAGGTAACATGTTAGTGTGTGGGTAACATATTGGTGTAGATGGGTAACATGTTTGTGTAGGGGGTAACATGTTGGTTTATGTGGGTAACATGTTTGTGTAGGAGGTAACGTGTTGGTTTATGTGGGTAACATGTTGGTTATGTGGGTAACATGTTGGTTTAGGGGGTTACATATTGGTGTAAGTGGATAACATGTTGGTGCGTGTGGGTAACATGTTGGTTTGTGTGTGGGTAACATGTTGGTGATTATGGGTAACATGTTGGTGTAGATGGGTAACATGTGTGTGGTTGCTGTGTGTGGGTAACATATTGGTGTAAGTGGGTAACATGTTGGTGTAGATGGGTAACATGTTGGTTTAGGTGGGTAACATGTAGGTTTAGGTGGGTAACATGTTTGTGTAGGGGGTAACATGTTGGTGATTATGGGTAACATGTTGGTGTAGATGGGTAACATGTTTGTGTAGATGGGTAACATGTTGCTGTGTGGGTAACATATGGTTTAAGTGGGTACCATGTTGGTGTAGATGGGTAACATGTTGGTTTAGGTGGGTAACATGTTGGTTTAGGTGGGTAACATGTTTGTGTAGGGGGTAACATGTTGGTGTAAAAGGGTAACATGTTTGTTCAGCTGGTAGCATGTTGGTTTATGTGGGTAACATGTTGGTGTAAGTGGGTAACATGTTGGTGTGTGGGGTAACATGTTGTGGTGTGTGTGGGTAACATGTTGGTGTAGATGGGTAACATGTTAGTGTGTGGGTAACATATTGGTGTAGATAGGTAACATGTTTGTGTAGGGGGTAACATGTTGGTTTTTGTGGGTAACATGTTTGTGTAGGGGGTAACATGTTGGTTTATGTGGGTAACATGTTGGTGTAGGTGGGTAACATGTTGGTGTGTGGGTAACATGTTGGTGTGTGTGGGTAACATGTTGGTGTGTGTGGGTAACATGTTGGTGTGTGTTGGTAACATGTTGATGTGTGTTGGTAACATGTTGATGTGTATGGGTAACATATTAGTGTGTGTGGGTAACATATTGGTGTAAGTGGGTAACATGTTGGTGAGTATGGGTAACATGTTGGTGTAGATGGGTAACATGTTAGTGTGTGGGTAACATATTGGTGTAGATAGGTAACATGTTTGTGTAGGGGGTAACATGTTGGTTTATGTGGGTAACATGTTTGTGTAGGGGGTAACATGTTGGTTTATGTGGGTAACATGTTGGTGTAGGTGGGTAACATGTTGGTGTGTGGGTAACATGTTGGTGTGTGTGGGTAACATGTTGGTGTGTGTGGGTAACATGTTGGTGTGTGTTGGTAACATGTTGATGTGTATGGGTAACATATTAGTGTGTGTGGGTAACATATTGGTGTAAGTGGGTAACATGTTGGTGTGTGTGGGTAACATGTTGGTGTGTGTGGGTAACATGTTGGTGTTTGTGGGTAACATGTTGGTGTGTGTGGGTAACATGTTGGTGTGTGTGGGTAACATGTTGGTGTGTGTGGGTAACATGTTGGTGTAGATGGGTAACATGTTGGTGTAGATGGGTAACATGTTGGTTTAGGGGGTTACATGTTGGTGTAGGTGGGTAACATGTTGGTTTAAGTGGGTGTCACCTGATGATGTAGGTAGGCAACTTGATGGTGTAGGCGGGTATAATGTAGCTTACAGTACATACATATTGTACCTAGTTCTAAAGTGACAAATTAAGACTTAAAGTAGAGAACCCTTACTAGGAACTTTGGTGGATTATGACGTTATATGTTATGGTTGATAGAATGGGAGGACGGATTCTGCAAACTGTCCCCTAATGTACGGCAGTACCACTGCTAAGACATTTTGATGACAGTATAGTGGTTTGGGATATATGTGTGTGTGAGGTGATGAAACACTAAAGTGTGTAACACGTTTACCATCTCCAGATATCGGATTCTTTCTAAGGCAGTTACGACCTGCAAATGTAGTTAATTCCTTATCCAGTTTTCATCGCGGTAAGATAGATAATTATTGACGCAATTCTGTGTATAGTATGTAGCGCACTACCATACGATGAAGGGCTATACGAAGGAGACCGTGCTAGCTTGACTTGCCAAGGGAACACAGTTTATAGGTGTAAAATTTACTTAGTATTTTGGAAACCAGAGAAGAGTCGATCGATCGAATTCAGTTAATGGCTGCTCCTACACAATCTCGTACGGCGACGGCTGGAGCAGGTCGCAGTCAACCAATACTCATTTGGTTTATGTCATTGTAAAACAAAGATGTGTCTTCTCAACCCGTCATTAACGAGGAAGGAACTCGCCCTACCCGCCTGTCAATTCAGAACGACTGAAAAATGTCAGACCCGGATAGTCTTCAATACAGCCAATATAACACTATGAAGTGTATGTATTAGTGATATCGGGCATGGGTAATGACATTGTTTAATCCTTGTATTGTAGTTTATATCACAGTTAATCAGACCCGGATACTGTGTTGTATAGTTTTATCATAAAGAATCAGGCCTGGGTACTGTATTGTTTATTTCATCATAATCAATTAGGCCCGGATACTGAAATGTTTTGTTCAATAACAGTTTATCTGACCCGGATACTGAACAGTTTTGTTCCATCACAGTTTATCTGGTCCGGATACTTTATTGCTTTGCTTCACCAATTTATCAGGCCCGAATACTGTATTGGTTTGCTCCACCACAGTTTATTTATCCCGAATACCCGAATACTGTATTGTGTCGCTACATCACAGTTTATCAGACCCGGATACTGTATTGGTTTGTTCCATCACAGTTGATCTTGTCCGGATAATGTTTTGTGTTGTTACATCACAGTTTATCAGGCCCGGATAAAATATTGGTGTGTTCCATCACAGTTGATCTGGTCCGGATACAGTATTGTGTTGTTACATCACAGTTTATCAGGCCCGGATAATGTATTGGTTTGTTCCATCACAGTTGATCTGGTCCGGATACAGTATTGTGTTGTTACATCACAGTTTATCAGGCCCGGATAATGTATTGGTTTGTTCCATCACAGTTAATCTGGTCTGGATACTGTTTTGTGTTGTTACATCACAGTTTATCAGGCCCGGATAATGTATTGGTTTGTTCCATCACAGTTGATCTGGTCCGGATACTGTTTTGTGTTGTTACATCACAGTTTATCAGACCCGGATACTGTATTGCTTTTTTTTCACCAGTTTATCAGGCCCGGATAATGTATTGGTTTGTTCCATCACAGTTGATCTGGTCCGGATACAGTATTGTGTTGTTACATCACAGTTTATCAGGTCCGAATAATGTATTGCTTTGCTCCACCAGAGTAAGACCCGGATACTGTATTGCTTTTCTCCACCAGTTTATTAGGCCCGCACGCTGTATTGGTTTGTTCCATCAGAGTTGATCTGGTCTGGATACATCACAGTTTATCAGTTTGTTTGTTTGTTTGATTGATTAACGTCTTATTAACAGCTATGGTCATGCAAGGACGGCCTCCTATGTATGCGGTGTGATGCGTTTATATTGTGCGAGTTGTGTATTTTGGGAGACTGCGGTATATTCATGTTGTGTCTTCTTGTATAGGGATATTGTTGCCCTTTTTAAAGTGCTATATCACTGAAGTATGCCACCGAAGACACCAAGCAACACATCCCACCGGGTCACATTATACTGACAACGGGCAAACCAGTCGTCCCATTCCCTGTTTGCTGAGCGCTAAGCAGGAGTAGAAACTACCACTTTTATAGACTTTGGTGTGACTCGGCCAGGGGATATAACCCAGAGCCTTCCTCACAGGGGCGAACGCTCAACTCATAGCCAAAAGGTTCTTGGCGTGACGGTAGATTCTGGTGCTAGGTATGACGGTATATTCTGGTGCTAGGCGTGACGGTAGATTTTGATGCAAGGCGTGACGGTGGGTTCTAGTAGTGCTAGGCGTGACTGTAGATTCTGGTGCTAGGCGTGACGGTAGATTCTGGTGCTAGGCGTGACGGTAGATTCTGGTGCTAGGCGTGACGGTAGATTCTAGTAGTGCTAGGCGTGACGGTAGATTCTGGTGCTAGGCGTGACGGTAGATTCTAGTGCTAGGCGTGACGGTAGATTCTGGTGCTAGGCGTGACGGTAGATTCTAGTGCTAGGCGTGACGGTAGATTCTGGTGCTAGGCGTGACTGTAGATTCTGGAGCTAGGCGTGACGGTAGATTCTGGTGCTAGGCGTGACGGTAGATTCTGGTGCTAGGCGTGACTGTAGATTCTGGTGCTAGGCGTGACGGTAGATTCTGGTGCTAGGCGTGACGGTAGATTCTGGTGCTAGGCGTGACGGTAGATTCTGGTGCTAGGCGTGACGGTAGATTCTGGTGCTAGGTGTGACGGTAGATTCTGGTGCTAGGCGTGCTAGGCGTGACTGTAGATTCTTGTGCAAGGCGTGACTGTAGATTCTGGTGCTAGGTGTGACGGTATATTCTGGTGCTATGCGTGACTGTAGATTTCTGGTGCAAGGCGTGACTGTAGATTCTGGTGCAGGGTGAGTAGTTTGGGTAGGTGTGACGGTAGATTCTGGTGCTAGGTGTGACGGTAGATTCTAGTGCTAGGCGTGACTGTAGATTCTTGGGCTAGGCGTGACGGTAGATTCTGGTGCTAGGCGTGACTGTAGTTTCTAGTGCTAGGCGTGACGGTAGATTCTGGAGCTAGGCGTGCTAGGCGTGACTGTAGATTCTTGGGCTAGGCGTGACGGTAGATTCTGGAGCTAGGCGTGACTGAAGTTTCTAGTGCTAGGCGTGACTGTAGATTCTGGTGCTAGGCGTGACGGTAGATTCTGGTGCTAGGCGTGACGGTAGATTCTGGAGCTAGGCGTGACGGTAGATTCTGGTGCTAGGCGTGACGGTAGATTCTGGTGCTAGGCGTGACGGTAGATTCTGGTGCTAGGGTGACGGTAGATTCTGGTGCTAGGCGTGACGTAGATCTGTGCTAGGCGGTGTTTTAGCTAGGCGTGACGGTAGATTCTGGAGCTAGGCGTGACGTAGATTCTGGTGCTAGGCGTGAGATTGGGCTTTGAGACTGTAGATTCTGGTGCTAGGCGTGACTGTAGATTCTGGTGCTAGGCGTGACGGTAGATTCTGGTGCTAGGCGTGACGGTAGATTCTGGTGCTAGGCGTGACGGTAGATTCTGGTGCTAGGCGTGACGGTAGATTCTGGTGCTAGGCGTGACGGTAGATTCTGGTGCTAGGCGTGACGGTAGATTCTGGTGCTAGGCGTGACGGTAGATTCTGGTGCTAGGGTGACGGTAGATTCTGGTGCTAGGCGTGACGGTAGATTCTGGTGCTAGGCGTGACGGTAGATTCTGGTGCTAGGCGTGACGTAGATTCTGGTGCTAGGCGTGACTGTAGATTCTGGTGCTAGGCGTGACTGTAGATTCTGGTGCTAGGCGTGACGGTAGATTCTGGTGCTAGGCGTGACGGTAGATTCTGGTGCTAGGCGTGACGTAGATTCTGGTGCTAGGCGTGACTGTAGATTCTAGTGCTAGGCGTGACTGTAGATTCTAGTGCTAGGCGTGACGGTAGATTCTGGTGCTAGGCGTGACGGTAGATTCTGGTGCTAGGCGTGACGGTAGATTCTGGTGCTAGGCGTGACGGTAGATTCTGGTGCTAGGCGTGACTGTAGATTCTAGTGCTAGGCGTGACGGTAGAGATTCTGGAGCTAGGCGTGACGGTAGATTCTGGAGCTAGTGCTGACTGTAGATTCTGGTGCTAGGCGTGACGGTAGATTCTAGTGCTAGGCGTGACGGTAGATTCTGGTGCTAGGCGTGACGGTAGATTCTGGTGCTAGGCGTGACTGTAGATTCTGGTGCTAGGCGTGACGGTAGATTCTGGTGCTAGGCGTGACGGTAGATTCTGGTGCTAGGCGTGACGGTAGATTCTGGTGCTAGGCGTGACTGTAGATTCTGGTGCTAGGCGTGACGGTAGATTCTGGTGCTAGGCGTGACGGTAGATTCTGGAGCTAGGCGTGACGGTAGATTCTGTGCTAGCGTATGTAGATTCTAGTGCTAGCGTGACTGTAGATTCTAGTGCTAGCGTGACGGTAGATTCTGGAGCTAGGCGTGACTGTAGATTCTGGAGCTAGGCGTGACGGTAGATTCTGGAGCTAGGCGTGACGGTAGATTCTGGTGCTAGGTGTGACGGTAGATTCTGGTGCTAGGCGTGACTGTAGATTCTAGTGCTAGGTGTGACGGTAGATTCTGGTGCTAGGTGTGACGGTAGATTCTAGTGCTAGGCGCTGACGGTAGATTCTGGTGCTAGGCGTGACGGTAGATTCTGGTGCTAGGCGTGACGGTAGATTCTGGTGCTAGGCGTGACGGTAGATTCTGGTGCTAGGCGTGACTGTAGATTCTGGTGCTAGGCGTGACGGTAGATTCTGGTGCTAGGCGTGACGGTAGATTCTGGTGCTAGGCGTGACGGTAGATTCTGGTGCTAGGCGTGACGGTAGATTCTGGTGCTAGGCGTGACGGTAGATTCTGGTGCTAGGCGTGACTGTAGTTTCTAGTGCTAGACGTGACGGTAGATTCTGGAGCTAGACGTGACGGTAGATTCTGGTGCTAGGCGTGACGGTAGATTCTGGTGCTAGGCGTGACGGTAGATTCTGGTGCTAGGCGTGACGGTAGATTCTGGTGCTAGGCGTGACTGTAGATTCTAGTGCTAGGCGTGACGGTAGATTCTGGTGCTAGGCGTGAAGGTAGATTCTAGTGCTAGGCGTGACGGTAGATTCTGGAGCTAGACGTGACGGTAGATTCTGGTTCTAGGCGTGACGATAGATTCTGGTGCTAGGTGTGACGGTAGATTCTGGTGCTAGGCGTGACTGTAGTTTCTAGTGCTAGGCCTGACTGTAGATTCTGGTGCTAGGCGTGACGGTAGATTCTGGTTCTAGGTGTGACGATAGATTCTGGTGCTAGGCGTGACGGTAGATTCTGTTGCTAGGCGTGAAGGTAGATTCTAGTGCTAGGCGTGACGGTAGATTCTGGAGCTAGACGTGACGGTAGATTCTGGTGCTAGGCGTGACGGTAGATTCTGGTGCTAGGCGTGACGGTAGATTCTGGTGCTAGGCGTGACGGTAGATTCTGGTGCTAGGCGTGACGGTAGATTCTGGTGCTAGGTGTGACGGTAGATTCTGGTGCTAGGCGTGACTGTAGTTTCTAGTGCTAGGCGTGACTGTAGATTCTGGTGCTAGGTGTGACGGTAGATTCTGGTGCTAGGCGTGACTGTAGATTCTGGTGCTAGGCGTGACGGTAGATTCTGGTGCTAGGCGTGACTGTAGATTCTGGTGCTAGGTGTGACGGTAGATTCTGGTGCTAGGCGTGACTGTAGATTCTGGTGCTAGGTGTGACGATCCACTTGTAGGCACATTGTTTTAAATAAATGTATAAGTACTTTTTATGTCAATGTGTGTTGGCGACTTCATTGCGTATCTTGCCTTTAGATTTTGATTGATCGCATCATTATTTCAAATTTCTTTACGTAGCTGCTGCTTCCTTTCAGATTTCGTGTATTTTCGAAACGTCCATCACCATTTGCAACTTACTGTCATGACGTCATTAATCGCAGGATTCGGCAACCAAGCCATACCGCATGCGCAGTCGCATGCTTCTGTTTTTTCTAAAGGCAAATACCATCTTCACACCCAAGCGCTAAAGTGATGACAAAAACGTTGTGTGCATTGTCTAGTGAATTAAATTGACTATGGTGGAATGTTTCATTTATTGATGCTGTTTTTCCTATGACGTTACTTTGGATCACAGGGCGTAAATTAATTTATCAAGATTTAATGCAAACGGTTTGTTTAAAGGCCCACTACCTCTCCGGAGCAAAATTTAAAGGTTTCTTAAAAACATTAATAACAAAAGAAAATATATATCGATGGCTTAAGATGAGGTTACAACACCAAACATATGCAAGATTTCCTGTCTAATGTACGATAACAGTGGAAATTCATTTCGCTGTTTTGTCGTCTGGCGCAGTGATAGTCAACTACCGCGCGGCATTTAGGACGACGGCGGGAAACATAAAACGACCCGCGTTATGAAAATTAACATTTTATTTATTCTAATTTAACAGTTCTGAAGGTGTTGATAAGTGTGCTAGTAAACGTATAGCTAATAACTTCTGCGACTCTACAAAATTATTGATCTCGTTTTACATTCCTGTTTCAAAAATTAAGCCGTTTCGGAAAGGTAGTGGCCCTTTAACGTTATACATACCTATCCAGTTGCAGCGTAGAAGATATAGTCAAAATATATTTTTCCGAAATCATTGACTTCCCTACCATACATGTATTTTGGTCTTATAAATGGACACGTGTTTGTCAATACTGATCAAATCGTGGCTAATTCAATATTTGACTGCTCCTGAATATTTTACTCAACAATGCTATTATGTTCAATATCAGTGTGTCTGTTTTCGGACGTATGTTACCATATCAATATCTTGGTAATTTCTTCACATAAACGACAAAGATTGTCACCACTCAACCTTGGATTTCAGGCATGCAAATGTTAAGTTCTTTGTTACTCGTTTATTTTAGGTTTTGTTATTTTTATGAATGGAATGAAATGAATCGCGGTCAGCTCTAAGCTTGACTCTATCTTTACGTGTATCATGTGGTCGTTAATCTCGAGGAAATACTCGTCTCTTCTGCATAACCCTGCCTCAGTTTTAGTGAACTTAGATTGTGTGTGATGCTTTCGCGTGCAGCAATTCCAGTATCAAATTATTCATAACATCACACTATAACTCCTTGGCTTGTAGAAATGTGCGAAAACCTGTTAAGCAAATGCCTTGTCCCGTAACGTTTTCACGACGTTGTTTAAATATAGCCTGACAGTACATGATTCGGAGACTATACTGACACATGGTGAAACTCACAACTACCAAATTAGTCTTTCAGGTTTGGACTATTTTTATGTGAAATTGTGCCAAATAATATTTAATAATATTTATGATAAACTCTGTGATATGAGCATTTCAAATGTAAATCATGTGTAACGTGTACTATTGATCCTGTCAATCTGTCGTAAACAATAAATTGTTATTCCACCATTCCACCAATGTTCTGATGGATGCTCGATGATGACCACTCTTGATAGACATTGTTAAGTCGTTGAATAAGTTTTCCACTGTTGAGTATTCATCAATTTAAATGCTCTGATCAGTGTATAGCTTCCCACGACATGGAATATATAAATCATTTAATGAGGAAAGAGAGTTGTCATGTTAACAGTGGGTTTTTTGCATTCAATGAAGGTGTTGTAACTCGTTCGCTTTCCCTATAATTCATTTACATCAGTGAGTAAATACAAAAAGTAAGAACACTTATTATTTCTAAACGAACATGTTAATTGCTGCGAATCACACGTTACATGTAAATCTGCCAACGTTCGTCTGGTGGAAACAGAGCTATCTCTAGCCTCGTACAACGTCGATACTGATTGTCTACAACCTTCCATACGCTGACAAATGTACGAAATCAGATGAAAAACGAGATGGCTTTTATACATCGCACGACGTAGCGAAATAAGCTTGGCGCCCTGAGTTTCGTCTGGACGTGGGACCATCGTGCTAATTTGATGTGAGGAGTTTTGTGTATGGACGGTCCAGTGCCGGACAGACAGCTCGGTCAATTTGACCCGTCCCTTGTGCCCCGCTCCTTCACTTGATTTATGTAGAATCTTAGTCTACACGATCAGCTTTAGCCTGGTCATCTTTTCCCGGTGTCCACATAGCCTTGGATCCATCTAATGAATCATTCATACAGCGCCCTCTTTCGGAACGGTTTATGTTTGTCAGGTACTAACAGCGGTAGTTTCGTATGTGAATTAATGTGTCAACATGTCGGCGACCAAGAGTAGCGTTACAAAGCGTACTGATTGGGGGAGAGGAATACCCTTACCACTCCGGCTGGCACACACAGTCTAAAAGCATTCTTGTATTTCTCGGGAAGATGGCTTTACAAAATACATTCATTTCTGTGACACTCAGCCAGGATCTTTGGAACAGCGCACAACGGCTTTCAAGACATATATTGTACATTGAACCTATCATTTATGGAGATTTAGTGTTATTTGCTAACACAATGAACGCAATTTATTCAAACAATAAAAGTGTTACATTGTGTTCTTTATCGATTTAATCATGCATATTTTCTCTAGTTGTCCTAAAGCTTAAATTACTTTGCTGGTATGGCAACTGGAATTTCTGTGATATGGTTTCTCATAGACTTGGAATCGGACTCAACAAACGGTTACACACATTGATACTTTATGTACGTTCTTTATGACATGCACATTTCCCCTGCTCCCACACATCAAGGACACCCAAACATGGATCACACAAGATAACATACCCTTGTATCTTACATCGCTAGTGTCTATTAAATCGATGAATGCCTCTCACACACATTTTTGGCTTATTGGCACATAGATATCAAATCAACCTCGGCATTTCGCACATAGACAATATCCCAGCATCACACACATTAAGAGTGTTTCTTCCGTCTCACACATCGAAAACATATTTTCCGCGTCTCACACATCCTGAGAACATGCCCAGTGCCACCGCGAATATTCCTGGCGTTTCACACGCCATGCTCAGTGTCACCGTGGATATTCCTGCTGTCTCACACACCCCGAGAACATGCCCAGTGCCACCGCGAATATTCCTGGCGTTTCACACGCCATGCTCAGTGTCACCGCGGATATTCCTGCCGTCTCACACACCCCGAGAACATGCTCAGTGCCACCGCGAATATATTCACACACCCTTTGAATATGCCCAGTGCCACCGTGAATATTCCTGGCGTTTCGCACGCCTTGCTCAGTGTCGCCGCGGATATTCCTGGCGTTTCGCATACTGTAATGACATATGTTGCAACTCCAACTTAGAAAACCAAAAGCAAGGTAGATAAGGCTAATGCAGCAAGCTTAGAATG
Source organism: Argopecten irradians (assembly GCF_041381155.1). Taxonomy (NCBI): domain Eukaryota; kingdom Metazoa; phylum Mollusca; class Bivalvia; order Pectinida; family Pectinidae; genus Argopecten; species Argopecten irradians. Next base: position 6,086,225 of record NC_091138.1, on the reverse strand, counting down.
ACCTATTGCCTCCCTTGGCATCGCCTCACTTTTGGTCTTGAGTTGAGCGTTCGCCCCTGTGAGGTAGGCTCTGGGTTCTGTCCCCTGGCCGAAACACACCGAAGTCTATAAAAGTGGTAGTTTCTGCTCCTACTTAGCGCTCAGCATACAAGGAGTGGGACGACTGGTTTGCCCGTTGTCAGTATAATGTGACCGGGTGGGGGGTGTTGCTTTGTGTCTTTGGCGGCATGCTTCAGTGATATAGCACTATAAAAAGGGCAACAGTTCCACTATACAAGAAGACACAACATGAATATACCGCAGTCTCCCACAACACGCACCTCTCACAACATATACGCAAGCCGTCCTAACATGACCATAGCTGCTAATAGGACGTCAATTAATTAAACAAACAAATAAGAATGCTCAAGCATATTTTCTTTACATAAAGGTTCTTCAAACCTGTGTTTTATTTGATGACTATATATTCATATGTCCTTGAGGAATATGTCTATCAGTATTCCATACAGATCCAACTCGGGCTGGTGAGCCAGGACAGTCTAGACACTAATCATCATTTGATTATATTTACTGTCCGTATGTACGTGTTAGTATTTACCATACCCACCAATCTAACGCCATACGGGTACCTTACTAACCGCCTTGATTTAAATTCATCAACAGACCTCATGACTTTAGTTTTACATTTATTCCATATGGATCCCTGCATAAAACAGTGTGTTAGAAATCCATGATTGATATATGGGGGTGTAAATTAATGTGCAATGCATTGCCCTACAGATTATATTATTGGACATTTTTACAATTAAGATATACTGTTTGATAATAACGACGATTAAGATGTGTATTTAAAGTATTTTGTCGACGATTTAGATATGAATTTACAGTGTTTGGCCAACGAGTTAGGCGGACATTTACAGTGTATTTTCGATAATTTAGACGTACATTTACAGTGTATTTTCGATAATTTAAACGTACATTTTCAGTGTATTTTCGATAATTTAGACGTACATTTACAGTGTATTTTCGATAATTTAGACGTACATTTACAGTGTATTTTCTATAATTTAAACGTACATTTACAGTGTTTTTTCGACGATTAAGACGTACATTTACAGTGATTTTTCGGCGATTTAAACGTAGATTTTAAGTTTTTTGTCGACGATATTGACGTACATTTACAGTGGTTTTTGAAACGGTTTAGATGTAGATCTACAGTATATCCATGGATAATAGGTATACGTACAGCGTGAATGGTTATCATGTAATAAACACAGCCTATACCCTGATATAATAAACTTCGCACAAGAACAACTCCGATCGATAGTTTCTCCTTAATACATACGTTTTGTGGAGGAATTTTCAATTTGCCTCGAATTGTAATCGCATGATTATGAGGAAACGTTACTGTGATTTATCGTGTTCTGCATACGCATAGAGGTAGAGCGCCGAGGCTGGTACAGATACACTTATTGGACATCCCGCCGTAGTAAGGGCACAAGCTTCCAAACTCTTAACGAATATGTCTTTGTAGTGAAATAGGAATTTGTCCTTACTTCTATATAGTACAACGATCACATTCAACATATGTCTTAATCCTACCACGACGCTCCTTTTACGTGTGGCGAGTTTCACCATAAGACGTATCGCATGTATTTCAAGATAGGGAAGCCGATTTCCAATCTATGAATATAATTACATCAAGTTTTATATAGAAACCGCAATATCTCCGCCGAATAAAAGCGGGCTGGGTGGGGCTCATGATAGGGCCTTTTATTAACGTCATATCGGCCTCACTCAAGTAAGTACATTGCTCAAACAGACATGGAGTCAGCGTTGGTTTTGATAGCTACGTTTCTTGAAATGAAACAATGCCAGGTTTTAGCCAGGGTATATTTGGCATTCAGAGATCTGGGTTACAACGACGTAGTTACATTGGAATCCTATCGCTGTACATTTACAGCTGATGTCTAGGTTGTCGGTATCCCTTAGAATCAGCATCCAATTTCATGTTGTTTAATGTATGTTCACATGCAATGATATTCATATAATAGTCCATGTGTCGAGTAATGTTGATATTGAACTGTAATGTATTATGGACACTGTGAAGATGTCGAAGGCTATATTACAAAGGACAGATACCTGTGTCAGAGAGACCATGTTGAATGGTTCGGTGAGGTGGGGACCAAAGGGGGACTAAATTGTAGATAATGCCATTGCTGATATGAACCAGTACTCCGCCCTCTAACGTCAGAATTGACGGTTAAACGGAACTGGTATCAGCGGCAGCAGTGCAATCGTCGTCGGAGTCTGCAGATGTCATGACTCGGTAGACTGTGCTAGGCGTCATCTTGTTACGTGCTCGAATCAGTGAAGGCCTCTTGTCAAGCAGTCAAAGCATCTGTAACACTGGCCGTGTACTTAAGCTGTATTCTAAATAAGCTTATAGGATAAATTGACATTCATGAAGATAGTAGATTGCACAAGATCAGCTGAATCAATTTCCTATTGACTAATCGTTTTGACGACGCAGCCTGTTTGAGCGAACGGCCAGGGTAGCAAGGGAGATGAGTGTTAAGCGTCAAGAGGACTTAGTAGGATCAGTGCTGACAAAGAGGGTGTTGCTAATAACAACCGAACTCTTCAGAGCGATCATAAGGATTCGTCTGAAGACTACCAGGAAAACTGAACAATGCATTTAACATAACGGCTTGATCCCTTGTTATTTTGTACTGTAGAACTAGTGCAAATTGTCAAAGTTAACTTCATATCAAATCTATATTTCAATAGTGCTCTGACAACGAATAGTATATACATGTTATGTAAATTGCAACCGTTAGCTACAATGAGGCATTTTCTACAATTATTTTAGAAGAATGTCGACATGGATATAAGAATTATTCGTTTGTCAGCACGGTATACTGCCTTTGTTTTTCAATGGCCATTTTTATCCCAAATACGTGGCGGAATGCTGTAAAATTCATGCCATTTTTGTTGCTCCGCTGGGATCACTGATGTAATGTTTAGGTAGATAGCAGAGGCACTGTTGTATTTTCTGGAATCTGAGGCAGCCCCATGCATTCTAATGGTGCGATTTGCAATCAAATGACCCATTTATTTCGCTTTAATTCGTAGATTTATTACAATCATTAGAATCCACATACTTGCTGGGTTTATGTATGTATTAGCTAGCTATCTGCATGTCCTTTTCCCAATGGGCAAGCTTTCCATTGGGTACGGTATCCGAGAGTTCTTTATGGAAGCTGATGACAACACTTTAGTGTGTTTCGTCACCCCTCTTCAGAACATAGTGCTATATGCTTTAACCCAGCTAATGCATTATGGCCAGGACATGGGATCAAATGTATCATTTGCTGGCCAGAGAGACATTCTGTGAACATACATTTTGATATATGTAAATTGTCCGGCCAAGGAATACGTAATAACACAGTTAAGTTAGCGGTATGGAGCTCAAAGTCTGATAAAGGCACTTGGGACTTTAGCGCAGTCTGGCAAGGAATACACACGGACATTAGGGTAAAAAGACATTCTGGTAAACATTCGTGGATACCATGGTATTTTGGCACAGCCTTCAGACATTAACACGCAATCATACCGCTCGTACTACACAACCATCTTTTAGGCCCTATTCATCCAAAGCTGTCTTTTTTCTGTTGCATTATAAAATATTCTTCATTTTAACGCAATCTTGGAATAATCATTGGCTTGGTGCCTTTTTTATTCGGTATCCCTTATTCACACTTATGAATATCATTAATTTTAAATGTAAAAGTCCCTCTGTTTTACAGCTGCCCAGTAACTGTCTCATTTCATAATTGAAAAGGCGGTTAAATCTTAAATCATTTCTGTTAACGTCATTCTAACATATGTGTTCTGTTTTCATGCCACGATACACCATAGTCTATAAAAGTAGTGATCATTTCTGCATCCTGCTTACCTGGTTTACCTGTTGTCAGCTCAATGGTCAGGTGGGGTGTGCTGTTAGGTGTCTTTGGCGGAATACTTCAGGAAGAGAGTACTATAAGAGGGCAAAAGTTTCCACTGTTGCAAAGAGACAACACGACTGTAGAGCAGACTCCCAATACATACGAGGTAGGCCGTCATTAAATGACCTACATACGGGGGAGGACGTCCTTAAATGACCTACATACGAAGGAGGACGTCCTTAAATGACCTACATACGGGGGAGGACGTCCGTAAATGACCTAAGATGATAAATGACGTGAAGCCAACCAAGCAGACTTTCTATACAACTGAATGTAGTTAATAAAGCTCAACAAAGCATTGCTATGTACACACATCATAAACATGTGTGCCTGTAGGACTCCTCATAATTCAACTCTCTTCAAAATAATTTTGATAATTTCAGTTTCTGAAACATTTGTTCACGTGCACCGTTACGAGAAAGCATAACTCGATTACCTCCTGGTGTGAAATTGAATATGGCCGATCTCTAGGTTGGAATTAACGATAATTAATGGTTGTCACAATTTGCATAACACGATCGGGAAAAACAAATGATACCACAAGTCTTTATGAATCAGTCGGAAACTAATTTGAAATAAATAACACAAAGAGAAACATCCCGCGTTGTAAATTAGGTTTCTTGGATTAAGTGGCTATTCCACTTGCATGCACTGCTAAGTTTCGACTAGAATACTGGCTCTGATGTTAACACCTTAAGCCACAGAAGCCGGAATAGAAACCCGATACTGGTAGAAATTTATCGGCACTGTTAGGAATGAAAGCCTTTTGTGAAGTAACACATTTTTAATTGAATATGGTCAATTTATATGTGAAGTTACGGTTTTGGATACATGTGACCGTCTGACGTCTGTGTGCCCGAGACGTGTGGTCCATATTTCCCCTAAAATATTACTTTCCCCAATCTCTTAACATAGACCATCCATAGTTTGAAAGGAAAAAAATAACCAATTAAGATAACTAAATATAGATTTGGGTCCTATATCGACTTTTCATCAATTGGCCAAAAAGAAAACAAAAAGATGCGTCTTTAAGAGAGTTAACATCTCATGATCATTGTAATGTATTTTTCTGTTTCAGGAATGGACAGACGTTCACTTGCGATGGAATATGAGCGAGTACAAGGACGTAGAGGAGGTCCATTTAAAAGCGACCGAGATATGGACACCGGATATTAAATTGTATAACTAGTAAGTAAAAATAACTAGCCACTTAGACTGGGCCAATAGGGTATAACACCTCATATATAACTGTGCTTACATAAGAAAATATGACTTAATAAATTAAACTGGTACAACTAGTAAACCAAACCATATATATCGTACTAAATCGGACATACAAGGATCTAACATGACATTACATCTAATAAGAACTATGCCCTTGTATTACAAATTTAAAGGTAAACAAGCCATTGTGTCAGTGTCAGAAGAGTACCTAGTAATACCTACAGTTTACATGTAAAGGTTATGTAAACAAGACATTGTGTCAGTGTCAGAAGAGTATCTAGTTATACAAAATGTAAAGGTTGTATTAGATTTTAAAATATATATGTGTGCATATACAAGTGAAATAGCTGACAGCCTATCATTAACACTAGAGTGTGCACATACTTATTGTTTGTTACATGTTCACGACTTAAGCAAGTAAACATACAATGTGTAAACTGAGTTTCTGATTTAATACGCCACTATCTTCTTTTTTCAACGTTCGTTCTTGTCCTAAGTGACAAAGGCCTGCGTAAATGTACGGAAAAAAACCCAGTTTAAAAACATTTAGCTTGCTATCGTTTTCAATTGACAGCTTTGTGATCATTAGGAGATGTCTAAAACGACACCTAGCGAAAGTGAGTGTAGTTGTCAAAGCATATTATATCATTAGGAGTAGAACAAGTGGTCTCAACGGATAGGGCTAGAGGCTGTAACGGCCGAGTTCACTTGTAGCATAACGGCGTCAGCATTTTCTGTATAAACGCGAAAGGCAAACGATAGGGTAAATTCTCAGTATCAGATTGGAAAATGTCACACGAATTATACTGTTTGGATCAGTGAGAATGAGGCCCATTCCACGACATTAATTACCGCACAACCGGTTATTTCCCGATTTTTACGACATTAGAAAAAAACTAAATGATGTAACTTTTATTCCAAGCAATTTCTTCTAGGGGTTCGATTTCACGAGCTAGAGTAAATTTCATTTTATTAATATATAAAATTATCTATAAAGATTTACCACTATGTTCGTCCATTTGTTTTCATTTGGTGTTAACACCTTATCGTGGCATATTGAATGAATCCCGCGAATCTAAAAAATCATTTTGGCCCTTAGGAATTTAACATTGAATAAGGCATCATTATAAGGGTACCTAACGAGTAGTTGTTGTATATGGAATTTATTACACAGAACGAATGAGCTTTTTTTTAAAGTTACAAAAGACACGAGCTTTAAGGAGTGTCTTTTGTAACTTTAAAAACAATAAATTACGAGTGTTAAGTAATTCCCATATCCAACAACCCCGAGTTGTGTGACCTGTTTCTACCACAAGTAAATCATCTACTAGAGGGCAAAAACAAGTTAACGTTTTTGCCCACATATGCAAATAAGGTGTAGTGATATCATTAGAATCAAATAGGCATTAATTAATTTTGATTTTAACATTAATTTTGAACACTATTCTATGCATTCCTACTTACTGAACGTCTTTTTTGAATCGAGAATTATAAAGATAATTGAACAAAAACCAATACTCATTGTAGAACTACATTCGGGCATGTTTACTGGAAAGTGACAACTATCTCCCGCTAAATAAAAGACAAATATTACGTCGATAATGTATGTTGTGAATGGGAAAACAGGACATATTTCGACGTCGTCACACATTCGGTTTCAACTGCGGTTGGTTCTGCAAGTAGCGATCAGAGTACAGCAACATGACATCATTCAATTATTGATGACGTCAACAATCTGTGACGTGAAAATGAGATAAGGTACTTTGCGTCCAAGTTCCAACACCCATCACATTTATACAATGGCCTGAGAGTGGAAGAACACGGCGTATTGTGAAGAAATTGTTTTTCTCTATGGTTCAGTGATTGTCAAAGCGATATCTCAAATAAATATACCAAAACCGAAACTGCCTTTAATTTTGTTTAATTGGAAATATAAAACTAGTTTAAACTTTATAGAATCGTAGTACCATTTATATCACAAGTATCATCATCAACTTGAAATTGAAATAAATTAAATGTTTATTTTCATAGCGTTATATTTCCTGTCTTATTATCACACGTAAATTGACGATGAAGCAGGGAAATGTTTCACTGTTAACATACATTACACTGAAAATCTCGCATTTGTTTGGTGTCTAAACTAATCTTAAACCATCGATTGAGATTTTCTAATATGAATATAGAAACGCAATGTCACTTACACAATAACTATCACGACGTCATGTTTTCAGTGCTGACGACCGACTGGTAGAGAATCGTGAAGCGCTGTGTGTTGTGAGAAATGACGGTGTGGTCACGTGGCTTCCACAGGCCGTTTACAAGAGTTCCTGTAACGTTGACGTAGCTACATTCCCATTCGACAAGCAACATTGTCACCTCAAGTTTGGTTCGTGGTCCTACGACGGATTTAAACTCGATCTCCATTTTGTAAATGAGAGTGAAATGACTATGGACGATTATTATGTAAGTAATGTTTGGGACGTGATAGAGACGCCGGCCGTGAGGAATGTTAAAAAATATGTGTGTTGTAAGGCTCCCTTCATTGACCTCACCTTTTCTTTGACCATCAGAAGGAGAGCCACTTTCTATGCTTATATTCTCATCCTCCCGTGTGTGTTGCTGACGTCACTTACTTTAGTCCTCTTCTGGATACCGCCGGAATCTCCGGCAAAAATGCAACTTGGTAGGTATTCTTATCTTAAACCAGCTTAACCGTTTTTAATGTTATTCTGAATCCATACAACAAATACACACAGTTAACTTTTTAACTTATTTTTATGCATGTAAATTATGTTCATATATTAAGGTGTTTTTGGACTATTGCCCTTGACAGCAGTGAATGATGTCATCAAGTCGTGTGAAGAACGTCAGGAACTGTCATGAAAAGGGATGGCATTGCTATTAAAAAGATAGATTTAACTGCTTATATATGTTTCATATTGTCAAACCTTACAATACGTCAATCGCGCCTACCCAAAATATTTAGGTGCTTTAACATCGCAGAAAAGCGGAATAGGAGGAATATCAATGTTGGCTGATATATATGATAATATCCAATTCTGATTTAAATGATATATATTTTATATTTAATTATTGATCATTACGTATAAAATGGAAATGTATACTCGATACATATAATTAACTACTAAACAGGTATACGACGCCTGTCATGAAGCAAGTTGATTTATAGTTGTATACTTTAAGTTTCCTGACGAAGCTAGTTATTTTACTGAAAATATATAGGCTATCAATATTTGAGGTGTACAGTCAATATCTAGGTAAGAATATATCTATAAATAGAGTATCGTAGTGTCAAAGTAAACAGAATGGACAGAATGGTGATTAAATCTGATTGAACGTTATTGAGGTCATCATATGCTTCTGGGTCATTTTGAAGGGTTGAAACAACTCCTCTAAGATTGTTGTATACGTAACATTACGATAATAGTTGATACATCTGTTGGTATATCTGTAATCGTTATGGAGTTTTATCTGTAACGTAAAGTTAGCAAATCATCTGTTAGAAATGGAAAATTAAACTATATATGGACGAGTTGTTGACTTATTAATGCATATTCAGATTTGGCTTTAAAATTATTGATTTCTTATATATATGCTATGGTGATTAACTATATACAAATTATCTATTTATTATGTCTCAAGGAACACGAAATATTAGGAACAAATATTCTCGATACAAGTTCATTTTATCAGTAATTTAGGCCAACGTCACGTTTTATGAATCTGTGACTTGTTTGAAATTGCTATGATATCTAATAACCTAACCTGTTAGTGCCCCAATTAGATAGCGGTATGATACGTGCGTAATGTGCTTAAAATTGCAGTTTTTAAACGACGAAGTTAAAATAACGGCTTTATTTTTCTATTTATTTGTATTTTGCCTTTGAACACCTGACAGGTTTACGAATTTTGTTTTTTGAAAATGCAGCAAATAACAATTTTCAATTACGTTATAGTCTGTTCAAATAGCTACGTGGCCAGGGATCATCAAGTCCTTTATTGCTGTGTGGTGAAGCTTTGCATTCAATACTAGTCAATTCATTTAGATATTTATTCAACATTTTGACAGTTACATGCTTTCCATGGCGACTATGTTTTAATTAAACATGCCCCAGAGTAAAAAGAGGGAAGGGAAATCGAAAGGTGGCTAGCCAATAAGCGTGTGTGACGAAGATGAAATTACACTAACAAGCCAGAGTCTATGTCACCGGGGCGTTTGTCTTCACATTGATTCAACTCCTAACAACGTTTGCAAAGGATTGCTCTCGGGAATGGGGTGGAGTGAATACATGCTATTACATTAAAACGTACAGTGCTTTTATAACATCTATGCAGGTATTTTGCCAGGGCGTAGATTCTAGGTGATATGTACATAGAGAAGCTTGTGAAAAAAAGAACCAGTTCCTGCTTATCATTTAGTGAAGAAATGTCGATAGGTTATAGCCTTAGTCTACATAGTTCACTACTCTTATGATATTAGGTCGGTACATCTGTAATACCGGGTCTTCATTTGTATAACGCTAATAGTACAGCTGTCGGATATTATAGTAAACACTACCACCACCACCATTTTCTATGGAAAATATTACCACCACCATTTTCTGTGAACACTACTACCACCACCATTTTCTGTGGACAGTATTACCACCACCATTTTCTGTGAACGGTATTACCACCACCATTTTCTGTGGACAGTATTACCACCACCATTTTCTGTGAACGGTATTACCACCACCATTTTCTGTGGACAGTATTACCACCACCATTTTCTGTGAACACTACTACCACCACCATTTTCTGTGGACAATATTACCACCACCATTTTCTGTGAACACTACCACCACCACCATTTTCTGTGGACAATATTAACACCACCATTTTCTGTGGACAGTATTACCACCACCATTTCTGACAACACTACTACCACCACCATTTACTATTGACACTACTACCACCACCATTTTCTGTGGACAGTATTACCACCACCATTTTCTGTAGACAGTATTACCACCGCCATTTTCTGTGAACACTACTACCACCACCATTTTCTGTGGACACTACTACCACCACCATTTTCTGTGAACACTACTACCACCACCATTTACTATTGACACTATTACCACCACCATTTTCTGTGGACAGTATTACCACCACCATTTTCTGAGGACAGTATTACCACCACCATTTTCTCTGAACACTACTGCCACCACCATTTACTATTGACACTACTACCACCACCATTTACTATTGACACTATTACCACCACCATTTTCTGTGGACAGTATTACCACCACCATTTTCTGTGGACAGTATTACCACCACCATTTTCTGTGAACACTACTACCACCACCATTTACTATTGACACTACTACCACCACCATTTTCTGCGGACAGTATTACCATCACCATTTTTTGTGGACAGTATTACCACCACCATTTTCTGTGAACAGTATTCCCACCACCATTTTCTGTGGACACTACTACCACAACCATTTTCTGTGGCAAATATTAACACCACCAGTTTCTGTGAACACTACTACCACCACCATTTTCTGTAGACAGTATTACCACCACCATTTTCTGTGAACAGTATTACCACCACCATTTTCTGTGAACACTACCACCACCACCATTTTCTGTGGACAATATTAACACCACCATTTTCTGTGGACAGTATTACCACCACCATTTTCTGTGGACAGTATTACCACCACCATTTTCTGTGAACAATATTACCACCACCACCGTTTTCTGTGAACACTACCACCACCACCATTTTCTGTGAACACTAATACCACCACCATTTTCTTTGGACAGTATTACCACCACTATTTTTCTTTGGACAGTATTACCACAACCATTTTCTGTGGACAATATCAACACCACCATTTTCTGTGGACAGTATTACCACCACCATTTTCTGTGAACAATATTACCACCACCATTTTCTGTGAACACTACCACCACCACCATTTTCTGTGAACAATACTACCACCAGCATTTTCTGTGGACAGTATTACCACCACCATTTTCTGTGAACACTACCACCACCACCATTTTCTGTGAACAATATTAAAACCACCATTTTCTGTGAACACTACCACCACCACCATTTTTACTATTGACATTACTACCACCACCATTTACTATTGACACTATTACCACCACCATTTTCTGTGGACAGTATTACCACCACCATTTACTATTGACACTACTACCACCACCATTTACTATTGACACTACTACCACCACCATTTACTATTGACAATACTACCACCACCATTTACTATTGACACTATTACCACCACCATTTTCTGTGAACAATATTACCACCACCATTTTCTGTGGACAGTATTACCACCACCATTTTCTGTGAACAGTATTACCACCACCATTTTCTGTGGACAGTATTACCACCACCATTTTCTGTGAACACTATTAAAACCACCATTTTCTGTGAACACTATTATAACCACCATTTTCTGTGAACACTATTAAAACCATCATTTTCTGTGAACACTACTACCACCACCACCATTTTCTGTGTACAGTATTACCACCACCATTTTCTGTAGACAGTATTACCACCACCATTTTCTGTAGACAGTATTACCACCACCATTTTCTGTGTACAGTATTACCACCATCATTTTCTGTGAACACTACTACCACCACCATTTTCTGTGGACAATATTGACACCACCATTTTCTGTGGACAATATTAACACACCCACCATTTTCTGTGGACAATATTAACACCACCATTTTCTGTGTACAGTATTACCACCACCATTTTCTGTGAACACTACTACCACCACCATTTTCTGTGAACGCTATTAACACCACCATTTTCTGTGAACACTACTACCACCACCATTTACTATTGACACTATTACCACCACCATTTTCTGTGGACAGTTTTACCACCACCATTTTCTGAGGACAGTATTACCACCACCATTTTCTCTGAACACTACTGCCACCACCATTTACTATTGACACTACTACCACCACCATTTACTATTGACACTATTACCACCACCATTTTCTGTGGACAGTATTACCACCACCATTTTCTGTGGACAGTATTACCACCACCATTTTCTGTGAACACTACTACCACCACCATTTACTATTGACACTACTACCCACCACCATTTACTATTGACACTATTACCACCACCATTTTCTGTAGACAGTAATACCACCACTATTTTCTGTGGACAGTATTACCACCACCATTTTCCGTGAACACTACTACCACCACCATCGTCTGTGAACACTACTACCACCACCATTTACTATTGACACTACTACCACCACTATTTACTATTGACACTATTACCACCACCATTTTCTGTAGACAGTATTACCACCACTATTTTCTGTGGACAGTATTACCACCACCATTTTCCGTGAACACTACTACCACCACCATCGTCTGTGAACACTACTACCACCACCATTTTCTGAATAAGCTTCATGTCACACTAGAGAACACTTCTTTATAGGATGTCTCTAACATTATGACAGAGAAACTTATGCAAATTTGCTTTTTGTTTAGAGTAAGAATTGTTTTCAATGTTTTTACGATGTTCTTAGGTCAGTATAGTCTGAGACATGACCCCTGATGTAAGTACTGTGCTAATCACTTATTGTATAGCCGGGATGGACATAGCTCCGCCTAGAAACGTATTCTCTGGCGACATTCAAAAACTCTGGGTCATTCCCTTGTGTGTCTGCCATCGATCTAGTTCACACCGTTCTTTTTGTAGGTTTGGTAAGATAGAACAATAAAACTAGTTTGTGCTATCTTTGTCGCATTTTTGGCTTAGACAACCGGGTACCACACTCATACAATCACAAAAACGCTATCCAAATTAGGGACCAGTATATTCTATATTCCTTAATTTTAAGAAAATTAGTAACTTATAATTTTACACAGGAAAGCATTGCAGAGGTCAAGGATGTCTTCTTCGTTCTTTAAAGTCTTTTTTCATTGCTAAATGAGGATTTAAATTGATTTATTTTTTCAGTTAAGTAACGTTACTGACAATGGGGTTATATTTCTTATAAAAGTAAGAAACACCAAATAACGGGCCTTTCATATTCTCATTTATTTCTCATCTATATTGATAGGTTTGCAGGAATACCAAAAAGATAAACTTTGGGCAGATGTTAAACGATACAACAACCATAATGATATGTGAACACCTAATTATTAGTTCTTTGTTTTAGTTTGGTCGAGGGATAACAACTTCTGTGTATTTATGTGTTAATTTCATAATTTCTATTCACCTTTATTTCAGAACCGCTGTACAGTACAAAATCATTTCAATAATATTCCACTTAAACTCTTGTAGTGTCTGTGGTTACTGTTTATGTGGTTTAGTAACATAGGAATAAAAGTAGAAATAAGTGAAGCTAAAGATATGTAGGATGAAGGTAAATAAGATGGTGTTATAGATATGTAGGATGAAGGTAAATAAGATGGTGTTATAGAGATGCAGGATTATGGTAAAAAAGATGGTATTATAGAGATGTAGGATTTTGGTAAAAAAGATGGTGTTATAGAGATGCAGGATTTTGGTAATGTAGGATTTTGGTAAAAACGATGGTGTTATAGAGATGTAGGAGGTTGGTAATTAAGATGGTGTTATAGAGATGCAGGATTTTGGTAAAAAAGATGGTGTTATAGAGATACAGGATGTTGGTAAATAGGATGGTGTTATAGAGATGCAGGATTTTGGTAAATAAGATGGTGTTATAGAGATGCAGGATTTTGGTAAATAAGATGTGGTGTTATAGAGATACAGGATGTTGGTAAATAGGATGGTGTTATAGAGATGTCGGATGTTGGTAAATAAGATGGTGTTATAGAGATACAGGATGTTGGTAAATAGGATGGTGTTATAGAGATGTCGGATGTTGGTAAATATGATGGTGTTATAGAGATACAGGATGTTGGTAAATAGGATGGTGTTATAGAGATGTCGGATGTTGGTAAATATGATGGTGTTTTAGAGATACAGGATGTTGGTAGATAGGATGGTGTTATAGAGATACATGATGTTGGTAGATAGGATGGTGTTATAGCGATGTAGGATGTTGGTAAATATGATGGTGTTATAGAGATACAGGATGTTGGTAAATAAGATGGTGTTATAGAGATGTAGGATGTTGGTAAATATGATGGTGTTTTAGAGATACAGGATGTTGGTAAGTAGGATGGTGTTATAGAGATCTAGGTTGTCGATAGGTGGTGCATCATTAGACGATGCAAGAGTGGTGACAGTATAAGACTATAATGGCGACTATAAATGCTGATTAAGTTTTTGAATATGTGATAGATTAGTGTTCTTTAAAAGGGTTATACTGTCTGTAGAGTGCAGACAGGACTTATATGGCAGGATGACTTCTAATGTTATGGTGGTAATCTTTATTTCATAATTCAACTCGATAGGTTTCGATGGTTTGGGGGATTTGATGTCAGAATTTATAGAGTATGAAATCACTTGATAATTATTTTTCCATTGTAGTTGATTTTTCAAATGTATAGACATTGCATTCGACAATTTGTTTTCTGTTTCAGATTCCCTGTAGTAGCGGCTAATTTGCTTTTTTGATTTATTACAGATTGGTAAACAAATGACTTGCAAATTATAAAACATTATAACTTTTACCATTATCTTAATCAACTATAATATTAAACAATTGAGATGTCTGGAACGTAATTTAGATTCGTTATTTTGATTAAAACAATATTTATAAAATCTGTTTATGAACGTGACTTTAAATTTCTGTAGGGGTTTAAGTGGCCGTAAGGGTGGTATTCTGTTTTGTATAGTAGCAATGGGAGTTATTTGTGTAAGACACTTAAGTCACAAACAAAGATGAAATCATAGTGACGAGCTTAAGACGATATTCTGTGATGTGTAGTGATGTCAGCAACTAGTTATCACTTTAAGTATCATAAAACACTTAGTATGTGGCAAGCAGTGCTCACTAAGACACTATATAAATGTTTGTTTTTTATTATATCAGACGGATGAGAAATAGGGGTCAGGTGGGCGGATGTAGACGCTCGTCTGAGTTTTTGTTAAATAAGAGCATGGGTTGTTATATTAGCCGGAGACAATTGAAGTTGAATCAATATACTATTTTCTATTAATTAAAAGCGTGGACGAATATTAAGTTTTCTCAAAAGTTATTTGTTTTATTTAAACAGCACAATTGTAATTAAGGCTTATACATTTTTATGTGCCTTTGAGTATTTGTATCAATCTAATTATGTTTAAGTAGGGATCGGACAGTGTATATGAATACTCAAGTATGAATTATGTCTTGGCGTATTATTTCTTCAACTAAACATTACATTCAATACGAGAATACCATATAGTATAGATATTTGAATTTCCTAAGAAATCCCTAAAATGTTTCTTTTAATAACAGTTGAAATTTAGTTGAAATTGGAACTTTTTATTACAATATATCAGACGAAATTTGATCTGTATATGAATGAAAAATAAAATAATTTGGTATTTATTGTTGGCAACTGAAATCAATTCATTAAGATAAACATTTATATGAGGGTGTTATGGTCAATGATGATGAACATGTTTCATTAATTATTAGATAATTATGAAGCATGATGAAATAAATTGATAAAAATATAAAGATTATGAATCGGAAAGGAATTTTCAGTGTTTTGAACATAATGAAGATATTTGTCCACATATAATTATATATGAAAATCGTTGATATAATGCTTTACTAACTATGAACAAAATATGGTTACCTTTTGTAAATTATCTAAGTTAAGTTAAATTTTCTTTCGGTAACTAATGTAAGGAAAGCATGAAAGATAAAATCGTTGTTGTGTGATGTTGTTTTAAGTGAAATTAACATTTTAACTCTTTACAAATGACAGATCAGCTCAATATCGGCTTTAAACCTCATGTTTTATCTTTTGCCAGGAATGTCCATATTTATGGCTTTCTTCGTCTTACTGTTGTTGTTTGAAGGCAATCTCCCTCCTGCAGCAAACGCGGTTCCCGTCCTAGGTAAGCGGAATTGATGGGCTACACATATTAATACGCTTTACTTTTGTCTCTTACCTCCAGGAATGAGTATATTCATGGCATACTTCGTCTTGTTGTTGTTGTTTGAAGCAAATCTTCCACCTGCCGCGTCTTCGGTTCCCATATTAGGTAAGGTTGGCTATTGCGCCACTCTCTGACTGTCGTGACCGAGTGTGTTTTTTCTTCATACTGTAGTTGGCTGGCCGTCGTTTGATCTTTCAGTTCCCTGTTTTGTGTGGTACCTTAGAACAGAGTAGAATTTTGAGTTGCAGTTTTGATTGATACCGCCAACCATACGGAATCCTGGGATGACTCTTCGTAATATTCTAGACTTCACTGATGATGTTTTGAGAACCCTCGCTCTAGCTTCGCATACTTCTGTTGTATTCCATTATAGCTGTTTCCCATCTGACGATATGGCTGCATTTGAAACTTGTAGCTTTTCAAAGCAAAGTAGATAACTAGTAGCGAGATTTATTGAAAGTATGCAATTGCATATCATATGGTTTGTTTCTCAATTCCATTTTTGCAACTCGCAACCCTTTTCTATAATATTCAAATTATTATTTTTTGGAATGAAGATATCATCATTCAGTGTATCCGTTTTGTATAATTTCATTTATAGAATCTCATTTTCTCTTGCATAGATTTTCTAAATGAAATATTAGGTTTGCAAAATTATGCAACCTATTAGCATCCAAAAGCCCATCACGTAGCGTGATCGGGCCGCTGTAAGCAACTGGTACTCCCATTCCAAACTTATCACAATGTAGCAGCAAAAATGTTGTGCACATATTGATTGAGTCTATTTCAAAAGATACATCCCAATTCTCAAAACAACTTCTCTTAACTGTCAATTCCAATTCAAACTGAAACATTGAGCATGTGATTTCCAGAGATCTAGTCAGCTATGCCAAAGGCGGTTGCACATGAAATCAATTAATCTAATTACATATCTCACATTAATTCAACCAATCCTGCACATGCATAGTTCTATAATAACACGAACGTCATAGCTGAAATTTCCCAGTTACTGCACAAGTGCCTATTTTTTGTGTTATAACAACTGTTCCTTCGATGTCCGTCAGAGGAAAAAAAACTACCGTTGAAAACGCGTAAATGATGCGCTCTGCATAGCTTGATGTAGAAGCTACATGGCCGGATAATTCTATAAGTGAACAGTGTTCTGTGAACTGAGTACAGCTATTCGGCATGTTCCCCTGACACCAATGTTGTACCACACCTGACTGTTCTGCAGCCTTGCTCAGCCCGGCACTTCTCTGCGACAGAATTATCCCCATGGAGATGCAGTATGCATTTCGCATCAACACTCGTTCACGATGGGACTCTCTCTAAGGGCTAACGGGTCGACTTCTTTTATACTCTTGTGTCCTTTTTACCATCTTTTTTAACCAGGTGATTTTTCTTCAGTTCTTCCTTCACATTACACAATAATTGTGCAAGTAGCTGGTACATATCAATGCGTCATGCCCTTCCATCTTAAAACGCAAGTTGCGATGACATAATTAATACTATTTACGAAGCAAATAATATTCCTTTTCTTTCATGACTCAATTCTTACTTCATTATGATCTGTGGTTGGTTCTCAAGGCGATCAGCTGCTGTATACTATAAACATTACTAATAGCTCTGTTACCCTAAAAAGTAAACAGAAAATCGATAAACCAGACCCGGGCAACATAAACATATCCTTTTACGTTGAGCTTTATTTGACACTTTGGACTTGGCGCCTATCGGGTTATCGGTCAACCTCAATGTCCAAGGCTCTAGACATACGTCGATTAAACCCATTTCATAGCTATTTTCAGGTACACTATAAAAGCGGAAACCTTAGAGACGCTAAGGTCAACACATCAAGGGTAATATGTTGTTTTGAACCGAAAAAGGAAAAAGAAAAGAAATAATTGATCGAGGGACTTCCAATGTCTGGTCTGCCCTAATCTAAACTATCACGGATGACAAACAGAGGTCCATGGCTACCTCAGTCTCCAAACTAGGTCAACACTTTATACAAATGTTTCTCCAATTCTTATTCACAGTACCGATGCAAACAGTTGATGTGGAGAATTTCTAACATTTGGAATGTATTAATACACAACATGTATCGCAGTAGTAATTTTATTAGTTCCATTTGCCTTCTATTCGTTTGATATTGCATTTGAAATACTAAATCATCATTTTACCTTACATTTTGCTGCTATTTCCATAGCTTTGCACATTGATTAACACTTTAACATATATTCTGCATCTTTTTCGATAATTATTGTTCTTAGCATGATTTGTATCACTAGTTCTAAAACCATAGCACATGACATGGGCCTATCTATTTACATGTGTATGTCCAGTACAGTGTTTGTCTCGGTAGTACTCGAGTTTTGTTTCCGCAGGGTCGCAGTCTAGGTAATTACTCACAAATGTTTACTCTTATTATTCATTAGTAGAATGAATCAATCATTGGATATTGATGTTATAGATATTCATATGTTTAGATTGAAGATGTATGTCAGAATTATAATGTTTAAAACATGTGTATTTCATGCCGATTTTAAACTGTCTGTAGCAATAGTGGCATATGTGTATTATTTTTATTGTATATACTGATAATCTCTTTGATGAAATCTTTAGTTGTCGGCATGACGTCTGCTCTGAGTATTGGTAAAATGAAACAAAAACAGGCAAACGTTTTAAATAGATGCTTTCGTGTGTGGAATAGTCGAGATGAGTCGTTAGGCGGACAGACTTCATGTGCTGGCATGGCTTTAGAAACTACACCTTATCCAACGTGACGATAGGGCGATAGACGTAGGTAATATAGCCGGCTTTCCAACATCTGCTGTGAAGCAAGTTCTGCTGGCTTACCGAGAAGCAAGCTTATTTCGGTAGTGGCCACATACGACATTACGTAATGTCGTGGCCATAAGGTGGCTGGAAAACAGTGGAGCATGCTCTCTATTGAAATGTATTGTGTATCGCTTATAACAGAGCTGAATCAAACTAAATGCTATATTAAAGATAGTTGTCTGCGTTATTATGTAGAGTGTGGAGTAACCGCGAAAACCCATTACTTGGCGTCTATATCTAGTGCTTTTGCTGCATCAGTTACCAAAGTATCAAGGGAGCTAACTCGAGTAAAGGAAGTAATATCTAAATATTTACAATGATGATAAAAAATTCGCGTAGATTTGTACTGTTTACTATTGAATATATGATACCAATTTAAGCTTAATTTTAACTCCCTTCACATTGCTAATAGGATTTTTTTTTAGTTTATATGATATTTAGAATATGAATATTAGAACCAACAAGGTTTAACTGCCAAATGATTCTTTGTAAACATCTTAAACTATAGTAATAGGGAGCATAGTTCACACCGATATAACATTATATCTCCGAACTAGTGATACCCTCTAAATAAAATTATCCACATCTGCCATGTAATGGAACACTTTATGGTGTTTTTTCTGTGAAATCATATTTCAAATTGATTTTATTTAACTACAAAAATATAAAGAGAGGCAAAAAAGTGATGATGTGTCAAATTGATTTTTAAGAGTCGTGGTAGTCCTACATTCGATAGAGAACGCATTTGTATTCGATTAACTATAGCATTTCCCATTATAATGATATTTGCACATCAAACGTAAATTATTCTCAACAGAAGTGTATATTCTTCCTTTCATTAGTTTCAACAATATTGAAACAAAATATTGAAAGTAATTCCTAAACATAGTATACTTCTGATAAATAAGGGTGTCTTCTAAACAATAACAGGTATTTAGCGGTTTGATGGACACTACACACGTATTCATTGACCACTTGATATTCATATATGTTGTATCTGATGCATTTTCTAAAACAAATATTGTATTCTTCCTTAATATATTAAGGCAAACCTTTATTAAGATAATAAAGTAAACAAAAAAGAATAGAATCTTCCAAGCGTGTGTCAATTGGACAATGATATCTTAACCCGTGTACAAATTTTTGGCTAGGCAACACGAGTGTGAAG
This sequence comes from Argopecten irradians, assembly GCF_041381155.1. Classification (NCBI taxonomy): domain Eukaryota; kingdom Metazoa; phylum Mollusca; class Bivalvia; order Pectinida; family Pectinidae; genus Argopecten; species Argopecten irradians. The sequence goes on along the minus strand of NC_091138.1, from coordinate 6,065,862 downwards.
CCTCGCGTTGACAGCACGAATCTCACACCCGGTTTGAGAGATCCCTGTTCACATGACACACCTGGGTTAAGAGATCTCTGTCCACTTTACACACTTGTGTTAAGATATCCCTTTCACAAGACATCCATGTTTGATTGTTTTACTCCAACTATGAATTTTAGCCATCATTCCCTAAACTTCATTACGCGTCTCTGGGTTTAGAGATCTCTGTCCACTTGACACACTTGTGTTAAGATATCCCTTTCACAAGACATCCATGTTTGATTGTTTTACTCCAACTATGAATTTTAGCCATCATTCCCTAAACTTCATTACGCGTCAGATTTGATGACGTCCACGACAATGTAAGTCGCATTTACATCGCATATATTAATGACGTCACACCATTTTCTAGCGCGTGTGAGTTGTCTTACATCCCCCTGTGTAAGAGAGTTGTGTTTTCCTAGCAACCACGGAATTTACCTATGCAGTACAGTCTCCGTGAGCACAAGGAAACAATATTACTATTGCATTGATTTACTTTATATGGTAGACTAAAGTCCCTTTTTACAAGGAAACTCAACATAAATGATGGGTCTTTGAGATATTATTCCAGAGTAAGCTAAATATCCGCTAATTCAAGGAAACAAAACATGAATATAGTTTCTTTGAAATAACAATATTAAGTAAGCTAAAATTCCACTATCACAAGGAAACACAACACGAGTACTACTTTAATGAGATAACACTCTTAGGAACTATAAAATCCCAGTATGGATTAACAAAAACAGTATTAATATAACGCTGAAACATGGGTCCAAATGTCACACAAATAGTCCTCATGCTGCTTTGCCTCTGTTGATTATAAAAAAATAGTTTTATGAAATCGACACCACTATAAGTGTAATGCGAAAAGTGTAGAATACGATATTATTTTATAAGAAACGTTTCGATTAATGCATATACTTAAATGACAAAGCGTAATGAACGCACTTTTAACAATATATAATTGATAAATTTGTTATTAATTTTGTGTGGTACGTAGACATGATAAGATTAGTAATATAAACAATGTATTAGATACATCGTCCTAACATCACCCTGGCTTTTAATAGGACGTTAATTTCATCAAACAAACAAAGTATTTAATACAAAACTTTTCTTCAAATCTCTCCCAAATTTATGTGACTAAAATTGATCTATTAGAACAAAACAAAAATCCAGTGGTTGTCAATTTGACAATTAACTTCAGCATAATTGGTCAACATAATGCAACCACATTTGCAACCAACAAACACCAACTTGAGATACAAACTAGCATCCTACATTATCCATACACACGCGATCATTGACAGAGGAAGTAAAACAAACATTAGGTCTACATGCGTGTGATTTGGTTGCTTCGCCATTCAGTTCTTTCTCAAATTAATACTACTCAGATTGTGTTTGCTTCCGCCCTTTTTCCTATTTTTATTCTTTCCTTTCCTCGTTTGAGATACGTTTTGGTTTCGTGTTGTTTTCTTGATTTTGGAATATTCAAACGCTGTTGTTCTAATTTAATTTTTTTATTTGAAGTATTTTCATTTTTCTATTTGTTTTATACTTTCTTCTTTATTCTGTTACTGCTATTACTTACAAGTGTGATTATATATATATGTACATATTATGTAACATATGGATGTGCAAATAACAAAAAGCAGCAGCGCTAAACATATCGTCCAATGACGGCCGTACAAATTCACACATGCATTTAGCATTCCTCAAAAAACAAATGTTACTTTATTAAAACCATATGAGTATTTAATCATTAAATGTTAGTTATAAACAAATTTGCATTCTAGTAAATGTTGCTAGTTGTGGCGCTGATGAACCCGAAAAACCAACTCGCAGATCAAACCTACCGGAAATAAGGGCAGATTACTCGCACTGCAATGTTCCATCTGCTTGTTTCTTCCTAGATATGCCCATACGGCATCTCGTCTTTTAATGTCTTTTCTTCTTGCTGCCGCTCTAGGATCAGGTTTGTTGTCATAGACCTTTGTCGATATGACATGTGTGGGACATCTTTTGTTCCGAATGTTTAGATGCAGGTAAATAATGTCTTAAACACCTGGTAGACAATTGTTTGTCTGGATGTTCTTTTCTGGTGATAGATTTATCAACTTTTAGGATATATAGATCCCGCCGGAGGTCAGTAAGTATGTCTTTAGCACCGCACCTATACTATCGCGTCCGTAGGATACATTCAGCACCTCGTTTAGAAAGCTAAAATAGCATTGAAAAGTGCGATATGTTGGGAACTATAGTTAACCGTCATTAGCCATTGATAGTACAATAATATATATCAGCATAATAATAGCGTGTCCAATTCCAGTTAGAAAACTTAAAAAACTCTGATGAGAGTGGTCGTTTATCTCGATTGAATAACCATTAGACGATATATATTAGAAGTATAACAAATATATGTATGAATTACACATACTTTTAGAATTTCCGTTGTTTATTTAGCATCACTGTCACTAGCATTTCTAATAGATCCTGTCGTAGAAATTTCTTCTGCTACATAGCTTTAATTAGTTATGTGTCGTTTTCGTTTCAAAACTTTTAGAACCATAAAAATTTAAAATTGATGATAGCTTGTAGCTATAACGGTATATACCTATCAGTAGTATTAACAAACGACTCTCAATTAAGCTGATATTAACAAAGAGTTGGAAAACCGCTAGCGGCAGGAGGCGGGTTGATCTCGAACGACTAAACTCAGATTTCCATGAGTAGCAGCGTCTGGGACTGTTTATTGTGGATAGTATGATTATACAACATATATATCCACTCCATATTTTGTTTTGCAGGAACGTATTATTGCCTGAATATGGTACTAATTACTCTTTCATCATTCCTCAACGTTTTTGTGGTGAACATTTCCTTTATTGGAGCGAGGGCAGCTGTCCCATACATGTTGAAAAAGGTGAGTACAAAACAAACACAACAAAATGAAGGAATGGTGGAAAAGCGTACTCGCGTTACAGCAAGTAGATATTTTATAATGAGAGTATAGTTAGTACAACGAGTATTGCATATTTGCATACAGTTTTAAAAGAGTAAACACAGTGTCTCTCTGTGAGTACTAAGTGCGTTTCGATAGAGTGTTCAATGTAAGTAGGTAAAGCCCTTATTGGTGTTAGTTGGGAATAGAACAAGACTTTGGTTGCAATAGCTACTATGGGGGATTTCTGCCTATAGTGATAACGTATGCGACATGATTAATAGTATTTGTTACTACTTGTAAGCAAGGTTGATAACTTCAATATGCATATTGTTACCAGTATGTGTTGTTTGTAAGTGTTATTTGGTAAAGTTTTATTGGAAAAAAACACTAATTCGATCAGTGACAATTGAACTTAAGGACATGAGGTATTTAACTTGAGAGAGGGAGGTGGGTAGGGGGATGGGGGTTCGAAAGGATAGCAAACTTATGTAATACATTGGTAGAGCAAACTTATGTAATACGTTGGTAGTGGTTTTCTGATTTCAATGAACAAGGAATCTTGACACTTATAGCGGATTGTGAGAGAACGTGATAAGTGCATAGGTGTATCTTCAATACGAATTTAAAAAAAAAAACCGATTAAACAAATAGTCAGGTTTATTGGTTGGTGTATATCAGTTTACCAAAATTTTAAATGGCAAATATTTTTAATCTTCAATTTATTTGATCTTTATAAATTTAGGTCCTATGGGACCAAGAATATTGACTGGCCGTTCTGTGAGTTGTTGATGTCTGAGATGAGTATGCGTTGATTAAGACGAATAAGTGCGATTTACGACGAGATTAATTTGTTTGTTTGTGGATTTAGGGATGATGTTTTTGAGAGTACTATGTGTGGTTTAAGACTAGTACGTGCGGTTTATGACGGGGAAATTCGCTTGACTTGAGACTACAATATGTGGTTTAAGAAGATTATGTGCGGTTTAAGGCAAGACAAGTTTGTTTGGAACTAATAGGTGTGGTTTATGACGAGTATGCATTGTTTAAGAATTGAGACTACATTGTAATATGGCTTGCTGACACGAATACATATGCTTAAAATTGATTTCTCTTGAATGACGGGCACTTGCTTATAATAAAGTTTGTTTTACATGTAAGGAGGAGTTTGTGTTTGTGTATCGCTGATATTGTGGAATTTATACTTTACATATTACGACGGTTAAAAGACAATTACACATAAAAGTGTAAACAGTTGCCTTGATCTTTATAGACCACATTCATCACCAAAGTGTTGACACGTCTTTGTGCTAACGTAAAAGTCATTGTTCGAAGTAATTTAGTAACAAGCACTCCGTAGTTATTTACTGGTTGATATAAATTATAGACATAAAACGGACTAAAAGACATAAACATCGACAGTAAACGCTATACACCAGAGAATATTGGAGAAAATTTGTTAGCATCATAAAGCTACATTCTTAACGACTCTCGGAAGGCCAAATATGCACATGTATCGTTAAACATGTACTAAAATTAGTTTCCATGAAATTGAACATTAACTACTTTCATAGATCAATGAGGTAGGGCGGCCATAAAACCGTGTTTTACCGATATTTACAATCATCAGAATGGTATGTTCATTAACCACCATGTAGAAGGTATACATACACGATGTTCGGTTGTGTCTATATAATAAATATAAAAAGGTATTAATTAATCGTTCATTTATCTTAATTTTTTTTTACATAAAACTATCTCTCAATCATTTTATCTCTTCCTTTGTTTTACGCATTTGGTATATGAAACTATAAAAAAAATCAAATGCTTCAAGTATCGTACAAGAAATATTTCTGACAACTTCTAATTGATAAATGGCAATATTAACAAACAACACAACTGAATGTGATCAGATAAACCAAGCTATCACTTTGTTCGTCACGTGAAAAGGCAATTGTCCATTGTTTAAAGAGAAATCCGTGATACAAGATGTTACAAAAATAAAATTTAATGTCCTTCATGTCTGCCTCTTTTGTGAAATAATGGTCAGACTCGACCGTTAGCTGTTAAGATTGTTCAGCTGTATCGAGAAAGAACGAAATCCGTTCGGGTATTGCATATGATCAACGTATTGCGCGCGACATAATATTAGATGTATAGTCATGAAACTATACGCAAGTTGACCGGTTATAGAAATACGTCAATAAATTAACTTTAAAGTGATATCCTTAATTCATATGGCATCTCTAAGTGTAAAACAGGTTTTATTTTCAAACCCTGCTTGCGCGGTAGTCTTCAATGTCTCGAAAACCAATGCATCTTCTACAATAAACATGGTTAAAGTTGATCCTGGAATTATTGAGAGATGATCGAAACCTGCCCTGCTGATTTATGGTGAAATTAATTAGAGGTTATTGGCTGTATTGCCATTAATATCACGGTCTTAGTGCATCAGTTATCGGGCCAATCCTAGCTAAGCATGTCGCTAGTACTGTTGTGGCGGAGTGCCGGTACATCACGTCGCTACACGTGTAGGATACCATTGTCAGTAGTACTATTACAACATTTGGACGAATGGATCAGACAAAATCAGAACATATAATGGCCACGTCAGCATGAATGAATGGACTATGTACTTAATTTCAAACTGTAAAAATATCTTCATTAGCAAATTGATCAGAATGTATTGCCATTATCCCTTATTTAACGCGTTTCAAACTTTTAAATTGATTTTGATAAATTATCAAGAACAAAATAATGACACGTTATATTGCGCGTACAAAGCACACTTCAACATTAACAAGAAACAGTATATATACTGACCGTTACTGACGGACCTTCATTGATAATGTCAGCAGGTAGTACGAGACTGCATATTTACCGTGAACTATATATATTTATATGAATTATCTATGTGTTTAATGCTAAAACTTTTCCCAACAGGTGATGTTTTCATTTGTGGCGAGAGTCGTCTGTATGGAGAAACTCGTCTTGCCTTTTAAAGACGATGGACAAGTTACATGCCCGCCCTCGCGAAGGTGTATGATTGGCAATGGCGAGAACAAATGGGCGCCTCCTAACAATTGGCGGGGCTCTACAGAGATGACGGCCAACGCCCAAACAGAAACTGTTCAAAATCCTCAACTGGCCGAGATTCATGCCAAACTTAACGAAATACGAAATTTCATCAAAATGTATAAAGAAAGACTAGAAGAAAAAGACAGAAAAGAGAAAATAGCTAAGGAGTGGAAGGCTTTAGCACTGGTGTTTGACAGAATATTCTTTATCATCTATATATCAACTATCACTGTGTCTCTATGTGTGGTTCTCCCCATCATCTTTAGTAGTTGATAAAACTGTTTAGGCGTCAACAACAACAACAACTCCATTAGAGGGATATATCACGTGTTATTTACTATGTCTACATCATATACAACAAATACTGTATAAAGTTTAGTGTCTCACCAAATTGTTTCATTATGTAATCCGGATTATTTTGGCGTGCTGTATTTTTATATGAATCATCTTAAATTGTAAATGTTACTACGGTTACTTGTGTTTACATATTCACTTCCAAAGCTATTAAATATGTAACATGATAAATGTCGTTGTATAGTAGATCAGACATTAGAAAATGTTTAATTATACAATGAATAAGAACGATATCTGGATATTGATGAGGATATAGTAAAGCCCAAAATGGACTTAAATTCCTCCGCACAGTGGTGGGACTGCGGTGGAGTGAGGCCCTATCGGATGGTGAAGGTTGTGTTACGGGCCACCTGTATATACACATGTTAAAGCACTAGATGACGTATTACATTAAACACTGTCTTATTCGTGTAATAGAATGTATAACATTGGACTATCATGTTTAATTCACCATAGACGTATTTGTATTTTCACCTTAGTCACATATTCTTCTTAACATACGGACAATCTGGCGTTAGTCTTTGGTACGAAGACTGAGAGTCAGCTAGTCCGATTGATATCGGGTGGATAGCTGAAGATTTACTTGTTAAGATAAATGTACAGTGTATCATTTACACGCTAAATCAATGATGTACGTAATCAAAACAATCGTAGATGTAGAGGAAGTACGCACCCGAGAGCGGAAGTGTGACACAAATGTTTGTCGTTGTAGCCGTTTTCCTTGTTTACGAGGCCGACAATCCTGTTTGCCAAAATACCCGTGTAAACTGAAGTTGTCCCACAGTTACTCACGGAATACCTGTATAAAATGACGTAGTCCCACAGTCGCTCATGAGGTTTCAGGTCATCGTACAAATATTGACTAGTATTATCCTATATTATACTGAGTGATAAAACTAAAAAGGAAGCTTTAGTTAGTTTCTGATGACGTCATTACTACACTGTTGGGTAGTACCCCGATGCTGCTGTTGTTATTTAAGTTTAGTTAATATTAAATTATTTATTTATAAAATATTATCGTTCCTGACTTCCATATATTATATATAAATGGTGTCATCTCGTCGCGTGATTTCTCGAGAGGTCCGACTTTGGTTTTCCTTGAGATGAAACCACTGGGTACCTGATGCACCATTTGCCTATGCAAACATCCTGTTGTACATATGTGTATTGTACTGGGCGTTGGTCAACGAATGGTGTCGCTGAATTACACTACATCTCATTAGGTGGGCTTTCTCCTTCCTAACGTGCAATCACGTGCATGCACGTGCGGTCACGAATCACGCGTCAATTATATGACGTGTTTACATTTTGTCCTCAGTACACATTTTACCTTAGGGTATTTTGTTTGTTCTTCCCATTGAAATCATATCACGGTGTTTAGATATATAAATATATATACATGATGTGCCAGTACTGCACTACATTTATTGGGGTACCATGTCTTATATAGTATTTACCTCGTGCGAGGAACCAACTTGCTTCAAACGAATTATAAAATGTTCATTGTATTTCTGTAGTATAAGTACGACATTTTGTTTCCCAAATTACCAGCCAAAATAGGAGTTTATTCTATTTTTATATTCTTAGGTGGTCTTTGGAATTGAGATATTTTACATTATGAATTCGACTGTGAAATGTCGGATTGTCCCTTTTATGAAGATATATAATTGAACGGAGATTCTACTTAATAGTAAGAACCATGATGACAATGTCTTTGGTCAAATATTAAACCTAATCCTAGAATTATTGAAGTGTAACAGTGATACCGTACATAGAAACAAGGATACAATTTATTACCTCCGTATTTTACAGGAGACAATTTATCCAGAAATATCAGTTTTAAATTGTCAAAATCAATTAGATATAATGTTGCCCATTCACATATATACCGATAAGATTACCCGTCTGACGCCACATACACCATGATTTGAATATCAAAAAGCATGTAATACAACATCGTATGTTGTTTATGTAAATGCCAGGTCGTAGATTGACCCCAAATGTTATGTAAATACCCGGGGTCAATCCGCCGCGTCTTATACTGTATGACTAATGTCAAGGAGGTTAACCCGACTTATTCATTTATGCTCAGATGCATTTATAAATTGGGCGTCGCTGGCCATTTCTATTGGTCTAATGTCAGTGACACCATCGTCACACGCCATGGATCTGACATAATGTATTGTATGTGTCTAATATGTTGTTTGTCACTGTATAGTCATATAACATCATTAATGAAAGACGATGCTAGTATCACTTCCAGCATCATTTATTGTATGCAAGACCTTATTCACCTTTATAAGAGCATGTGTATGTTAAAAATGAACACATTTTACACCAAAAGTATGACAAGATCATGGGAAAACTTTAGCATATGGCATTTGATATACGTATATTGATATTGTTGAGTACAAGTGTTCTGGCACCACTGAAAAAAACAATTTACATCTGATGCTTAAAAATGCTGCTTTGCATAGATATGCTGAGCGTTATGTTTAAACGAAAGTGATACTTTGTAAAAATTATAGTTGAAATTGAACTATAAATATATCTCTGGGTATATATCGATAAATAAAGTTCGCACCTTGTGTTAGATGTAAAGTGAGTGTTACGTTATACATTGCTTTAAGGGGGTTATATCGCACACTTAAAATATTACATTACACTCTGTGTGTGAATCGTTTACAAGGCTCCTACACTGTATCATCATCCCTGAGCCCTAGGTGACTACTGATGTTTACCCCTCGGTACATAGTCAATAATACTTTCGGTATCATTAATATTTCATCTTCCATTTGATTGGTTCCTCTGAAAGGTTTGGAGGAAATCCTGACCAATCAGTTTATGTTCTGTAGCAGCAAAGACAGCTATAATTTTACTCATATGGTAGACATTTTTTCGGCTATGTGAAATATACGTTCTTTTTACTGAGATATTGAATTAAGTGATAATCAGTTACCAACATATAGACATTTACATTCATAAACGTGATATGGTATCGATATTGTTTACTTACACAACCTATCGCTAACTGGCCTTATTTTTGTACTTTTTCATTGGCGCGAGGGAATGCTGTTTATGTACCCAGGAGTAAATAAAGTAGTATTGTCACTCGGGACCAAGTTTGATATATAATCTATACTATATTTAAGGTGTTATCATACATTGTGTGTAATGATTAAGCCAGCTCTGTTTGATGTAACTACATTCAGCTAACGATATTCGCTATTATGTAAGGGAGCCAAATGATACACACGCATACTATGTCTTAATAACCTCAAAATGCTGTTACATGTATAAATGTAAATCAGGTGATAGGTTACAACAGTAGGAGTCGGTATTGCTGTATCCTATCTCTGGGTGGTGCCTGGTCGGGTTAGAATGGTGGTTCTCATTGGGTGGTCCTCATAGTAAAAGATTAAAGACCATTAAGATGAAATATGGAAGGGCTGGTCCCATTAACATATTCATTTTCTTGGCTATGTATAGGGTATAGCTCTCTGTCCTACAAGCCCAGTAAGGGAATGTCGGACAAGGGCCAGTATGTTCTATTAACTCATTAGAAATGATTTAACACTGATTCTTTTAGACAACTTGATTCTTTTAGACCGCAAATTTGATATTAATTAAATTTGCGGTCTAAAAGAATCAAACAGAGCTTTTCAAACTTGATAAACACAACGTCTTATCCAATTGGTGTGAATTCTAACTTGACAATTGATGAAGTGTAAACCTGTATGGATGATTCGGTATAAACTAACTATGATGCTCAATATGTAGTTAAGTTTCATTGTGAGTTCGGAGAGACAGAGAATGGAGAACCACCATTTTTACCCATCATGCACTAGTCTGAACTCCCTGATATACAATATAACATATCACTACGGGGTAAGAGTGTGCCATTTCATATAAGTTTTAATGTCAGTTATGATTATTATTTACCTTGCACATACATGTAATTAAGATTAGAACATTTTTGTCAGCGTGTGTGATAATGAATGTATTTGCTGTAATTTGTAGTGTTAATGATACTTCTTTGTTCGATGCTTATTTGGCCGTTCTTTCCTATGTTTGCTCTCAGGTCAACGGTGTGCCAACTACTGTATCCTTATTTACCCTACTGCGTGGTACGACAACTGATATTTATGTGTGTTACTACAGGGCGGGCCAGCCGCGGGGACAGCTATCTCATGTTACGTTATGTTTTAAATGTTTGTTGATCTATGAAGTGTTATTCGCCCCACTAAGGGCCCCAGTGCTTCTGCTACAGGGACACTCCTCCGACCACGCCTGCCCTTGTACCCCCGCTAGTGTTCCGTGAGATACACCTAAAACAGTGGCTAACGATTGACATTTTCCTTTAATATGGGAATGACGGTTTTATATCACGGTGAAATAAATTCATCTCATAATATGTGTGTTTGTGTCGTCTATTGTACCTAACGATAACACTTTATATGTTCTTACACCACCAATGCCATTGTATATTTGTTAACCTAACAATACGTTTGGCTTTGCCTTACCTATCATTATCATAACACTGCACTTGTATTGGCCAGAGCAGCACGTGTCCAGTCACAATGTATTTGTGAAGGCCTCACTACACAATCTAATGGTATTATGGTGTGTTGAACGTCATGTTTAGGATTGTAATGCAACTTAACGCAATGACCAATGTAAAACCTTAACTGGATAAAGTCAGATACAGGTCGAATAGAATCTCAAGTAAGAATAGATATAACAAACTGAGCAACTATGGATTATTTTACATCACAACGAAAAAAGAAAGGATTTAAAAAAAAAAAAAAATCCCAAATTTTTCCATAATATACATCTTTTGAGTCTTTGTATCGTTGATGTCAGTGTTGGTAGTCGGAATTGTTTGTGGAATTAAACAAACATAACGTAGACACAACCTGACAAAACAATATCAACCATACAAATCACATACACAAGCAAATCATACAAAATATATTTATATCAGTAAAAGATATATAACAGCACAATGCCGGTTTTGAGAGCATATCAGTCGCTCTGAACATGAATTGAGATAATTAATTGAACAGATTATTCACCCAAGCATATGTCATAGCTACTTTTGACGAGTTTCTGCCAACGATACCTTTTGAATGAATACTGAAGAAAGAGCAAACCAATGAAGGACTCAGATTTCCATGAAAGAAACTTTCAACTAAAATCATCGGAAAATTAAGTATATATGTTTTCACAAAGAAAGGTTTTCAAAGTAAAACGAACCCATACGTTTCACATTCATATGTTACCAGTGGAAGTGCTTCACCCATCTGGTCTTCAATATATAGGGCACATATATTTAATGTGAATATTTAGGTTGTGTGAAGTTGGCTCGATATACGACATTCGACATTCAACATTCAAATATCGTTGGCCACCGACGGCCTTTTGAATGGTGTGCAGCTCGACATACGACATTCAACATTCGGAACCTATATATAACTGACAGACGAACGGACTTTTGAATGTTGTGCAGCTCGACATACGACATTCAACATTCGGAACTTATATATAACTGACAGACGAACAGACTTTTGAATGTTATGCAGCTCGACATACGACATTCAACATTCGGAACTTATATATAACTGACAGACGAACGGACTTTTGAATGTTGTGCAGCTCGACATACGACATTCAACATTCATTCGGAACTTATATATAACTGACAGACGAACGGACTTTTGAATGTTGTGCAGCTCGACATACGACATTCAACATTCGGAACTTATATTTAACTGACAGACGAACGGACTTTTGAATGTTGTGCAGCTCGACATACGACATTCAACATTCGGAACTTATATATAACTTACAGACGAACGGACTTTTGAATGTTGTGCAGCTCAACATACGACATTCAACATTCGGAACTTATGTATAACTGACAAACGAACGGACTTTTGAATGTTGTGCAGCTCGACATTCGACATTCAACATTCAGAACTTATGTATAACTGACAAACGAACGGACTTTTGAATGTTGCGCAGCTCGACATACGACATTCAACATTCAAAACCAATAACTGGCCAACGACAACAGAATCTGAATGTTGCGCAGCTCGACATACGACATTCAACATTCAGAACTTATGTATAACTGATAAACGAACGGACTTTTGAATGTTGCGCAGCTCGACATTCGACATTCAACATTCAGAACTTATGTATAACTGACAAACGAACGGACTTTTGAATGTTGTGCAGCTCGACATACGACATTCAACATTCGGAACTTATATATAACTGACTAACGAACGGACTTTTGAATGTTGTGCAGCTCGACATTCGACATTCAACATTCAGAACGTATGTATAATTGACAAACGAACGGACTTTTGAATGTTGCGCAGCTCGACATACGACATTCAACATTCGGAACTTATATATAACTGACAAACGGACGGACTTTTGAATGTTGTGCAGCTCGACATACGACATTCAACATTCGGAACTTATATATACATGTAACTTACAGACGAACGGACTTTTGAATGTTGTGCAGCTCGACATACGACATTCAACATTCGGAACTTATATATAACTGACAGACGAACGGACTTTTGAATGTTGTGCAGCTCAACATACGACATTCAACATTCGGAACTTATGTATAACTGACTAACGAACGGACTTTTGAATGTTGTGCTGCTCGACATTCGACATTCAACATTCAGAACGTATGTATAACTGACAAACGAACGGACTTTTGGATGTTGCGCAGCTCGACATTCGACATTCAACATTCAGAACTGATGTATAACTGATAAACGAACGGACTTTTGAATGTTGTGCAGCTCGACATTCGACATTCAACATTCAAAACCAATAACTGGCCAACGACAACAGAATCTGAATGTTGCACAGCTCGACATTCGACATTCAACATTCAGAACTTATGTATAACTGATAAACGAACGGACTTTTAAATGTTGTGCAGCTCGACATTCGACATTCAACATTCAAAACCAATAACTGGCCAAGGACAACAGAATCTGAATGTTGCACAGCTCGACATACGACATTCAACATTCAGAACTTATGTATAACTGATAAACGAACGGACTTTTGAATGTTGTGCAGCTCGACATACGACATTCAACATTCGGAACTTATATATAACTGACTAACCAACGGACTTTTGAATGTTGTGCAGCTCGACATTCGACATTCAACATTCGGAACTTGTATATAACTGACTGACGAACGGACGTTTGAATGTTGTGCAACTCAACATACGACATTCAACATTCGGAACTTATATATAACTGACCAACGAAGGGACTTTTGAATGTTGTGCAGCTCGACATTCGACATTCAACATTCAGAACGTATGTATAACTGACAAACGAACGGACTTTTGAATGTTGCGCAGCTCGACATACGACATTCAACATTCAAAACCAGTAACTGGCCAACGACAACAATTTGAATGTTGCGCAGCTCGACATGCGACATTCAACATTTGGAACTTATATATAACTGACAAATGAACGGACTTTTGAATGTTGTACAGCTCGACATACGACATTCAACATTCGGAACTTATATATAACTTACAGACGAACGGACTTTTGAATGTTGTGCAGCTCGACATACGACATTCAACATTCGGAACTTATATATAACTGACAGACGAACGGACTTTTGAATGTTGTGCAGCTCAACATACGACATTCAACATTCGGAACTTATGTATAACTGACTAACGAACGAACTTTTGAATGTTGTGCAGCTCGACATTCGACATTCAACATTCAGAACGTATGTAAAAGTGACAAACGAACGGACTTTTGGATGTTGCGCAGCTCTCGACATTCGACATTCAACATTCAGAACTGATGTATAACTGATAAACGAACGGACTTTTGAACGTTGTGCAGCTCGACATTCGACATTCAACATTCGGAACCTATATATAACTGACAGACGAACGGACTTTTGAATGTTGTGCAGCTCGACATACGACATTCAACATTCGGAACTTATATATAACTGACAGACGAACAGACTTTTGAATGTTGTGCAGCTCGACATTCGACATTCATCATTCAGAACGTATGTATAACTGACAAACGAACGGACTTTTGAATGTTGCGCAGCTCGACATTCGACATTCAACATTCAGAACTTATGTATAACTGATAAACGAACGGACTTTTAAATGTTGTGCAGCTCGACATTCGACATTCAACATTCAAAACCAATAACTGGCCAACGACAACAGAATCTGAATGTTGCACAGCTCGACATACGACATTCAACATTCAGAACGTATGTATAAGTGACAAACGAACGGACTTTTGGATGTTGCGCAGCTCGACATTCGACATTCAACATTCAGAACTGATGTATAATTGATAAACGAATGGACTTTTGAATGTTGTGCAGCTCGACATTCGACATTCAACATTCAAAACCAATAACTGGCCAACGACAAAAGAATCTGAATGTTGCACAGCTCGACATTCGACATTCAACATTCAGAACTTATGTATAACTGATAAACGAACGGACTTTTAAATGTTGTGCAGCTCGACATTCGACATTCAACATTCGGAACTTGTATATAACTGACTGACGAACGGACTTTTGAATGTTGTGCAACTCAACATACGACATTCAACATTCGGAACTTATATATAACTGATAAACGAACGGACTTTTGAATGTTGTGCAGCTCGACATACGACATTCAACATTCGGAACTTATATATATTTAAGTGACAAACGAACGGACTTTTGAATGTTGTGCAGCTCGAAATTCGACATTCAACATTCAAAACTTATGTATAACTGACCACTGAGCGGACTTTTGAATGTTGCGCAGCTCGACATTCGACATTCAACATTCAGAACGTATGTATAACCGATAAACGAACGGACTTTTGAATGATGTGCAGCTCGACATTCGACATTCATCATTCAGAACGTATGTATAACTGACAAACGAACGGACTTTTGAATGTTGCGCAGCTCGACATTCGACATTCAACATTCAGAACTTATGTATAACTGATAAACGAACGGACTTTTGAATGTTGTGCAGCTCGACATTCGACATTCAACATTCAAAACCAATAACTGGCCAACGGCAACAGAATCGGAATGTTGCACAGCTCGACATACGACATGTTTTGCAGTTCGAGATTCCACAATAAACATTCTCCAATCAGTTACCTTCCTTCAATGTATTAAACACACTATAGTGTAGGCTTCCGTATCTTATGTATGCGTATGAATATTGTTTTTGTTCGTTTAATTAATTTATAGGCGACAGGATTATTACATATCGAAAAGCTCGCGAGATTTCATGAGAGAAGTTTCAACAACGTACATTACAGGAATCCACAATTCAATCGGAATGGAAATATTGGCAGACACGAACACAATATACAAATGTATATAATCATATAGTTTATGCATATGGTCCTATAGCTCATATTATAAGGATTAGATAAATATCACATTAATTTTGTGTTTCTATATTAGACATTTGTTTATGTGACATGTTTTTATTTAAACCCTTGTCCGTATTTGACGCCGTTCGACGTCACGCTAGTGTAACGTTAGGTATCAAAAGTATCTTGTGACCCATCTATGTTTTCAAATTTGTGCAGCTCGACTTTGGTAATTCTTCATTCAATCAATGTCATCGTCTTATCAGCAGGATTTTGTTTTAATATTTTGCATTTTGACATTTTCAATTCATCAATCAACATTAAGTGTTATTGAGCTTGTAATAACCCATTCTGATTCACAATGTACAATGTTTATATCTAAGTCTAAGTTTATATGTACCAGTTCAACTAAATTTTAACATTGTGGAGGAACTGGTGGGCTTTTTGTAATGATGAAATCGACAGAGCTCGGCTAGGGGTGAATATACATATTGTATGTCATTCTTCATACATAGCCTCCCAGAATGGTTGCCTGATACTCCTTGGGTAAAAGTGTCAGGGTTAAATTTGGCCAACTTGTCTATATTAGAAAGTACCTCTTCTCTGACCGCTAAGAATGAATATAGTCTAATCTATAATATGTAGCAGACCGAAGGTGTTGTGATTTGAATGACATGCATGTGTATCATGGCATTGACTAAGCAGGGGATCAAGAAATCGGACCACAAGAATTCAAACAGGTTATTTGGATATAAACGACTTATCTGAATGTAAGGAATGGATATCTCTCATATTTTATCAATGCATCCCCAAAGGATGGGTATTCAATATTGCTAAATAGATAGTTGAAAAAATATTTTGATTTGCTTCATGATAACTGAATCCATAATTGCAATACCTGGTACTGCTGAATCAGTTCCAAACTAGAAAATAGTGTAACTAAGATATATTTTTTGTGTAACTTACTGAATTTGAGAGGCCAAGGACCAGTTAGAGTCCACACACGCTATTACAAACTCAAAACAGTTCTGGTTCCTTATTTTCATCAAGTTCGTCATTTATTTTGCCATGATTGTCGTCCATTTCATGTTTCGTCTCTTTGAAACTAAGGCGACCGAGATCAGACATGACAAATTACTTATTCGTTTTGTAGGTACTAATGGGTATCACAAATTGTTCAAAATGCATTATTAAGCATCGAAATGATCTATTTAACCTTTACTTCCATATTAAGAGCTCATAAAGTATCACAAGGGCAAAATGGGAGGAAAGAGAAGGATGGGACTCCATAAAGTTATGATAAATATTACATCATGAAAATTGGTTTTACATAGCAAAAGCCTCAATTTTCTTTCAGTAATACATTTCCAGCCTGAACTACCCCCTCCCTCCCCTCAATAAAGGCAGACAAAGAGGCGGATGATGCTACCTCCGGTCTATCATGACAATAGTTCTGCGATAAATTGCATTATCTAAACAAAAAGAGAAGGAAATCAGCAATGAGCTGGACAGAGGCCTTGGCCGGATCCATCCTTCTACCGATTCACCAGTCACAGAAAATCTTCGTGACTGGTAGACGCAGAAGAGGAAGACATAATTGATCGGGTGGTGATAGGTGACACGTCCGAAGAAAAACCTGCCTGAGCGAGGCGTCTTGAGATAGCTTCCGCGTGTGAAGGTGGAGGTTCTCGGGACTTGAATGCATACTCCTGGACCGTGACTGGCGCAGGATATTGGTTTGGGTGGGAGAGCTAGAGGAACATCTACCAAAAACTACAAGAGCTCCGGAAATCAGAGTTGTCTCACCCAAAGGGGCAATATCAGAAGGAGAGCAATAATCCTCCCAAAGCTAATGTAGAACCCTGCATACCTGGTTATATGGAAGGGAAGCATAATAATGCATCCGTCCCAATCCAGATACAGTGCGTCCACAATTATTTGGTCTGTTACCACCGGATAGACAAAGGTTGGCAACTAGTTGTTCAGGAAATTTTGGCGAAATGGTCTATGTGAGGCCTGTTCCACATCTGAAAAATGCCCGCGAAGATCGAGGGATTTAGCTGCCATTCTGACAGAACCGGCTGGCGGCGCCTTGAAAGAGTATCTGCTAGAACAGTCAACCTGTCCGGAAGATGCTTGACTAAAACAGTGAATACAGATAGCGAGGGCACAAAGGACTGGCGATGGCCACCCAGGTAGTAAGCCCTCCGCCCTTTCATTTACGCATCCGTGAACAAGGTCATTCGTGAAAGCTGTCGTGGACAACTGAATCCCCCATAGAACATTGTCTTTTATAGTTTAACACCGAATAAATCCTTCTCCGACTGGTTGAGAGGAAGCTAATTCCCTGATGGCAGGGACCCAGTTCGCAAGGAAGAACATCTGGGGAGGTCTGATATAACGTCTCCCTAGAGGGACTAAATCTGCCAGAGCATTGAGGTAACCCAGAAATCAAGGAACCTAGACGTGGGACGAGCCGATGGAGGTCAAAACAAGATCTTTAGCCTTCTCGATCTTCTCCTACGGTGGAAAGGCAATACTCTGAACCGTGTGGAAACAGTTTCCCAGGAAGACAAAGTCTTCAGAAGGGGAAACCTCGGTCTTCTCCCTGGAAGGAATGAAGCCGACTTTCAGGACCAGACGGGTGTTCTATTCTAAAGAATACCACACTAGCTGGAGCATGAAAGAATCGTCGAAATAGATGTAAACATCTATTCCCCTGAAATGCAGAAATCCGTTTCCTCTCCTGAAATCTATTCCTCAAAGAACCAGAATCTACAATTGGAGGAGCGGAGCCCTGCAGAAAAGAACTTTCGTCTGGAACGACAAAGGAAAGGGAGAAAGAGTCAGGAGCTCTTCTTATTGCCCCCGTGATGGGTTTTATCCTTATCAACCTTTCTCTTGTTGCCCTTCAACTAAGGCTTCGATTTCGGCTGCACAGCAGACTGGGGAGCTGAAGTTCCAGCCTTCTTATCAGGAGGCGCTGACCCCAGTGAGGTACTGGCCTTCACGCATTATCTTCAAACGAAGGGCAGAAGTTATCGAGTCCTCCTTCAAATCCTTCTGAATAGAAGAAAGAGTCCCTCGAACCCATACAAAGGGGCAGTCACCAAACGGGAACGACAAGGTTTCTCAACTAAGCGGGTTTTTAAAAAAAAAAAAAAAAACGCCTAGCTAACACGACATTGACAAACAATGAAGCAAAAACTCTCAATGTCCTGGTCAGGGCATATCTGTCATGTATGTTGGCTTGCTCTGTCTCAGATATCCAACCCTTGGGCACATACCCTATATAGATAAACCGTCTATGTAAGACAAAATCTTGATGGAAAGCCGCACCAGCCTCTCCATCTTGTGGTGCCTCTTGGCTCTGAACACCATCTAATCCGGTTAGTTGAAATCAAAGTATAAGATAGTGCATCAGAATACATACAATGCATTTTAAACCATTTATGATGTTAATAAGTACCTTGGAGTCGAATAAGTAAATAGGAAATCGAATAAGAAATCAGGGAATCGAATAAGTAATGGAATAAGGAAGTAGGAATCAACTTCACGGAGGCAACACTCTCTTCTGTGAACACATTCCTAAGCTTCATGCAATACTTTTGCATACGAACACAATATGAAGCAATATACACACGCAAACCAAAACAATATTCAAGTGAGTATTCAACAATTCTGTTGTTGTGCCCCTGCCTTTCGCATGTTGGAATTCAAAAACCGAAATTAGTATTTGCTACTAATGCTTGAAATAAGTCAGATGAGTTTGAAAATCACTGTCATATATACATATTTGTTAAGTTAAGAGACATGTTTTACTGGATAATTTCGTTCCAACAATTCTTGCATAAAATTGATTTACATTTGAACAAATAGATCTCTGTATATAAACCTCATATCACTTACATCACTAGAAAATTATGCACTAAAGCCACTGACACTGATCAACATTTTTCTTTCTTCAAGAACATTGGTTTAGGTGATATTTATACCAGTAATTATATGGTGATTAAGTTTATGATCACCAAACATGATGTACAGGTTCTGTAAAATGTATAAAATAGATATATGAGGAATACCGAACAACACAATAAATATGCATCGTGCTGACTTGGAGGTGTCTCGATCCTCTTAACCTAACGTTTAGTCTTTGTCATTCCTTTCTCAAAAGTGTAATTTATCTAAATTTAAGATCACAGTAGTCTATTAATTAAGAATAAAAATCTAAATTCTTCGGAGACCTGCACAGAGGCACACCTGCATATAATCACTGTTACAATAAATAGCAATTTCTCGTGAGATTTGACTCTTTGAAAGGATAATCGATTTGGTGTCATAAAGCTGTTGGAAGTCCATGCAGTACCATTCAATGGAGAATATATAGCATGATGATACGCATTTCAAGATGTTGGTCGTGATATGCATACTGAAAAAAATAAGACATTTCTTCATAGTTTGATATTCTACAGAAACGGTCCCTGATGTATTTCTGACAACTTTTAATAATTTTCATAGCAGGCCACATAAACGACCGGTGCTACCTTCAAAAACAAATGCTAAATTTCACACCATCAATATCTTATATCTCTTCGGTCATTAACTGATTTTTTTTCTATCATAAGTATGTACTAATACGAATCCCAAATAATTAGATACAAATTATACCATAATTACTGTTGTTACAACATTTAACATTCAGCGCATTGTCGCTTTGTCGTAAGGTCGCATTCTTGCACAATCACAGGAGCGCCAAGGCGACAATATGATATATGATTACGCGATAAGAAAAAGATATAGTGACAACGCGACAAACTCTAGGTAAGAAGACGACGAAGTGGTATTCCTGTTGCTAATTTGGTGTCTGGTTTTGCCATCTCATGTTTTTGGCGTATTGTCTCACATCTATCTATATCCATCTTCATTGCGCCTATGTGAGCTGGTAAAAATCAGCTAACACACAAAATAAAGAAGAAAACAATCTTCGAAATTGTGTTGGAGAAAGATTCCGTTATACATATAAAACACGACATTTGATTTCAACAGTCACATTCTAAATGTTAACTGTCAAATGTCGAAACATAAAACGTCAAAATGAAAATAACGTGTTGAATGTCAAGCTAAACACCATTTAAAATTCCGCTCATAGGTCAGGTATAGTTTGTGTACGTTAAATGTTGAATATCGATATGCAAAACATTTAAAACTCTGTTCGTTTGTCATATATATATAATTTGAATGTTGAATGTCGTATGTGGAACTGAACAATAATCAAATTCGGCATGTTGAATGTCGTATGTTGAGCTGTACGACATACAAAAGTCCGTTCCTGTTGGCTATCTATATATGTTTTCAATGTTAAATGTCGTAAGTCGAGCAACACGACATTCAAAATTCCGATCAAGCTTGAATGTTGATTATTATATGTCGAGCTGCACAACATTCAAAAGTCCGTTCATTAGTTAGTTATGTATAAGTTCTGAATGTTGAATGTCGTATGTCGAGCTGCGCAACATTCAGATTCTGTTGTCGTTGGCCAGTTATTGGTTTTGAATGTTGAATGTCGTATGTCGAGCTGCACAACATTCAAAAGTCCGTTCGTTAGTCAGTTATATATAAGTTCTGAATGTTGAATGTCGTATGTCTAGCTGCACAACATTCAAAAGTCCGTTCGTTAGTCAGTTATATAGAAGTTCCGAATGTTGAATGTCGTATGTCGAGCTGCACGAGCTGCACACCATTCAAACATCCGTTCGTCTGTCAGTTATATATAAGTTCCGAATGTTGAATGTCGTATGTCGAGCTGCACAACATTCAAAAGTCCGTTCGTTTATCAGTTATACATAAGTTCTAAATGTTGAATGTCGTATGTCGAGCTGTGCAACATTCAGATTCTGTTGTCGTTGACCAGTTATTGGTTTTGAATGTTGAATGTCGAATGTCGAGCTGCACAACATTCAGAAGTCCGTTCGTTTATCAGTTATACATTAGTTCTGAATGTTGAATGTCGTATGTCGAGCTGTGCAACATTCAGATTCTGTTGTCGTTGGCCAGTGATTGGTTTTTTGAATGTTGAATGTCGAATGTCGAGCTGCGAAACATTCAAAAGTCCGTTCGTTTGTCAGTTATACATACGTTCTGAATGTTGAATGTCGAATGTCGAGCTGCACAACATTCAAAAGTCCGTTCGTTTATCAGTTATATAAAGTTCCGAATGTTGAATGTCGTATGTTGAGCTGCACAACATTCAAAAGTCCGTTCGTCTGTAAGTTATATATAAATTCCGAATGTTGAATGTCGTATGTCGAGCTGCACAACATTCAAAAGTCCGTTCGTTTATCAGTTATACATAAGTTCTGAATGTTGAATGTCGTATGTCGAGCTGCACAACATTCAAAAGTCCGTTCGTTAGTCAGTTATATATAAGTTCCGAATGTTGAATGTCGTATGTCGAGCTGCACAACATTCAAAAGTCCGTTCGTTTATCAGTTATACATAAGTTCTGAATGTTGAATGTCGTATGTCGAGCTGTGCAACATTCAGATTCTGTTGTCGTTGGCCAGTTATTGGTTTTTTGAATGTTGAATGTCGCATGTCGAGCTGCGCAACATTCAAAAGTCCGTTCGTTTGTCAGTTATATATAAGTTCCGAATGTTGAATGTCGTATGTCGAGCTGCACAACATTCAAAAGTCCGTTCGTTTGTCAGTTATATATAAGTTCCGAATGTTGAATGTCGTATGTCGAGCTGCACAACATTCAAAAGTCCGTTCGTCTGTCAGTTATATATAAAGTTCCGAATGTTGAATGTCGTATGTCGAGCTGCACAACATTCAAAAGTCCGTTCGTCTGTCAGTTATATAATAATTCCGAAAGTTGAATGTCGTATGTCGAGCTGCACAACATTCAAAAGTCCGTTCGTCTTTCAGTTATATATAAGTTCCGAATGTTGAATGTCGTATGTCGAGCTGCCAACATTCAAAGCATAAATTCCGAAGTTGAATGTCGAATGTCGAGCTGCACAACATTCAAAAGTCCGTTCGTTAGTCAGTTATATATAAGTTCCGAATGTTGAATGTCGTATGTCGAGCTGCACAACATTCAAAAGTCCGTTCGTTTGTCAGTTATATATAAGTTCCGAATGTTGAATGTCGTATGTCGAGCTGCACAACATTCAAAAGTCCGTTCGTTTATCAGTTATACATAAGTTCTGAATGTTGAATGTCGAATGTCGAGCTGCACAACATTCAAAAGTCCGTTCGTTTGTCAGTTATATATAAGTTCCGAATGTTGAATGTCGTATGTCGAGCTGCACAACATTCAAAAGTCCGTTCGTTTGTCAGTTATATATAAGTTCCGAATGTTGAATGTCGTATGTCGAGCTGCACAACATTCAAAAGTCCGTTCGTTTATCAGTTATACATAAGTTCTGAATGTTGAATGTCGTATGTCGAGCTGTGCAACATTCAGATTCTGTTGTCGTTGGCCAGTTATTGGTTTTTTGAATGTTGAATGTCGAATGTCGAGCTGCGCAACATTCAAAAGTCCGTTCGTTTGTCAGTTATACATACTTTCTGAATGTTGAATGTCGAATGTCGAGCTGCACAACATCAAAAGTCCGTTCGTTAGTCAGTTATACATAAGTTCCGAATGTTGAATGTCGTATGTTGAGCTGCACAACATTCAAAAGTCCGTTCGTCTGTCAGTTATATATAAGTTCCGAATGTTGAATGTCGTATGTCGAGCTGCACAACATTCAAAAGTCCGTTCGTTGTCAGTTATATATAAGTTCCGAATGTTGAATGTCGTATGTCGAGCTGCACAACATTCAAAAGTCCGTTCGTTAGTCAGTTATATATAAGTTCCGAATGTTGAATGTCGTATGTCGAGCTGCACAACATTCAAAAGTCCGTTCGTTTATCAGTTATACATAAGTTCTGAATGTTGAATGTCGTATGTCGAGCTGTGCAACATTCAGATTCTGTTGTCGTTGGCCAGTTATTGGTTTTGAATGTTGAATGTCGTATGTCGAGCTGCACAACATTCAAAAGTCCGTTCGTTTATCAGTTATACATAAGTTCCGAATGTTGAATGTCGTATGTCGAGCTGCACAACATTCAAAAGTCCGTTCGTTTGTCAGTTATATATAAGTTCCGAATGTTGAATGTCGTATGTCGAGCTGCACAACATTCAAAAGTCCGTTCGTCTGTCAGTTATATATAAGTTCCGAATGTTGAATGTCGTATGTCGAGCTGCACAACATTCAAAAGTCCGTTCGTTTGTCAGTTATATATAAGTTCCGAATGTTGAATGTCGTATGTCGAGCTGCACAACATTCAAAAGTCCGTTCGTTTGTCAGTTATATATAAGTTCCGAATGTTGAATGTCGTATGTCGAGCTGCACAACATTCAAAAGTCCGTTCGTTAGTCAGTTATACATAAGTTCCGAATGTTGAATGTCGTATGTCGAGCTGCGCAACATTCAAAAGTCCGTTCGTTTATCAGTTATACATAAGTTCTGAATGTTGAATGTCGAATGTCGAGCTGCACAACATTCAAAAGTCCGTTCGTTAGTCAGTTATATCAGTTATACATAAGTTCTGAATGTTGAATGTCGTAATGTCGAGCTGCACAACATTCAAAAGTCCGTTCGTTTGTCAGTTATACATAAGTTCTGAATGTTGAATGTCGAATGTCGAGCTGCACAACATTCAAAAGTCCGTTCGTTTATCAGTTATACATAAGTTCTGAATGTTGAATGTCGTATGTCGAGCTGCGCAACATTCAGATTCTGTTGTCGTTGGCCAGTTATTGGTTTTGAATGTTGAATGTCGTATGTCGAGCTGCGCAACATTCAAAAGTCCGTTCGTTTGTCAGTTATACATAAGTTCTGAATGTTGAATGTCGAATGTCGAGCTGCACAACATTCAAAAGTCCGTTCGTTAGTCAGTTATACATAAGTTCCGAATGTTGAATGTCGTATGTTGAGCTGCACAACATTCAAAAGTCCGTTCGTCTGTCAGTTATATATAAGTTCCGAATGTTGAATGTCGTATGTCGAGCTGCACAACATTCAAAAGTCCGTTCGTCTGTCAGTTATATATAAGTTCCGAATGTTGAATGTCGTATGTCGAGCTGCACAACATTCAAAAGTCCGTTCGTCTGTCAGTTATATATAAGTTCCGAATGTTGAATGTCGTATGTCGAGCTGCACAACATTCAAAAGTCCGTTCGTCTGTCAGTTATATATAAGTTCCGAATGTTGAATGTCGTATGTCGAGCTGCACAACATTCAAAAGTCCGTTCGTCTGTCAGTTATTTATAAGTTCCGAATGTTGAATGTCGTATGTCGAGCTGCACAACATTCAAAAGTCCGTTCGTCTGTCAGTTATATATAGGTTCCGAATGTTGAATGTCGTA
The DNA here is from genome assembly GCF_041381155.1 of Argopecten irradians. Taxonomy (NCBI): domain Eukaryota; kingdom Metazoa; phylum Mollusca; class Bivalvia; order Pectinida; family Pectinidae; genus Argopecten; species Argopecten irradians. The sequence continues at coordinate 6,040,613 of NC_091138.1, read as the reverse complement.
TGTCGAGCTGCACAACATTCAAAAGGCCGTCGGTGGCCAACGATATTTGAATGTTGAATGTCGAATGTCGTATATCGAGCCAACTTCACACAACCGAATATTTAACGGTATTCAAGAATGTGATTTGCTCTACAAGTGAACTAAGTGAATGCTTAATCAGTATTTAGAAAAAAATATAAAAAACAACATTTACGTGACGTAGTAATTGAATCTGTATTAAAACAATAATAAGCGGTAGCCGAGCATGGACATTTTCCTCCTTTTGTCGGTAACACATATCAGGTATATATAATAGTCAGATCTTTTTACAATCTCATAATATCATGTTGATATTGTACTTTCTAAGATTAACCCTGTCGTATTACTCTTTCTTTTGCAAGGAAGGAGAAAATGAGATGATATCACGTTCACAAAAAGAGGTGATGAACATATTCTTTATCACCTCAAAATATTTTGATCAACTGTCTCTATAAACGTATATCACTTCATATAACTAGTAGCAGTATAATCCCATATTTAGTACAACTGCACTGAGAGTAATCTCATTAATGTTACTAATGGTGAACAGAACGTACTGACATACACACGCGTCTAACATTACATCCGTTTACCTGTTCACGAGCACTTCCGGCTGCCATATTTAACTTTGAACCCCCATGTGATCTGTAAGCGATATAGTTAGTGATCTACAGCGAGTAATAATTACCGCCAATAAGAGGTAGATTGAGCGCCGAGCCGTGGTATCAACAACCCCATCGTCTGCGCCAATAAAACACTCATTAAATATTGATACCTTACGTGATAGATATGCTTCGTCCAATAACGCTTGCTGGTCTCAATCAGTTCTCAGTGATTCATTCCGACAAGGACTTGTAGGTGTGATCGCACGCGCTGTCGGCTACCTGACCCGGTCAATAGCACGCGCCAAATCATATTTACACCAGTTACAGTCATACCAATCAGGATGTAGATCAATAGCCTTCATTAATTAATTACAAAGGTTGTGATAATTAACCTATTTTTCGAGTAAATTCGGATGGACCATAGGCATAATATTAGGAAAACCAAAGTGAGAAGAAATAAGGTAATTTTTCGCATAGAAAATAAAACATAGAGAATGGAAGTAAACGTAATGTCAATCAAGGGATATAAGATTAAAAATAGGTAGATATCGATGAGCACATTTACTCCCTCTTCCCAAACCACTCATGTCGGATTCATCGACCATTATTTGTGATGTCAATAGTTTAATTATAGTCCTTAGTGACGCATCTTTTTTGTTTTCAAACTAAGCTTTTATTTGCGTTGCCAGTCACAACTGCATATTTATAGGTTTTTAAACAGAAATGAACTGTGTTTAATGATCGAATGTTTTCACCTATAAAGTACATTTAAATACTTTTCAGCTTCTATCTCATAGTCTTTGTTTGCACAACATGGCAGCAATATCCTGTTCATTGCGTGAGTTTATTGGCAACATCACCAATGGTAAAATAAATATGCGACATGCTAGTGTTTTCGTGGAGCCATGACGATACTGTTGTGATATATTTACAGTTTGAAATAGAATTCCCGTAACGGAAATAGTTTTCTACACCTTCGCACATTTAACAATGGCTATCGATATGTATTGACTGAAACATGGGGTAGCGTAATGCTCATCTCCGCGGGGTTGCCATCGGGTTAAAAATGTAGGCGAGCTGTCTCTACAAACAGATCTGGTGTTTAATCGTCACTATAAATAGTAAATTGTAGGTAGGATCGAGCGTTTACTGCATCTCAGTGACTGACGCATTTCCGGTACAATATTCAATAACATGATCACATGACCATATATATATTCGGATATTTCACCAATATACATTATAATGTACATAACAAGACGCAGACTTGATATTTGTTGTAAATACCGAATATTTTGTAATGTTCTGTCTTATGTCTGCTATGTACTCTTTATGCATCAGATGCGTATTCACCAATGTACGGAAGACTTTTGGTTCTATTCACTTGATCCATTTGTCCAGGAATTTACCTCTTGACATTATCTTGCTCCAGGTCTTTATGCCAACATGACTTGGTTAAGTAAAGTTAAATTATAATCCACAGTCGACACACATACACGACTTATTTATGAAGAACTAAATCATACCGATGTAGTTAGGTCATTAGAAAGAATAGAGATTGGATCAAAAACGCATCAAGGGATCAATTGGTTGCTTTACATCGTCATCTACCATCAAGCTCTGCATATAATGATATATATGAGGTTTTTATTCACATTAAATTGGGTTTCCGAAATAAGATAATTTAATTTCAATCATCCACAGAATGTTGTGGAGAACGGTATGTCGTTTTATTTCATTTCAAACCAAACTCAACAAATGCTTTTTAGTGTAGCTTTTAGATTTGTTGAGATAGACAGATGTGATAAACAAATCAGCGACACGAGCATCATGGTTAATGATGATGTCATTCAAAATTTTGCTGTGTGTTTAATCGATTAAGACACGTGAGATATTGATACAATAATACAGTTATTGCTTTAAAGATGCTCCACCGCCGACAGAGCATAAATGATATTCACCATTTGAACATTAATTGGTGTTAAATCGTGTATGTATATATCTAATTAACACAAACCATAATATAAAATAATTTATTTTGCCTTTGGTGCATGCGCAATCAGTACTTCATTCCATATAGGATATTATGTCACGGATTTTTTTTCGGGATGCATTTTTTTTAAAAATATTTTAACCTTGAAGTAAACTTAAAAGCTCTTACTTTTCAATGGTGGAAATGGTATCAACTAAGTAACTTTTGTAACTGACGAAAAATACTGAATCGCCAGCTCCTGTTTTTGATACTGAAAAAATACCATTTGTCAGCGGTGGAGCATCTTTAAAAGATTGAAGTTTACAACGACGATACTCTATCAGATATACAAGAAGAATGGACTCTTATTTGTTATTTTAGGAGAGAACACAATTCCGTTTAATGTTTCTGATGAAGCCAAATTCCAATCCCCTTTCCTACGATACATTACTGTGAATATATAGGGCCTTAAACAATGGGTGATGATATCGACGTCATCGCGGTCAAGTAATTGGACACGTATAAGCTGTTATCGTGAAGAGTAATGTCCAAGACTGGATGTGTTTGGAAATTAACGTCAGTCCGAATATTTGCCTTACTTCTAACATTGGCTCTCAACACAGAATATAAAACTCCGTGTCTCTTTTTATTATAAGGAACGTTCTGTGATGTATCACACACTCCTTCTGATTGAGTTTGCTATGTAATGCTGTGAACTAGGAGACACCGTACCAGAGCTGTGACCTTGACCGTGGGAATCATCATGTCGTTACTGAGGCATGCTTCTACATACTTGAGATCGTTTAAGGACTATTAGGACAAATTCAGCATCTCTTGCCAGAGGGATCCTGACCATTTACTGAAAAATTGCTAGAGCCTTCGGCGGGATGAAATAATTAGTTTAAGCAAGCAGTTGAGATTCCTTCATTAACGAAGATGGAACGTGTTATCTTCGATTGCATATATCTTTTCTGATCAGTGAATCCTATTTACTGATACTATTTATAGAATCCTTGTCCTGTTTATAACACTAATATATTTGCTATAAGAATGTATCCCTACATGAATTGTTGTTGTTTTAATCGTATTATGTTTTCAGAACGTTGATAAGAATAGTATAACATGTGATAAAATGATCAAAACGTGAATTGACAATGAATTAATGGGGGAAACAAATGGATAAATAAATGATTGAACGAATGAATTAAAGACTAAATGAATTAAATAAACACATATCGAGGTACACGATACTGGTTTGTTATTGATAAAGTATTGTCTTCATTTTGACTAAAAGTTTCACCACTCTATACGTAGTTTGTAATAATTGGGCTGAGGCATGTTAATTAGATAATATACAATGTCTATATATATAGGAACCCTCTACAGATAGGCACCATGGTAATTAGATAATATACAATGTCTATATATATAGGGATGGAAACCCTCTACAGATAGGCACCATGTTAATTAGATAATATACAATGTCTATATATATAGGGATGGAAACCCTCTACAGATAGGCACCATGTTAATTAGATAATATACAATGTCTATATATATATAGAAACCCTCTACAGATAGGCACCATGGTAATTAGATAATATACAATGTCTATATATATATAGGAACCCTCTACAGATAGGCACCATGTTAATTAGATAATATACAATGTCTATATATATATGTATATATATATAGGAACCCTCTACAGATAGGCACCATGGTAATTAGATAATATACAATGTCTATATATATATAGGAACCCTCTACAGATAGGCACCATGGTAATTAGATAATATACAATGTCTATATATATAGGAACCCTCTACAGATAGGCACCATGGTAATTAGATGATATACAATGTCTATATATATAGGGATGGAAACCCTCTACAGATAGGCATCATGGTAATTAGATAATATACAATGTCTATATATATAGGAATGGAAAACCTCTACAGATAGGCACCATGTTAATTAGATAATATACAATGTCTATATGTATAGGGATGGAAACCCTCTACAGATAGGCACCATGGTAATTAGATAATATACAATGTTTATATATATATAGGAACCCTCTACAGATAGGCACCATGGTAATTAGATAATATACAATGTCTATATATATAGGGATGGAAAACCTCTACAGATAGGCACCATGGTAATTAGATGATATACAATGTCTATATATATAGGGATGGAAACCCTCTACAGATAGGCATCATGGTAATTAGATAATATACAATGTCTATATATATAGGGATGGAAACCCTCTACAGATAGGCACCATGTTAATTAGATAATATACAATGTCTATATATATAGGGATGGAAACCCTCTACAGATAGGCACCATGTTAATTAGATAATATACAATGTCTATATATATAGGAACCCTCTACAGATAGGCACCATGGTAATTAGATAATATACAATGTCTATATGTATAGGGATGGAAACCCTCTACAGATAGGCATCATGGTAATTGGATAATATACAATGTCTATATATATAGGGATGGAAACCCTCTACAGATAGGCACCATGTTAATTAGATAATATACAATGTCTATATATATAGGAACCCTCTACAGATAGGCACCATGTTAATTAGATAATATACAATGTCTATATATATAGGGATGGAAACCCTCTACAGATAGGCACCATGTTAATTAGATAATATACAATGTCTATATATATATATAGGAACCCTCTACAGATAGGCACCATGGTAATTAGATAATATACAATGTCTATATATATATAAGGAACCCTCTACAGATAGGCACCATGTTAATTAGATAATATACAATGTCTATATATATAGGAACCCTCTACAGATAGGCACCATGGTAATTAGATAATATACAATGTCTATATATATAGGGATGGAAACCCTCTACAGATAGACACCATGTTAATTAGATAATATACAATGTCTATATATATATATAGGAACCCTCTACAGATAGACACCATGGTAATTAGATAATATACAATGTCTATATATATATAGGAACCCTCTACAAATACGCACCATGTTAATTAGATAATATACAATGTCTATATATATAGGGATGGAAACCCTCTACAGATAGACACCATGTTAATTAGATAATATACAATGTCTATATATATATATAGGAACCCTCTACAGATAGGCACCATGTTAATTAGATAATATACAATGTCTATATATATATATAGGAACCCTCTACAAATACGCACCATGTTAATTAGATAATATACAATGTCTATATATATAGGGATGGAAACCCTCTACAGATAGACACCATGTTAATTAGATAATATACAATGTCTATATATATATATAGGAACCCTCTACAGATAGGTACCATGTTAATTAGATAATATACAATGTCTATATATATATATAGGAACCCTCTACAAATACGCACCATGTTAATTAGATAATATACAATGTCTATATATATAGGGATGGAAACCCTCTACAGATAGGCACCATGTTAATTAGATAATATACAATGTCTATATATATAGGAACCCTCTACAGATAGGCACCATGGTAATTAGATAATATACAATGTCTATATATATAGGAACCCTCTACAGATAGGCACCATGTTAATTAGATAATATACAATGTCTATATATATAGGGATGGAAACCCTCTACAGATAGGCACCATGGTAATTAGATAATATACAATGTCTATATATATAGGAACCCTCTACAGATAGGCACCATGTTAATTAGATAATATACAATGTCTATATATATAGGAACCCTCTACAGATAGGCACCATGGTAATTAGATAATATACAATGTCTATATATATAGAAACCCTCTACAGATAGGCACCATGTTAATTAGATTACATGATAATATACAATGTCTATATATATATAGGAACCCTCTACAGATAGGCACCATGGTAATTAGATAATATACAATGTCTATATATATAGGGATGGAAACCCTCTACAGATAGGCACCATGTTAATTAGATAATATACAATGTCTATATATATAGGGATGGAAACCCTCTACAGATAGGCACCATGTTAATTAGATAATATACAATGTCTATATATATAGGGATGGAAACCCTCTACAGATAGGCACCATGTTAATTAGATAATATACAATGTCTATATATATAGGGATGGAAACCCTCTACAGATAGGCACCATGTTAATTAGATAATATACAATGTCTATATATATATAGGGATGGAAACCCTCTACAGATAGGCACCATGTTAATTAGATAATATACAATGTCTATATATATAGGGATGGAAACCCTCTACAGATAGGCACCATGTTAATTAGATAATATATACAATGTCTATATATATAGGGATGGAAACCCTCTACAGATAGGCACCATGTTAATTAGATAATATACAATGTCTATATATATAGGGATGGAAACCCTCTACAGATAGGCACCATGTTAATTAGATAATATACAATGTCTATATATATAGGGATGGAAACCCTCTACAGATAGGCACCATGTTAATTAGATAATATACAATGTCTATATGTATAGGGATGGAAACCCTCTACAGATAGGCACCATGTTCATTAGATAATATACAATGTCTATATGTATATAGAAACCCTCTACAGATAGGCACCATGGTAATTAGATAATATACAATGTCTATATATATAGGGATGGAAACCCTCTACAGATAGGCACCATGGTAATTAGATAATATACAATGTCTATGTATATATATATAGGAACCCTCTACAGATAGGCACCATGTTCATTAGATAATATACAATGTCTATATGTATATAGAAACCCTCTACAGATAGGCACCATGGTAATTAGATAATATACAATGTCTATATATATAGGGATGGAAACCCTCTACAGATAGGCACCATGGTAATTAGATAATATACAATGTCTATATATATATATATAGGAACTCTCTACAGATAGGCACCATGTTAATTAGATAATATACAATGTCTATATATATAGGGATGGAAACCCTCTACAGATAGGCACCATGTTAATTAGATAATATACAATGTCTATATGTATATAGAAACCCTCTACAGATAGGCATCATGGTAATTGGATAATATACAATGTCTATATGTATATAGGAACCCTCTACAGATAGGCACCATGGTAATTAGATAATATACAATGTCTATATATATATAGGAACCCTCTACAGATAGGCACCATGGTAATTAGATAATATACAATGTCTATGTATATAGGAATTGGATTTCGTTTTTATGTTAACCATGCTTGTATGGAGCAATTCCTCTAAGAATATATTCTATGGGGCGCGTTAGCGCCCCATATTGAATATATTCTTAGAGGAATTGCTCCATACAAGCATGGTTAACATAAAAACGAAATCCAATTCCTATATTTACACTCACACGACTTTTTATTTATATTTTATGCAATAAAATCGTCATTTGAAAGTGACGTAATTATTCAATAAAAGTCGGTCAAAAGTGGGAGGAGCTTACTCAATTGAACAGCGAATGATGACGCTTCACGTAAGGTAGAATTATTCATCCGCGACGACAAAAAAGTTCAATATTTTATTGTAAAATAAACATGACAAACAAAGTAAATTTCAGAGATAATTTTATTTAATCAGATCAGAACTTTAAATATATATTCAATTTTGCTAAAAGTTAATATATAACGTAATAACATAAATAATTTGTACACGGCAACATGTGTGAACTCGGTGACCGTTTTGTGCAGCGAGGCGAAGCTGACGCACGCTTACACACTTTAGTTTGTCGAAGTTGTGAAAACACCGATTTTCAAGTAGCTCAATGTGTTTGAGATGTCGTCTGACTTGACGATATTACATCCTTGGGAGCCATGTGATTATATGATCTACGCTTAGATCCATATCGCCATCGATAGATGAAACGAATTCACTTGTTTTCGATGGATACAATGTATTTGTGGTGACGCGGAACTGTCAACACGTGGATTATTAGCGGTGCATGTTTTATAATACACATGATTAAATACTCAAAGAACAAAGACAAGAGGATATGTTTATAACTGACCTCTATCAGAGGGTCTCACATCCGTCCACCCCAAAGGCTCGATCGTTGGACGAACATAGGCACAGAGGTAATGTTTACATTTGACACCCATCATTTTAAACAAAAATGAAAGCACGTCGCCCCGGTCGGGATATTTTTCCGTTTCTTTATACAATTGTTAATTTAAAAATTGTTTGAATCATATATAAATATAAAACATGTATATATTGTTTACAATTTTCCAAAATTCTATGAAAAACATCAATATACACGTAATGTTTCGTCAAAATGTAAACAAAGCCATGTGTTTCTTTTAAAAAAAGTAGTCCTATTACGTTGCACAGAACATTTCCTTACGCAAGTTCAAAGTTCAATGTTACCATGCAGTTATGGTAAACAAAATCGGCTAGTATTAGCGTATAGTGACCAAGCCTAGCAAGTGTAAATATATAGGGATGGAAACCCTCTACAGATAGGCACCATGTTAATTAGATAATATACAATGTCTATGTATATAGGGATGGAAACCCTCTACAGATAGGCACCATGTTAATTAGATAATATACAATGTCTATATATATATATATAGGAACCCTCTACAGATAGGCACCATGTTAATTAGATAATATACAATGTCTATGTATATAGGGATGGAAACCCTCTACAGATAGGCACCATGGTAATTAGATAATATACAATGTCTATATATATATATATAGGAACCCTCTACAGATAGGCACCATGGTAATTGGATAATATACAATGTCTATATATATATAGGAACCCTCTACAGATAGGCACCATGGTAATTAGATAATATACAATGTCTATATGTATAGGGATGGAAACCCTCTACAGATAGGCATCATGGTAATTGGATAATATACAATGTCTATATGTATAGGGATGGAAAACCTCTACAGATAGGCACCATGGTAATTAGATAATATACAATGTCTATATGTATAGGGATGGAAACCCTCTACAGATAGGCATCATGGTAATTGGATAATATACAATGTCTATATATATAGGGATGGAAACCCTCTACAGATAGGCACCATGTTAATCAGATAATATACAATGTCTATATATATATAGGAACCCTCTACAGATAGGCACCATGGTAATTGGATAATATACAATGTCTATATGTATATGGAAACCCTCTACAGATAGACACCATGGTAATTAGATAATATACAATGTCTATGTATATAGGGATGGAAACCCTCTACAGATAGGCATCATGGTAATTAGATAATATACAATGTCTATATATATAGGGATGGAAAACCTCTACAGATAGGCATCATGGTAATTAGATAATATACAATGTCTATATGTATATGGAAACCCTCTACAGATAGACACCATGGTAATTAGATAATATACAATGTCTATATATATAGGGATGGAAACCCTCTACAGATAGGCATCATGGTAATTAGATAATATACAATGTCTATATATATAGGGATGGAAACCCTCTACAGATAGGCACCATGTTAATTAGATAATATACAATGTCTATGTATATATATATAGGAACCCTCTACAGATAGGCACCATGGTAATTAGATAATATACAATGTCTATATATATAGGGATGGAAACCCTCTACAGATAGGCATCATGGTAATTGGATAATATACAATGTCTATATGTATATGGAAACCCTCTACAGATAGACACCATGGTAATTAGATAATATACAATGTCTATATATATATATATATATATAGGAACCCTCTACAGATAGGCACCATGTTAATTAGATAATATACAATGTCTATATATATAGGAACCCTCTACAGATAGGCACCATGGTAATTAGATAATATACAATGTCTATATATATAGGGATGGAAACCCTCTACAGATAGGCACCATGTTAATTAGATAATATACAATGTCTATATATATAGGGATGGAAACCCTCTACAGATAGGCACCATGTTAATTAGATAATATACAATGTCTATATATATAGGAACCCTCTACAGATAGGCACCATGTTAATTAGATAATATACAATGTCTATATATATAGGAACCCTCTACAGATAGGCACCATGGTAATTAGATAATATACAATGTCTATATATATATAGGAACCCTCTACAGATAGGCACCATGTTAATTAGATAATATACAATGTCTATATGTATATAGGAACCCTCTACAGATAGGCACCATGTTAATTAGATAATATACAATGTCTATGTATATAGGGATGGAAACCCTCTACAGATACGCACCATGTTAATTAGATAATATACAATGTCTATATATATAGGGATGGAAACCCTCTACAGATAGGCACCATGTTAATTAGATAATATACAATGTCTATATATATAGGAACCCTCTACAGATAGGCACCATGTTAATTAGATAATATACAATGTCTATATATATAGGAACCCTCTACAGATAGGCACCATGTTAATTAGATAATATACAATGTCTATATGTATAGGGATGGAAACCCTCTACAGATAGGCATCATGGTAATTGGATAATATACAATGTCTATATGTATAGGGATGGAAAACCTCTACAGATAGGCACCATGGTAATTAGATAATAAACAATGTCTATATATATAGGAACCCTCTACAGATAGGCACCATGGTAATTAGACGATATACAATGTCTATATATATAGGAACCCTCTACAGATAGGCACCATGTTAATTAGATAATATGCAATGTCTATAGATAGGCATCATGGTAATTAGATAATATACAATGTCTATATATATAGGGATGGAAACCCTCTACAGATAGGCACCATAGACGATATACAATGTCTAGATATATAGGAACCCTCTACAGATAGGCACCATGGTAATTAGATAATATACAATGCCGATATATATATATAGGAACCCTTTACAGATAGGCACCATGTTAATTAGATAATATACAATGTCTATATATGCAATAGGAACCCTCTATCGATAGGCACCATGGTAATTAGATAATATACAATGTATATATATATAGGAACCCTCTACAGATAGGCACCATGGTAATTAGATAATATACAATGTATATATATAGGAACCCTCTACAGATAGGCACCATGCCTGTTTCTTGTTGGATTTGTGTGAGCTGACAAAAGTTCCGATAAAATGGACTTCAAACTCACTTCCTCTCGTCGATCTGCCGATGATGTGATAAACTAGCCGCTCTCATGCAATCCTGCTATCTTGCTTCCTTATATATACTTGGTGTGTCTACTGGTAAAAAACCACGTGGATTTATACCTTTCAACATGCACATTAATACAACGCGCGTGAGGAACTGGTCGCCAAGTTTGGCATGTAATTAAAAGGCACGACAGTAGCACGCGGAGTGTATCGAGATGTGTTAATTATTAAAACGGTACCGTTTCTTTGATAAAACGAAAGATAAACTTGGTGTTATACGATACCTATTGCAGCAAATATCGTTTTTTATTGATTATTGTCTAATTTGATAAGGTGGCACATATCTTATGCGTGTTGACAATATGAAGAATTACGATAGCGACTATACAACGCCTTATACAAGCATATTGTAGCATAGTACGCATCTCTGTACTAATTAAATCCACGTAAAATATGAATTTAATTTAACTATGAAAGTAAAGAATGTCCTTACAAAATAAATAGATTTTATGTGTTAAGAAATCCAATCAACGACCTAACAGTTCAGTAATGGACAATGTAAAATGTGAAATCAAGCAAGTATGCTAAAATATACAAAATTATATAAAAATATACAATAAACAAACCAAGTATGTTTTGACCTAGAAAAGTACTTCATTGAGCGTAATAACGCGCTTTATCGTAGAATTGTTGAGTGGGGAAAATGTCAAAGCAATATTTTTAAAGATTTTTTGATCATCTGTAATTTATCCAGATATTTTATGGTGTAAAAATTCATTTTGACGACATTGACTTAGCATTGTAATATACAAATATAGCATATTGATGAGGCCGATACATGGTTATATCGACCAAAGAAAAAATATTGACCGAGGACGTAGTCCGAGGTCAATATTTTTTCTGTGGTCGATATAACCATGTACTAACCGAAATCAAAATGCTATAATTGTTTTATTATTTTTCTGGATTTTTTACATTTTGAAATAAGTGTGAAACTAAATGAGCATCGCATTGTAAATTCTGTTTCGTGATGACAGTTATAATCCTATTATTTTGTAACAAGTATAATTAAAAAAACAACATATGAAAACAGTATCAATTGATGCACTTCAAGCTTTTATTACATGAACCCGATGCATGCGTGTTTGTAAATTGCATACATGTATTCCATTATACATGTAGATCATGTCTTAAGGACACAGTCAATTAAATGTATAGTTTGTTCTCCATTAAAATAATCCACTTCGACGTCAAACATATATTAACAGATTCAAATTGACATTCAGATACATTGTCTTATGCTTAGTACTCCATTCCGTAAAATAAAAATCGTATACATTCAGTAGGATTAACCTAGGCCTAATGTTGTAAGTAGTCTAGGCGGAATTTTAAAAATAAATATCAAACGTATTCATTATTCAATGGCTCCAGACGCTTAATGAATGGTATTCGATTATTTCCTACTCTCTCGTGTTTATATTGAAACTTTAAAAGCTTAAACTGTAGTCATTAGTTGGAAGTCATCATCATCTTTGTTAGAAACCGAAACAATTTAATCAACGTCGTCTGTCACATTAAATGTGGTTACGCTTCAAACTCAGGCCATCAAAGCGTTTGTTTCAAAGCGCCAGGAACACGAAGCGTTTTGGTAACGTAGACGATAACGTCATCTAAAAATAACCGTGCACTTTACCTTTTCTATAAACGTTATCAAAAAATAACCGTGCAATATACTTTTTCTATAAACTACCTTCGGAAAAATCGTGCAATAGAGTTTTTTTATCGGTGATCACGTGGCGTTTTTTTGACCAATTAGAAGTGAGAAAAAATCGAGAAAAATATTAAAAGGTGATATCAACTGGGTATATTTACACGATTAAATATCTTAATGGTTTCACTTACTGTCAGTGGTATGTTAGGGCAGTATTACATAAAATGATGAATTATTTTATAACATGATGAATTATTTTATAACATGATGAATTATTATTTAACATGATGAATTATTATATAACATGATGAATTATTATATAATATGATAAATTATTATATAGCATGATAAATCATTATATTACATGAGATTTTATCATATTACGTGAGAAATTATTATATAACTTAATAAACTATTATATAACGTGATCAATTATTATATGACATGATAAATTACTATACATGATAAAAAATTATAGAACATGATAAATTATTATATAACATGATGGTATTTTCGAGGAGTGTTGACCGGTTGAAGCTGCTGTAGATCTATACTTCCGGTAGATAGAAGGCGCATGAACCTCCCAGGAGGCTACCTTATACCGCCAATCAAGATGGCCTGTCGTGTTGGCTAGTCAATTACCCCGCAGCTTCCCAGACACAGCAGGCTGGCGACGAATTCTTGTGTCGGCCTCCTTGACCAAATCTGACAAGTCTTCTGTCTTATTTTCAATGTAAACTTCCATCAGCCATCTAATATAGCGAACAGTACTTGCTCACGTTTTATAATGATGATACCGGCCTACTTAGGCAGGTTGCAGCAAAACACCGAAAACGTGATGTGGAGAGCTGTACTATTTCAAAGAGATTGCCTTGGTAATTTGTCAAATGATATTGGATTAAAATCCAGTTCGCCGTCTGATTCCTATTGTGTGTTGTCCCCGACAGCATCAGTCACGACCTCACCAGAGCTATTGCTCTGTTATTGCGTAAAAGTGCCCGATACATAATAGCAGAGTGACGTTTACTGAATTCAATTTTACTCCATTGTAATGAAGTGACACCTGAAGCTGGGATATACTATAAAATTGCTCCAATGATGGAGTTAGTCTACAGCCTTTTATAAAACAAATCAATATACCGTTGCGCTATTGGAATTTGATTAAAATTCTCTGTATACATGTAAAGTAAAATAACTAACTCGTATAAATTGATACTAACATTGGTTTTCTTGACATTTTTAATGCTTTCATTTTGAAAACCTTAGAAATATGAATAGCGATGAAAGTGTCTTATTAGTCTCCTCCCGGTGAAACCAGAGGGGACTATAGTGTTTGTTCCCGTCTGTCTGTCCGGATTTCGTTTCCAGACGATAACTTGAGAAAAAATCAAAGGATTTGATCAAACTCAATGGTAGCATGTGGGAAAATACAGCTTAGGCTTAAATTTGGAGTCAAATGGTCAACTACAAAGGTCACTGTTACTAAAAATGTATTGTTTTAAAAGATTCGTTTCCGGACGATAACTTGAGAAAAATCAACGCAATTTGATCAATCTTCACACAGTGGTAGCATATGAGAAAATGCAGCTGGTGATTGAATTTGGGATCAATAGGTCAATTTCAAAGGTCACTGTTACTAAATATAGATTTTTTCTAAAAATATTAGTTTCTAGGCAATAACTTGAGAAAACATCAACAAATTTTGATCAAACTTCTCACAATTGTAGCAAATGTGAAAATACAGCTTGGGATTGAATTTGGGCAAAAGATCAACTGCAATGGTCAATGTTACTGAATAGATTGCTTCAAAAATTTTAATTTCCGGATGATAAATTGAGAACACATCTACGGAATTTGTTCAAACTTCATACAATGGTAACATAGGGGATAGCATAGCTTGGGATTGAATTTGGCGTCAAAAGGTCAACTACAAAGGTCACTGTTACTGAAAATAGATTGTTTCACAAAATATTATTTTCCAGAAGATAATATTAGAAAACATCAACAGATTTTAATGGTAGCGTATTAGAATATACATCATGTGATTCAATTCGGGGTCAAATGGTCAACTACAAAGGTCACTATTTTAAAAAAATAGATTGTTTCACAAATTTTAGTTTCTGGATGATAAGTTGAGAACAACTCAATTGAATTTGTTTAAGCTTTATACAATGGTAACATATGGAATAACATAGCTTGGGATTTGATTTGGGGTCAAAAGGTCAACTACAAAGGTCACTGTTACTAAAAGCAGATTGTTTCACAAATCCGTTTAGTTACCGGATGGTAAGTTGAAATAACATCAACGGAATTTGTTTAAACTTTACACAATGGTAGTATATGGGAAAATACAGCTTTGGGTGGAACTTTGGGTCAGAAGATCAACTACAAAGGTCACTTTTAGTGAAAATAGTTTTTCGTTTACAAACAACGTCTTGAGAAAAAATCTACGGATTTTAGTCAAGCATCACACAATGGTAGCATATGAAAAAAAAAACCAAATTGGAATTGAATTTTGGGTTAAAAGGTCAACTACATAGGGTACTGCTACTAAAAATAGAATTTTTTTCACAAAATATTAATTCCAGACGATAACTTGAGAAAACATCAATGCAATTTGATCAAACTTCATACAATGGTAACATAGAAGAAAACAATTTAGAATTGAATTTGCGGTAAAAAGGTCACTGTTACAAAAATTAGTTTGTTTCACAAGTTTTCGTTTCCGAACGATAACTTGAGACATAATTTGTTCAAACTTCATACAATGATAGCATAACTCAGGAATAATAACTTACCATAGATTAGAAAAATGCAATTAAAGGCAGGGGACGTGTGTTGCTTGTAACACTCACTGTAAGCTTGTTTGGCCCGATATATTACCACAGATAACTGATTCCACCATCGCAGGACTATCCATTGATATTTCCATCACCTTATAATATCAAACAAATTAAAATTAAATCCCTGTAGTTATTTAGATCTAACTTTTTTTAATAATCCATATTGCATACCTTCATTTTTCTGTCTTTTTCAGATATTCAGAGCTGCAGGTGATATTATATGTCATCAGAAAACCTAGATAAACTGTTTTCGTATTATCCACTTAAATCTAAATATCTTCGTTGTTAATAGTAACATTGGAATTGTTGATGTGGCTTTGTATGGACGAAATAAATGAATGGATATTCCTAAAGAGAAAGTGTCGCCTATTTTACAAACAACATTAGCCAATGAATAATTTTATTAAATTCGTAAAGGTTACATCCAGCAATCAAGTTCATGCAGCTGAAAATGAGTCTGGAGTCATGTAATGTGGCGTAATAAGAGAGATAAAACAAAAATGTCCAAACTGGAAACACCCAAATCAATGCTATCCCGTAAATCTGTTTATTCAACGGTTACCGTGTGACAATTCTCTGGTGAGAATATCAAATACCCCGCATAACAAAGTATTCATAATAAATAAGTAGACCATTCAGCCACCCATGCATTGCTCGCCAGGCTGTCACGGTATCATATACCCCATGGTCAGATCGTGTAAGCCTTACCACAGTAAAACACAAGATCAAATGTAGAATTATTGAAGGAGTTTGATCATCACGAGAACAGTAAAGTGATTACGACTCCCACACACAGTGTATGTGATTCATCTGTAAAACAATACACTGTAATGAACAATACCTGTATCGATCCATGACCTTGACATTGGTAGGACCCGCCGGTGATATATCTGCCTTTTAAAAAGTAATATTCAAATTTAATATCAGACGAGCTATATATACAGATTTCAACATCTATAGCAGATATAACATTTAAACCTTAAAATGGCAGCTTTGTTTTCGAGTAACACCGGGAACTTTAAGGCCAGGACGCCAGTGCTGATCTACTAAGTGTACCCATAACATAACAGCATGTGACATGTATTCTCGTAAAGATTACAGCATTAAACAAAAGGTTATAACATTGCCTATTAAACTGATCATCTAAAAGATCAATTTTAATGAAGACATTAGTGTAGGAGTTAACGATACACTCTTTGTTTCACAAATTAGTGGACCAAAACTGTATCCAAAATCTAATTATATATCTGCTTTAGAGTTTGAGGATGCTAAGTGTGCTACGTGATAATTATTATTTAAACAGTTTTTTTCAAAATTTTCAACTAGACAACTAAACAATTCAAACAATTGATGAACAAGTTGTTTTGATATATGATTTATATTTTGCTAAAGGACAATGTCGAGATTTACGTCAGAGCGTGATTCAGGGTAATGTATTATTTTTAAGTCTGCCGTTATAAGTTGCTATGGGTACAACTAGTATACGTTCAAATGTTCACCAGGCCTGCCCGAATATCAAAATTAGCAAGCATAGTCCTATCAACAGGTCGAAAATCAGCGTACAGCAGTAAACGAGAAACATTTTATATTTTACACACGGGGTAAGGGGATTAACTCCAATACATCGATGTTGTCTCTTTGGTAAGATTATCAACTTAGCGTTTGTGCCGATTTACTCAAATATTATATTTCAAAAAATCAGAACTAGCGCAATGACAAATTAACATGTGACTATTCAAACAAGAAGACGTTAAATACCCATTAGATGTGATATATGGTACGTAATAGATCTTTAGTTTTCATAGTCAAAAATGAAAAAAAAATCTGTACGACTAGCTAGGCAATAATTCATGGATGGTCATGATGGCATTTCGAATTAACTTACAATTTGAATTGCAACGCAAACAGTGTTGCGAATCACTATCAAAACATGTACACCTACTGAAACTTTGCTGAATATCATAGGTGGATTGCTTTAATTTTCTCTAAGTTCCTCCTACATTTATTGCATGCTGCAAAAAATCATAATAGCCTTCTTATGTTAGGATAATGATAATTATCATAATGATATCGTCCAATATAGCCTCTCTGACATATAAATTAATTTAGGGGTTAAGATTCACTGAAGGAAAACATTTAATTTATAATTAACTACACGATGTTATGTCTAACTCTTAGGTCATATTTCTAAAACATACCTCAGGGTTATAGGAATAAACAATACATCAAATTTAGGACGATGACAACTAGTGCTAAAGCTACATGAATGGAATACCAGAAAATAATTGGAAAGGTTTTGTTTCCGGTTCCATGTGACTTTGTTTTTATGTGTCCTAATATCAATGCCTATGACCTTATTTTTGTGTGTATCCGACTAACAGTTACGGGATAGAGTTATCTCTCTTCCTATATTGGGGATGCCGGTTAAAACTGGAGTCAAACTAATTTAAATCAGAACTTCTATGTCGCTCTCCGTACCGTCCGCTTCTACGAGCGGACGGTACGGAGAGCGACATAGAAGTTCTAATTTTAATTAGATTGAAACTGGAGTATACTCATGTCAAAACATAAAATGTAATATGCTGTCATAACTATTCTATTTTCCTAGATTGATATCGTCTGGTCTTGATCAACTAGAACCTTTACCATGTAGTTTTAAGCAGTTTTTTTTAATCTCGATTGACATCGTTTTGATAAACTAGAACCACAGTTAATGTAAGTTATTATAAAGTTGATATAACGTTTTAACATTCTGATAAACCATACAGTTAAATGTTTTTTTCACAATCGCATAAAAGAAGACATGTTTTAGCAAAGTGTGAAGATCTCCAGCAGATATGTACAGCAAACTGTAGGTAGAACAACGCCAGAAGTACCAACCACTGTCCTGGACGGGATACGTAACGACATCAATATCCATCCCGTATTAAGTGAGCATTAGGTAGCGAGATGCTATCAGCTAACGACCTGAGGACATTACTGGACTATCGACACTCTCGTACCGAATCTAATTTAGTTTTACTACCGTCGCCTATCTGTGCTGAAGTCGTTGTTGTGTTTGAAGTGCCATTGTCTCAGATATTGTCCGCTATGTGATGTTCTTTTTATTTCTTACATTAACAATATCCTTTACTCCCTTGGCGATAGTTCAGAATCGCGTTCATGAAAAAGAGTGATCGTGAATAGCAATGGCTCGTGCATATTCATGTTTCTCCCAATGTGCCAATCAGAACAATGGCTTTGGTAACCTTTGGCAATATGACAACCTTCCTACAATAAGTTGTTGTTTCTTCATTGTTCTATCCAGATGTTTTAGCAATCGGCGCCGGTGTTATTAGATATACTAAGATATTAGTTTTTATATCGCTATGATAAACATTAAGGTTTAATTTTGCACACAAAGCTAATGTTTTACCAGTTGATGTGACATGTTTCTGTCGGTGTTTAGTCGGATCCTAAGATCTACTTCATGCTCTCCTCCTATTAATAGCTACAACCAATCTCACCGTTTCTGACGTTGATCATTCGTATTGTTGTAAATGGCGAGTAGTTTTAGTTCTGTTGATTATTCGCAGACTAAATAAAATCTTTTCTTTTTCCATTTAACTGAGCATGTGAACTATCATCACACTATGCACGTCTTAGCCTATAAATAGCGACTGACCTTTAATGCATCTTATTGATTGAGCATAGTGTTCGCATCTGTTTCCCCTGGAGGGACATTGAATGATGTATGATCTGTACATGTACATATCAGTTCGATGTGAAATGCTGTAGAAACGTTGTTTTCTCATATTCCAAAGCTAAGTTTAGAAGATTGAGATGCGTGTGTCCTATTATAGTGTTATATATATTACCCTACATAGACGACAAGTGTAGGTACAGATCATCTACAAAGAAAGTTATCAGGCACCACATATTTAATTTAAAAGATTCATTATAAGTACTTAATGCACAATGTGTGTTGCGTTTGTCACCTTGTAAGTCGTCATAGTTATAGCTGTCTCTTTAATGCAAAAACAAGAAGACAATGGAAGAGGATAGGCTTTAAATTTTCTAGATACCAAACCTGTATCATTAGGGAAGGCTCATATAACCTCTATAGAGCTAGTCATTTATAAAATTGACATCATTACCTCACAGTATCACTAATTATCATACAATGTATCTTCAGAGGGTAGGCAATATGGAAAATCCCTGTAAATACAGCGCATTACGTGTCCGCGAATGGTTCTAATGTGACTTACATACAACATTGGTATCTAAAAACTGTATCAAGATAACCTATTTTGAATGCAATGCATTTGCTACGCTATTCTATTGTGCATATGTCATAGATACAATGTTATTGTGTAATTCAAACCTTTTTATCAATTAAAAACGATTGTATACGGGTACAACCCATAATACCTCCCACATTTTTTCTTTTTTTATTTTTGTGATCCTGAGACATTAACAGTTGTGAATGTAAAACCATTGAAATGATGTACCACTGTAGTGACTAATTTATGTAGTTTGTATTATCTCACTTCACGGGAAGTGTATTGCTCTGTTCTTGGAACAGAAATGTCACCTTTATGTAGATGTATTGCTCTGTTCTTGGAACAGAAATATCACCTTTATGTAAATGTATTGCTCGAAAGAAATGGAATATGCCTTTACACCGTGCGAATCTATTTCTAAAACTGTCAACGAATCATGTTAATTTTAAACTGGTACAGTCTTGTGTTTTGCAGCGCTACACATGTTTATGTCTCTCAACATCAACGGATCCGTGCTAGGCAAGTCGTTGTATTCAATTTAAACTTTAAGTATTACTTTTGTACAGGTAACATGGAGACATTTTTTATACTCGTGGTATGTACATTGTCAGGTTACGACCAGAGGATGGTGATATGGCATTATAAGGTTGTTACAAATATCAAATAACGTAAGGAAGTTAGTACATTGTGTTTATGGGAGGCACACAATTTCTAGTTTTAAAATTGTATTGACAAATAATTTGAATTTGGAGAAATAAAATTACTGAATGGAATCAATGATTTTAATGACTAAAAGGTAATAAATATTTGCAATATACAATATTATAAACGATTTTTCATTTGTGGATTCTTCAGTGCTGAAATAGATCAATAGCGGAAACAATTGCAAGGCTTAGACAGGTTTTATGTTGAGATATGACAGAGGTGAGAGTGGTATTCCTACCCCCTGATGTGACCATGTTGTTAGTTAGGGGTTTACACTTTTATAAAATACGTGTGTAGATTCTGAATTGATACATCCATTCACAATGTATAACACATTGAAATGATACGGCATTGGGAAATTGACAGACACTTGATTATATACAGCAGGGATGTACATTTCAGGGTGTTTGTACCAGTTACAGCGTTATTTGATGTTAATGACAATGGTGTAAACGCCACATAACATAGCCAGCGAATCCATTACGTTACCAAAATATACGTTTAAATCCAATTTATATTCAATTTTGCCACTAGGAGTTTTTCTCTTACTGTTTATGTATTCAGATGGTTTCAATATATGTTAATATGTTGTCATTAGACCTGGCTTTGGCTTGATTTTATTTTGTGAGTCATGTACAAGTATGAAGTGGTTAGAGAACGGTTCGACATGTTATTGGGACGTTTACATAACGCCTTGCGTTTTATATGTTCTTTACAACTCCTTCATCAAAATAAATATCAAAATGTCGAATTTATTATTGGTTAATTGTTGTAGATTGATGGATGAGCGATTTCACCAAAATGTTACGATCTTTTAATAGATAAATAACACGAGGCCTTCCTACATAATTTATTCAAACTATTTTTAATCACCTATTGACGCTGAATGCAGTCACGGGTATTTTGGTACGTGTATTTGTATTCTGAAATATGTCAATGACAAACATACAAACATACAAATTAACTTCGGTTCTATTAATGATGAATTTCATTATTATTTCCAAAAATTTTGTTTAAAAGCATCGTTTCATAATCAAGATTAGCTTAGTCCCGACAGATATGAGAGCAAACCAGTGATAATGTTGAGACGCAATATGAATTATAATGTATTAAAATAAAATCATAAATATCTATGTAGATATCTAGTGTCACCTTATGAACTTAAACGATCCATTTCCGACATTATCACTCGACACTTTTAAAGGAAGTGTAGCTAGGGCCTTCAGTATAGATGTGAATGTCTTATGTTATAACCGTAATGTGTACCGGTGTATTATTGTGTCTTGTGCGGCCAACTGTCAGCTCATAGTTTTTTGGAGAATATATTATCAATTAGATAATTTGCCATTCATTCTTTATCCGTTTTGTAGGTTTATCGCGCTGACCGAATCGAACATTTTCGGTAATTTGCCTTTTTTCTGTTTTGATATTAAAGTACAGTGTAGCACAAATCTGCTACTATAAAAAAACAATATGTTTAAGTTTATGTGGTCAAATGTCAAGGCTTCAGTGGGACGGCTGATAAGTGCACAATTTACATCTGTTCTAATAAGTATGGTTAGATAAGGATGCAAAATTGACGGAATTTCACGACATAAAAGTGACCGCAAATCAGTCATCACGGTCGTTATTTGACATGAAACACCTTAATTTGAATCTTGACTAAATAGTTATACTAAATACTGGACGTGTAAAGATTTGTGTATATTAGTCCGTACGTTGTCGTTGTGTATTGATTATAATGTATGGTCATCATCCGTATTGGTTATAAATAAGAACAGAATGAATCATATATGTATCATCTAATGTTAACATGATGTTGGTGTTCCGCACATCATGTTTCTGTGGGCGAACAATAATTGACGTGTTAAACAACAACTTTTATATATATGTACAATGTGAATCTATAGACATAGAACACAAAGAGATAACATTCTGTAACATGACGATGTTTTAAATAATAAATATACCTCGTATATCAGACTGACAAGCATACTACATAGATTTTATTGTATTGTGCAAAAACTATTTATTAGAAAGTAGCGATAGCAATTGGTTTGCTTCATGGAGACTTTTGAAACGTAGAGATAAAATCAGTCTCTATAGTTAACGTGGACTATAATAGTTCATACACCTGTTATCTAGCGAATGCTCAGTGTCATATTTAATTTATTTACATCCATATGTTTCCACAATAACGACATACTCTGTTTGGTATCACCATGTCATTTTGAGTTTAGATTCTTCTCTCCATTGCTGTTCTGTAAATGTTACTTTTTGAACATTTCTTAATCAAAACTTATATTGCCGACGTGATAAAGCACGGATACTCTCCAATGTAATACATGAAGTTAGATCCGACGATGGTCAACACACACATCAGATACTTGAACATTTATAAAGAATGATGGTAACAATGGCGGTCGGGATACAATAAGGTCACACTTTGTAATATTTCTTAGTGTGTTTTCAGCTTCTTGAGTCCAGCTTGCTGGCCAGGTAAGACAAGGTTTATCGTAGGTTTAACACGTTTTTTAGGTTTTTTAAACTATTACGGTAGCGGGTATGTATTTGTACAAGTTTGCTGACGTCGGGTGACGTCACCATATTCCGTTGTAATATTACAATACTTTTGAGGCTGGTCCAATAGATATAGCAATACTACAATACTACATTTGCAGGTAGGGGGAATAATGGTTTCATTATTCTTACTTAAATCTATCGATATAGATTTTTAAAACATCCGAGAGAAACTCATATCAAAGGCTAAAACTAGATTAGTTTTCTTTAGTACGTTCTATTATGACATTAAGCTCACCATTATTTTGTTGAATTGTAGCTTAAAACACGTTCTTTCCGAATTAGCTCGTACATAATAAATATGTGACGTCACACAAACCTACTCACACCCATTGCTCATTGAATTAACTAAACGCACTTTGTGACGTCTGTTTATTTAATGTTTAATGCCTTTTACACTGTGCAATTACAAAAAGGTGTTTATTACCGTGTAACTGCACTAATATTATATCACAGCTCTGTATTCTATTGCCATGATATCTTACACAATAATGTGTATGCCGAGATTCCAGGGTACAAAGAAACACCTACGCTCCATCAATATTGGTGTTTAAGCAGAAACAGATTCATCTTGTTCTTCACAAATCTTTCCAAAAATTATTACTATTTTCCGAATTTGGACTCAAAAAAAACTTCAATATTAGTGTATTATTTAGACGTTAAATCATTATTAGTTATTTACATGACGATGTTTGGCCATTTGATACAATTAATGCACACTTATTATCATACTCATATATGTTTTACGATACTGCAAAAATGGAAATATGTGTATGATTTGACAACATCTGTTCAGTTGCAGTGTTGACCTCTTTAATATTGTCTGTCTATTTTCAAATCTCCTTTCAGAATCTCATGTTTGTCAGGAAAAGCAAATCAACGTTATTGATTTACCGTTGCTTATGCGCATAATGCAGATTTCAAATCTGCTCAGGTTTTCTCTTTATCTCTCTATGATGAAAACAAACGTTGTTTACAAAAGAAGAAACGTTACATGTACCTGTCGGAAACCGTTATGTCAAGCTTTACTATTTAAGATATGTCGTACATATTGGTTTGTTTAAATGGAAAATGTATCCCTTATCAAATCAGAGTTTTGTATATAAATGGTAACTTAACTGTATGCAATCGTGGCAAACGGAAGTATGTAAATTAGTTTTACTTTTGGCATTTTTTGTTTGTTTTCCCTCTTAATTGCCTGAGGAAAGAAATGTTTTTATGGGTTTTATTGTTTAAACGTCCTATTAACAGCCAGGGCCATGCCAGGACGTGCCAGGTTTGTTGGTTGAGGAAAGTCGGTGTACCCGGAGTAAATCACCGACCAGTGCCTAGCAACTGCCTCACATGAAATTCAAGCTCGCGACCCAGAGGTGGAGGGCGTTCGGTATAGTAAGTCCAGACATCGTAACCACTCGGCTATCACGGAAAGAGAAAAGAAAAATTGTCTTTAATGCCTAAATTAAATAAAAAAAACATGACCATCAAACATTGTTCTATCAAACATGGAATGGAATAAGTATACCAGATTAATATACTAATTTTTTTTGCCTGTATACCCTTAGAAAACAATTATTTTTGCATTCCCTGCTTGAAGTATCGATAATTAATAATAAAAAAAGAATATATGTGTGTTTTACAGCTCTGTTCTGCACGTGCACGAAATCTTATAACGATTAGTTGAGTTTAGAATTTCAAATCAAACGTTAATTTTTTTCCGTTATAAACACGAGATGTCGCCCTATTAAACTGTTTTGATTGAGCTCGAGAAGTCATGCGATAAGCTACTCCAAACAAGACATTAATATCTAATCTATAACGTTATATAAACCTTACACATGCTTTCAGTGTATCTATTTGACAAAGGTGAATGAACCATACGTATGTATTTTATCATTGTTTTGACACGCGTCTTTTAGTATCATTTAGAAGATATTTATCTTGTTTTTGTTACATGTAAGACAGGGTGGTCCTAACCTTTTCCCCATGTATTGTATCGATATGTGTCTTTGTTATCGGTTAAATCGGATTATATCGTCACATCTAAAATCTTTTCGAGTTTATATCACTTAGTCTAGGTCAACCTGTCACTGGTTTACTGACACCGAGTGGTACATTAATCGCCAGATCAGATTCCTTCTTGTTTATGCCTAAAAACGTTTCTAGGATTAAAGAACTGTGATAGTACTTAATAATAAACGTTTTGAGGTCACGAGATTTCAGCACTTTATTTGAGTTTATCGTGTTTGAGGGTTCTAGTGTTCATACGTGTAGGATTAAGTCGTAAATAGTGAATCACTCTCAAAGCACAGATTTCATTTGGTTTAATATGACATTTGAATGATTTGGGAAGAACTTAATATAATCGTTCACAGCATTGCCTTTCTTTCTCGCCCATCAGACGCCATTCGATAATTTGAGAAATCATTAGTCATTTTAATGATGTAAAATTCGTTTTAAAGCACCAAATAAGTAATCTCCCTTTATAGAAACTAAAGCGTTTATGTACTTGATGTAGATGAAACAAAATGTATTAATAAAGAAACATGAAATTTAGAGTGAATTTTGGGCAAGTTGATAACACGACAGTTGCCAAAATTAAAAACAAAATATGCAAGGATCTATTTGGTAAGGGGCGGTTTTGATTAAAGAAACAATAGATTATAAACACAATATTATGTATGATACTCACAACTAAATCTTTGAGTACTAAGAATTGATAAAAACTCACTAAAACAAATTATAAAAACAAAACAAAAACGGTTGGTTTTTCGCGATTGTCATTGATTTCCTAATGTCGAGTGTTGGTATTCTTTTGTGTTTTGTATTATGTATTTAAATCTAGTATGTTGTATCAACAGTCCATCGCATGATCCCCTGCTTTGGTACCTTTTCGACTGACCAACACCTATAAACAGGTTACATGTCCTGTTCTCTCTATTTTGAGCTTAGAGTCAGGTTAGAAAGGATAAATCAGGGGTATAAAAGAATCAAATATTGTTTATAATAGCAGCATTGGAATACTGTAAACCATCATATCTTCGAGTGAGATAAAATTTTGCGTATTTCGCCCCGAGCAATTAGGAAACAGGAAAAGTCGCGAAAACAAAAAGTTTTTATACTAGAAATCACGAAATTAAATCATTGCGAAAATATCGCAAAGCAACAAAACGCGAATAAAAACGACTTGAAAATAAGATGGTATCAGTAATAAGTATATATGGTCGACAGCGTTGTTCTTTGTGTCGTGAAAAATACAAAGGATATCTTTATGATTCTTTAGACGAGACAATGTGATCTAGAACAGAAAAAAAATATCAAAATCAATCATCATTCTGAGACATTTTCACCTCATCCTACGCATGCTCCCATGTTAATTACATTTCCCAGAGAGGGAATCAGTCAAAGTTCAGCTCGTCCGGACTCCATCAACACATAACACCCTCCAAAATGTGGAGTACAAATCTGGAAATCGTCGTGTTTAATTAGAGAACCAACGCTTTGATTACGGAAAAGAAAATAACTCCGGATGGTAGTTATTTATTATTCATTCCTCTGAAGCTAACGTGTGAAATTCTTAAAGTTTAAAATTGTTAATGAGAAAAACCTTACACTAACATATCAGCAAAATATTATCTTAACGAAAACAAAGCTAGTTTCATAGGGAAATTTATCGTACACCTGACCTGCCATTCACGTGCTAGATATTAGATTGGTCTGTAACGGTACTAATCCATTGCCCATGGCTTCTATCCCACACACCTTTACATGACAAAGAGGAAGGTAGTTTAGCAAGTGATATTCGAAAGTTTAAAAGGAAGCCCATTTCCTCTATAGGAGCTAACTAACATGGCCAATAGGCCATTAGCGTGAATGTAAAGCTCATTAAGATATTAAGGCCTTAAAACGTGGGTTGTGATGGTAGTGATGCTTGATCATTGCAGTGTACTTTATCTGCTAAACTATCTTAGACTTTGTAACATGTTATCTGATGATTTAAATGTCTTTGGCTACAAAAACTTAACATTGCCGCTAACGACTTTTGAAAGTGATCCTTAATTTGGCCTTGTTACGGAAACCGTCGTGTCACGTTGGGATTTTTTTTTTTTTTTTTTTTTTTTATAATATTTTTTCCCTCTCTTCAATAAACGATTTTCTCGTAATGAACACGAATCGAAGGTCGCTACAGCTTCCAGTTACGATAATGAAGGGTTTGCTATGCAGTCGAACACTTAAATCAACATCTTTTTGAGATTTATTCTATCCAATACTGTCACTTTAAATGATCAAGAGGTATTTTCATTATCTAGAAATGAAGTTATCCCTTTTTCCAAAATCATGTTTTGTTTTTATTGACAGAAAAAACGATCATCGGAGTAATTTCTACTTCAAAACGTAAAACTGAGGTAAATTGTAAAGACAACACGCAAACAGTAACATACAAAGATAGAAGATCCAGACGTTCCAAAGGAGACGGGGGATTTGAATTCAGTATTTAAAACAGTCGGTGCTACTCAAATACCGACGCGTTAACATCGCGCTATATGTAGCTGATATCTATTTTAAAATATTTTATTGGTAATACAATAAATATAAACATATTAATGATATAGATCATCAATATAATAAAGTACATTGTATTACCAATTGGATTGGATAACAGACAAAGCCTATACAAATCCGTTATATCTATGTGGTTGTTTGACAACAAAATATGCATTTTCTCCGGAAGCCATTGATACTTTCCACTGTAAAATATGTTAAATAAGAAAACATTGGGAAGCATTGAGTAACGAGTATGATTGTCTCAATCAGTTAGGATTCAATTTAATCCATTCAACCGTTTACATAATAATTTTTTTTTTTCGTTTTACTTACTTTCAAAAGGTAGGCACTTTGAAATATTGGATGGTTTTCGAAAATGTGTTGTTAAATTTGTTTGATGTATTATATATAAATGCAGGCTTCGTTAACCCGAACGTGTATCTCTTTATTGTCAACGTGTAACTAATCAG
The DNA here is from genome assembly GCF_041381155.1 of Argopecten irradians. NCBI lineage: Eukaryota > Metazoa > Mollusca > Bivalvia > Pectinida > Pectinidae > Argopecten > Argopecten irradians. The sequence continues at coordinate 6,011,708 of NC_091138.1, read as the reverse complement.
TGGCAATATATAGCTGCACATAATAGTATTATATTAATAGACTAGGTGCAGTTTTAAAGACGCTTATCACATGGACCACTTAATATCTTGGGACATTGTTATGTTTGCTGGTGACAATAGTATAATTAACGTGAGGTGATTTCCATCCGCTAAGAATTCATTGTGACATTGTGTTACGGGGTTACAACATATTTTCACACTGAATGCTTCGAAATGTAGGATGCTGTAGTTTTGCGATAAAAAGAATATACAATTTGTGCCCATGTCATACTTTATGAAGCTCATCTTGAATCTGCATTTTTCCTTGCCAAGGTTTCCTCCCCTCCCCCTTCAAAAAAATAAAAATATCTTTAAGCACATAATGTATAATGAACGAAATATTGTTAGATAAAGGGCATGTCATTATTGTATCGCAGGCAAAACACCTGTTTCTCTAGCTATCTAAATGAAAAGTATATCATTCGTGGGAAACGTAACATAGTAACTTTGTAATAAGGATCATAGTGACTCATTCAAATTCAATGCATATTGATCATGCATACGATAACGGTCAATATTTTCTGTTGTCACATCTAGGATTTATAATATATATATATTCAACTATTCAACTTTACACACCAATTACATAAGGTTTATGCCCTGCAGGAAGGGCGTTAGAAATGTAGCTGCTGCCCCTTTTTCCATAAACGTAAAAGGCGACTAAATTCAGGATCTTATCTTTTCTTTCTTCTTGTTTTACGTTCTTCTTCCTAAAGTCTCCCTTAACACCATGTCACTTTTGGTCTTTGGTTGAGTGCTCGCCCCTGTGAGGAATTTTTTGGGTTCTGTCACCTGGCCGAGACATACCATAGTCTATAAAGTGGTATTTCCTGCTCCTGCTTATGCTTTGGTCTCAATGATCGGCCGATATCTTGGGATAGGGAGTGCGGGAGTACACCGCTGGTGTTGTCATGTTTTCCAACACCGGTCAAAAATTTGTTACATAGCATTTACAAAACAAGGAAGCAGTGCGGTTTAATATCGTACAGTGCCTGCTTCCGAAGATAATTTTGGGGAGCCGACGAGGCAGTGAATGCCAATCGAACATATAAAGCTAATCGGCTGATAATCATATGATGTCCGGGCGATAGCCGGCCTATTAACCGGACATCGTACGAATAACACCGGCGTAAAGGGTGTGGGGCGACTGGTTCGCCCGTTGTTAGTATAATGTGACCGGGCGGAGAATATTGCTTCATGTTTCTGGTGGCATGGTTCAATGACATATCACTAAAAAAGGGGAAGAGTTCCACTATACAAGACACAACACGAATATACCGCAGTCTTTCAAAACACACATCTGCATTTCATACACGCAACAAACCGCATACCTGGGACGCCGTCCTTACGTGGTTCTGTCTGTTATTAGGATGTTAATTTAATTAAACAAACAAACATTATATTTGTTTTGTTGTATTTAGTACTCACAGTAGCCGCTGTACTTTAAGACTTCAGTAAGGAGGCAGATTCGACTGACCTTCGTCTCATGATAAACATTGTTTGAACAATGAGCATATAGAAACATAGACATGCTCTAACCTAGATGAATGTTGCAGGACAAAAATGTCACTACCTTAAAATATACAATGTAAGTGTATTTTTGGCTTGGGTCTGTCGCAACCGTCGCTGACATTCAACTTAGATTTTAAGACATAGCCCATCTAGAAGTGCTTACTTGACCGACAGTCCAGTGTGCTCCAATATGTAGTCAATCGTGTTTAATGAATCATGGCAGATTTATCAAACGATTATTCGAGTATTGACAATTCTTTTTAAATGTTTTGTGTAGTTTGTATGTGGACAGCGAAGATACTCTTTCTTCTTTATCTCTCTATTCTTTATCCCCTGAGGGTATTACCTCCTACTAACACTTGCATTGTATCAAACATATAATGAATTGTTTTATGACAATAAGATACTTTGATTAATGCTAAAATATATAATGATTTTGCTGGATGACTAAGACACACGTGGACCAATGGCTCCTGCCCAGAACCTCCCCATCCTGAGTAGTGGGAAGTGTTGACACGTTTTATATACATTGTAGTTATTGATCACAGTCAGCGCTGCCACACCTCGACTTGCTGGCTGGATGTCCTAAGTGCCATGTTATCAATTGTTATCGTTGTTTAATACATCATATTTGGTTCCAAGCGTGAGAGTAGTGTACTCACAGATAATTACTGCCAATGATATACAAACGATTAAGATTTAGGTTAACTAGTTACTAACCAGCTAACGGATACATCATTAACGCGCTCTGTTCTAAATTTCTAATAGCTCAGTTGGTTTTGTAAACACTTGTCTGGTTACTATACCATAATTAGCTGTTCATAGGGTAGGATCGCGGCCTCGCGCTGAGCGCACGTGTTGAATAAAAGCTTGGCGCGCGCTCCCTCCCATCCCTGCTGGTTTCTCCCATGTCTAAATCGATGGTGTTGATCCACCTAGCATTGGTTTGTATACAGATTTATCTTTGACATGTTAATGTGTTTATGGTATTCATTTCTGTTATTCCGTGTCCGTCTGATGGCTCATGTCCCTGGTACGTTTAAATAGACTGTTATATAACACTTTATTGGATAGCTTTGATTTGATCTAGAAACATGTATATCTAGGGGTTGATATATAATTTAATTCAGTGCAAATCTGAAGTCCACTTCCACTGAAGACATTACCATCAAGACCATTTTGTGACTTTACCAATTTCTGATTTATACTGTAGGACCAGATGCCGACTAATAAAATACATAAAAATAATTCTCAGGTTTGTAATCAATTTTAAGAGAAAATTGAATGAAAAGTACGATTTTTAACGATATGCTATTCAGAAATATTCGCACATAGTAAAGATGCTTATTTTAAAAAACATTTATTCCACACATTCACTTACCGAATTTTTTTTATAACATCTGTTTTACATTGCTTGAGTCTATTACTATAGGTATATAGATCGACGATTTTGCTATCAAAACTGTCATATCATTCTCCGTTTAGAGAAATAGTTGTAAACTTTTGACCCAAAATAAAAACAGTAAATCAAATGTCTTAAAAAATTGACGTTTTTTGGTAAGCTCACCACCAGTCTAGAATATTAGTTTTTGTCTCCCGACATTTTCTATTTTCAAATTAGGGGCGATTTTTAAATGCACATATTTGACAGGGTCATCCTGCTGTTGCTAGAGAAAAGATAACTCTTTTTATCTTTTATCGGGGTAGGGAAAAGACAGCTCACACGCGCTAGACAATGACGTGACGTCACGTTACATACGGTAACAATTGTCGACTACGTCATTAATTTTGACGCATTGCGATGATCCTATGATGTCTGCGCTTTGGAAATGTTTCTATATGACTTCATTTTCATAATGTGTTCTTAAAGTATGAGAGAAAGAAGACCAAATATGGGTCTGTCAGGTGGACAGGAATATCTCAACCCTCATGAAAGATTTTCGCTGTCAAAATATTTCACTTGGGTTGAGACAGCCTTGTCCACCTGGCAGGCCCATGCAAGATTCTATTAACTAATAACATCTAATAAAATTCTGGAGACCAATTTTGGAAGCGTTTCATTTTGAGCTGTTTTGAGTAACCACCGTGCTAAAATGTAACGAACTTGTTTTGTGTAGTACATAAATAAAAAAGGAAACACAAAATAACTAGTTCTCCTCCATTTATTTCGATCTGAACTCTCGCGTACATATCGAGTAGATAGCATGCCTTGACACGCAGGACAACAACAGTACATCGTATGAAAAAAACTGTTCGTATATGTTACAAAATAAAGTCAGATTCTACAAGAATATATGATACAAATACGTTTCAGATGATGATACAAGAAGATAATACAACATGAATAAGATTATTTTGTTGCATTGTTATTGAATAGATAGCATCTAACCCTATAGGCATCGTTAGTCGTTTTAATCACATGGTTCTGTTACTTGCAGTCATATCTCAACCAGAGGGTCAGCACGAGACTTGCCGTGTACTGGTCAGCTAATTTCGTACAAGACGATTGGGAAACACATCTTCAATGTGTCAATGACAGTATGATTTACTTCTTGATAACGTTACCTAGCATGAATGATGATGTTACGCTTGTGTGAACAGTGTAATGACGCGTGCCATCAGTTTCTCCAGTCATGTGATATAGAAAGTTCGATACATGATACATACCAGTACCGATATACAGTACAAGAGGTGTAAGATCAAAGTTTAGATGTTTTGTCACCATAATTAGTATATTGTAGTGAATGGACGAACATTAACGAGTGAGATGTGGTACTGTCAGATAGACACAAAGATACATGTATAGGCTACATATACTTATTATCGATACGTGTGTACAACTATTTCAGATATTATATACATAATGATGCATGAATCGTACACTAATCGTTAAACACATTTATTGCCACATACACATAACTATACACGTATGTTTGGTTGTCAAAAGTATCACATAATACAACGTTATTTTTAAGATTGAACGAACGAGCCGCACGTGGTAATGCACGTGATTGGTACAGTTGTATATATAACAACGGTGACTTTCAGTAGAGTACAAGTTGTCATCTAGATATTGGCACCCACATTGTAATACAAGAGTTCTGAGCCGTATTGCTTTCAATACCGTAAGTGTTGTACATTAGACAAAATGCAAACCGGGGAATACAGCATTGCTCATATATATAATATTTCCGATTACGTCAAACAACCATACTATTTAGGGGCACCAATATTTCGGACATAGCTACATATATTGATATACGAAAGTTTATGTAGATATTTGACAAATGCCTATTTCAGCCATAGCGTGGATTTGATGGAGCAATGTAAACAATGGCAAATCCCATTTCGTTATAGTACATACTGTTATAGTGCTACTGCTTAGCAGTGATATTGATTCAAATCATCGATCTTTGTTATCATAAACATACCAAAAAGTGTAAAATGTGGAACATGAATTACAAAATATGATAGATATAGCTTTAAAATACGCTTTGTAAGCGATTTCGATAAAGCCAAGGTTGCCAGTCAGTGCACTCTCTCTTAATGTCATTCTTTTCTGACATAATTTGCAGTTTAAGAAGACATATTTGAGTAATTAAATTAATGTCAATAAAAGTGCAATATCGTTAAGAATAAAATCAAACGCCAAATATTAATACTTTTATACCTCAGTTTAAGTTGCGTGTACGGTGAGATGACAATAGCGTTTTACAGGAACATTTTCACATGCAATGGAGTCACACGCGAGTACCATTTATATATGATTACTGAATGAATCACACAACTATGTTATAAGGTAAGTGTGACATTATCTTAACATTATGTTTTGCTCATATCTAGGGATGGAAATATTAATTATGAATGGAAAGGTGCGTTAACTTTATCGATAAAATTAGCATAAGAATAAGTTTGCCATAATCATATTTACATACAAAATACAGAAAAACCGAACGTATATTGACTGCTTTGTTGGTAAGTTAACGAAATGTTGTCATGGATACAAGGGGAGATGACTGAACCCACCCCTGGCATAAATGTGCAGTAGCATGCTACAGGATAAACAGTAACTATATATGTTATTCATTCCATATAATCAAAACGGTTATCAAAACAAAATGGAATACTGCATGGTTAGTCACGTGCTTCGTTTGGATTATTTGTAAATAAATCAAAATTTTGTTTAACCAGCAATTAATTGGCTTAGACTTGCTATCACACCATCATGTAAAAAAACAATGATGGGGCCTCTAATGGGCAAATGATACGTCGTAATGATTTCACAGAAAATGTGTCCCTCAAGAGATTTAGAATATCACAGGATTAGATTTTAGTATAAGGATTAACTTAAATAGATACTTTATTGTAAGAAGCTTTCCGGTCTTTTATGAACACTTCATTTTCGTGTAATGTCTTAATAACATAAAAGATCTATTCAATGATATTTATGTTCTATATCAAATTCATTGAAAACGTATTCAAGGTAATAAATAATGAACAATATCTAATAATCCAAATCCGAATGTCTACAACTTTATGTATGATTTGGCATACATGCATATCGTATATCGTCCAATAGTTAAATTTATGGAAAAAAATTCAGCAAAATGTGACACCTTGTTCATATCTGTACACATATACTTGTATTGTGTACAAGACAAAATAACGCTAAGTACGCATTATTTAAATGTTGATGATTAATATGGTTATCTATAGAATGGGAGACATGACACAAAAGACAGAATCCTGTGTACATTGGACGGGCTACGATGTCAGAACATATACCATTTCAAAGTTTCCACAAAGACGTCATCAAGCCTGCTAACATGTTCAAAAGGTAGAAGTCGTACCGCTTAACCCTTTATATACTTTCTAAATATTGCTATTAACATGTTTTTTGTTTTATTTATATTTCAGTTACTTTCAATGTTATTGGTTTTCAAAGATATTGTAGCTTTTAAAATGTCCATTAAAGATATGATATCTTAATATGAATCGACGCGATAAGATCCCCACTTTATAATCAAAAGATCAAAAGAAGTAAAATCCCATTGCATCGGATATATCTGTTTGCGAAATCAAGTTATGGTAAGTATAATAATTCTACACTTGTAAATCATTTGTGATGAAAATGTAGCTCCAACATCAATAATGCAATCATATGTTAATTTGTCATTGTTAAGGCGATATAAAGGGTAGCGCTGGGAACTTCTATCTTTAAATGTTATAAATAAACGGTAGATGAGTCAACGGATGGATGAATACATAGCGATATAAGAGCACTAAAATGTTTCTCCAGATTGCAAGCTATCATACATAGTTCCTCTAGGGGGAAATGTAAATCCTCTCTCTTTTACGCCAAAATGAGTTTCCGTCATGCTCATAACACTTTCTACACTAGGCAAATCCAGCTACTAATGTGCCGAACTAAAATTGGTTTTGCCGAGTGTTGCTAAAATTAATCAATATAACATATTAATATTTCATCTTTAGATTCAATTATGCAAATGCATGTATTGAAATTATAAGCTGATACAATAACAAAAACATATAATCCTGTTGGTTATTTCCATTCCTATACAAAATGACTTAAATGAGAATAATACGCGCGTTGCTCCAATAGAGAAAATTAAAATGTCTTTACTCTATGTAGATTTCACTGTTCCACGTCTTTTCTTGTCCCAGGAGCAAATGGCGTTTTATTATCACAAGCAAATATTGCCATTTGAAACACCACATGCTGCCCCGAAGAAAGTTGCTTGCTTTAATCCATCTTTATCAGAACACGAATTGGACATTAACGTCTGTTAGCACATCAAACAAGCCTCGTCCTGGTGCCGGTACAGTTTATTTTCAATGGTCAATACTAAAAGTTGTTTCTCAATGTCGCTGCTCAAAAAGGGCAGCTTAATGAATAAGACATCCGCAATTTCTTTTTTCGGAAAACCACCCGACGTCATTCTTCTGTTTCCGTGTCCTTACTAGCCATGTGATAAGTTCAGAAGATGGAATAAAGTCATCGGCACATACCAGCCGATGAAGACAGGCCAACGTCCACAAAATTTCCTTATCCCACCAACAAATGACTCAAATATAGTTCTCAACACCAAAGCTACATGCACATTCCCCATCACCACTACTGCGCGAATTACCCGTCACCTAGTCCTCCACCTTCAGTGTATTTCGTGCACATCCCGGATATGCTCCGCCCCTCCGCTTTGGATGTTATACATTGTCTGCGAAATAGTTTGAAACAATATTAAAGTTTTTTTTAAACTAAATTAACAAAATACATGCCGAGTTAGTAGTGCAAAAAGAGGAAAGAAAAATATACCTTTCCCATCCGAAAAAGGTACGGGTGCGATCTCTGCTTCTAGTGTTAGTCCAGGATGATGAGGGTAAATGCTCATCCAACTTAGGATTTCTAAGACTACGAATAACTCCATTTCTATGTTGTTATTAAAATGGTTAGTTCTAACTCCATACTATTGTTAACCCAACACCACTCTACAAACACCAACAGGGCACGCATTCCTGAATACATCTGATCATGAGCTTCTAAAATCGTCACCCAAAGACCCAAAAGGAGGTCACAAAGTTCCGTGCCAGGAGGACAGCGGTCAACAGTGTATATCAGGCGAGCGTTAGTTTATAAAAAGCATGCAGTGAGCTCCTTCCCCTAGAGTTGGTCACCAGTGACATAGTTATGGACCAAAGACAATATGTTAGTACCGTGCAGAATGAAGGTAAAAGTCGTAGTGTCTGACTGTGAGACTAGGACGCTAGGAAAGTGAGTGGAAAAGGACATTTTGAAATACCGTTATGATCGACACAACAATGGCCGTAAGGTAGACGAAGAAGAAGAGTCTGTCGAGGACAAGAGCGACCACCCTCCATTCCCTGGCTGTCTTCTCCTTTAGCTCCCGCTGGACCGTACGTTCGAATAGCTGCCGAAGATGGATCTTGATTTCGCGCACATCCGACTCGAGTCCATTGATGGTGCTTTGTAAAGTCGTCTGTGGTTGTGACTCGGGATCATTGTTCACACCGGATGTGCCATTGGAAAGGCATTTCCAACTCTCTTCTGTTTGCATCTCAAAGTAACCAACTTTATCATATTTGCAGTTTTTGTCTTTATTGATCACCTGTCCCTGAGTTTTCAATTTTGGTTTTTCGCGAATCTGTTCTTTCATACACATCAAACACGCTAAAATATCCACGAAAACCTGAAATACAAACAGAACATTTCCATGGGAGAAATTGAAGGCTAAGAGTACTGGTATCTTCAGAATTATAAAATAACCCTGATATTAGCAGATTAAAGAATATATCACAACACATATGAGCGAAATTCGAAGACTTGGCATCAGCTATATGTCCGGCGTGTATTATAAAAAACAACAGTAAATCGTGATACTCACCTTTTTAATGATACGAGGGACTTCCGTTCTCGAGCCCCGAAAGTACAGATTAACGACGATGACGGAGAGGAAAGTGGACAGCGTAATCAACACCATGTTCAGACAGTAGTAAGCACCTATTGTATAACCAATTAACACATTAGTGAGTGAACATAAACTTGGGGTATGCATGTCAAGAGTACACTCATACAAATTATTCTGGTCAATTGTTCATCACCTGTTTTGCAAGGTAAGCTCGACTATCCAATTAAATCGGAAATAAAAGTTATGTCAGGACTCTATATGGACGTAATATGAATATTTGATGCTTTTAAATTAAAAACTTTGGAATTTAAAATTAATTAAAGTTCTGACCACGAGGAGCTACTTACCAATAAGGGGGATGGAGGAAGCGGCCGGAGGCGTTGACTCCGCCAATAGTAATAGCAGTACGAAGAACGCCACAAATATATTCATACCTACAACAATGGAGAACATCACTTCCATTACTGTACATTGTATCATACCTACAACAATGGAGAACATCACTTCCATTACTGTACATTGTATCTACAACAATGGAGAACATCACTTCCATTACTGTACATTGTACCTACAACAATGGAGAACATCACTTCTACAACAATGGAGAACATCACTTCCATTACTGTACATTGTATCTACAACAATGGAGAACATCACTTCCATTACTGTACATTGTACCTACAACAATGGAGAACATCACTTCCATTACTGTACATTGTATCTACAACAATGGAGAACATCACTTCCATTACTGTACATTGTATCTACAACAATGGAGAACATCACTTCCATTACTGTACATTGTATCTACAACAATGGAGAACATCACTTCCATTACTGTACATTGTACCTACAACAATGGAGAACATCACTTCCATTACTGTGCATTGTATCATACCTACAACAATGGAGAACATCACTTCCATTACTGTACATTGTATCTACTACAATGGAGAACATCACTTCCATTACTGTACATTGTATCTACAACAATGGAGAACATCATTTCCATTACTGTACATTGTATCTACAACAATGGAGAACATCACTTCCATTACTGTACATTGTATCTACAACAATGGAGAACATCACTTCCATTACTGTACATTGTATCTACAACAATGGAGAACATCACTTCCATTACTGTACATTGTATCTACAACAATGGAGAACATCACTTCCATTACTGTACATTGTACCTACAACAATGGAGAACATCACTTCCATTACTGTACATTATACCTACAACAATGGAGAACATCACTTCCATTACTGTACATTGTATCTACAGCAATGGAGAACATCACTTCCATTACTGTACATTGTATCTACAACAATGGAGAACATCACTTCCATTACTGTACATTGTATCTACAACAATGGAGAACATCACTTCCATTACTGTACATTGTACACGGTTACTGAAAAATGAGCAAATGTGCATTTATAATTTGAAACCAAATCAACAAGTTCAGCAGAGCCAATAAAAGCTCGTGACGAGTATCAGTTTATCACATACCTGATATACAAAACGGAAAATAGCATTAGTAAACAGATTATTTTTATATCTACAAATTGTTATAATCTTATATTGTCCTCTGTGGACTTGGAATAGAGTGAAAACGACTATTATATAAAACACAACCTTACTATATATTTCCCCCTAACCAATTACTTCCGCATTGTTAATTGATACTCAATAGAAATACTCTTATATGTGTTTTTGTTTTGATTTATCACAAAGAAATATAATTTAAACAATTATGTAACGTATGTGTTGGCATTCTCTGTTTTTATATTCAATTTTCAAAAAGCAGTGGGAGGAGAAATTGAACTTTTGAACGGTTTTTAGTATTCATTGAAAAGTACACTATTTACACCCCACCACATTCTCTCCCATATACTTTCAGTTGGTCTACCACTTTAGAAATGACTCCGACCTCAGTATTGACCACGCATAATGAGTCGTAGGCTGCCATTAAACCCTATCTAGGCGAGGCAAAGTCCAATTTCAATTTGACGCCTGTCACAGATAAACAAATCATCGGTGATGACGGCTGCTCCAGCTCTCTAACGGCCTCCGTTATTGAATTAACTTGACAGCACCTGTCGCGAGAATCACCGGTACCCCCATACACAAATATCACTCTCGGTCAATTCGAGATGATTACTTTCCCCCAAAAGTTTATTGAAACACTGTAATATTCTTATTGTTGACGATCTGTGATGCTCAGAAGTTATTGAGGTTTTTAAAAACATTAAGTAACCCATGTAATGAAGCTTTGGGTTTTTCACAGATGTTAATAAACGTATCACATGAGAAAGGTTCAATCTCTTGAAGTCAGATCACGAAAGCAAGAAAATCGAAGAGAGCAATAGCTAGAGCGATGGCGGCAAATGCTGACGGAAAAAAAGTTTGTAAGTTTCGCATCTGTGCTTTATAACAGCAGCGCTACAATTTCTAAATGCAGACCACTGAGTAATATATCTCGTCTCAATAGAAAGCGAAATTCAACAGGAATCAAATCAGCACTCACCAATCAGATTACGTAAAACTTACGAAAGCTTTGTCTCGGTATAGCGCCGAGGGCGGTAACGGATACATCCGTGTCTGTAAGTGGTAAAAGAATAGGACTAGTTCACGTGCAGTAGTCGACATTCCAATTTCCGATTTAAAACCCCGACAACGTTTGTTTACGAATGACGTGTCCGGGATGGCAATTGCTTTGATATAAATATTCACTGTATCTAGCTATTCTTTTCACGCGTCTTTAACTAGAGATGTGAGATTTTACAGACCGGCTGAGTTAGACTTTCGTCGTAACCATATACTTCTCTGGAATTTACAGAAAAAGTTTCCGATATCTAAATAGAATACGGAACCTTTGGTTAACCCATACTTAATAAATGTCATCTACTTCTTAAAATAATCAACAAGACGAGATCGCGTGCGACCTTCTCGTGAAACATAACCGATGACTCGACATAATCTCGAGCGGGCTATCAGAGGACGTGAACTGATGACAAATCGGATACCAGACGACAACATCAGGAGGGAATGTGGATAGTGTCGACACTTCTACCGATTAATGGTTACGGCAAATACCCGACTAAAACCAATCACGTCATCAAGTGGGGCAAAATTGAATAATATGGCCGTCTCAACAACACCTTCCCGAATGAAGTCAGCGACAGATTTGTAAGTGGTAAAACAAGGGAGCGGGACACTTCGCGTGGTTCTTTTATCCGCCTGTATACAATACATTACGTCTGATATAGGTGCAATAATAGCTCTGCAGAGCTAATGTCTTTGTTACTCAATATGCGACGTTAAATAAAAAATCTTGTATCTTGTATAGGCGTACACAAATATCTGCACTTGTGAGGATTATGTATGTTCCCTAAGTAATTGTATAAAAATACCTATAATAAACAAATGCCCCGTTGCACCAAACTGTTTTTATTTTACTTTTTGTCTGGTATATATATGTACATATAGAACATAATACGAAATTCAATTCTATCTAGTTTCATTTCCACGTTACCTGTCAAATTATATAAAATTTCTCTCGCTTTAGTAATTTATCCGTCCTTTACCTTTGATAACATCTTGATTTTGTGACAAGAGTTTCACGTATTTCTCGTTCGGATTCATGCCACTGTTATGAGTGGTAATAAGCACGGAAACATGATAAACTGTATATCAACTTATGCATCAGTTTCTGGCGGGTAGCACTTGACTGAGGTTTCACTATTTCATATGAAGACAAACTAATTATGCTGATACAAAAAAGAAATTCAACAGATATTAGCTGAATGTAATATGAATTTAAGGCAAAGCTGCAGTGGAGCGCAGCTTTATGTAAGAAATGTAAATATAATTAGGATTATAACCTCAGAACGAGACTGTTTAAACTTGTAGTCCGATTATTAATTTTTATTAAATGCTATTCTTCAACACTATTGATGGATATATTGTGTCTAGCAATATACTGACAGTCGTCACATACAGGTCAGAAAGAAATATTCAACTGGAATAGTTTATCCTTTCGATCTTGTTTCTCTCAAAGGCGGAACACTTGGCAACATGCCATGTATCAAAAATGCGCGGGAATATGTGCCGTCATCTTTGGCACCAAAGACGTCCTGACGTCACGATTGACGGTGCCGAGCGCTTGACACAGATTTTATAATTTTGACCAGTACATTTATTGTGCCATTCTTGACTTTATTTAGTTATCTAAAACTGCTTACAGTAGTTTCAAAGTGTTTCCTGATGACATGTTTTGTCTATAGAGAAAACATTCAAATCTCGTCGTGCTGATAACGACAATTAAAAATGGCAGCTTGCATGGAGGCGCGAGACTTTTTCCACGGGACACGTTTTCAAAGACCAAGGGGTACTGGATTGTATTGGAATCTATATGCTCACACACATGGTTGCATTAACTATGGTTAATAGAGCTTTGCTCTCCGCGGCCTTCGACCGCGCAGAGAGCTGTGCTCTTATAAGCTCACACTTACCCAACTGCATTTTGGCCGGGGATTCTGGAGGCAGCCAGAAGAGCACCAATGTGAGAGAAGAAAGGAGTATACACGGCAGGATCAGGATATAGTTGTAGAAGGCTGGCTTCCGGCGTATCTCCAACATGAAGGTCAAATCGACAAACGGCTCCGGACAACATGCGTAACGGATGACGTTCTTTTTAGAGTAGGACGTTTTAATATCCCACTCATTGCTTTTGACGTAGTCTGTCATGTCAAAACCTGACTCTGTCGTATAAACAAAGGACAGGTCGATTTTACTGCCATCGTATGTCCAGGAACCAAACTTCATCTTGCATATCTGGACGTCGAATGGGAAGTGCATTATGTCTATTGCACACGAGCTTTTGAAAATGGCTTGAGGGATCCACTGTACAGACCCGTCTGATTCCACGACAAATAAGGCATCTCGCTTCTCTTCGCGCCGCTCGTCCGCGCTGTAACAAAACATCGGGGAATATTGTTTATTTCCGAATGAACAAAAAGTAATTTTATCTTCAAACCGATAATGTAAGCTCTTGCATTAAACTAAAACAAACAATAAAGGTTATCTATCTATATCAACACATTTGAAAAATTCTGATTCATATTCAGAAGAAAAATAAGACTATTTCAATGCGGGTTGGGGGTACAGATACATTCTAACTCCATGAAAGCTGCACACTCATGGAGCAATCATTCTCTAGATTTGTGTTATGTAAGGACTCATGACACATTAACGTTGTTCTCAATAAGATTACATAAATGATACATAGGCTCCCACTCCCATCATTATTTGTATTCTGATTTATGAATTAATCCCCGTCGGCAAGGTTAAGCTCCAAACCTAATCCATGTAGGATTAAATAGCTTGCTGCTCTATTCCGGGACCCCCATAGAAGAAGTGTTTAGTTGTGGGTGTTCACACAAAGTGATGACTGTTTAACCCACTGATTACAGTGTTAGGTGTTTACTCACTAATTATACAGTTTGATGTCGGGCTGCCAGATACTGCCGCTCGGCACACGAATCTTGGTAATATTGCCGTATTTCTCTGGGTCCCATTGCATGTAGATGTCCCGCCAAGTCTGCAACACAAAAAACCACCACTGATGAGCTGTGTCCTGCTACTCAAAAATCTATCAGGATCACGTTATAGATCGGAAATGGTGAAGTTCGCACTAATCCTTATCTAGATATCACTGTTTTCACTTCCCTAAACGGTAACTGTGAAAAATGATGCCCTGTGTATAATGATCTGATTACATTTCATTGAGAGTTTGATTTACCGAGGAATTGACACATTTTCTTATCAATTCTCGGAACAAAAAATGAACAAGCAAAACAAAATCCAGATTGCATGTTTTGCTAATTGGAAAACTAAATTTTCACAAAGGCAGTGATGGTATCTAAGTGGTGCGGGAGGTGGCCAAACAGATAGGCTGAAGGATCAGTTAGTAGGGAGTATAATGGACGTGCATGATTTTGTACAGAGTCACCTAATTCTACAAACACGGTGGATATTATTCAACTTCAGCAAAACAAGACATCTGCTATATCATATTTTATATATATGTAATATCAATTAATTAACGCCTATATTATGTCAGAGTTGCTTTCCCTTTTATTATACATGAATATTTCATTCCAGGCCTTTATACCTTATACCGTGGTATTTAATCAAGTCACTCACCCATGACGTTTGCGTCAAAATCTTTCACGTCATAAGTTGAAATCAGTTTCATATGTATGCCTTAGGTATGGAAGAGCACCATCGACTAATCATTCGGTAATTTCCTAACAGAAATTTCAATTTTACTAAAGGCAGTATCGGTACATATTATCACATAGTTCAAATGAATTTGGGTTTTGAACTATTTTCAAATCATGATGATTCTGAAGTGGCACTTCTTAGAGAAAGTTATGTATAACTCGATGCCGCAAAATTTTGGGGTACATCTGTGCTATACCCATACAATCTATAATCCCTGGTTTCTAATATACCATAAACCCTCGACCCTGGTATACAGTGACCTGGCAGTATGGTCTACTGTGACCTGGTGGTATGGCCTACTGTAACCTGGCGGTATGGTCTACTGTGACCTGGTGGTATGGTCTACTGTGACCTGGTGGTATAGGTCTAATGTGACCTGGCGGTATGGTATAATGTGACCTGGTAGAAAGGTCTACTGTGACCTGGCGGTTTTGTCTCCTGTGACCTGGTCGTATGGTCTACTGTGACCTTGCGGTATACGTACGTAGGTAGCCCACACGTTAGTGCTGAGGACCTGATTCCTCTCGTCTAGGTCCAGGATCTGTATAAGGCTGAGGCCATAGTTGACCGTAAGTGTATCGTTAAAGTACTCCACAGGTCGACCCATCTTCCCCCGCTCCTCATAATCAGCTAATAGGGTTTTAATCAGGCGCTTTTCTGGCGACAAATCGGCCACATCTGTAACAGACAAACGAGAAACTTCATCAATTAGGACGACTTATCACATCTCCAATAGTTTGAATTTAGCAAATAATCATGCTGTCTTATTAATATGTATGCTAATGTAAACGAACAGTGTGTAACTATTGTATTGCCATCCCTTATATGCAACTTATTGAAAAAAATCAATGTACAGGTCACGTGCTAGAGACTTATAACTAAAAAGTATAAAAGTTCGCCTCAATTATTACTAAACTAATGTATTGCTTGTCAATGTCTTTAAACACATTTACAATATTTCACAAAAACGTTTTCCGTCACGTCGATATTTTATCTAAAGGATATACCAAAAGACAGATATATCCAAACCAATAAATACGCATAATAGCAAGTATAGAGAGAAACTATTATCAATTAACATTTCTGCTAAATGTATTATCATTGACGGAAGAAACTGTTTACCAAGTACCAAATGGTGTCCATAAAAGCTTTCAAATAAAATTTAGTTTTTGTGTTCGCTCTATTGATTTACGGTAACATGATACACAGACAAATAGTTAATTCTAAACGTTAACGAAATTAATTCTCTATGTTTATATTGTAGTTTATCATAATTCAATATCTTCACAGTCATGACGTCGTTTTCAATATTACGATATTCCGTCTGTGTATATTACAGAGTGATCTCCCTTGTGGGTAGGTATCACTGTGACATCAATCTTTGAGGTGTTTTTATAAATATTTCCGTGCAAATTATGATATTTCATTCTCGTGGATTTATAAACAAAAATTAACCTGAACCAACAACAATTTTGCATTCTTCATACAGTCAACAAAAACACTTATTAAGATATACGTCATACCTCATCAATCAATAAAGAGAAGGTCCATTGTATTTGTAGTAAATAAACAACTTTACTTTTACAAGATTTAATATGTAATGCACACAAACCTACGGTAACAAACAATGCTATATAAAATGTAAGTTTCTGAGTGAAGCAGCAACTATCTAAATAGCTATATATTTGATTTCCTAATCACATAGCATGCATGCTCGTCAAAACAAAACATTATTATTGTATGTTGGAGGAGTCTTCCATCCACCAAAAACACAAAACGACGTACAATCATATCAGTGTTTAAAATGTCCAATAACTAGGCAAAACACTTGAACTTGGTCTGTAGACATATTGTTATGTGGACCAGATGTTTATAACATATTCTGAGAACGTAAGGCTTTGGGATTCAATGGTTATTACAAATTAAATGGAGGAAAACAGAAGTTTGTGATGACTTCACAGAAAACATCGTCAGAATGTGCGCCATAGAAATAGTTATGTATTTTACACAGAAATAGCTTCATAACATATGACGAATGTTTTTAAAATCTAACAACATAATAAACGAAAAACATAAAAAAAAATTCTTCCATAACACATAAATGTTTTAACAATTATACCTGAAATATGAGTATAACATAAAGAGCCTAAACAGGCGAGTACTAAGTGTAAAACACTAGAATAGAATTTCATTTTCCTCGGAGAAGTAAAAAAAATAGATCTGTGATATACATAGTCTGCTTTAATCGTTATTAAAAACCTTTCAAACGATTACACTCCCTTGGCGATTTGTAATGATTCGACATTTACAAAGAAATGTCCTAATTATTTGACGTTACCTATTACAAGCTATTTAAAATACAATGGTCACACTCACCCATCAAAACGGGATCTTAAAATGACTTTCAAAGTCAGGTTTAAAAGGTTGATAATGGCAAATACCAATTATCCCTTGCGTTTGTAAAGAAACACCAATAGTAAGTTTGCCAATAGACCAATTAAACTGGGACGATAATCAGGTTTTATAATACATCATACGACAGTGTGTAGACCTAATGATAAATTGTAGAATATAATGCCAATACACAATTTTATTGAAATATGTACATAAGTTGTATAAAATTTTAGAGTAATTATTTTAATGGTAGAAATGTGTATGAAGCGTATGCCACTTTAGCAGTTCTGGTGTGTTACTTCATGGTTGTAAATATTGTTTTGAGAGAGTCTGTTTGGGTGAGGGTGGTTTTTAATTTATTTTGTAGTTGACAGAAAAAGAAATCTTTGTAGAAATGGGTGAGGATTGGACTGATTTGTTTATCATACTGATGTACACGTCTTCGCACGTATTGAGACTATAACCCAAGCCAGACATTACCTCGCGTGATTGACCAGGACGGCTTATCATACACCATCATATTTAACTCGTCCAATCGGTGCAGCCAGTGCATCTGCCCGAGATAGAGTTCTACCAAACTCAGCTCGATATCTAAATTTGACATTTTTATTACGAATTTGCTTAAACCAAACACGACGCCTCCTAAATTCTCCCAAGAGGACCGAAAGCACTAGGGATGATTTTGCCTAATCAATGACTTTTCATAAGATCTTTGATTGTAGTCATCTGTATGCCTGAGATATCTCTTCCATGTTTTTACATTATACAAACATCCAGCCTGAGTGGCCTATGCGGTATTGCTATGCCGTACACGCCATTTGGACTGTTCAGTAAAGCCGTGGCCACCTGGGACGCATTATTAGAGAGATTTTCAATTGCTCCTTTATAGAATGGAGAACGCGAATAGCTGCACCGTTGCAATCATATATTCCTACACATTCTGGAACCCAATCACCAATAAAATATCAACTCAATGCACGTGTTTTCTATGTTGTTCTAAATGTCAATTTAATGATACCGACATGTACAGAATGGTCACTAGATTGTATGACATCGTTTGTAAATATAATAATTAAATAAGAAAATACACTCCTGGAAGATCACAGCTGTAGGTCAACGTATATGATATGTATGATATATATTTATATCGCCGAACGTGATTTGCGCGTGCCACGGCAGCTGTACTTTGTATGGTATCAGCCTGTCCGAACATTGTTGATTGACGAAATAAACAATCCCAGGTCGATATCCTGATTGGTCCGGGTGCATTAGACACTGTTTCACCTCACTCTAACTATAAAGTATGTAATTAGGACGTATGATGTATTTTATAATGAATAAAGAAGACAGTGATATACTCTCAAATACTATATTTGTGCGGTACATTTAGAAAAAATATAGTTAAGATATTTTATTATAATATACTTTTGTAGGTATATCAAAGATATCTTCAATGTTACAATATATCCGGACGACAAGATATGTTTAATGTAAAAAGTAAAAAAAAACCCAGGGAATTTATTTAGCTATTGAAAGGAAGATGTAGAAAATTTTCATATGAAAGATAGTTTCTATGATAAGAATATCTCAATTGGAACATTAAAATATTCATGTTATAGGTCAAAAGCATCATCTTCCATCCATGTTCTAAATTCGATGATTATAAAACAAGATATTTCAATATACATTACAAGAAATGTTAGTTGAAATATCAGTAAAGGTATAAAATAAAATACCAATATAATACTCTAATATAATATCCACATTATGTCGACACCTGGGTGTGAAAAATAAATTCCTTTGAAATAGCAACAATACTATCTTGTCTTCATTTCCGCAAGGATAATCATTCCTATGGGACACATGTGTTATTACTTACCGAATATTACCAAGGCAAGACAGAAAGAAGTAGAGACGAGTTGTCGGTACATAACTGAACATTAGATGCACGTGCGATCTGCACATCTCAGCAGGGGATTAGACTTCCACAGACATGTTCCTGTGTCGCGTGCGATGGGGGAGGACGGGTGAGATCGTAATACAGCACTTAAACTCTCATCCGAACACTATTAATTATTCACTCTCACTCCTTCCCGTGTTCGTCAGAAGTTAGTTGCCAGTTTGCCTCGATAACTCGCGATTGATCCTCTCCCAATACCTTAGGACATCCGATCCTCCATAACTCCCTCCGTTACAGTTGTATTGTAACCACTTATCACGTTATGATACTCTTTTTAACTGTGTAGGAACAGGTACTACCCGTCAAATAAAGGCTCGCCACTATTAAATATATATATATACCTAAGCGAGCACTGACTGGCCAGAACAGTACGTAACAGCTTACTATTTCGATCTGTGGGTCATTACTGAGTCCGGTGACTTTACCCGGCTTATGATCAAACATGCAAGGACGTTATAACTTATTTATATACTTCGCTAATAAAATTGCTATCATTGGCGGAAAATTGCGCAATCATGGCGCTGTTTCCTGATTTGAGATGCTTGTCATGTCATGCTATCGGGTAAGGCTGCCTTCTAGACAGGTGGTAATGGTAACCCGTTATTTAATTCACATAGACAAGCATTAGAATCACAAACAGTAAAACTACTTTCACTGTATCCAGTGCTCTGAATATTTTCATCAGAAAGTGAGATTGTTTTTTCCTAATGCGACCAAAAGTGTATACAAAATAAATTACAACTCCAGCTCTGTTTATATCCATTAGTCGTTTCTCTAACCAATCCGTTATCGTATTGACTAAGAAATCATAATTTTTCATATTAATTACACACATCGTACGTAACCAGACATAAAGATACGTCTGAAAGCATTATTTTTGACTAGAACCAGGACCTCCCAAAAAGGCACAGTCATGTTTTATACTGCAAGCCCATTTAATCAAACCTAATCACCTAAACATCTTACTCAACATCCCCCAAAACGGACCTCGGACACCCTCAATCCCCTATTGATAAATTCTAACCATCTACCAAGAGTTGTATTGTTCTGAACGCAGTAACGTCAAGTACAGTTATAATGCAATGTCTCTGATTGTTTGCCTGCTCCACAAACAGACATCCTCCTGATAGATCTCACTGTTATCACTGCTAACATCCCATTGTGATTGAGCAATCATGCTCATCTTTACCAAGCCAACTTCTCGCCGAGCAATGAATAACGCAGCACGATTATTGAATAAAATACTTTTTGATAGCATTGTTCCATGTATAATAGCAATTAAATATCCGTCAATCTGTCATCAAACGAAAGGATTGAAAATGTTTGTTGCAGCTTGAATTTAACATCAATATCTATCAGAACTATATATGAAAAGGATTACTGATAGGCGAGAAAGAATTACTTTCTTTTCTCAAAGTTTGATTTATTCAGCATAAGACGTATTGTATAATGAACGACGGGACATCGCGCTATGCATAGTAAGGGACGAATGTCGTCCTGGATTGATGGTTTTCAGTTATAACTATTATCATCTTACAGAGATACTAGTCACATATAATGCCTATATGATATCGACGTTTGTGGTGTCAAGTGCTCGTTTAACACAGTAATTACTTTACGTACTTGGTATTGATGCTTTATGTTATTGCTCCACATTGTTTTAAAGGTGCTCAAACTGAGCTGAAAAAAACTCATGCAGAAAACTTTAGCCGAATAACTCTGAATACACACTCAAGCCACTCAGTACTGGTCAGTGGTCGGACTTGGGTTCTGGTTTAATCCAAATATAGAACGAGATAAACATGAACGAACAACGTATCACGAGGAAAAGCTTTTAGGTAATGGGCAGGGAGATGTGTAACACATTTTGGTGTTAACAGTTAAACTGGCTCCAATATAACTAAATCGTGCACTGATTGGAAACCCCTCCTTTTCAAACCCTTTCGGTTCAACCGTTTATAAATTAATTCGCCATTTTTCGAAGGGAATAGCAAATCATTTCAACATTTTGGCTTGCACGAAGGTATGTAAAATGTAACTGTATAAATGAATACAATATGCGACATCACGATCCAATAGAACTCGTAGGGTAACTGTCCTCTTGGTGAAATCGATAACAAACGAATAACGACCATTGCATTACCCCGACTAACAACCAAAACTGACCATCACATATTAGTAACAAAATACGAACCTTGCCTTAATTTTCGGATGGCCACCGTCGACCATCACACAGTGATAATAAATTACCTTACTTTGACAGTAGTACGAGTACCATTAAGTAGATGATGGATTACAATCGTAATACCGATGTATCTGACAAATTGATGATATCTATCCGTAAATTGAAAGGCCCGCATTTATAGAAAATTTATTAACTTTAGGAATGAGCCAAAGCATATCAATCCTGCCTCCCTTTGTTAGATCGATATTATCGATGTAATATCGATAGTGTTGATATTTAGTAGGAGAAGTTGGAGCAAGCGCAAGAATATGTGAAGTTTTACTTTGGGGGAGAGGTGGCGAATATCAGAGTAGGACGTGGAGTACAGGTGTAAATGTCCTAATGTACTGGATAAAGGCACCATGTGTCGGTAGTGCAATACCCATCCCTGGCCAGCCTGCTTCCTCTCGGCGGACACCGGGTCCTTTCTGTTTCAATAAATTGGGGAATTATAACTGAACTGTTCTAGAGAAAATATCTGATCAAAAGGAACTTCAACATCCCAACCTAAGAGGATATGTTTACCGCAATACCAACCTCACAGATTCCAATTAAATTCCAATAAACCACTAGATCATAATTGGTGGGGGATCGGCCAGAATCTCGGTTAAAGAGAGGATAGTAAAGTTTCTATCTCAGAGTAAATGTTTAAAACACCCACTGTTCTTAAAACAACTAAAATAAATGGATAAGAAATCCCCTTCCTCCTTCGTCCTGTGTGCGTGTAAACATTTTGCTGTATCACGGCCCGTACCCCTCTGATTGGGATCAGAACCTTTCTTACCTGGGGAGCATGCCAACGAAACACAGGTGTAATTATCATCAAAGCCAAACTGGATTGATGTGCAGGGCAGATTTATAAATGGATTACACAGAAGAAAAATATTTGCACAAAAATGCTATACAATTTGAATCTGTACTTACTGTGGCTGCGGGACGCCAAAGTATGTTTGTAAATCGATTTATGTGAGGGAGATAAGGTTTATAGAGGGTGTTGGCCTCCACTGGGAACAAATACCGGTACTAAAAGGGACCGAGTCAGTCGGGGTAAGTCCCGAGTAGGGGATCAATATATATTACTTAGCGATAGACAGATGTGAAGTACAAGGCTCCCGTCACACTTATCGGAAAGTACATTTGTACTTATTTTCACTTTAGATCTCGTAATATAACACGTGGAATAAATTCCATGAAACCTATTGCTTGAAGAAATACAAAATTCCTTGGCAGGTTCGACTGTCCATTTACTGTACACAGTCTGATAAGGTTTGTATTCCGGACAAACATTTCCGACTTATCAATTACAATTTACCCTTATCACATGACTCCTTGTCTAAAACTATTGTAATTAGAGGGACGATCTGGCGATTTTACGGATAATGTACTCATAAATGTGATATTAACCCTCCCTCTCACCAGCTAATTTAACACAGCGGTCGTTAATAAACCAGGTAAATATGTAAAAATGAAGCAGGAAGTATCAGGAAGGTCAGAACAAGTTCATAACATCCCCTTCCTTTCGTATTATCCGTTTATTTATTTATTCATCATTTCCTGACGTTAAATACCACAAGGAACAACAATATAATCCTTGCTCTATTTCTTTTAAACAGTTGGTGATAACATAAAACTACGGGAAAAACCTAAATTTGGTGTTTAAAGTTAAATGTGCCATTACGAAACATTGTTACATGTTATGTTTTCTTCAGTACTTTATTGAAAACGATCGGGTTTGATGAATTAAGCTGTGAAAAACCTTCAAATTGACAGCAAAACGTATGATGCCTTGTAAACCATTGTTACAGCACATTATTTCACCAGTACGACATGGCTTCATGGTGTGTACTCATTTTACTGCACTGTACATGCAAATATAATGAGTTTTTGCAACACTGTCAAAAATCATTTTCAGCTCTTATTTGTACTTGTAATATTAAAACATATGCATTGTAAGTATTGTGATTCTCAAAATTTTGTTACATGTAACATTTGATGATGAAAAACATATGAAAAGCTCGTGGAGCAGACTCCCCTACAGAATGTGAGAGGAACATGTTGTAGGGAAGCAAGTTATCATACCGAGCAGACTCCCCTACAGAATGTGAGAGGAACATGTTGTAGGGAGCAGAGCAAGTTATCATACCGAGCAGACTCCCCTACAGAATGTGAGAGGAACATGTTGTAGGGAAGCAAGTTATCATACCGAGCAGACTCCCCTACAGAATGTGAGAGGAACATGTTGTAGGGAGCAGAGCAAGTTATCATACCGAGCAGACTCCCCTACAGAATGTGAGAGGAACATGTTGTAGGGAGCAAGTTATCATACCGAGCAGACTCCCCTACAGATGTGAGAGAACATGTTGTAGGGAGCAAGTTATCATACCGAGCAGACTCCCCTACAGATGTGAGAGGAACATGTTGTAGGGAGCAAGTTATCATACCGAGCAGACTCCCCTACAGATGTGAGAGGAACATGTTGTAGGGAGCAAGTTATCATACCGAGCAGACTCCCCTACAGATGTGAGAGGAACAGTTGTAGGACAAGTTCATACGAGCAGACTCCCTACAGAATGTGAGAGAACATGTTGTAGGGAGCAAGTTATCATACCGAGCAGACTCCCCTACAGAATGTGAGAGGAACATGTTGTAGGGAGCAGCAAGTTATCATACCGAGCAGACTCCCCTACAGAATGTGAGAGGAACATGTTGTAGGGAGCAGAGCAAGTTATCATACCGAGCAGACTCCCCTACAGAATGTGAGAGGAACATGTTGTAGGGAGCAAGTTATCATACCGAGCAGACTCCCCTACAGAATGTGAGAGAGAACATGTTGTAGGGAGCAAGTTATCATACCGAGCAGACTCCCCTACAGACTGTGAGAGGAACATGTTGTAGGGAGCAAGTTATCATACCGAGCAGACTCCCCTACAGAATGTGAGAGGAACATGTTGTAGGGAGCAAGTTATCATACCGAGCAGACTCCCCTACAGACTGTGAGAGGAACATGTTGTAGGGAGCAAGTTATCATACCGAGCAGACTCCCCTACAGACTGTGAGAGGAACATGTTGTAGGGAGCAAGTTATCATACCGAGCAGACTCCCCTACAGACTGTGAGAGGAACATGTTGTAGGGAGCAAGTTATCATACCGAGCAGACTCCCCTACAGAATGTGAGAGGAACATGTTGTAGGGAGCAAGTTATCATACCGAGCAGACTCCCCTACAGACTGTGAGAGGAACATGTTGTAGGGAGCAGAGCAAGTTATCATACCGAGCAGACTCCCCTACAGACTGTGAGAGGAACATGTTGTAGGGAGCAAGTTATCATCATACCGAGCAGACTCCCCTACAGAATGTGAGAGGAACATGTTGTAGGGAGCAAGTTATCATACCGAGCAGACTCCCCTACAGACTGTGAGAGGAACATGTTGTAGGGAGCAAGTTATCATACCGAGCAGACTCCCTACAGACTGTGAGAGGAACATGTTGTAGGGAGCAAGTTATCATACCGAGCAGACTCCCCTACAGACTGTGAGAGGAACATGTTGTAGGGAGCAAGTTATCATACCGAGCAGACTCCCCTACAGACTGTGAGAGGAACATGTTGTAGGGAGCAAGTTATCATACCGAGCAGACTCCCCTACAGAATGTGAGAGGAACATGTTGTAGGGAGCAAGTTATCATACCGAGCAGACTCCCCTACAGAATGTGAGAGGAACATGTTGTAGGGAGCAAGTTATCATACCGTAAAATGATTGAGGTGTATAATTGGTGTAAATGTATCAAAGAACTCGAACTCAACCAAACATTTTATAGATTAATTCATAAACATAGTATGCTAGAAATGACAATTAATCGCATAAAATACATATCTATTTAACTAAAGGTTTAAGCCAACTGAAGCAATTCCATTACAAATAGTGTGCTATATCTACTTTTACTAACTATTTGTATAATTATTTCCACTGATTTTCAACATAACCATCAGTCGGACGTTTTAGACTTAGTTGTGGAATACAATAATTGTAATATATCCAAAGAACCAGTATGTCATATGTAAATTATAGTGTAAATATCCTGTAAATATTTCCTCGTATAACAATAAACATGTGCATACTTTCACGATTTGTAATTTAATTTTTCTTAATGTATAGATTTTAAATTCGTTAAGATATGTCAGGTATAAGCAAAATGTGACTTACGTAAATTTCATATGGCATGAAGAATTCTTTTAAAAGTTTTTTTTTTCCCTATAGATAATATAGGAAAAAAGTGTCATTTGATCATAGTTATGTTTTGTATTATAAATACGATCAACACCAAAATATAGAAAGACTTCAGAAAATAAGTAATATATTATATAAATGGTAATACTAGGTATTCATAGCCTTTTTGCGGTGTGCTGTTTAATTTTGTGTAGCAATGTATAACCAGGGAAGGAATTATTACTTCTGGCATTTGCCAAAGGACTGATTGTCGCTGTATGGTTCATAGCATTTTGGCTGGATATCCATGTTATATAATAAAAAAATCAAATTGGGTTACTTCCCTTTGAAGTGGAATATTTATGTTAGAGTAACACATCTTTAAACCTATAATTTATAGCCAGACGCCAAAATCTGTCGGTGATTGGTCTGCTCGGTTTATCTATCACGTGTGTCAGCAAGTTACCATCACTTTATCCCACGCTGTTAGTGCTCTTCTTTAACGTCATTTACAAAAGGCTGTCACGGGTGGCATCATATAGCAAAACGTTCCAAAATGTCACGAGTGGCTCCATATAGCTGAACGTTCCAATATGTCGAGGGTGGCACCATTTAGCAGTACGTCCCAATATGGACATTATACTGGGCAGTGAACAGCTAACATAATGTAATGCATTACATAATAAAGCGTAGTTTCATAAAGTGTAAAAGAGTTTCAGAGTGTAAAGGGATATCATAAATATGACATGTTTCTGGGTTTTTTTTTCTTAGCCAATATGAAAGGTGGAATAGACTTTAAAAGAGGGGGATATCACATACTCGCTGTATCCTGTAAGTAAATAAATAACTACAATATCCCTCTGTGTATGACTAAAAGACCACACCCGTTGGTGGGATATTTATCACTTTACCTCTGGTGGGAGCTCTTGACGAGTGTTTGTTTATTTTGATTTTGTCATGTTTGTTTGGTATTCGAGTAGGCAGTAGTTATGTTACACAATGTTTATTTACTTTCGAGAATAGATTAATAGGTCAGATAAATATGGTGTAATAATGTTAACAGTCATTTCTCACCTTTGCATGTATTTTACTTCTATATAGCTATTGGTAATGTGATGTGTTTTGTTTTTTACCTTCTTCGATATTGAATTAAAAAAAAAATAATTTAAGCAAAATGCATGCCGATAAAAATATTATCTGTGGTTGCATTTCATTTTTAAATTTAAAAAGTAACTTGTGTGGCATCGTTGCAAGCCAATGCTTCTGATTACGTTACACTCCAAGAACCCTTGGCAGATATAGCCGTGTTCAAAACATCGCGCCTTGAATCCCAGGGCATCCAATCAAATTGCAGCTTACACTCCGGTTTGGTTTCGTAATAAACAAAAATGGCGGCACCCAAAACAGAGCTGCCTTAAAGATTGTATATATTGCCTAAAAAACGGAGGCGAATGATATCTGGGAAAACTTTTGGTGTAATTGATAAATTACTGAGATTATTGACTACGTACCTCATCAAAATGACGGAAAGGGAAAGTACGTACGTGGTTTGTGTTGGAATAAATTGAACAAACTCGCGAGAACTGAAAATGACATCGCTACGAAACTTCAGACTTTGAAATGTTTTGAATATTTAGACTTTGAACGTTGAAGTCCCTTTAGGGAGTCAATGTTAAAACGCTCTGTGATTTTTTTCTCTTTTACCTTCAAAGCATCCATGTTTGTTTATTAACATCATCAATGAAGCACGTCTTTAAAACTCGTTTTGATTGGTCGAAATACAATGCGTAAAGAGTGGTTATTTTGAATCGCCGCTAGGGCTATATCTGCTCGTGGAGTGTAACGTAATCAGAAGACTTGGCTAGCGAAGATGCTTGTGTGAATGATTTAAAATAAAATTATTTAAATAAAGCTTGTCGTATCACTCTTATAAAGTGATGATATGATTATGAGTAAGGAATATTTTGCACTATGGATAAAAGTAAATGTCAGATATATGTACATATAACCGACTTGCTATGAAAAAACACTTTTACATACACACTACTGTATACGTATATAATGTAGTAATATCATACAACTGAATTGGTTAGTTATGTAGCGACAAAAAGACATCTACTCAACTTAACAAGATCATCAAATTCCCTATTTACCTAAATTCGTGTGTACTAAGAAATAGTCCTGACTCAATGTCATGGAAAAAATCATTGATTTGATTGAGATTGATACAGGTAACATTTTACTCAATGCTCTTAAACATATATCATTTGATAATAATAACTCATATTTTCGTAGGGGATATAAGAAATCAATATTATATATAATGTGTCAAGACGGGGCAAATAAGTAATCCTAACCGTGTGGACAAAACTAATTTCCAAGGCAGTCCGCCCCTTTATCAAGCCAGACAGAGTCACATAATATAGAATCAAAAACAGAAACTACAATAAGAAAACATATCTTAAAGATATCTTATGCTGAGCATATTCGGCTAGCACATGTTTTGTCGTAATTGCCAACAGAACACTATGTCTAAACTGTCCGCGCACGAAGTAACAAAAGTAAGATTCGGCCCAGCTCTCAGCAGTAACTAATCCAGAAAGAAAAGAAAGAAATCCACGATAACGAAATTAATGAATGATCTGGAATAACTGTAGTAATGTAATTGTATAACACTTGGAAATCGATGTTGTTATTAAAGCGAAGATCAGTGAAGATAATAAAATAAATATTGATAAGTAACCAGGATATCAATGCAGATTTGTCCACAACGTAGATGATTAATTTATATTTATGAAGATTGGAGAATCTTCGATGTAGGTAGAACAGAATCAATCATCAACATGTCTATCTTACTACCATTATGAAAATTCGTTTGGAATGCAGACAAGATGAATTGGCAGTGTACGAAATGACATGGGGGACGTGATGGGGGACAAGAATATGGTACCCAGGTGGAGAAGGGAGGCGAATGAAATGTGAGTTCTTGGGGTCAGCACAGCGATTGAACATAGATATGACAAATGGTCACAAACTGATAACTCATGAAAATAAAACCATTGATAATCATTTAGTGAAAATAGGTTGTAGTGGAGAAAGATGCTTCAACGCTTGTGCATGTCTCGGTAACATACCTGGTGCATATCATCTACAGAAAAGATGTATTATCATCAATAGACACTTCTACAGAAAAGACGTATTATCATCAATAGACACATCTACAGAAAAGACGTATTATCATCAATAGACACATCTACAGAAAAGACGTATTATCATCAATAAACACATCTACAGAAAAGACGTATTATCATCAATAACACATCTACAGAAAAGACGTATTATCATCAATATTAACACACATCTACAGAAAAGACGTATTATCATCAATAACACATCTACAGAAAAGACGTATTATCATCAATAGACACATCTACAGAAAAGACGTATTCATCAAACACATCTACAGAAAGACGTATTATCATAATAACACATCTACAGAAAAGACGTATTATCATCAATAGACACATCTACAGAAAAGACGTATTATCATCAATAAACACATCTACAGAAAAGACGTATTATCATCAATAAACACATCTACAGAAAAGACGTATTATCATCAATAAACACATCTACAGAAAAGACGTATTATCATCAATAAACACATCTACAGAAAAGACGTATTATCGTTAATAGACACATCTACATAAAAGACGCGTGACTATTATCAATATGCATGTTTCTTCAACGCTCAATAGTTATGATAATAAACATATAAACACCTGCTGATAACAAGACGTTTTCTAAATGCGTTAAAACATCAAATAATTCGACGACATACATAACAACATTAATAAATTATACAAATTTAAAGAGATTTATACTCAAGAATGAGAAACAGTAATCATGTTGAAACTTATACTCCCCAACTGGCCTACAGAGCTGCAGAACTAGATACAGTATTCATGTTGAAACTTATTATATTCCCCAACTTGCTTACAGAGTATACGGTATTCATGTTGAAATTTATTA
Organism: Argopecten irradians; assembly: GCF_041381155.1. Classification (NCBI taxonomy): domain Eukaryota; kingdom Metazoa; phylum Mollusca; class Bivalvia; order Pectinida; family Pectinidae; genus Argopecten; species Argopecten irradians. Next base: position 5,981,599 of record NC_091138.1, on the reverse strand, counting down.
TAAACCCCAACTGGCCTACAGAGCTGCAGGGAGATACAGTATTCATGTTGAAACTTATTATACTCCCCAACTGGCCTACAGAGCAGCAGAGTGAGAAACAGTATTCATGTTGAAACTTATTATACTCCCCAACTGGCCTACAGAGCTGCAGAATGAGCTACAGTATTCATGTTGAAACTTATTATACTCCCCAACTGGCCTACAACAGCAGCAGAGTGATATACGGTATTCATGTTGAAACTTTATATATACCCCCAACTGGCCTACAGAGCAGCAGAATGATATACGTATTCATGTTGAAACTTATTATACTCCCCAACTGGCCTACAGAGCAGCAGAATGAGATACAGTATTCATGTTGAAACTTATTATACTCCCCACTGGCCTTACAGAGCAGCAGAATGAGATACGGTATTCATGTTGAAACTTATTATACTCCCCAACTGGCCTACAGAGCAGCAGAATGAGATACGGTATTCATGTTGAAACTTATTATACTCCCCAACTGGCCTACAGAGCAGCAGAATGAGATACGGTATTCATGTTGAAACTTATTATACTCCCCAACTGGCCTACAGAGCAGCAGAATGAGATACAGTATTCATGTTGAAACTTATTATACTCCCCAACTGACCTACAGAGCAGCAGAATGAGATACAGTATTCATGTTGAAACTTATTATACTCCCCAACTGACTTACAGAGCAGCAGAATGAGATACAGTATTCATGTTGAAACTTATTATACTCCCCAACTGACTTACAGAGCAGCAGAATGAGCTACAGTATTCATGTTGAAACTTATTATACTCCCCAACTGGCCTACAGAGCAGCAGAATGAGATACAGTATTCATGTTGAAACTTATTATACTCCCCAACTGGCCTACAGAGCTGCAGAGTGAGATACAGTATTCATGTTGAAACTTATTATACTCCCCAACTGGCCTACAGAGCTGCAGAGTGAGATACACAGTATTCATGTTGAAACTTATTATACTCCCCAACTGACCTACAGAGCAGCAGATGAGCTACAGTATTCATGTTGAAACTTATTATACTCCCCAACTGACTTACAGAGCAGCAGAATGAGCTACAGTATTCATGTTGAAACTTATTATACTCCCCAACTGACTTACAGAGCAGCAGAATGAGCTACAGTATTCATGTTGAAACTTATTATACTCCCCACTGCCTACAGAGCAGCATGAGATACAGTATCATTAAACTATTATATCCACGCTACAGAGCAGCAGATGAGATACAGTATTCATGTTGAAACTTATTATACTCCCCAACTGGCCTACAGAGCTGCAGAATGAGATACGTATTCATGTTGAAACTTATTATACTCCCCAACTGGCCTTCAGAGCTGCAGAGTGAGATACAGTATTCATGTTGAAACTTATTATACTCCCCAACTGGCCTACAGAGCTGCAGAGTGAGATACAGTATTCATGTTGAAACTTATTATACTCCCCAACTGGCCTACAGAGCTGCAGATGAGATACAGTATTCATGTTGAAACTTATTATACTCCCCAACTGGCCTACAGAGCTGCAGAATGAGATACGGTATTCATGTTGAAACTTATTATACTCCCCAACTGGCCTACAGAGCTGCAGAATGAGTACAGTATTCATGTTGAAACTTATTATACTCCCCAACTGGCCTACAGAGCTGCAGAATGATATACGGTGTTCATGTTGAATCTTATTATACTCCCCAACTGGCCTACAAAGCAGCAGAGTGAGATACGGTATTCATGTTGAAACTTATTGGCCTACAGAGCTGTAGAATGATATACGGTATTCATGTTGGACCTTATTATACTCCCCAACTTGCTTACATTGCTATACATCGTTTTTTTGTTAGGCTGTAGAACTCCTTCATGATTTCTATTTGAATGCATATAACTAACGATCCTTAATATTAGGACGTTAAATCCTTTTTAATGAGAATGTATTTGATTGACAATGTTTATAAACATCACGACGTTAGCGTGCCAAAAGGTAATTTGCTTTCACAATTGAAATCAATAGGTGAAATCATTATAATTTTCTAACAACATTATTTAGACTCAGTGACATGTTCTGCATTAGCTGCTTACGTTGTGGGAGCATGTATATATACAAAGGAATAGTAAACTTCATAAAAGGATTTATGTCCAATAGAAAGATTGCACACATCGATGCAAATTAAGCTCAATATGTCAGGTATGCGTAAGAGTAAACATCATAAACATATTTATAGGTATAGGTTTATATAAGAAAGATGAATACATAAATTGATAAAAATAAATAAGATAACTCACTACCACATCAAACGTCAGATTTAATATCTATAAACTAATGGCATGCACAGCACGTGCACATTAAACAGTAATATCGGTCTGTTATCTACCATTAGATAGCACGTGCAAACTAAAATAAATAATCTCAGATCACATTATTTACCGTACAACACATGGACATTAACTTCTACTCCGTAAGCGTGTGGTTTGCACCGCTACATTACTTCCAGTGCTAACTAACCACTACCTCGTTTAAGCATTACTATATTAATAGTGTGATCAATCGTGTTTGTTCCACACAGACATCAACAGGCATATACATGTCTTTTACAAAGAGGCAATGTCGTCAGATATGAAGGCTGCCGTTAGTGACCATTTCTAGAGGAAAATACCTTCACATGTGTGGTCTATCATATAAACAGACAGGTATGTGTCTATCGTCAAAACAGAGATCAAAATCGCGGATCATCATATTGTGTCTACACATAGTAAGGTGACTCCGTCGAAGGTTACCATCCCTAACTACGGAACGGACTTTCTAATTGATTCGAAAAGCATCACTGCTACGTACAGTGTAGCACCGAAGCCAAAACGTTATAAATGTTATGTATGCAGGTTACGATTTCAAACTATATATTTTTACTTTTATTGACCATTATATTTATTGCAATAAAGAATTAATTTATATCTATAAAGTATTTACGATATATCGACACTTTTTATCATGCAGTAGCCGACTGCCTACTGATAGCATAAGTGAAAGTACGAACTATATATATGGATATATCATCATGCATCACCATCATTACCACGACATCAAAAATGTACCGAAGCTTGGAGGCGATGGTGTAAGTAGACACAGCCAATTTGACAACCAAACAAAACGACTAGCCGTAAGCCGGATTAGTTTTCAAATTAATTCGAGTCTTATATCATCCTCTCCAAGTTTGCACGTACCGGAAGTAGAAAACAGGAAGTATAGGCCTGACGTAATATTTCCTACCTTTCAGCGCAGAACAAGAAAGAGGCCAGAGGAGGAGGACGAGGAAGAGGACATATCCTGACCCCGCGGGTCTTGTAACCATCCTGTTTTCAGTCTAGCCAAGGTCCGGCAGCTTCCAGCAAACTAAGAGACAGGTTGTACGTGTTAGATAAGTATAACAGAGCGTCGGACACACTACGATGAAAACGTCCGGCCAAACTACAGCACATGCTCTAAAGCCAGCAAAGGACACATCCAATTAATTAACACCATCAAAATCCACGAGAGCCTAATACATGTATTGGGCGCCCCGTGTCTTGTGTATAGTTTATTACAAATGGAAAAGTATGAACGTATGTGCGCCAACAATAAACTCCATCGAAAACCACATTATATCTCTCATGAATTCAGAAAAAAAACTGGTACGTATGATACATAGAATAGTGTACACATCAGATGTGTTTGAAGCCTCTCCGTGATATTAAGAATATGAATCGTTTGAAGACCGTTTATAACGGTATTATAATGCATTAATGGTGTTTGATTTGCACGCTTTAATCTTCCGTTGTATGCTTCAATACCCATAACACTACACTACCTAGCACGGCAAACACTTAAAAGTTGTCTTTGTGACTGGTGTAATTATCTCATTTAAATAAGTATTACAGAATTGTGCGTCTGGATTGAATTCATAAACACCTTCTTAGCGAGAACTTTCCCGAATTTCGTATACAATTCAGCAAGTAACAAGTCTTATTTTGTTTAATTCATATCATCATAACCTTCAATAGAGAGAAGTTGTTATATATGAGCTAAAGACAAATGGATGTAGTGGTGAATACACATGTACTGACGCTCAGATCTAGTTGCCTCTGCTACACTAATGACGCCCCGAATCACCTTCTCCACTAAAAGGTTTGCATCATTTTATGGCGATGTAACGCCGTCATATCATGCTAAACTTTTCACTCCAAAATTGAGCTGCATGTATCATATCCAAATCAAACGCAATCACCAGTGCATTTGGCAGTGGGTTGTGACCACTTAGCACGTCATCGCGTAGCTGGCAAGACGGAGTAACGGCTTGTCATTGTAAGGAGCAAGTGCACTAACCAATGTTTAGAACGCGATCGTAACACAAACAGACACATCTATGCTTCATCTCCATGGCTTCAACAACGACACTGTATCTTAAAATGTGAAATAGGAATGACATCATCATCTTGATTCTGACTTCGATAAATGGGAATTGAAAATGTGCAGTAGTGTCGGGAGGTAAAACCTACGGCACGGAATAGTTAGTCAACAAAATCTTGAAACACCCAAACCTTGTCATTCAGGTTCATAAAAATATATAATCATCTTTATCATTTATCATGGACAGATGCCCGTTATTTCAAGGCCAAAATTATCTACATTTCACATATGTACCAAAAACTCCAACCGATTCACCATTGCAATACGAAATTAACTTTTGATTCATTACCATAGATGTTGTAATCAAAATGCAAGAGTGTGGCTGTTTTAATTTCAGGTGGTAATTTCAGTTGAGTGCTTGCCCCTGTGGGATAGGCTCTGGGTTCTGTCCCCTGGCCATGGCACAATATAGTTAATAAAAGTGGTAGTTGCTGCTCTTGCTTAGCGCTCATTATACAGGAAGTGGGACGACTGGTACGCCCGTTTTCAGTATTGATCCTGATAATAAGACTTATATATAATAAACTAATCGAAATTAAAATTTCAATTTGTCATTGCGCCACAGAACTGAACAGACAAAGCTGTGTTGCAGTCTTCCTATTAAATATAAATTGATAGAAATTAAGTTTATTGTCTGCTTAGTTGGCATTTGGGGTGACGAGATAAAACACATAACATTTGATTTTCTTGTTCATCCTTCACTCCATTTGGTAAAACGACGATTGCCTCGATATCTCGTGTTAGATAAATCAATCCCGCATTCAGTAATGTCTTAGTGTCCACGAATATACCGCACTCACAAAACAAGCACTTCGCACTTCACACGCTACACACCGCATGTCCATGGCCTGTCCTTACATGACACGGGCTGTTAATAGGACATTTAAATAATCAAACAAACAAACAATTTGGGCTTAGAAGTGCACCATCTTTTGATGACTCTTGAGCTTTACGAATAGTGAATATCTACCACTGTATTGAATCTTGTGAATGTTTAATGAGAACAGACCCGATGGAGCCGATACCGACGTTATACTGAACACATCCTGTGTAACTGAATAAAAGTTATATATATCCAATACTTATTCTGCATAAACGGTACCAGTAATAAGTGCATGGCGTTCGTTAACTTTCACTTCAACGAACCAGTGTACTTGTAACGGAAGGAGGATAAAGGTCAGAAAGGTCGCCATTTCATCATTGACGAGGAATCATTGGGTTTTGTCACCGTTGGGGAGTCACTCAGTACTAAGTCAATTTGGTTACGGTTAGAATGTTGTAGGATGTACCCTGATTAACACATAGTTTTCGCTGGGCGTCGTCAAGCAGTTATAGCGACAATAGTGATACATTATAATTGGTACACAGCTACAAATGCAATTAGATGGCAAATAGCGAAATGGAATATTATCATATATGAATGTGTTATTCTGAGTCCGACTTTAAGACAAGCTTTAAAAGTATTGTTCATATAAGACGACTGTTTTAATGTTTCTTCGAATGCTGACAAATGCCAGAATTCTGTGTTTAAGGTTCTGTCCTAATTTAATCATAGAAACAATCAAAACATCGACTGACATGTCCCTTTTTAGGGTTTAAGTATTGTGTCCTATAAGAAATAATACTGATTGCGCATGCATAAAAACAGTTAGACACATATTTACTTGATAAAACATCAGTTATTGTTCACATAATGACTATCGTTTATGCTCTGTCGGCGGCATCTTTAAGCAGTTTAAGACTGGTGACACCTTCATTGTTTTTCACTTTCATATTTTCATATTACAGATTTCAATCGTAATGATACGTAAAAACCATAATAACCGTCCGAGGCACATCTTGTACACTGTCAGACCATAGTGTTGGCTTATTCATTACAATCCCATCTCCGGATAAATAACTGTGCTTCATGGCATTAATTGTCGCCTTAAAGCATTACATTACCACCATGTATAATGCCCTACTAACAAGTTAATCAGTAGGTATCAACGCTGTGATATTGGTACTGAGGGGCTCTAATGATCAGGGATGGCACGAACAGATTAGGCCACTTAGCCGTGTTAATGGAGCAAACTATGTAGACAAGGCTTATTTATCACGACAACCTCTTTCATATAAAATGGTGTTAAAAAAACTTACATAAACTTACAACTTCATCAGAAACAAAAGTAGTCAATTGGCATTTGATATTGAAATTGTGAAAAGTAAACATATACCAGAATCAAACATTTGAGTTCGAGTTATGAAGTGTATGAACTTTTATTTGTTACAGCCAGGCGTTCGTTGCTATACTACTTGTTTATTTTCTAGTGCTGTTTATTTAGCATAAGAATGCTTTCACATGTCTTTAGAATGACATAAGTTACCTCCAGAACTAATGTTCACTGTAAGGCTGCAGGAAAAAAATCATTTTCAGCAGATATAATTTTGTACAGACAAAGATTTCGCCGACAAACTACATACGGTTTGACCATGCTTTGTAAACTTAATTTCGTTACTTTATTTGCTAACAGTTCCTTTGCAATTGTTTTGTCTTTCATCGAAGATAAACAATGACAACATCGACGGCACACATCACTATTGTGTATTTTTTTGATATGTTGAAGTATGTTTGGATCAGTATGTATAATCCTACGTTGTTACTTGTCGTGTATAACACAACCCTATTTATTTACCCAACAATCCGTCAGCATTGTCCAGACAGGCAATCGGTCCTTGAGACGAATTGCCCTTTCATCGCAACATCGAGATCATATCTTCCGCCTCACGAAATATTCCTGCGGACGCAGCTGTGGCATGTGTGAAAGAAGGACTCTTAATGGACGTAAGAAGAGACAGAATGTTGTAAGTAGGAGAAAACCGATATAATGACGTTTTTTAGAATAAAGTGACATCTGAAGACGTACATCAAGTTGTCCACACCCTACACCGAATACTGTTTTGTTTGGTAAGACCTTTTGACAACAAAGATAGTCACCAAAGTATAGCTCTCGACTAGATGTGGATAGGTAGCAGTATGGGTATCCATTGATATTATTGTATTTTGCAATGTCAATAAATTATTTATGAAGGCATTGACTGACTTACGTAATCCTGTCTGTTTATTTTAATTATTAATCATATGATGATTATTTCAATCAATGTGAAAACATCAGCTTTTTCATCAATTTGCCTGTATTTCGTATCAACTTGCCTTGTAAGACAAGACAACTTAAATGAATAATTATTGATATTAATAAACACGTGTTTATCGTCTTCACACAACAAATATAAAAAAAACATATAACGAGACATTCAACAATGTTGAAGGGTTTCAAGTGCAGCATATTCTATTCCATAAAGGCATGGTTTCACATAATTACAAAAAGCCGCAGTAGGTTCAGAATTCTGGTATGTCAGTAATGCTAGTGACCTACACAGGTAGACAATATAATTGAAGAGATAGAGAACATTGGTGTGCAGCAATGAACATAGATATCCCACTCATCATACAGCGTAGAAAACTCAAACAAAAATAAAAAAGAAACATTACGAATAATTGTCAAATTACAATACTGATCATGAGTATTGGAAGTCTATCATTATGTCGAATATCTCTAAGATCGATATAGTGTCTCTCGGGGTGACAAACCATTGTCAGAACACATACAAAAGGAAATGGAATGGAACAGATTTTGCCTATATAACTTTCAGACAAACAACTAAATAGTGAGAATCGTACCTTTTTTCTTGTGACGGGACATGCAGAGAGGAATGAGAGTAAAGCACATACAGGTAACACTCCAGACAACCCTGGGCGACATTTTCCTCAGCTTCGTTTTCACATCTAGTCAGATCGTTAATTATTCAAAGGCGAACTTGATGAGCTGCGCCGCATACCGCTCGTTGACAAAACGCCATTTACATTTTGCCTAACAAGGTTATCGATCAATTTTGTGGGACTATGGTGTAGAATTGTGACAATTACATGTAGTAACAAAATATCGACAGGTACGGTAAGAAAAACTCCTCGTTAAAATAAACCCACATAAATAAGGTATAATGCCAACGTGTTATTCAGGTACAGGTTATGCGATCAATCGAGGGGTAAGTCTTCAATGCAATAACCAAGACTACAACATAAGGATATTGTTCAAAGAGAGAATATAAAAGTAAATTATACAGTCAACTAAGAATTCACAGGTAAAGGTTCCAAACATTGATTAGGGAGAAAAATAACAAAAGTACTATTCAGTAAGCAAAAATCAAAATAATTAACCGGTAACTACATTATTCAACGGCAGGTAAAAAATCAAAATTGTACATTTCATCATAATCATAATAATTAAAGGGCAAAACTGTTTAAAAGTATTTTCATGATACAGTAAATAATGAGGCGACACGCTTTATAAACGATTAGTGTATAGAACTCAGGTATACTGTCAATGGGTGCATGTACCACCTAATTGTACTGAGATATACCTTGCGGTAGATTAGTTTTTGTTTAAGCATATGATCCTCTTTAAATAAAGTTTTATTTTATTATAGAAAATATACTCGTTAAACTGCATAGTAACGGAACTGTTATTTCAAGTAAAAATTGATTAAGAATTTTAGGAATACAAATTATATTGAAAACTTGAAAATTCAAGGTAAAACTTGCTTCTATACAGATTAATGTCGATAAAGGTAACTATACCAAAAGTGAATCTAGTGACAACGGAACAATACACTATAGTCATGACTTCTGACCATGGATAATTACTTCACGATAGTAATGTCAGGTGACTTTTTGATTTTGACTTTGTCAATACATTAGCACCAACTGTCAAATACAACCACAAAATACAATAAAAAAATCATTGAAATATAAAAATATAGTTGTTTCTTCCATCGGAACTTTATGAAATATGGCTATTTTGGAACCCGTCTTTTCTTAAATTCAACCGGTTCTAAAATATAATCATAGAACCACTATGTTAATAAGATTTCAGTCTCTACTACCAGTAACAATGAAAACATCATTACGTCACCAATCAAAGAATTACCATGTCTAAAGCCTGATGTAAAATCCTGTCAGTCGTATTTTAATGCTTTGAAAGTCTGAAACTGCTCGCAGCGAATGTCTGACGGTCGGACCTGTGTTATCTATTAAATCTATGTGACTTTACTTTGACCTAAGGAATGACAGTGTCGTTTTATTGAACAAAAGCAAACAAAAGCGAAGAGCATAATACACACGATTACAATATTGCAATAATGTACTACCACGTGATTGAAAGAATTGAAAATGACACTTTTACATAGATGGATATTCACGTAAGGTCACTAAATATGTAAGATCATAATGTAATTATGTTTCTAATATACAAATAAAAAACGTCAAACACTTTCATAAAACAAATTATTTGTAAAACAATGATTATGCGTGAATATCCTTCTACATCTTTTTGAATTTTAAAATATAAACTAAAAGACAAAACTCCTTCCACTGTATAACTTAACACCATTTGAGGAAATGCCGAAAACCAAAATAAATGACAACGATAAATAAGGGTTGTGATAAACACTCCGATTGTCAAAGGCAGCTGCTGGATCTTGCAGGTTTAAAACAAAATGAGATACTCACCCTCCCTGTGTCGACTTCCTAGAAACATGAAATACTCACCCCTCCCCTCGTTGTACTTTCAAGGTTAGATGATTTTTTCAAAATTTACATCGGAAGTAATTCTGGCCTAAGGCGAAGGTAAAGCATTAAGCTAAGATTACTTCCGGTGTGAATCCTGCGTCTAGCCAATCCGAGGAGCAGGCGATCATAGCCTTTTGTTTATAAAGTAGGTACATTATACTCAGAGCTTTACACTGTAAACACACGTGCTAGGGCATCTACAAAAACCACGAACAGAAGCGACTAAATGAAAACAAATCATAAATAAAAATAATCAGATCGGGCCTGAGCAACCCATCCGCAAAAATCCATAACTGTACCTTGTGCAATATAAATACCAATAGGAATGCGTTAATGATGGTGTTTTTCTAAATATTTGGAAGAGTAATGGGATGATGTTGGCCAGTCTAGCTACCAGAACATAGTGGTAAGTGTTTTCTACTCATCGTATTGATGCTTCCTTACCGGTCTGAACTCATCATATGCATTAAATTGTAAATCAAACATGTTTCTGCTATAACAGATCCCATGCTGCCATATCTACGTTGTAGAAAGTGATGACGTAAACAAAATGACGAAATGTGGCACGCTGATGTGGAACAGTTGATGTTGATGATGACAATAAAGTCAGGTTCGGTTCAGGTGATGTCAAGTTCATCAGGTCAATATCTTAATCACGACGTCAACTTCATGTTTAATTAGATTATTGACAGATGTAGTGATTTATTGTCCCCAAATTACAAATTCAAATCATAAACCTTCCAGCGTAGGTGTGAATCCCAAAGCTGATTCCAATGTCGTTTCCTATCACCAAGGTGGAGTCCATACAAAGGTCTTACACCATTGACCTGTACGGCTAGGGTTCACGCCCGATCAGCCCAGAATTGACAAATAACGTCCCGATATATCACTTAACAGATATTCCCTTGGTGTGATTAGGTGTCGTATAATTGTATATTTACATTTCCGTTTTTTCTTTTGCTATGTAACCTTACCAACAGGGAAGATCGTTTACACATGTGTAAACGCAGTCCATTGTCACGCAACAATACATACAAAATTGACTTCCGCAAGTAGTGTTGATGCGTATCAGATTTGACCTATGTTGGTTCTGTATTTTTAATTCTTCAATTTATCAATTTGAATGTAATGAATATCTTAAATTAATATTTCGGAAAATAAATATATTTGAGAAACATTGTATCAATGGAATGAAAAGATAGTGTTATTTGTGGTGGACTATATTCTGTGTACTTTCTGAACTTTAATAACATTTCCCGCTAAATTGCGAGCAGGCTGTTCCGGGATTCCATCATGCGACCCGCTGTTACATCAATCGTATAAAGTTGGAAAAAAACGGAAAGTTTTTATTTATATCGCAACATTAATTTTAAAAAAAATAGTCGGTTGAAATGTAATATATAAGGAAGAATATTTTTTGTTTACTGGTGTGTAAACTGCATATGTGTTTGATGCTCTAACGCGAAAAATAAAAAATAATTCCTTGAATAAATGGTCCTGTCAGCAACAATATTTATCTGCGACATATTGGGGTCTAGCAGTGTCACTTTTCCTTTGTGTTAGTCACTCATAGTGGTATATTCTCGATAGTTTATAGGACGAGGTAATACATGATTAATATAACAAAGCTTTGAACAAAGTTCACTCACGCAGATAAAGTGAAATATTAATTTTGGGATCATAATCTTCAAAAATTGGACACAAAAACAAAACTTCTTGATTATCAAATAACATACGCTACTTGTACTAATGATATTACAACGTATTTTCTATTATCATTTTCGGAGTAGGGACAGTGTAAAAAATCCAATCATAATGTCGCATTCAATGGTGTCTGTATGGGGTTCACTCCTGCATAGCCAAATATGTTAGACCATACGATATCAAAGATTTAACAACTTCCAACACAGAGTCATTTCAGCCGCGATGTGACGATTGGGAGTGTCACGTGATCACATGGGTCATTACTGCATTAGAGTACTATTTAGAGTACAACAAAGATATATGGTGATCCCTAATGTATGCTCCTACAATTCCAGAAATCACAGAATGGAGAGATGTCTCCGTATCAATAACAGAATAGGGTCATATTGCTTTAGAATGCCTTCCTGGTTTAACTAATACAGCACAAGAAAGTTAAAATGGTAATGTATAATCTCGTTCTGCCTACTGCGACGAGTCAGCAAGTAGATCTATTCTTGAACTAACGGACATTTGACATTTCATCCAGAAGGTGGCAGGTAGAATAACGATTACAGTTCTGTGTTTTATTGACATAAGAGGCAACATTACATCATATCTACACTCGGGGGAGGAACTTGCAACACTTATTTTGCAAATTCTTATCAGCCAATGTAATCGAGACAATTAATACAAATGAACAAGCAAAAAGCAATGAAATCCAGATTGCATGTTTTTGCTAATTGGAAAACTAAATTTTCACAAAGGCAGTGATGGTATCTAAGTGGTGCGGGAGGTGGCCAAACAGATAGGCTGAAGGATCAGTTAGTAGGGAGTATAATGGACGTGCATGATTTTGTACAGAGTCACCTAATTCTACAAACACGGTGGATATTATTCAACTTCAGCAAAACAAGACATCTGCTATATCATATTTTATATATATGTAATATCAATTAATTAACGCCTATATTATGTCAGAGTTGCTTTCCCTTTTATTATACATGAATATTTCATTCCAGGCCTTTATACCTTATACCGTGGTATTTAATCAAGTCACTCACCCATGACGTTTGCGTCAAAATCTTTCACGTCATAAGTTGAAATCAGTTTCATATGTATGCCTTAGGTATGGAAGAGCACCATCGACTAATCATTCGGTAATTTCCTAACAGAAATTTCAATTTTACTAAAGGCAGTATCGGTACATATTATCACATAGTTTCAAATGAATTTGGGTTTGAACTATTTTTCAAATCATGATGATTCTGAAGTGGCACTTCTTAGAGAAAGTTATGTATAACTCGATGCCCGCAAAATTTTGGGGTACATCTGTGCTAATACCCATACAAATCTATAATCCCTGGTTTTTCTAATATACCATAAACCCTCGACCCTGGTATACGAGTGACCCTGCAGTATGGTCTACTGTGACCTGGTGGTATGGCCTACTGTAACCTGGCGGGATGGTCTACTGTGACCTGGTGGTATGGTCTACTGTGACCTGGTGGTATAGTCTACTGTGACCTGGTGGTATGGTCTAATGTGACCTGGCGGTATGGTATAATGTGACCTGGTAGAAAGGTCTACTGTGACCTGCGCGGTTTTGTCTCCTGTGACCTGGTCGTATGGTCTACTGTGACCTTGCGGTATACGTACGTAGGTAGCCCACACGTTAGTGCTGAGGACCTGATTCCTCTCGTTCTAGGTCCAGGATCTGTATAAGGCTGAGGCCATAGTTGACCGTAAAGTGTATCGTTAAAGTACTCCACAGGTCCGACCCCATCTTCCCCCCCCCCGCTCCTCATAATCAGCTAATAGGGTTTTTAATCAGGCGCTTTTCTGGCGACAAAATCGGCCACATCTGTAACAGACAAACGAGAAACTTCATCAATTAGGGACGACTTATCACATCTCCAATAGTTTTGAATTTAGCAAATAATCATGCTGTCTTATTAATATGTATGCTAATGTAAACGAACAGTGTGTAACTATTGTATTGCCATCCCTTATATGCAACTTATTGAAAAAAAATCAATGTTACAGGTCACGTGCTAGAGACTTATAACTAAAAAGTATAAAAGTTCGCCTCAATTATTACTAAACTCAATGTAATTGCTTGTCAATGTCCTTTAAACACATTTACAATATTTCACAAAAACGTTTTCCGTCACGTCGATATTTTATCTAAAGGATATACCAAAAGACAGATATATTCCAAACCAATAAATACGCATAATAGCAAGTATAGAGAGAAATCTATTATCAATTAACATTTCTGCTAAATGTATTATCATTGACGGAAGAAACTGTTTACCAAGTACCAAATGGTGTCCCATAAAAGCTTTCAAATAAAATTTAGTTTTTTGTGTTCGCTCTATTGATTTACGGTAACATGATACACAGACAAATAGTTAATTCTAAACGTTAACGAAATTAATTCTCTATGTTAATATTGTAGTTTATCATAATTCAATATCTTCACAGTCATGACGTCGTTTTACAATATTACGATATTCCGTCTGTGTATATTACAGAGTGATCTCCCTTGTGGGTGAGGTATCACTGTGACATCAATCTTTGAGGTGTTTTTTTTATAAATATTTCCGTGTACAAATTATGATATTTCATTCTCGTGGATTTATAAACAAAAATTAACCTGAACCAACAACAATTTTGCATTCTTCATACAGTCAACAAAAACACTTATTAAGATATACGTCATACCTCATCAATCAATAAAGAGAAGGTCCAATGCGATTAGTAGTAAATAAACAACTTTACTTTTACAAGATTTATTATGTAATGCACACAAACCTACGGTAACAAACAATGCTAATATATAAATGTAAGTTTCTGAGTGAAGCAGCAACTATCTAAATAAGCTATATATTTGATTTCCTAATCACATAGCATTGCATGCTCGTCAAAACAAAACATTATTATTGTAATGTTGGAGGAGTCTTCCATCCACCAAAAACACAAAACGACGTACAATCATATCAGTGTTTAAAATGTCCAATAACTAGGCAAAACACTTGAACTTGGTCTGTAGACATATTGGTTATGTGGACCAGATGTTTTATAACATATTCTGAGAACGTAAGGCTTTGGGATTCAATGGTTATTACAAATTAAATGGAGGAAAACAGAAGTTAGTGATGACTTCACAGAAAACATCGTCAGAATGTGCGCCATAGAAATAGTTATGTATTTTACACAGAAATAGCTTCATAACATATGACGAAATGTTTTTAAAATCTAACAACATAATAAACGAAAAAACATAAAAAAAAATTCTTCCATAACACATAAATGTTTTAACAATTATACCTGAAATATGAGTATAACATAAAGAGCCTAAACAGGCGAGTTACTAAGTGTAAAACACTAGTAATAGAATTTCATTTTCCTCGGAGAAGTAAAAAAAATAGATCTGTGATATACATAGTCTGCTTTGAATCGTTATTAAAAAAAACCTTTCAAACGATTACACTCCCTTGGCGATTTGTAATGATCGACATTTACAAAGGAAATGTCCCTAATTATATTGACGTTACCTATTACAAGCTATTTAAAAATACAATGGTCACACTCACCCATCAAAACGGAATCTTAAAATGACTTTCAAAGTCAGGTTTAAAAGGTTGATAATGGCAAATACCAATTATCCCTTGCGTTTGTAAAGAAACACCAATAGTAAGTTTGCCAATAGACCAATTTAAACTGGGACGATAATCAGGTTTTATAATACATCATACGACAGTGTGTATAGACCTAATGATAAATTTGTAGAATATAATGCCAATACACAATTTTATTGAAATATGTACATAAGTTGTATAAAATTTTTAGAGTAATTATTTTAATGGTAGAAATGTGTATGAAGCGTATGCCACTTTAGCAGTTCTGGTGTGTTACTTCATGGTTTGTTAAATATTGTTTTGAGAGAGTCTGTTTGGGGTGAGGGTGGTTTTTTAATTTATTTTGTAGTTGACAGAAAAAGAAATTCTTTGTAGAAATGGGTGAGGATTGGACTGATTTGTTTTTATCATACTGATGTACACGTCTTCGCACGTATTGAGACTATAACCCAAGCCAGACATTACCTCGCCGTGATTGACCAGGACGGCTTATCGATACACACCATCATATTTAACTCGTCCAATCGGTGCAAGCCAGTGCATTCTGCCCGAGATAGATAGTTCTACCAAACTCAGCTCGATATCTAAATTTGACATTTTTATTACGAATTTGCTTAAACCAAACACGACGCCTCCTAAATTCTCCCAAGAGGACCGAAAGCACTAGGGGATGATTTTTGCCTAATCAATGACTTTTCATAAGATCTTTGATTGTAGTCATCTGTATGCCTGAGATATCTCTTCCATGTTTTTACATTATACAAACATCCAGCCTGAGTTGGGCCTATGCGGTATTGCTAATGCCGTACACGCCATTTTGGACTGTTCAGTAAAGCCGTGGCCACCTGGACGCATTATTAGAGAGATTTTCAATTGCTCCTTGTATAGAATGGAGAACGCGAATAGCTGCACCGTTGCAATCATATAATTCCTACACATTCTGGAACCCAATCACCAATAAAATATCAACTCAATGCACGTGTTTTCTATGTTGTTCTAAATGTCAATTTAAAAGATACCGACATGTACAGAATGGTCACTAGATTGTATGACATCGTTTGTAAAATATAATAATTAAATAAGAAAATACACTCCTGGAAGATCACAGCTGTAGGTCAACGTATATGATATGTATGATATATATTTATATCGCCGAACGTGATTTGCGCGTGCCACGGCAGCTGTACTTTGTATGGTATCAGCCTGTCCGAACATTGTTGATTGACGAAATAAACAATCCCAGGTCGATATCCTGATTGGTCCGGGTGCATTAGACACTGTTTCACCTCACTCTAACTATAAAGTATGTAATTAGGACGTATGATGTATTTTATAATGAATAAAGAAGACAGTGATATACTCTCAAATACTAATATATTTGTGCGGTACATTTAGAAAAAATATAGTTTAAGATATTTTATTATAATATACTTTTGTAGGTATATCAAAGATATCTTCAATGTTTACAATATATCCGGACGACAAGATATGTTTAATGTAAAAAGTAAAAAAAAAACCCAGGGAATTTATTTAGCTATTGAAAGGAAGATGTAGAAAATTTTTCATATGAAAGATAGTTTCTATGATAAGAATATCTCAATTGGAACATTAAAATATTCATGTTATAGGTCAAAAGCATCATCTCCATCCATGTTCTAAATTCGATGATTATAAAACAAGATATTTCAATATACATTACAAGAAATGTTAGTTGAAATATCAGTAAAGGTATAAAATAAAATACCAATATAATACTCTAATATAATATCCACATTATGGTCGACACCTGGGTGTGAAAAAATAAATTCCTTTGAAATAGCAACAATACTATCTTGTCTTCATTTCCGCAAGGATAATCATTCCTATGGGACACATGTGTTATTACTTACCGAATATTACCAAGGCAAGACAGAAAGAAGTAGAGACGAGTTGTCGGTACATAACTGAGACATTAGATGCACGTGCGAACTGCACATCTCAGCAGGGGATTAGACTTCCACAGACATGTTCCTGTGTCCGCGTGCGATGGGGGAGGACGGGTGAGATCGTAATACAGCACTTAAACTCTCATCCGAACACTATTAATTATTCACTCTCACTCCTTCCCGTGTTCGTCAGAAGTTAGTTGCCAGTTTGCCTCGATAACTCGCGATTGATCCTCTCCCAATACCTTAGGACATCCGATCCTCCATAACTCCCTCCGTTACAGTTTTGTATTGTAACCACTTATCACGTTATGAAACTCTTTTTAACTGTGTAGGAACAGGTACTACCCGTCAAATAAAGGCTCGCCACTATTAAATTATATATATATACCTAAGCGAGCACTGACTGGCCAGAAACAGTACGTAACAGCTTACTATTTCGATCTGTGGGTCATTACTGATCCGGTGACTTTACCCCGCTTATGATCAAACATGCAAGGACGTTATAACTTATTTATATACTTCGCTAATAAAATTGCTATCATTGGCGGAAAATTGCGCAATCATGGCGCTGTGTTTCCTGATTTGAGATGCCTTGTCATGTCATGCTATCGGGTAAGGCTGCCTTCTAGACAGGTGGTAATGGTAACCCGTTATTTAATTCACATAGACAAGCATTAGAATCACAAACAGTAAAACTACTTTCACTGTATCCAGTGCTCTGAATATTTTCACATCAGAAAGTGAGATTGTTTTTTTCCTAATGCGACCAAAAGTGTATACAAAATAAATTACAACTCCCAGCTCTGTTTAATATCCATTAGTCCGTTCTCTAACCAATCCGTTATCGGTATTGACTAAGAAATCATAATTTATTCATATTAATTACACACACATCGCACGTAACCAGACATAAAGATAACGTCTGAAAGCATTATTTTTGACTAGAACCAGAGACCTCCCCAAAAAGGCACAGTCATGTATTATACTGCAAGCCCATTAAATCAAACCTAATCACCTAAACATCTTACTCAACATCCCCCAAAACGGACCTCGGACACCCTCCAATCCCCTATTGTATAAATTCTAACCATCTACCAAGAGTTTGTATTGTTTCTGAACGCAGTAGCGTCAAGTACAGTTTATAATGCAATGTCTCTGATTGTTTGCCTGCTCCACAAACAGACATCCTCCTGATAGATCTCACTGTTATCACTGCTAACATCCCATTGTGATTGAGGCAATCCATGCTCATGCTTTACCAAGCCAACTTCTCGCCGAGCAATGAATAACGCAGCACGATTAATTGAATAAAAATACTTTTTGATAGCAAATTGTTCCATGTATAATAGCAATTAAATATCCGTCAATCTGTCATCAAACGAAAGGATTGAAAATGTTTGTTGCAGCTTGAATTTAACATCAATATCTATCAAACTATATGTGAAAAGGATTACTGATAGGCGAGAAAGAATTACTTTCTTTTTCTCAAAGTTTGATTTATTCAGCATAAGACGTATTGTATAATGAACGACGGGACATCGCGCTATGCATAGTAAGGGACGAATGTCGTCCTGGATTGATGGTTTTCAGTTATAACTATTATCATCTTACAGAGATACTAGTCACATATAATGCCTATATGATATCGACGTTTGTGGTGTCAAGTGCTCGTTTAACACAGTAATTACTTTACGTACTTGGTATTGATGCTTTATGTTATTGCTCCACATTGTTTTAAAGGTGCTCAAACTGAGCTGAAAAAAACTCATGCAGAAAACTTTAGCCGAATAACTCTGAATACACACTCAAGCCACTCAGTACTGGTCAGTGGTCGGACTTGGGTTCTGGTTTAAATCCAAATATAGAACGAGATAAACATGAACGAACAACGTATCACGAGGAAAAGCTTTTAGGTAATGGGCAGGGAGATGTGTAACACATTTTGGTGTTAACAGTTAAACTGGCTCCAATATAACTAAATCTTGCACTGATTGGAAACCCCTCCTTTTCAAACCCTTTCGGTTCAACCGTTTATAAATTAATTCGCCATTTTTCGAAGGGAATAGCAAATCATTTCAACATTTTGGCTTGCACGAAGGTATGTAAAATGTAACTGTATAAATGAATACAATAATGCGACATCACGATCCAATAGAACTCGTAGGGTAACTGTCCTCTTGGTGAAATCGATAACAAACGAATAACGACCATTGCATTACCCCCGACTAACAACCAAAACTGACCATCACATATTAGTAACAAAATACGAACCTTGCCTTAATTTTCGATGGCCACCGTCGACCATCACACAGTGATAATAAAATTACCTTACTTTGACAGTAGTACGAGTACCATTAAGTAGATGAATGGATTACAATCGTAATACCGATGTATCTGACAAATTGATGATATCTATCCGTAAATTGAAAGGCCCGCATTTATAGAAAATTTATTAACTTTAGGAATGAGCCAAAGCATATCAATCCTGCCTCCCTTTGTTAGATCGATATTATCGATGTAATATCGATAGTGTTGATATTTAGTAGGAGAAGTTTGGAGCAAGCGCAAGAATATGTGAAGTTTTACTTTGGGGGAGAGGTGGCGAATATCAGAGTAGGACGTGGAGTACAGGTGTACATGTCCTAATGTACTGGATAAAGGCACCATGTGTCGGTAGTGCAATACCCATCCCTGGCCAGCCTGCTTCCTCTCGGCGGACACCGGGTCCTTTCTGTTTCAATAAATTGGGGAATTATAACTGAACTGTTCTAGAGAAAATACTGATCAAAAGGAACTTCAACAACTCCCAACCTAAGAGGATATGTTTTACCGCAATACCAACCTCACAGATTCCAATTAAATTCCAATAAACCACTAGATCATAATTGGTGGGGATCGGCCAGAATCTCGGTTAAAGAGAGGATAGTAAAGTTTCTATCTCAGAGTAAATGTTTAAAACACCCACTGTTCTTAAAACAACTAAAATAAAATGGATAAGAAATCCCCTTCCTCCTTCGTCCTGTGTGCGTGTAAACATTTTGCTGTATCACGGCCCGTACCCCTCTGATTGGGATCAGAACCTTTCTTACCTGGGGAGCATGCCAACGAAACACAGGTGTAATTATCATCAAAGCCAAACTGGATTGATGTGCAGGGCAGATTTATAAATGGATTACACAGAAGAAAAATATTTGCACAAAAATGCTATACAATTTGAATCTGTACTTACTGTGGCTGCGGACGCCAAAGTATGTTTTGTAAATCGATTTATGTGAGGAGATAAGGTTTATAGAGGGTGTTTGGCCTCCACTGGGAACAAATACCGGTACTAAAAGGGACCGAGTCAGTCGGGTGTAAGTCCCGAGTAGGGGATCAATATATATTACTTAGCGATAGACAGATGTGAAGTACAAGGCTCCCGTCACACTTATCGGAAAGTACATTTGTACTTATTTTCACTTTAGATCTCGTAATATAACACGTGGAATAAATTCCATGAAACCTATTGCTTGAAGAAATACAAAATTCCTTGGCAGGTTCGACTGTCCATTTACTGTACACAGTCTGATAAGGTTTGTATTCCGGACAAACATTTCCGACTTATCAATTACAATTTACCCTTATCACATGACTCCTTGTCTAAAACTATTGTAATTAGAGGGGCGATCTGGCGATTTTACGGATAATGTACTCATAAATGTGATATTAACCCTCCCTCTCACCAGCTAATTTAACACAGCGGTCGTTAATAAACCAGGTAAATATGTAAAAATGAAGCAGGAAGTATCAGGAAGGTCAGAACAAGTTCATAACATCCCCTTCCTTTCGTATTATCCGTTTATTTATTTATTCATCATTTCCTGACGTTAAATACCACAAGGAACAACAATATAATCCTTGCTCTATTTCTTTTAAACAGTTGGTGATAACATAAAACTACGGGAAAAACCTAAATTTGGTGTTTAAAGTTAAATGTGCCATTACGAAACATTGTTACATGTTATGTTTTCTTCAGTACTTTATTGAAAACGATCGGGTTTGAATGAATTAAGCTGTGAAAAACCTTCAAATTGACAGCAAAAACGTATGATGCCTTGTAAACCATTGTTACAGCACATTTATTTCACCAGTACGACATGGCTTCATGGTGTGTACTCATTTTACTGCACTGTACATGCAAATATAATGAGTTTTTGCAACACTGTCAAAAATCATTTTCAGCTCTTATTTGTACTTGTAATATTAAAACATATGCATTGTAAGTATTGTGATTCTCAAAATTTTGTTACATGTAACATTTGATGATGAAAAACATATGAAAAGCTCGTGGAGCAGACTCCCCTACAGAATGTGAGAGGAACATGTTGTAGGGAAGCAAGTTATCATACCGAGCAGACTCCCCTACAGAATGTGAGAGGAACATGTTGTAGGGAGCAGAAGCAAGTTATCATGAGACCGATCATACCGCAGACTCCCCTACAGAATGTGAGAGGAACATGTTGTAGGGAGCAAGTTATCATACCGTAAAATGATTGAGGTGTATAATTGGTGTAAATGTATCAAAGAACTCGAACTCAACCAAACTCATTTTATAGATTAATTCATAAACATAGTATGCTAGAAATGACAATTTATTCGCATAAAATACATATCTATTTAACTATAAAGGTTTAAGCCAACTGAAGCAATTCCATTACAAATAGTGTGCTATATCTACTTTGTACTAACTATTTGTATAATTATTTCCACTGATTTCTCAACATAACCATCAGTCGGACGTTTTAGACTTAGTTGTGGAATACAATAATTGTAATATATCCAAAGAACCAGTATGTCATATGTAAATTATAGTGTAAATATCCTGTAAATATTTCCTCGTATAACAATAAACATGTGCATACTTTCACGATTTGTAATTTAATTTTTCTTAATGTATAGATTTTAAATTCGTTAAGATATGTCAGGTATAAGCAAAATGTGACTTACGTAAATTTCATATGGCATGAAGAATTCTTTTAAAAGTTTTTTTTTTCCCTATAGATAATATAGGAAAAAAGTGTCATTTGATCATAGTTATGTTTTGTATTATAAATACGATCAACACCAAAATATAGAAAGACTTCAGAAAATAAGTAATATATTATATAAATGGTAATACTAGGTATTCATAGCCTTTTTGCGGTGTGCTGTTTAATTTTGTGTAGCAATGTATAACCAGGGAAGGAATTATTACTTCTGGCATTTGCCAAAGGACTGATTGTCGCTGTATGGTTCATAGCATTTTGGCTGGATATCCATGTTATATAATAAAAAAAATCAAATTGGGTTACTTCCCTTTGAAGTGGAATATTTATGTTAGAGTAAACACATCTTTAAACCTATAATTTATAGCCAGACGCCAAAATCTGTCGGTGATTGGTCTGCTCGGTTTATCTATCACGTGTGTCAGCAAGTTACCATCACTTTATCCCACGCTGTTAGTGCTCTTCTTTAACGTCATTTACAAAAGGCTGTCACGGGTGGCATCATATAGCAAAACGTTCCAAAATGTCACGAGTGGCTCCATATAGCTGAACGTTCCAATATGTCGAGGGTGGCACCATTTAGCAGTACGTCCCAATATGGACATTATACTGGGCAGTGAACAGCTAACATAATGTAATGCATTACATAATAAAGCGTAGTTTCATAAAGTGTAAAAGAGTTTCAGAGTGTAAAGGGATATCATAAATATGACATGTTTCTGGGTTTTTTTTTCTTAGCCAATATGAAAGGTGGAATAGACTTTAAAAGAGGGGGATATCACATACTCGCTGTATCCTGTAAGTAAATAAATAACTACAATATCCCTCTGTGTATGACTAAAAGACCACACCCGTTGGTGGGATATTTATCACTTTACCTCTGGTGGGAGCTCTTGACGAGTGTTTGTTTATTTTGATTTTGTCATGTTTGTTTGGTATTCGAGTAGGCAGTAGTTATGTTACACAATGTTTATTTACTTTCGAGAATAGATTAATAGGTCAGATAAATATGGTGTAATAATGTTAACAGTCATTTCTCACCTTTGCATGTATTTTACTTCTATATAGCTATTGGTAATGTGATGTGTTTTGTTTTTTACCTTCTTCGATATTGAATTAAAAAAAAAATAATTTAAGCAAAATGCATGCCGATAAAAATATTATCTGTGGTTGCATTTCATTTTTAAATTTAAAAAGTAACTTGTGTGGCATCGTTGCAAGCCAATGCTTCTGATTACGTTACACTCCAAGAACCCTTGGCAGATATAGCCGTGTTCAAAACATCGCGCCTTGAATCCCAGGGCATCCAATCAAATTGCAGCTTACACTCCGGTTTGGTTTCGTAATAAACAAAAATGGCGGCACCCAAAACAGAGCTGCCTTAAAGATTGTATATATTGCCTAAAAAACGGAGGCGAATGATATCTGGGAAAACTTTTGGTGTAATTGATAAATTACTGAGATTATTGACTACGTACCTCATCAAAATGACGGAAAGGGAAAGTACGTACGTGGTTTGTGTTGGAATAAATTGAACAAACTCGCGAGAACTGAAAATGACATCGCTACGAAACTTCAGACTTTGAAATGTTTTGAATATTTAGACTTTGAACGTTGAAGTCCCTTTAGGGAGTCAATGTTAAAACGCTCTGTGATTTTTTTTCTCTTTTACCTTCAAAGCATCCATGTTTGTTTATTAACATCATCAATGAAGCACGTCTTTAAAACTCGTTTTGATTGGTCGAAATACAATGCGTAAAGAGTGGTTATTTTGAATCGCCGCTAGGGCTATATCTGCTCGTGGAGTGTAACGTAATCAGAAGACTTGGCTAGCGAAGATGCTTGTGTGAATGATTTAAAATAAAATTATTTAAATAAAGCTTGTCGTATCACTCTTATAAAGTGATGATATGATTATGAGTAAGGAATATTTTGCACTATGGATAAAAGTAAATGTCAGATATATGTACATATAACCGACTTGCTATGAAAAAACACTTTTACATACACACTACTGTATACGTATATAATGTAGTAATATCATACAACTGAATTGGTTAGTTATGTAGCGACAAAAAGACATCTACTCAACTTAACAAGATCATCAAATTCCCTATTTACCTAAATTCGTGTGTACTAAGAAATAGTCCTGACTCAATGTCATGGAAAAAATCATTGATTTGATTGAGATTGATACAGGTAACATTTTACTCAATGCTCTTAAACATATATCATTTGATAATAATAACTCATATTTTCGTAGGGGATATAAGAAATCAATATTATATATAATGTGTCAAGACGGGGCAAATAAGTAATCCTAACCGTGTGGACAAAACTAATTTCCAAGGCAGTCCGCCCCTTTATCAAGCCAGACAGAGTCACATAATATAGAATCAAAAACAGAAACTACAATAAGAAAACATATCTTAAAGATATCTTATGCTGAGCATATTCGGCTAGCACATGTTTTTGTCGTAATTGCCAACAGAACACTATGTCTAAACTGTCCGCGCACGAAGTAACAAAAGTAAGATTCGGCCCAGCTCTCAGCAGTAACTAATCCAGAAAGAAAAGAAAGAAATCCACGATAACGAAATTAATGAATGATCTGGAATAACTGTAGTAATGTAATTGTATAACACTTGGAAATCGATGTTGTTATTAAAGCGAAGATCAGTGAAGATAATAAAATAAATATTGATAAGTAACCAGGATATCAATGCAGATTTGTCCACAACGTAGATGATTAATTTATATTTATGAAGATTGGAGAATCTTCGATGTAGGTAGAACAGAATCAATCATCAACATGTCTATCTTACTACCATTATGAAAATTCGTTTGGAATGCAGACAAGATGAATTGGCAGTGTACGAAATGACATGGGGGACGTGATGGGGGACAAGAATATGGTACCCAGGTGGAGAAGGGAGGCGAATGAAATGTGAGTTCTTGGGGTCAGCACAGCGATTGAACATAGATATGACAAATGGTCACAAACTGATAACTCATGAAAATAAAACCATTGATAATCATTTAGTGAAAATAGGTTGTAGTGGAGAAAGATGCTTCAACGCTTGTGCATGTCTCGGTAACATACCTGGTGCATATCATCTACAGAAAAGATGTATTATCATCAATAGACACTTCTACAGAAAAGACGTATTATCATCAATAGACACATCTACAGAAAAGATGTATTATCATCAATAGACACTTCTACAGAAAAGACGTATTATCATCAATAGACACATCTACAGAAAAGACGTATTATCATCAATAAACACATCTACAGAAAAGACGTATTATCATCAATTAACACATCTACAGAAAAGACGTATTATCATCAATAAACACATCTACAGAAAATACGTATTATCATCAATAGAACACATCTACAGAAAAGACGTATTATCATCAATAAACACATCTACAGAAAATACGTATTATCATCAATAGACACATCTACAGGAAAGACGTATTATCATCAATAAACACATCTACAGAAAAGACGTATTATCATCAATAAACACATCTACAGAAAAGACGTATTATCGTTAATAGACACATCTACATAAAAGACGCGTGACTATTATCAATATGCATGTTTCTTCAACGCTCAATAGTTATGATAATAAACATATAAACACCTGCTGATAACAAGACGTTTTCTAAATGCGTTAAAACATCAAATAATTCGACGACATACATAACAACATTAATAAATTATACAAATTTAAAGAGATTTATACTCAAGAATGAGAAACAGTATTCATGTTGAAACTTATTATACTCCCCAACTGGCCTACAGAGCTGCAGAATGAGCTACAGTATTCATGTTGAAACTTATTATACTCCCCAACTGACTTACAGAGCAGCAGAATGATATACGGTATTCATGTTGAAACTTATTATACTCCCCAACTGGCCTACAGAGCAGCAGAATGAGATACAGTATTCATGTTGAAACTTATTATACTCCCCAACTGGCCTACAGAGCAGCAGAATGAGATACGGTATTCATGTTGAAACTTATTATACTCCCCAACGCTGGCCTACAGAGCATGTTGAACTTATATCCCCGCTACAGAGCAGCAGAATGAGATACAGTATTCATGTTGAAACTTATTATACTCCCCAACTGGCCTACAGAGCAGCAGAATGAGATACGGTATTCATGTTGAAACTTATTATACTCCCCAACTGGCCTACAGAGCAGCAGAATGAGATACGGTATTCATGTTGAAACTTATTATACTCCCCAACTGGCCTACAGAGCAGCAGAATGAGATACAGTATTCATGTTGAAACTTATTATACTCCCCAACTGGCCTACAGAGCAGCAGAGTGAGATACAGTATTCATGTTGAAACTTATTATACTCCCCAACTGGCCTACAGAGCTGCAGAGTGAGATACAGTATTCATGTTGAAACTTATTATACTCCCCAACTGACTTACAGAGCAGCAGAAAGAGATACAGTATTCATGTTGAAACTTATTATACTCCTCAACTGGCCTACAGAGCAGCAGAATGAGATACAGTATTCATGTTGAAACTTATTATACTCCCCAACTGGCCTACAGAGCTGCAGAGTGAGATACAGTATTCATGTTGAAACTTATTATACTCCCCAACTGACTTACAGAGCAGCAGAATGAGATACAGTATTCATGTTGAAACTTATTATACTCCCCAACTGGCCTACAGAGCTGCAGAATGATATACGGTGTTCATGTTGAATCTTATTATATTCCCCAACTGGCCTACAGAGCAGCAGAATGAGATACGGTATTCATGTTGAAACTTATTATACTCCCCAACTGGCCTACAGAGCTGCAGAATGATATACGGTGTTCATGTTGAATCTTATTATACTCCCCAACTGGCCTACAAAGCAGCAGAGTGAGATACGGTATTCATGTTGAAACTTATTGGCCTACAGAGCTGTAGAATGATATACGGTATTCATGTTGAATCTTATTATACTCCCCAACTGGCCTACAAAGCAGCAGAGTGAGATACGGTATTCATGTTGAAACTTATTGGCCTACAGAGCTGTAGAATGATATACGGTATTCATGTTGGACCTTATTATACTCCCAAACTTGCTTACATTGCTATACATCGTTTTTTTGTTAGGCTGTAGAACTCCTTCATGATTTCTATTTGAATGCATATAACTAACGATCCTTAATATTAGGACGTTAAATCCTTTTTAATGAGAATGTATTTGATTGACAATGTTTATAAACATCACGACGTTAGCGTGCCAAAAGGTAATTTGCTTTCACAATTGAAATCAATAGGTGAAATCATTATAATTTTCTAACAACATTATTTAGACTCAGTGACATGTTCTGCATTAGCTGCTTACGTTGTGGGAGCATGTATATATACAAAGGAATAGTAAACTTCATAAAAGGATTTATGTCCAATAGAAAGATTGCACACATCGATGCAAATTAAGCTCAATATGTCAGGTATGCGTAAGAGTAAACATCATAAACATATTTATAGGTATAGGTTTATATAAGAAAGATGAATACATAAATTGATAAAAATAAATAAGATAACTCACTACCACATCAAACGTCAGATTTAATATCTATAAACTAATGGCATGCACAGCACGTGCACATTAAACAGTAATATCGGTCTGTTATCTACCATTAGATAGCACGTGCAAACTAAAATAAATAATCTCAGATCACATTATTTACCGTACAACACATGGACATTAACTTCTACTCCGTAAGCGTGTGGTTTGCACCGCTACATTACTTCCAGTGCTAACTAACCACTACCTCGTTTAAGCATTACTATATTAATAGTGTGATCAATCGTGTTTGTTCCACACAGACATCAACAGGCATATACATGTCTTTTACAAAGAGGCAATGTCGTCAGATATGAAGGCTGCCGTTAGTGACCATTTCTAGAGGAAAATACCTTCACATGTGTGGTCTATCATATAAACAGACAGGTATGTGTCTATCGTCAAAACAGAGATCAAAATCGCGGATCATCATATTGTGTCTACACATAGTAAGGTGACTCCGTCGAAGGTTACCATCCCTAACTACGGAACGGACTTTCTAATTGATTCGAAAAGCATCACTGCTACGTACAGTGTAGCACCGAAGCCAAAACGTTATAAATGTTATGTATGCAGGTTACGATTTCAAACTATATATTTTTACTTTTATTGACCATTATATTTATTGCAATAAAGAATTAATTTATATCTATAAAGTATTTACGATATATCGACACTTTTTATCATGCAGTAGCCGACTGCCTACTGATAGCATAAGTGAAAGTACGAACTATATATATGGATATATCATCATGCATCACCATCATTACCACGACATCAAAAATGTACCGAAGCTTGGAGGCGATGGTGTAAGTAGACACAGCCAATTTGACAACCAAACAAAACGACTAGCCGTAAGCCGGATTAGTTTTCAAATTAATTCGAGTCTTATATCATCCTCTCCAAGTTTGCACGTACCGGAAGTAGAAAACAGGAAGTATAGGCCTGACGTAATATTTCCTACCTTTCAGCGCAGAACAAGAAAGAGGCCAGAGGAGGAGGACGAGGAAGAGGACATATCCTGACCCCGCGGGTCTTGTAACCATCCTGTTTTCAGTCTAGCCAAGGTCCGGCAGCTTCCAGCAAACTAAGAGACAGGTTGTACGTGTTAGATAAGTATAACAGAGCGTCGGACACACTACGATGAAAACGTCCGGCCAAACTACAGCACATGCTCTAAAGCCAGCAAAGGACACATCCAATTAATTAACACCATCAAAATCCACGAGAGCCTAATACATGTATTGGGCGCCCCGTGTCTTGTGTATAGTTTATTACAAATGGAAAAGTATGAACGTATGTGCGCCAACAATAAACTCCATCGAAAACCACATTATATCTCTCATGAATTCAGAAAAAAAACTGGTACGTATGATACATAGAATAGTGTACACATCAGATGTGTTTGAAGCCTCTCCGTGATATTAAGAATATGAATCGTTTGAAGACCGTTTATAACGGTATTATAATGCATTAATGGTGTTTGATTTGCACGCTTTAATCTTCCGTTGTATGCTTCAATACCCATAACACTACACTACCTAGCACGGCAAACACTTAAAAGTTGTCTTTGTGACTGGTGTAATTATCTCATTTAAATAAGTATTACAGAATTGTGCGTCTGGATTGAATTCATAAACACCTTCTTAGCGAGAACTTTCCCGAATTTCGTATACAATTCAGCAAGTAACAAGTCTTATTTTGTTTAATTCATATCATCATAACCTTCAATAGAGAGAAGTTGTTATATATGAGCTAAAGACAAATGGATGTAGTGGTGAATACACATGTACTGACGCTCAGATCTAGTTGCCTCTGCTACACTAATGACGCCCCGAATCACCTTCTCCACTAAAAGGTTTGCATCATTTTATGGCGATGTAACGCCGTCATATCATGCTAAACTTTTCACTCCAAAATTGAGCTGCATGTATCATATCCAAATCAAACGCAATCACCAGTGCATTTGGCAGTGGGTTGTGACCACTTAGCACGTCATCGCGTAGCTGGCAAGACGGAGTAACGGCTTGTCATTGTAAGGAGCAAGTGCACTAACCAATGTTTAGAACGCGATCGTAACACAAACAGACACATCTATGCTTCATCTCCATGGCTTCAACAACGACACTGTATCTTAAAATGTGAAATAGGAATGACATCATCATCTTGATTCTGACTTCGATAAATGGGAATTGAAAATGTGCAGTAGTGTCGGGAGGTAAAACCTACGGCACGGAATAGTTAGTCAACAAAATCTTGAAACACCCAAACCTTGTCATTCAGGTTCATAAAAATATATAATCATCTTTATCATTTATCATGGACAGATGCCCGTTATTTCAAGGCCAAAATTATCTACATTTCACATATGTACCAAAAACTCCAACCGATTCACCATTGCAATACGAAATTAACTTTTGATTCATTACCATAGATGTTGTAATCAAAATGCAAGAGTGTGGCTGTTTTAATTTCAGGTGGTAATTTCAGTTGAGTGCTTGCCCCTGTGGGATAGGCTCTGGGTTCTGTCCCCTGGCCATGGCACAATATAGTTAATAAAAGTGGTAGTTGCTGCTCTTGCTTAGCGCTCATTATACAGGAAGTGGGACGACTGGTACGCCCGTTTTCAGTATTGATCCTGATAATAAGACTTATATATAATAAACTAATCGAAATTAAAATTTCAATTTGTCATTGCGCCACAGAACTGAACAGACAAAGCTGTGTTGCAGTCTTCCTATTAAATATAAATTGATAGAAATTAAGTTTATTGTCTGCTTAGTTGGCATTTGGGGTGACGAGATAAAACACATAACATTTGATTTTCTTGTTCATCCTTCACTCCATTTGGTAAAACGACGATTGCCTCGATATCTCGTGTTAGATAAATCAATCCCGCATTCAGTAATGTCTTAGTGTCCACGAATATACCGCACTCACAAAACAAGCACTTCGCACTTCACACGCTACACACCGCATGTCCATGGCCTGTCCTTACATGACACGGGCTGTTAATAGGACATTTAAATAATCAAACAAACAAACAATTTGGGCTTAGAAGTGCACCATCTTTTGATGACTCTTGAGCTTTACGAATAGTGAATATCTACCACTGTATTGAATCTTGTGAATGTTTAATGAGAACAGACCCGATGGAGCCGATACCGACGTTATACTGAACACATCCTGTGTAACTGAATAAAAGTTATATATATCCAATACTTATTCTGCATAAACGGTACCAGTAATAAGTGCATGGCGTTCGTTAACTTTCACTTCAACGAACCAGTGTACTTGTAACGGAAGGAGGATAAAGGTCAGAAAGGTCGCCATTTCATCATTGACGAGGAATCATTGGGTTTTGTCACCGTTGGGGAGTCACTCAGTACTAAGTCAATTTGGTTACGGTTAGAATGTTGTAGGATGTACCCTGATTAACACATAGTTTTCGCTGGGCGTCGTCAAGCAGTTATAGCGACAATAGTGATACATTATAATTGGTACACAGCTACAAATGCAATTAGATGGCAAATAGCGAAATGGAATATTATCATATATGAATGTGTTATTCTGAGTCCGACTTTAAGACAAGCTTTAAAAGTATTGTTCATATAAGACGACTGTTTTAATGTTTCTTCGAATGCTGACAAATGCCAGAATTCTGTGTTTAAGGTTCTGTCCTAATTTAATCATAGAAACAATCAAAACATCGACTGACATGTCCCTTTTTAGGGTTTAAGTATTGTGTCCTATAAGAAATAATACTGATTGCGCATGCATAAAAACAGTTAGACACATATTTACTTGATAAAACATCAGTTATTGTTCACATAATGACTATCGTTTATGCTCTGTCGGCGGCATCTTTAAGCAGTTTAAGACTGGTGACACCTTCATTGTTTTTCACTTTCATATTTTCATATTACAGATTTCAATCGTAATGATACGTAAAAACCATAATAACCGTCCGAGGCACATCTTGTACACTGTCAGACCATAGTGTTGGCTTATTCATTACAATCCCATCTCCGGATAAATAACTGTGCTTCATGGCATTAATTGTCGCCTTAAAGCATTACATTACCACCATGTATAATGCCCTACTAACAAGTTAATCAGTAGGTATCAACGCTGTGATATTGGTCTGAGGGGCTCTAATGATCAGGGATGGCACGAACAGATTAGGCCACTTAGCCGTGTTAATGGAGCAAACTATGTAGACAAGGCTTATTTATCACGACAACCTCTTTCATATAAAATGGTGTTAAAAAAACTTACATAAACTTACAACTTCATCAGAAACAAAAGTAGTCAATTGGCATTTGATATTGAAATTGTGAAAAGTAAACATATACCAGAATCAAACATTTGAGTTCGAGTTATGAAGTGTATGAACTTTTATTTGTTACAGCCAGGCGTTCGTTGCTATACTACTTGTTTATTTTCTAGTGCTGTTTATTTAGCATAAGAATGCTTTCACATGTCTTTAGAATGACATAAGTTACCTCCAGAACTAATGTTCACTGTAAGGCTGCAGGAAAAAAATCATTTTCAGCAGATATAATTTTGTACAGACAAAGATTTCGCCGACAAACTACATACGGTTTGACCATGCTTTGTAAACTTAATTTCGTTACTTTATTTGCTAACAGTTCCTTTGCAATTGTTTTGTCTTTCATCGAAGATAACAATGACAACATCGACGGCACACATCACTATTGTGTATTTTTTTGATATGTTGAAGTATGTTTGGATCAGTATGTATAATCCTACGTTGTTACTTGTCGTGTATAACACAACCCTATTTATTTACCCAACAATCCGTCAGCATTGTCCAGACAGGCAATCGGTCCTTGAGACGAATTGCCCTTTCATCGCAACATCGAGATCATATCTTCCGCCTCACGAAATATTCCTGCGGACGCAGCTGTGGCATGTGTGAAAGAAGGACTCTTAATGGACGTAAGAAGAGACAGAATGTTGTAAGTAGGAGAAAACCGATATAATGACGTTTTTTAGAATAAAGTGACATCTGAAGACGTACATCAAGTTGTCCACACCCTACACCGAATACTGTTTTGTTTGGTAAGACCTTTTGACAACAAAGATAGTCACCAAAGTATAGCTCTCGACTAGATGTGGATAGGTAGCAGTATGGGTATCCATTGATATTATTGTATTTTGCAATGTCAATAAATTATTTATGAAGGCATTGACTGACTTACGTAATCCTGTCTGTTTATTTTAATTATTAATCATATGATGATTATTTCAATCAATGTGAAAACATCAGCTTTTTCATCAATTTGCCTGTATTTCGTATCAACTTGCCTTGTAAGACAAGACAACTTAAATGAATAATTATTGATATTAATAAACACGTGTTTATCGTCTTCACACAACAAATATAAAAAAAACATATAACGAGACATTCAACAATGTTGAAGGGTTTCAAGTGCAGCATATTCTATTCCATAAAGGCATGGTTTCACATAATTACAAAAAGCCGCAGTAGGTTCAGAATTCTGGTATGTCAGTAATGCTAGTGACCTACACAGGTAGACAATATAATTGAAGAGATAGAGAACATTGGTGTGCAACAATGAACATAGATATCCCATTCATCATACAGCGTAGAAAACTCAAACAAAAATAAAAAGAAACATTACGAATAATTGTCAAATTACAATACTGATCATGAGTATTGGAAGTCTATCAGTTATGTCGAATATCTCAGGATCGATATAGTGTCTCTCGGGGTGACAAACCATTGTCAGAACACATACAAAAGGAAATGGAATGGAACAGATTTTGCCTATATAACTTTCAGACAAACAACTAAATAGTGAGAATCGTACCTTTTTTCTTGTGACGGGACATGCAGAGAGGAATGAGAGTAAAGCACATACAGGTAACACTCCAGACAACCCTGGGCGACATTTTCCTCAGCTTCGTTTTCACATCTAGTCAGATCGTTAATTATTCAAAGGCGAACTTGATGAGCTGCGCCGCATACCGCTCGTTGACAAAACGCCATTTACATTTTGCCTAACAAGGTTATCGATCAATTTTGTGGGACTATGGTGTAGAATTGTGACAATTACAGGTAGTAACAAAATATCGACAGGTACGGTAAGAAAAACTCCTCGTTAAAATAAACCCACATAAATAAGGTATAATGCCAACGTGTTATTCAGGTACAGGTTATGCAATCAATCGAGGGGTAAGTCTTCAATGCAATAACCAAGACTACAACATAAGGATATTGTTCAAAGAGAGAATATAAAAGTAAATTATACAGTCAACTAAGAATTCACAGGTAAAGGTTCCAAACATTGATTAGGGAGAAAAATAACAAAAGTACTATTCAGTAAGCAAAAACCAAA
Organism: Argopecten irradians; assembly: GCF_041381155.1. Classification (NCBI taxonomy): domain Eukaryota; kingdom Metazoa; phylum Mollusca; class Bivalvia; order Pectinida; family Pectinidae; genus Argopecten; species Argopecten irradians. Next base: position 5,947,199 of record NC_091138.1, on the reverse strand, counting down.
ATAATTAACCGGTAACTACATTATTCAACGGCAGGTAAAAATCAATATTGTACATTTCATCATAATCATAATAATTAAAGGGCAAAACTGTTTAAAAGTATTTTCATGATACAGTAAATAATGAGGCGACACGCTTTATAAACGATTAGTGTATAGAACTCAGGTATACTGTCAATGGGTGCATGTACCACCTAATTGTACTGAGATATACCTTGCGGTAGATTAGTTTTTGTTTAAGCATATGATCCTCTTTAAATAAAGTTTTATTTTATTATAGAAAATATACTCGTTAAACTGCATAGTAACGGAACTGTTATTTCAAGTAAAAATTGATTAAGAATTTTAGGAATACAAATTATATTGAAAACTTGAAAATTCAAGGTAAAACTTGCTTCTATACAGATTAATGTCGATAAAGGTAACTATACCAAAAGTGAATCTAGTGACAACGGAACAATACACTATAGTCATGACTTCTGACCATGGATAATTACTTCACGATAGTAATGTCAGGTGACTTTTTGATTTTGACTTTGTCAATACATTAGCACCAACTGTCAAATACAACCACAAAATACAATAAAAAATCATTGAAATATAAAAATAAAGTTGTTTCTTCCATCGGAACTTTATGAAATATGGCTATTTTGGAACCCGTCTTTTCTTAAATTCAACCGGTTCTAAAATATAATCATAGGACCACTATGTTAATAAGATTTCAGTCTCTACTACCAGTAACAATGAAAACATCATTACGTCACCAATCAAAGAATTACCATGTCTAAAGCCTGATGTAAATCCTGTCAGTCGTATTTTAATGCTTTGAAAGTCTGAAACTGCTCGCAGCGAATGTCTGACGGTCGGACCTGTGTTATCTATTAAATTTATGTGACTTTACTTTGACCTAAGGAATGACAGTGTCGTTTTATTGAACAAAAGCAAACAAAAGCGAAGAGCATAATACACACGATTACAATATTGCAATAATGTACTACCAAGTGATTGAAAGAATTGAAAATGACACTTTTACATAGATGGATATTCACGTAAGGTCACTAAATATGTAAGATCATAATGTAATTATGTTTCTTATATACAAATAAAAAACGTCAAACACTTTCATAAAACAAATTATTTGTAAAACAATGATTATGCGTGAATATCCTTCTACATCTTTTGAATTTTAAAATATAAACTAAAAGACAAAACTCCTTCCACTGTATAACTTAACACCATTTGAGGAAATGCCGAAAACCAAAATAAATGACAACGATAAATAAGGGTTGTGATAAACACTCCGATTGTCAAAGGCAGCTGCTTGATCTTGCAGGTTTAAAACAAAATGAGATACTCACCCTCCCTGTGTCGACTTCCTAGAAACATGAAATACTCACCCCTCCCCTCGTTGTACTTTTAAGGTTAGATGATTTTTCAAAATTTACATCGGAAGTAATTCTGGCCTAAGGCGAAGGTAAAGCATTAAGCTAAGATTACTTCCGGTGTGAATCCTGCGTCTAGCCAATCCGAGGAGCAGGCGATCATAGCCTTTTGTTTATAAAGTAGGTACATTATACTCAGAGCTTTACACTGTAAACACACGTGCTAGGGCATCTACAAAAACCACGAACAGAAGCGACAAAATGAAAACAAATCATAAATAAAAATAATCAGATCGGGCCTGAGCAACCCATCCGCAAAAATCCATAACTGTACCTTGTGCAATATAAATACCAATAGGAATGCGTTAATGATGGTGTTTTCTAAATATTTGGAAGAGTAATGGGATGATGTTGGCCAGTCTAGCTACCAGAACATAGTGGTAAGTGTTTTCTACTCATCGTATTGATGCTTCCTTACCGGTCTGAACTCATCACATGCATTAAATTGTAAAATCAAACATGTTTCTGCTATACAGATCCCATGCTGCCATATCTACGTTGTAGAAAGTGATGACGTAAACAAAATGACGAAATGTGGCACGCTGATGTGGAACAGTTGATGTTGATGATGACAATAAAGTCAGGTTCGGTTCAGGTGATGTCAAGTTCATCAGGTCAACCTTAATCACGACGTCAACTTCATGTTTATTAGATTATTGACAGATGTAGTGATTTATTGTCCCAAATTACAAATTCAAATCGTAAACCTTCCAGCGTAGGTGTGAATCCCAAAGCTGATTCCAATGTCGTTTCCTATCACCAAGGGTGGAGTCATACAAAGGTCTTACACCATTGACCTGTACGGCTAGGTTCACGCCCGATCAGCCAGAATGACAAAAACGTCCGATATATCAATTAACAGATATTCCCTTGGTGATTAGGTGTCGTATAATTGTATATTTACATTTCCGTTTTTTCTTTGCTATGTAACCTTACCAACAGGGAGATCGTTTACACATGTGTAAACGCAGTCCATTGTCACGCAACAATACATACAAAATTGACTTCCGCAAGTAGTGTTGATGCGTATCAGATTTGACCTATGTTGGTTCTGTATTTTTAATTCTTCAATGTATCAATTTGAATGTAATGAATATCTTAAATTATATTTCGGAAAATAAAATATTTGAGAAACATTGTATCAATGGAATGAAAAGATAGTGTTATTGTGGAACTATATTCTGTGTACTTTCTGAACTTTACAACATTTCCCGCTAAATTGGAGCAGGCTGTTCCGGGATTCCATCAATGGACCCGCTGTTACATCAATCGTATAAAGTTGGAAAAACGGAAGTTTTATTTTATCGCAACATTAATTTAAAAAAAAAAATAGTCGGTTGAAATGTAAATATAAGGAAGAATATTTTTTGTTTACTGGTGTGTAAACTGCATATGTTTGATGCTCTAACGCGAAAAATAAAAAATAATTCCTTGAATAAATGGTCTGTCAGCAACAATATTTATCTGCGACATATTGGGTCCAGCAGTGTTACTTTTCCTTTGTGTTAGTCACTCAGTGGTATACCGATAGTTTAAGGACGAGAATACATGATTAACAAAGCTTTGAACAAAGTTCACTCACGCAGATAAAGTGAATATTAATTTTGGGATCATAATCTTCAAAATTGGACACAAAAACAAAACTACTTGATATCAAATAACATACGCTACTTGTACTAATGATATTACTTATTTTCTATTACATTTTCGGAGTAGGACAGTGTAAAAATCCAATCATAATGTCGCATTCAATGGCTGTATGGGGTTACTCTGCGTAGCCAAATATGTAGACTAGATATCAAAGATTTAAACAACTTTCAACACAGAGCCATTTCAGCCGCGATGTGACGATTGGGAGTGTCACGTGATCACATGGTATTACTGCATTAAAGTACTATTAGAGTACAACAAAGATGTATGGTGATCCCTAATGTATGCTCCACAATTCCAGAAATCACAGAATGGAGATGTCTCCGTATCGATAACAGATAGCTCATATTGCTTTAGAATGCCTTCCTGGTTTCTAATACAGCACAAGAAAGTAAAATGGTAATGTATAATCTCGTTCTGCTTCTGCGACGATCAGCAAGTAGATCTATTCTTGAACTAACGGACATTTGATGTGCCCGGATAAAGCGAAGATTAATGGCGGACATCCAGAAGGTGGCATTACTATGGTAGAATAACGATTACAGTTCTGTGTTTAAAACAGTGACATAAGAGGCAACATTACATCATATTTACGCTCGGGGAGAACTTGCAACAACTTATTTGCAAATACATTTGTACTTTACAGCCAATGTAATGAGACCTCAAATTATACAATATGACATGTAATCGATGAATGTTTTAGGTTTAAATCAAATTTTTATTAAAAAATTCATAACATTACCTAATATTTAGTGTCCTCACACATAAGGAGATTCATTCAACATCCAACCATTTATCCTTTTTTCACTCCACCTTATATACTTTATATACTATTTTAACCTTACGGTTTTTTAATATATAATTTTATAAAATCTCCATATACATCTATAGATACATAGTACCTCTTAACTGTAGGAGGATTCCGGACAAAATATATGGCTTATGGCTGATGAGATGTGCCTCACCTACATGTAACCTACATTTTATTGTTTTCGTCCTCCCATAATGACTAGATAACTAGATCTCAAAAGATAAACGATAATTTCATTTCAACGCAATTGCATTACTTAAATCTCACTCTCTCATGCATATAACATACTGTATACTCAAAAAACATTATATTTTCCTTCTAATTCCGGACTTGTTTCCCTTTCGAGTCCGTTAATTACATATTTATGTGTGTTTCCGGCTTCTGATTTTCGGTAAATACCTTCGCTTTACATTTGTTTTGCTTTAGCGGTATGCTTCTTTGATTGTGATCAAGTAATTATTAAGTGTCTTATGTTTGTTATTTATGTATATAACATCGTTGTTTACACTTGTTTTATGTTAATAATTTAGATTTATTTATGCGCTTCTTGACTTCAACAGTGTAAGGGGAGGTAATTTGAAATTTATTTGCATCTACAGACAATCTTTTTTATTTTGATTTCATCGTCTACCGAATATCCATGGTGAATCCCTAGAGTTTTCACATTTGTTTTTGTCCATTTTATTCTATCAAAAGTTGGAATTCTGTGTTTTGAATGCCCCAATATATAAACCATCAATTTTTCGAAATTATTTCTTGCTCCTGATGCCTTTTCAAATGTCTCTAACATTTTAAATGCTTGTCTTATAGATTCTTCTGTTGTATAAATAGTGTCATCCGCAAACATTTATTTTAATCTCTGTTGCATTATTGACATTTTTTGGAATATTTATACCTTTGATGTTTGGGTTCGCTCTGATTGTACATGCTAGTTGTTCTGCTTGTATAATGTATAGTAACGGAGAGATTAGACAGCCTTGTCTAGCAGATCTTGAGATCTTGAAATATTTAGTTTTTTTTAAGAACAGGTTTAATTCGATTTGCTAGGATCTTTGCTATTATTTTGTAATCTACATTTAACAGTGTTATTGGTCTCCAGTTATAATGTCTTCTCATTCTCCCTCTTTTAAATTAAAGTGTGATTAACCCCTAGGTCGGTAGCTTGTTTTCTGAAAATATTTTTTCATTAACAGTTATTTCATGTTTACTCAAATTCCAATAAATTTGATAGAATTCACTTATTATACCATCCTCTCCCGGTGATTTATTCTTCTTTAATGTTTAGATTGCATCTGTGATTTCTTTTACTTACATTGGTTGATCAATTAAGCTACTTTGTTAAGCTCCTTTCTTCATTATTTTCAATCTTATTTGTCAAAACTTTTCATTTTCTTCATCCCATCCTTCTGTCTTGAACACATAAGTGTAGAATGTTGTTTTTTTCTTCTAATATATAATTATCGATTGCTTTTGTTTACTTATCAGAGCGTGGGTGGGCATTGCCACTATGCAAAACCAATCTGTCCACTTCTCCTAGAACAGACCACTATATCAAGCACTAGTGAATAAGGATAATTAGAGCTCTAGGGATCCCATGTATCAGAATAAAAGGTGATCCATGACGTAAAACCTGAACTTCAAAAGTCACATTTTGGAAAATTTAGTCGACTTTATCGTAGACAATAGAATAAGAATAAATAATGAACAGAGGTAACAGTCAATCCAAAACCCCTATGAAAGTGACATGTCATAAAAAATCTCAAATACAGCACGGAATGTTTGTGTCCATGGTCTAGACATACTGTGAAATTGATGAGCTAGTTGACGTTCTTTTTGACAGAACGTATACCATTCCGTATTGCAATGCTTTTCATTGTACATTGTTTGTTTTAACAAGCTGAGGTTATTGAAGCATCCCCATATATGACTTGTGGATATTTGATTAGACGTGCACTTTTAGACTTGTCCTTTTAACAACCTGTCTGCTATGTTTGATTGACATGGTTTGGCCATTTGGGAATTATACCGTCAATTCTATATATACAAACCTGTTGTTAGATATGTATCTATGGTAATGCTATAAATAAATGAAATGCTAATTTTGATGCGCAAATAAGTATAGTTCTTATTGTTGGTCAACACCAATTTAAAAACATAGGGGGAAACATTGAACTACAACACATAAGGCAATGGTACGTAATATGTTCATCTCACGTTATCACACACATCAGAAGGACCAATAACCAGAATATAGAAATCCAGCTAAACCAGAATTTCACAGCTCAGTTAATTAAACAACGTCCCGGTATCGTCCTGGAGATCTTTGCATTACAAACATGTCATGCACGATAATGTGGGAACTCACCCGTATCATACGTCCTTCGAAATCATTGAAACGTTGTAAGAATAAAAAATTGATACGACATCGATTGGATTGACAGCAGTATGAGACTAAGTACAGACTTAAAATATTGATTACGTATTGGGAAAATACTGTAGAATTGCTGTTACATATACAGTCTAATTGTTTATTTGATAAAATGGTTTAGATGATATAAATATGGTCGGAAAGAGAGAGTCACAGTGGGTATTTGTTAGAAGGGTTAGTGTTATTAATATGGCCAGAAAAAGAAAGTCATAGTGGGTGTTTGTTAGAAGGGTTAGTGTTATAAATATGGCCAGAAAAAGAAAGTCATAGTGGGTATTTGTTAGAAGGGTTAGTGTTATTAATATGGCCAGAAAAAGAAAGTCATAGTGGGTATTTGTTAGAAGGGTTAGTGTTATAAATATGGCCAGAAAAAGAAAGTCATAGTGGGTATTTGTTAGAAGGGTTAGTGTTATTAATATGGCCAGAAAAAGAAAGTCATAGTGGGTGTTTGTTAGAAGGGTTAGTGTTATAAATATGGCCAGAAAAGGGTACAGTAAGAAACGTCATTGCAATAACTATGGTTTAATAAGGGTAGTGGGAAATTCTATATAAATATGGATCCGAAAGGTAATCCTGCAAGGACGCTTATTTGTATACAAATGGTAATAACTCTTCTTGTTATTAATGTAGCGAGTTATTAAATTACAGTACATTTTTGAACGAACTTGTGAGATAAACGGCATCATACCAGTGTTTTATTTATTTGTTATTTATATTGTGCTTTAGAATGGAAATATTGCAATGACAAAGCGTAATACCCGTTGTTTTGCATCTTATGATCTCATTATCGTCAGACTTTGTTCAATATTTGTCAATACAAAGAAGATTATACTTCAAATTATTGAAAGTCATTGACGTTCTGCTGGGATTAGTAAGTAAGTATTGATACCGTAAAGACAGTTCATACCGTAAAGACAGTTCCAGCGGTGTGATTTCGAATTTCACTGCTTTGACGAAGAAAATGTCATCCTCAAAATATCGAAAAATGGTTGAATCTACATTACCAGATCGCAAAAATGCAAAATCGGCAAAATTTGACTATTTCTCGATTTAAGCTTAAATCGCAAAGATGAGCGGGCACACAGTATTTTATAAACACAATATTATTCTCTTTTTCCACATACGCGTTTTTATCAGTGATTTCTCCCGTGTTTTTTTTTCTTTCGTATGTCACTAATGTATTATGACCTGGAGCAGTCATTCTTTATTTCCTCTTAAAGAGATACAATAAATGTTCAATGTATTCAGAAAGAGAGTAAAAAAAATCAATATATTACGTTATCGCGAAAGGAAAAAACAATTTACACAGTCATTTCAGTTAGAACTTGTCCAATGCAAAGTCTTTGCTAGGATCTGTGTTTGGGTTGTGTCTTCCGAAGATGATTTGGATAAATTCTTTGTCTGAGGCATTATCAGTTAAAAATGTATCAATACCACAAATATAAAGTACTTGTGTAGTGAATCTGTCTCTGATACATACGGTGGAGTCACAATGTGTGACGTAATAGCAAAATTTATTGTGACGTCAGACAGAAACAATAAAATGTCGTCAGGAAAATGAGGACGGCGAGACAAAATGTCGACCTCTGCTGGATTTTCGGAATAAGTTTTGACGTGATATTCTTTGTTATGTGGTATTTGTAATTATGTGATAAAAAGTATCTTAAATGTGTGTTTATTATGAAACTCGTCTCGAAGTTTTAAATTTTGCTCGCCAAGTCTCGCTTAAAAACTTCTTAGACTTGTTTCATATTATTTCATATAAAATGAACACTCATGTAAAATCCTATATATATTATCAGCATCATCTTAAAACAAATGTTGCGGATATATGAATATGTTTCCAATACACTGCCCGTATAATAATCAGTGACGTAATGACCGATAGAATTCATTTACGGACCAGCCAGTCACTAGACCATTCCTCCAATGTTTTTATAGCCAATCTGAGTATGATGACTAACGATATAAGAACATGTCTGTTGCCCTACAATCACATCTATACGCCACCACCGCCTGTTAGACTGATAGCTGTCCTGACCAGAAGCGACATGGCGGTAATAGAAAGAAAATGACATAACGTGGAGTAGAATGGTTACATCAGAAGGCAGATTACATGCTGTATGTACTACGGGCTAGTGCAATTTCCAACACATTCGTTGACGATCACCATGCTGTAGTATCCAAGACGTCATGACGATTTCATTACAGGATTAAAAACATTATACCCACTATAGACTATTGACGTTTTGATACAAAGTCTATGACAGAGATGGCGATGTCGCTATTTGTGTGTTTGGTAATTTATTGACCCGCATGGAGTGATTAAGGTCAGAACAAATGGACTCAGATTTGTGTAATAGCCTTTGTTTACCTAAGTATCATTCGTTTTAATGGTACCCTGCTGTTTCCCTCAAATTGAGTCTTGTTTTATATCCATAACGATGACATTGAAAAATTATTTACATATGCATAATTAAAATAATTTAAAATGTTTAAAATGAGTTTCAAAAGCCACTAAGTCAGCTATATTTTCTGTCACAATGCCATAATATCAATACCTTTATGCAGACCCTTTTCGTCAAAAACAAAAAATCATTTCCTGACCCCCCCCCCCCCTCCCCCCTCCCCCAAAAAATGGTATGTGGTTAGTTCAGAAGCATTTCTGCTTTGTTGATTCTTTAAAAATAAATATCAATTTCAATCGCCGCTAGGAAAGTTAATTACGTAAACATGCAGCGCGTGCTCCCTCTTGCCTGCTTGAGCGTGTTGACGAGTGCGGTAAAGCACAGTCAGAGTTCCGTTGGGTACATTGTCATTGTAAGTGATACATTAGGTCGCGTTCTCCTAAGATTGAGGCCGGAGTATTGTAATTTTAACAAAATAGCCCAATTGAGCTTTAATTGCCTAAAAACCAATTAACAGGTCCAAATTTTCTACGCATTACAAACACATTTTTGAAACTTCGGGGATATATAATTCAACAGACTTACACATTAATACAAAAAAGTACTAAACAGAAAGAAAACGTTTGTACCGTTGCGGTGTCAAACACGTTTTTTTTTTTTTTTTTTTTTTGTAATTCTAAATAGAGTTCACATTACGGAGGTCAAACACGTGTTTTATCTGTAATTCTAAATAGAGTTAACATTTGTACCGTTACTGAGGTCAAACGCGTGTTTTATCTGTAATTCTAGATAGAGTTCACATTTGTACCGTTACGAAGGTCACACACGTGTTTTATCTGTAATTCTAAATAGAGATCAAACACGTGTCTTTTTAATTCTAAATGGAGTTAACATTCATACGTCTATTGTAATTCATCGCCAGTGGTTTTTACTGATGGTTGGAAACTAGACATTTCAAATACATAACTGTCACGTGGTTAATATCGATACAGATAGCTACAATGACGAGGAGGTACACAGCGTCATACAGAAATATATTGGTTAATAAAATAATACAGAACAAACAATACCATTTGTCTCCGTGTACACAAGCAATTTCTAAAGCTAGTAATAACTAGCACCTCAAATGAAGTTCCATACCGTACTGGGTCAATTGCCTATGTTATTTCGGTAACAGTAGACTTAATAGCGATGTGGACTACTTTGTCTCTGTCCAGTAGAGGACAAAGTCCATTAGTTACAAAACCTATTATGAAGTGAGTGCCTAGCAGGAACAAGTAGATCACTTCATCTTGATCAATACAAACGCCGTTTGTCTTAACGCTATGTTTCCAATTACCAATGATTGAAGAACCCGTTAGAATGACTATATTCAAAGAATTGTTTTTGAAGAATGGGTCAAGCAGTCAGGTAAACGGAACACATTTTAAAGCTTTCTTATATTACGTGTGTCATTGATATGAAGCCTTGTCTTCAGTAGGGTGCTATATGATGTGATGACCGTTCACTTATATCCAAAAATATATGATTTGATGTTTTTTAGTTTTAGGTAAAAATATGTCATGCCATTGGACGAGTTATTGTTCCCTTTTTTGTTGGAACGGAAAGAAAGGAAATGAAAGTAGATTGAAACTTGGGACATCTATAACTGTATGATAAATTTGTTCTGCTCGAAATGGATAAAGTGTGTGGACGAATAATGTATTAATTGATTTTTTTTTTTTTTTTTTTTTTTTTTTGCAATTCCTGACTATTGAGCCTTCAGTTTTGTAATGTGAATTTTCTATTTTTCGGAAGTGGAAATTATGCAGCATATTAGATAATCTTGTTTTGGCAATGTGTTGATGACTACGTAATTCGTTAAATGAAGCACAGAATGGTGCTGATTCAGCGTAATCCATCAGTTTTAACATTCCTTCTGTGAAAAGGATTTTTATAGTTTTTAAGATCAAACTTGCCAATATGTAATACAGTCTCCTTGATATTTCGATAGGTTTTTATGTATTTTATATTTTGAAGTGTGCTTCTATTAATATTTTGGCATGCCTTTATAATTGCTTATGAAAAAAATGAAAAACATCCAAGGACTATTAAAACAAAAGAAAAGAGTCTTTATTTATCATGACATTTTATTTTATATTTTAAGTAAATACAATTAAAGCAAAATAAAATAAGTTCTGGAAAATATTTCATCAATAACAAAATCATATAAAAAAACACGATTTCTTATTTGCATGGAACGTCTTTTACATAAAAATCCGTCTTCATTTCTAGCTCCACATACCCCATCCCCTTTTCACAATTTATATAATATTTTACCTGTTAAAGTGGCTCTGATTAACATATCAACATCAAAGACATATTATGGTGCATCAATGGTTAAAAATGGCTATATACGAACGTATCGTGTACGGTGGGTGAAAAAACAATGGAGCAAACAATGGCCATGTCCACCTGTGTCGTCTATAACGCTTCGTGTTGCCTCGTCGAGGCCCACAATTGGACGATTCTTTAATTTATTGATTTAAGGTGAATAAAAGATTTATTTATTCTTAGTTTTTTTGTTGTAAACAGTTCAGCTCCACTCAGTTTAAGTCGTATTTTTCTACTTCTATCTTGGATTATTTTGGGTTTAATTCGAAAATATTTCCGTTAATATGATTACACATATCTATCAGTTCAGATCAATGGAATGTGATGTTGATTTCAAACATTAAATCATTATACCACAAAGTCCTTTTAACAAGTACATTTCTGTCCGATAAAAGGCATGAATCTTTAGTTGTCGTTAGTAATATGTACATATTATTAGTATGTAAATAATTTCTCCCTAGTTGCGATTTGGCGGTCAAACACTACTCCAGCTCACGTATCTAATTTAGATGATGATTGAATCGCAGATCTCCAGAGAACGTTACACCAACCCACGTGCTTCTATGAACTATGGACGTCAACTTGGAACTGATCGGCGCATGCTCTGCAAACTCCTTTTTTCGTATTTTTGCGCATTAAACCCAGGATGGCGATCTTACCAAAACAGAATTATTAATAACCCATGCCTGTTGCGATGTCTCTATACAGATATCATTAGCCAACTGTCAAAGTGTGTCCGTAGAGGCATGTTTGTCAGGATAACATTGTGTTCTGGTGCTCGGATAAGGTCCCGAGTGATAGTTGTGACGCTGTTTCTCTTTTATGGATATGATATAGTGGTTCGATAACAGGGACGACACTGGTGCCCTTCAAAGCATGCCATTTAGACAACGCTCGCCAAAGGTGGCATAACGTTTTATCGGATTTCTCACACTGTATAGTCCACAAAGATAGGTTCGAGGGCAATGGTATCAGAAAACACCCTTTTCATGTACCTTTTACATGCAATCGTGTGAGTAAGATGACATTTAGATCAGCAAAATGAAACATTACTGCTGGCGAGGTCAGCCAGTGGAACCCTCATCGCAGCTCCACTCTTAATTGTCATAGTCTATGACAATTTCGGGTATCAAATGCAAATGCAATGATATTAAATGCGAAACCTCCATCAAACGTAAGTGTTAAAGCAATAAAAAAACTTTTCTGGATGTTTTAGTGATGTTGGCATGTTAATGCCAAACTTGTGTGTTCATTAGTTGGCGCTCGAGGAAGAAACTACTCATTACATCAGGGAAATGGAATATAACAGCGATGTTACGAGTTGTTCCAAACTTCACATTATAGCAACATCATACTGTCAAAATGAAGGATCGTTTATAATTACATAACTTCATCTACACAATCGTCGGTATTACTTTTGGGAACTAACGAGCCTTTAAGTTCGAACGTGCGCGTTAACCACAAGAATCCGGTGGGCCAATATATGTTTATATTATTAACTGAAAGTTAAACCCTTCTCCCCTGTAGTGTGATAGGTAAGCCTGAACGATCGAGCGTACTCTATTTCGATATACGGCATTAGATATTTTATCGTCACATAATGAAGTATTCCATTAGAAGTGTATACTTGAACTGATTTTCTTTACAAACCACTCTACTATTACGATTCACCTGCGGTCATTTTGCACTTCTCCTGCTGAGATATGCTTGTGTTCAATCCCGGAAAAACAGCTTTCGTTTCAAAATCAGATATTCTACTTATACAATCACACAGTTGATATCCACATTTAAAGTATATCTAGTTATCGTTCATGGATGATGAAGTATGTGTCTAGGCACCAAGGGCAGATAACTCGAATATGTCGTAGGCTGCACGTCACAATATTTATTTTTCATTAATTAAAGGTCTGTATACCAGCGGGGTAAACTGCTAGGACCAGAAAAACATCTGAAGGCAGCTGTCATGGAGGGCATATTACGCCTGAACTCATTCAAACCAGCCATGCAGGACTTCTAGTGAAGAGGAAAGACGAGTAAGTGATAATCCGAAACACAGAGATAATATTCCCTGGTGGAGTGGGTACTTGTTCTGTCTGGGGAAGTATGCCACTATAGCGGACACTTCAGGGCAGCGTTACGTCATGGTAAACATAAACAAAGGAAGGAAATATTACCTGATATTAGTACCACAGTACTCATATCATCCTTTATTAATATATATCTGATCCACAGTTAATACAACGTGACGCACTGTTAATGGCATTACTATCCAATTTGTATTTATCTGAACCTTATGGTTCATCAGAAATTGTGCATAATTGTTTGCATTACAAAGTGGCAACATATAATCTGGTTTAAAGTTATACTAGCATCTATCACACAGACAGGGAGAGACAATTAAAAACAATCTGGGTAAACTACACAATTTATAGATATATATGGGTATTATACATGTTAAATTTAGGAACAACTCATTCGTACTGGAACAGTTGTACTTTACGTATACATTATGGCAAAGAGATTCGAAGTTCAAAGTGCAATTATACTAATAAATATTGAATGATTCAAAAGATTAATCTGTGTAAACATATAACGAGTTATTCTCAGATCCATCGGATCCTAATACATGAACGCATTGATGTCTTGTTACAAACGTAATCCAAATAATCTAAATACCAAAGACTAAAAACAGCCTGATTTCGGACCGAAAGGTTCAGGTACTCTTTCCCTCTGTATCACTTACATGTATTTTTGATGAACAGGTTCTGCGCACACTCAGTTTTCGTAAAGGCGTGTTCCATATGAACCTTATGTTGCATTTCCTGGCTTTAGTGTTTCATTGTTTGCCCTTGTCTTAAAGCCAGTGTAATGTAAGGACAACGAGTTTGTTGATGGGAGAGTGCAGACTTTGGGATGTAAAAGAGATGATGTTTTGCTTTTGTTGCTCGGAAAACTTAGATATCGTTTACTAGGGCTAATATGTTAATAACAAACACATACATCTTTGAATGTGTTACTACAACTATTTGTATGTAGGCAGGGGACAGATATCGTGGAACATGTTACTACAACCTCTTGTACCTAAGCAGGGTACAGATACCGTGGAAGATGTTACTACAACTACTTGTATCTAGGCAGGGTACATATATCGTGGAAGATGTTACTACAGCTACTTGTATCTAGGCAGGGTACAGATATCGTGGAAGATGTTACTACAGCTACTTGTATCTAGGCTGGGTACAGATATCGTGGAAGATGTTACTACAACTACTTGTATGTAGGCTGTGTACAGATATCGTGGAAGATGTTACTACAGCTACTTGTATATAGGCTGGGTACAGATATCGTGGAAGATGTTACTACAACTACTTGTATGTAGGCTGTGTACAGATATCGTGGAAGATGTTACTACAGCTACTTGTATCTAGGCAGGGTACAGATATCGTGGAAGATGTTACTACAACTACTTGTATGTAGGCAGGGTACAGATATCGTGGAAGATGTTACTACAACTACTTGTATGTAGGCAGGGTACAGATATCGTGGAAGATGTTACTACAACTACTTGTATGTAGGCTGGGTACAGATATCGTGGAAGATGTTACTACAACTACTTGTATGTAGGCAGGGTACAGATATCGTGGAAGATGTTACTACAACTACTTGTATGTAGGCCGTGTACAGATATCGTGGAAGATGTAACTACAACTACTTGTTTGTAGGCAGGGTACAGATATCGTGGAAGATGTTACTACAGCTACTTGTATCTAGGCAGGGTACAGATATCGTGGAAGATGTTACTACAACTACTTGTGTGTAGGCAGGGTACAAATATCGTGGAAGATGTTACTACAACTACTTGTATGTAGGCAGGGTACAGATATCGTGGAAGATGTTACTACAACTACTTGTATCTAGGCAGGGTACAGATATCGTGGAAGATGTTACTACAACTACTTGTATCTAGGCAGGGTACAGATATCGTGGAAGATGTTACTACAACTACTTGTATCTAGGCAGGGTACAGATATCGTGGAAGATGTTACTACAACTACTTGTATGTAGGCAGGGTACAGATATCGTGGAAGATGTTACTACAACTGCTTGTATGTAGGCTGTGTACAGATATCGTGGAAGATGTTACTACAGCTACTTGTATATAGGCTGGGTACAGATATCGTGGAAGATGTTACTACAACTACTTGTATCTAGGCAGGGTACAGATATCGTGGAACATGTTACTACAACCTCTTGTATGTAGGCTGGGTACAGATATCGTGGAAGATGTTACTACAACCTCTTGTATGTAGGCAGGGTACAGATATCGTGGAACATGTTACTACAACCTCTTGTACCTAAGCAGGGTACAGATATTGTTTAAATTGTTACTACAACTACTTGTATGTAGGCAGGGGACAGATATCGTGGAAGATGTTACTACAACCTCTTGTATGTAGGCTGGGTACATATATCGTGGAAAATGTTACTACAACCTCTTGTATGTAGGCAGGGTACAGATATCGTGGAAGATGTTACTACAACCTCTTGTATGTAGACAGAGTACAGATATCGACCAGGTTACGATTCAGTAGATTACTTGACATGTATTATTGGAAGCAAAAAATATAAATAGCGTTTATTGCTTTAAGTCAAGTTTACGCAGTCTTAATACATTATAAAACACATATGTACTTCAAAAGAAGATAATTAATAATTTGTAGGTTAAATTCAATCGTTATCCACAATTTATTTCAGTGGACATATTTTGAGTGATACGACAGGAGAGTCCTTACGCGGAAGGAAAGTCCAGTTTATTGTGCAGCAGCCACACAGATCTAGTAATTGTTTGGGAACAGTATTCTGATGTTATCATGATTAGTAATATTGATGAGAAATTATCCAAAACTACTATTGATTTTGACAAACAATATTGTTAGGAAGTAAATAATTCATTATCATTTATACAAAACAAGGTATACCTTAGTATATGCATAATGTTTTCATATGTCTACGTGCCACAAACAGAAAAAAAAATTCAGGTCAAAAGGTTAAATATCATGTGATATATGTGGCCTTTTTGATAAAATGTGGGGCCGCGGCGGTCGAGTGGTTAAAATGTCTCGACATATTACCACAAGCCCTCCACCTCTGTGTGGCGAGTTTGAATCCAATGTGGGGCAATTGTCAGGTACTGACCGCTGGTCGGTTGTTTTTCTCTGGGTATTCTGGCTTTCCTCCATCAACAAACCTGGCACTTCATTGCATGACTGTGGCTGTTAATATGACGTTAAACTAATAAATAAATAGACTTATGTCAGTATGGCATGAAAAGCCGCTGCAACAACAAAATTTGATTGTTTTGATTGCAATCTATCCTACAGATTCGATGCTACGAAATACGTATGTCTTACGGCAAATGATAACTCCCCACCTATTTTTCCATTTACATGTGTACTAGAGGGTGGCTTTGAGCAATGGGGTAATCAAAAATGTCACCGAAATGATTGTGTACCGGGACTGTTTTCTGTTAGTTTTATCGGCAAAGAAAAATCACGTAGTAAATAACTGTTTGTGTTTGGTATTTCTGTTCTTTACTTCAAGTTAAACCACGGGCGATTTATTTTAATTATTAAAAATTAGGAATTTTTGACAGTGCTCATATTTAACTGAATGTTATTTTCTACCGAATACGTGTTTCCGTGCACACTGTTTTCACTTCAAACCGGCTTGGTCAACACGTTTACATTATGTAAGTGTACATGAATCGGCAAAAGATATTCGTTATTGATGCGCAGCGTTTCTGATGTCGTGGATTCTTATTCAAAGCAATATTTACTTAAATATCTACTTAAGGCATTTACAGTTTAAGATATGTTTATATGTGAACGTAACGTACCTGTAGTTCACGATAAGTTGGAGAAACCATGCTTTACTTTTCGGACGCCATGTTTTGTTTACGCAGTCAGTAATATAATATGATTCACCGCAAAGTTCTGTATTTTGCTATGGATACAAAAATACATGTTACCATATTTTAAAGAAGTTAATACTTGCATTAATCTCTGAAATATTATCAAACCGTCGTCGTATCAATACCAATACCGATCGAATTCCCAAACACGAGCCGGTATGAAAATGTGAAAGTATGGCTTCACCCGATGACTTTTTCCGCGGTACTGCCAGCGACCAAAACTAGGTCATCGTCTAAAGCCACATACCGACCGAGAAACATGCTAAATATACAGAAAAATGCATCACGAAAATCCCATTTCTATTTGTGAACTGCAAATGTATCAAGTTACGATTATAATAATATGAACAGGTTGGTGATATGGCTATCACTTGTTTATCTAGCGAACTGTCAATACCGGAAGTCAACAGATGCGCACGCATCAAACGGAGATGGGCCCAATAAAGCCGCTTGGCCCAGCCATTAGCGGCTGTAAAATCAATGATAACTTCTGTGCTCGAATTTAAAAGTCATCACGCTTTTGTTTGTTTGTTTGGTTAAATTAACGTCCTATTAACAGTCAGGGTCATGATAGGACGGCCTTCCATATATGCGGTATGTTATGTATGAAGTGTGGATTCGGTTGGGTCGTCTTGTATAGTGGAACGCTTGCCCTTTTAATAGTGCTATATCACTGAAGCATGCCATCGAAGTCACCAAGCAGCCCATCCCACCGGGTACATTATATTTACAACGGGCGAAGCAGTCGTCCCACTTCCTTTATGCTGAGCGCTAAGCAGCAGGAAAAGAATCTACCACTTTTTTAGACTATGGTGTGTCTTAGCAAGGGGACAGATCACAGAGCCTACCGCAAAGCGGCGTGCGCTCATCGAAAGGCTAAAATGAGATGATGTCAGAGTAGACGTTAGGAAGTAAAAGTAAGGTAGGAAGAAAGAAAAGATAAGATCCTAAATTTAGTCGCCATCTAAGATAATGCAATAGGGATAACGGTTTATTATGCATAGATGATAGAAACGAACGGACACAGAGAATCTACCAGATTAACAACTGCGCAGCTACTACTCAACTTCAATATGTTGTTATCCATTATGACATACGCCAATGTAGCACTGTCAGTACTGTTATTTTCCATGTGAGCGTTATTAGACATTCAACTATTGGTTTTTCTTGATAATAATAATGCTTTAAATGGTACAAATTGTGTTCAAATAATTATTTATCTTGAGGTTTTTCATATTGTTGCGTCAAGAGAGCTGAATAAAAAAATGGCATTTCATCGAAGACACGACAAATCATACAAGTGCGTGATACTGAACATACGACATTTAAGTTTTCGAAAAGTATTTTCGATTTCTATGAGTGACATTTCTATAGTTTATTTTGTTCAAACCGACCTCCTGCACCAAACAACCTCATGCAGTTGCCTAGGTATACAAATGAAACGGTACACATGCACTGAGATCAAAGGATTGTTTGATGTACAGTTTATTTCCCGTTTGTGTCCATATCTATCCGATGTGTTCTTTAACGGAGACATGTATAGTGGACTGATGCTATTCTGTTGCTCTGACTGTTGTTGTGCCAATGAATCAGGCATTTTAGTCAGGTTCAATCCTCACAATAGAAGATACATAAATCAGCAGCCAAGTTCTGAGAATTAGCAGAGATTGATACGGTTAGGCAATAAGTCTGTCTCCATAACTATACCGGTCCGTCTACGAGTGATCGTCTGTGATAGTCATGCAATCTACAGAGTTCGGCATTTCACTCTCGTCTGCAATAGCCAGACGGTATATAGAGTTCGGCATTTCACGTTTTGGTATCAATATTCATAGCAGGTCCCGGTTTGGATTGCAAAGCTCCGTAACCTTATCAATTGTTCCTCTATCTTAGCGTCTTTGGTGACAAACACTGTAATGGTGTTTATCACTGCATGGATCTACATAATAACACCGCTAATATACATTATCCCACGCAATGAAATAGTAAAACAGTCACTGTAAAAGTACAATGGGTCACCGAGACATGATAAGGGGACTCGGTTTAAGTATCAGCATTTATTCCCATAATTGACATCTTAGTACAATTACCTGGCCTTATGCATAAGTCATTTTCTAATTGATACAATAAATTATTACTTTCTGTTGTAATCTAATCATACCAAGTTCTGCTTCTGAACAGTTTCAACTATTTCTTCCCATATAAACATATATATGTCATTCTCAGAAAACTTTGTCAACATTGTTCCTTACTTATCAGAATCATACAATGGTATTTTTTTATCTAAAACACAATAATATTTTGGATGATTCAATGTAAAAAAAAAATAGTGTTAATGATCATTGAAAACTATAAGCATTAATTTTGTGTTTTATATTGACATGTATGTTTGAGACAATTCATACAATGCAAAAACTTACTTTGAGTATAATGTCGTTTTCATTTAAGCATGTAACACAACTAGATTAATACACTCCAGTAATTCGTGTGATGGTCATAAAGATTAAAACCTCATCAAGCGACATGCATCCGGTTTTTATAATCGGCCCTTGAGGATAACAATGCGTGTCATAGCTATGGTTCAGTGGTTGGTCTAGTAAATTGTGCTCTCCTAATTCTACCGAACCCCTCAGGACAAATCGACACAGTATCCCAGGAGAATCGAGACAATCTCTCTAAATATAGACTAACCCTGTACTCTAATAAAAATGGTACTCATTGTTAGATGTTAGACAGATAGAGATAAAATTGCATTCCAATAAATAACAGTCTGATATCAATAACAGTAATCACTATGGAGGACTTATAGAATATGTCTGTGAGCTAGTGTGTAGGACTCTATGCGGTCAAGACCACAAAATGGCGTTCTATTCTCCAGCGTATTACTCGCGGAGACAAATCAGTAATAGAAATGTATCTTAATTGGGAAACCAAGTGTGTTTCTCTAAGTTTAAGGGAGAGTTATTTTGTATAAAGAATCTATACATTCACGTTGCTCTATTTGCAGAAACAATAAATAAATCCATTGCAAACAAGAGATAGCTTGATATAACTCCGATATCAAACGATGTAAAAAAGACATTTACATTAATGGTTCAATGGCAGCTGCATCAATTAGAAATATTCATCCACAATCGTAGCAATTGGAATGATTTAAATGAGACGATATTTTATTAATGTTGAACCAAAAAAGGAAAATACCTTTTCGATTTACAACAAAATCACATTTGAGTTCAACATAATTTTTAGTTTAAATCTATCCATTTTAATTAGTTTCTATGATTCTTGTGCTGATCTTTAAGATTGAAAACTCATATAACCTGCTCTCACATTTTTGCCTTTTTGTACTCTTCGGAACAACAATGCATGTCTTTGTTAATGTTAAATTTTCATTCTAACATAAAACATTTTCTTTGTCATATCGATATCCCAATATGGACGATGGTCCTAGTAATAAGTGTAGTTTGTACCCAGAGTGGAGACAGTGGCCCTAGTAATAAGTGTAGTTTGTACCCAGAGTGGAGACAGTGGCCTTAGTAATAAGTGTAGTTTGTACCCAGAGTGGAGACAGTGGCCCTAGTAATAAGTGTAGTTTGTACCCAGAGTGGAGACAGTGGCCTTAGTAATAAGTGTAGTTTGTACCCAGAGTGGAGACAGTGGCCCTAGTGATAAGTGTAGTTTGTACCCAGAGTGGAGACAGTGGCCCTAGTGATAAGTGTAGTTTGTACCCAGAGTGGAGACAGTGGCCTTAGTAATAAGTGTAGTTTGTACCCAGAGTGGAGACAGTGGCCTTAGTAATAAGTGTAGTTTGTACCCAGACTTAATTTCTATTGATCAATGTTAGACGGAAAGTAATAAAACTCTGTAAAAACAACAATATGATAATGTGTCCCAATGTAAGTTATTGACTTGGCCTTATACAAAGTATCCGTGATACGTAACGTTATTTTATCCCCGAAACAATAAAAGTATTCAACAGCGAAGTCATGGAGGGAAATTTAACCTGGAACGATACTTAATATGAAGAAACATCAAGCGAACGCCGATTTGACGTAGCGTCCATTTTTAGGGTATTCTGTATTTTGCAAGGTCTCGTACTCAACAATGCTAGCCATTGCTACTTACGATAGTTTTATCTTCCACCAGGTGCCGATTTCTCGAAACAAAAATACATACTTAGTTTTTCTCATTCTTTAACTAATATGAAAAATTATGACTTAAGTTTGTTTCGAGAAATCAGAGCCAGCAGATCGTTTTACTCTTGTATATTTTTCCTTAAACATTTGAAAGTCCATATAACAGTTTACCGGAAAAAAATGTATGTACATGCTAGCCTAACATAATTTTCTTTTGCAAAAAGTATTTTTTCAAGGATTTATTTTGATGTCGTGAACAACTAAATCAAAGGCTAAGCGAGGCGATACTATCTTAGTGTTAGGTTAAAGCGTACATGGGCTCACCCTAATGACTGGTGATTAGGAACAATGTAATACTTCAATTATCAGATATGGCAGATCGCACCGCAGTAAATCCTGACTGGGAAATACTGAGGTTATGCCATGCTCCCTTTGATGCAAAACAGGTGATAAGGCATTTGTCAAGGTGATGTTTTGGGCAAAATCTAGAGCTTTAAACAGACAGTCTGGCTTCAAATCATGCACGGCCATTTTTGTTTGTTTTTTCTGACATGTTAATCAGTACAGATTCACACCAAGCGTTACACATAGAGTGCGGTGCTATGGTTTGAAGTGATAACGCTTTACAGCTATTTGTTAGGAATGTGAAGAGAGATGTGTATCGATAGGCCGACGTGTTGATTATTCCAACACTGTCTTCACATATCCGTCAGTCAATTTCCGTATAGGATAACGTCTTTTACCGCCATCCTTACTCCTCATAACATTTATATAATAATTCGGTTTCCACATTTATAGTGTCTCAGAAATTTAATTTGCTCTCCTATACTGTTTTGTGGGTACTACGTTTCTGATCAAAGTATCCATATGTCGCTTTGAAGCATATCAGTTACCTTTGTGAATATCACATGTTAATAGAGTAATAGAGTAGGGGTATTAATATCATAAGTGAGGAGGAGTTACGAAAATTACGATTGTGTTTTTATTCTATACATTTATTGGATAAAATTGCTTTATTCATATTATTTAAAAAATGTTTACTAAATAGGTTACACTCGTGAAGTTCGTTATCTACGGGTAGTACATGTATCGGGCAACTTTATATTATTTTATGGCTTACATCTTCATATACCCTGGTGGGGGTGTTAGTCGACAACATACATTTTGACGTCATATCTATTAGCGTATTTTGAGTAATTATATTTATATTTGGCAAGTAGCATGTGGAAACTAACCAGCAGTGTTTAACTGAAGTAGCATATACTAGTTACGCAACAAAGTCCAAAATTATTGTTAATTGTCACAAAAAACCTAATTAAGAGCGGATTGGTCCTTCAGATAGAAGGTACATAGCCTGCCTGGTAACCAGTTGATGTTAATAAGATGTTCTAAATTAAATCATGAAGCTAATTATGTAGTTAAGAGATGACGATGACAGGCGCAAAGAGCTGCAACGACTCACGTTTCAACTACAATCGTTCTTTTCGTAATGCTATTACGCAAGTGTACAATTATTTCAGGACTTAATCCCAGTTTGGAGCCTGTCTAGTATTGAAGAGGACAGTAACTGTGACATCTTTATTATTTACTCTGGAATCTGGCCAATCTTGTCTGGCATCCATCAAAACACATTCCCAGATACTCCTACTTTCAACTCCGCATGTGTGCCCCTTTTAACTTTGCATCGATCATTATTTTAGGATACCAAATATTTTGAACAAATCTCAAACCAAATCTAAGGTCATACCTCGAAGCTTATCAAAAGGATGGTGTTTTTATTTTGATACTTAAGAAATTGTGCTAATCTAATCGAAAAAACGTATTAAAAACGGAGTAGAAATCTGGAAGAGCATTATATTCTATCACTGTTCAGAACTACACACATTTGTAAGCACTTATCAATAAGGGTGATATATATGTAGGAACACCTGTTCCATAAGAATGGAATATACATGTGTGTATCCGACACACATGGAGGCACATGCATTAAACACGTACACGTGGATATGTATACTAAAACGAGAATCAGAGGCTTTCAGGTACTTGTTAATATGAATTTACTCCCAGGCACAGGACCAATGGTTTGCACATGTCTTCTGAGTTCTACCCTGATAGAGAAATACTATAGATCTAATTATAAACTGTAATACCATATACACCGAGTTTCACAGAAACCACTATTGACTAGGTGTATATCATTTACTCCGTGGCATACGGTTACATCGCACTGATCCTAAATCCACTAGGATCACAACAATAAAATATGCATGGAGTTTATCAGAAATATGAATACTTGTGTATTCTAAGGGTTAATGTCGTATTGCTATGCAGCTTATTTACAAAAGTCTACAGTTTTGTTGCTAGTGTCATAAGTAAAAATATGTAAAACTTTTTTTTCTATTAAAATAAGTAATATTGCGTTCATGTAACCCAAACAATTATAATAAGTTATAAAATGATTGATATAATTTATTTCTCTATTATTTTGATTTCGCCTTCTTGCTTTGAAGGTCTATAATTCTAGTCCGTAGTGCAATTTATAACTGGCAGAAGTTTGACATCCGTATTAAACAATCTATCGTGAGTATTTTGTTAATGCCATAAGTTTTATTGCTTTGATAATATGTAGTTTACACTACTGGAATTTATGTCAGAAGTGGATATCAAAACATTATACATATGGGTTTTTTTATCTTCAAGGAGAATCTTGTTTAAAAAATACCCCTACAACAATGTACACCATTTTGACAAAATATCTATAAATTTGTTTCAGTTTAAATCGCGTGTCGCATTACTTTTGGAATAAAAGGTATATGAATTAAATTACTAGCGAGAAATTTTAATATTTTCTTAAACCATTTTACTCGTTTTACAAATAAATATTATTTCAGTCGAAAATGTACTTCGTAAGTAAACCTCTTTTCATCAAAGCCACACGATCATGTATGTTTTGTAGAAGTTTCAACAATTCCTCAATCTATGTATTATTAGCATTGCTAATTTGTGTGTGTAACAAGCCTTAACATAAGTAAACACTAGAGATTCTGTGGGGAGTAAACATGCCGGTCACAGTAACAAATCCATTATCGGCTAACAAACCGTAAATAAATAAATTTCTGAAACCTTTCTCCTCCAAACACAGTACATAATGCATACAAATCGCATTAACAATGCATGCGTCTGTAAATATTTAAACATGAACGACCTCACACATGACCCTGTGACAGGAATATCTTGTTAAAAGGAATAAAAATGTCGTACTCACCAATAACTGCTAAGAAAAGTACTGGAAGAATGACGGCAGTATCCAAAATACCACAACACATATCCAACAGTCAAAGAACGTTTGTTACATAGTATCCCAATAGTTCATTGGTACTGTTACTTTGTTGATGACCGATAATGTTAGTGTACCAGAGTCGTCCTAACCATACATCCCTTCACTGGTAACTCAGGCTAACTCGCTCAGCCAATTGTACCGGCGCAGCAGCAATAAGGCAGCAACTTTTTAACTTGTAAACTCCCAGGTCTTTTAGCATCCGTGATCAGGAACGGTCAGTAATGGTCGCATCCTTTTGAAACATCTTGTTCCATGCCCTCTTGCTTCGAAACCTATGAGAAAAAAGAAACAAAGTGATATTGTTTAGATCTCCCGCTCCGGTGGATTGATTTGTAATATATAAGATGATCTGTGAGTGTGGCGATACGACAAGAGAGGCGCACGTTTTCAGCGTGCGGCGAATGTCGCGCGGCAGACGATTGAGCGTAGCGACGATAGCTTGTCCTCTACAACCCAAAGTAGTTATATCTCTATCTCCCCCTCTGGTCTGACAATCACAACATGGCATGAAGATAGCAACAAATGTACAAATCGTTATTCGCATACAAGACATGTGAGAACTATTTTCTGTTTTACGTAAATAAGAACCGGTAATGTTTTAATCACATCATGTTGTTTTAGTATGTGATCGATCACGGATCAATCATTTGGTATAGCAAAAACTGTAGATATCATTCTAGATACTGAAGTGAATAAATCGCTTTATATTTTGCTACAATCAAATGAGTCATCTAATATGTCATCTAATGGCCTTTACTCTGAAGGACGTCTGATAAGCCTATTGATATTAGGCAGATAAAATAATTAAATTATCACTGAAAGTTATTTAAATTATATCAGGTAATTAAATTAGTAACTATCACTATAACTAAGAACTAACAACATGCAATAAACTGGCTTCACCACACAAGAAATCCAAGAAAAATGTGTATTCTTTCAGCTATTAACACCTATAGTAGATACAAGTATTTGTACGGTATTTCCTACAGTTAACAGCTATATTTAGGGTGTGGGAAACCGATACTTATAGCAATATACCAGGATAATATGCGATCATGTTTTAATCATTATGAAAATAAAATATATAAATAATTTTCTGTGAATTATATACTTCATCTGTTTTCAGTCCGACCAACTATTTCGATAATATGTTGTAGGATGTTGGTAATCACAAATCGACTAGCTATAAGACTTGGAGCATGGAATCACGATGTGAATAGTTCCTGTACTTAAAGATTTATAATAAGAAAAAGGCCGCGTATAATGAATTAAAACTGCATCAGATTCCCTTGTTCAATAAAATAACTGCACATACTGTACCTTCACAGACTACAAACCCAGTCATCAATGCTTGCTGCGAATTCCCAGCGGTGCGACGACTATCGTTTGCTTTTGGATTTAAAATCATCAACTAGGTCATACATAATTCCTCTGTGTACTTGTAATGGATTTTCAGTATGATGTTTTTGCAGTGACTATGAGCTTGCTTCATTGCATTTATTTTTCCATTAAAACTTGATGCAGTTTCGTATTTTATAAAAATATTTTCAGCCGGCAAAAGTAAAACAAAAAATGGGAGGTTTTTTTTTTTAAATTTTTTTTTCAATATAAGCTATACGTTATACATTACACCGTTTCCTAACATTTTAGACAATGGGCATAAATAAGATAGTAATTACTCTTTGGACCATCTTTTGTTTGTTTATTTGATTAATTAACATCCTTTTACCAGCTAGGGTCATGTAAGGACGGCCTCCCTGTATACGGTGTGTATCGTGTATGTAGTGTGTGTTTTGGGAGACTGTGGTATGTTAGTGTTGTGTCTTCATGTGTAGTGGAACTCTTGCCCTTTTTATAGTGCTTTATCGCTGAAACATGCTGCCGAAGACACCAAGCAACACACCCCATCCGATCACATTACTGACAACTGGCGAATCAGTCGTCCTACTCCCTTTATACTGAGCACTAAGCAGCAGAAACTATCACTTTTATTGACCAAGATGTGTCTTGACCAGGGTACAGAGCCCAGAGCCTGCCTCACAGGGACGAGCTCCTAACTTCCTTTTGCTCATATATAAGCAGATAGAGGAGGTTAAAGCTCTGCTTATATATGTTAACGTCCTCAGTAGCGCATATTAGCCTCAATTTGACTTTGCCCCAAACTAGTATTGTCACTCAGTGCAGATTGAATAACTTTCTCAAGTGATATTACAATATATATATATTTAATATATTGCAATATTTCATTTTTATACAATATATACATGCACATATACATGAACCATTCTTCAAATAGGAATTGGATTGCGCTTTTATGTTAACCATGCTGGTATGTAGCAATTGCTCTAAGAATATATTCGATGGGGCGCGTTAGCTTCCCATATTAAATATATGTTTGAATATCATGTTGTTTTAGTATGTGATCGATCACGGATCAATCATTTGGTATAGCAAAAACTGTAGATATCATTCTAGATACTGAAGTGAATAAATCGCTTTATATTTTGCTACAATCAAATGAGTCATCTAATATGTCATCTAATGGCCTTTACTCTGAAGGACGTCTGATAAGCCTATTGATATTAGGCAGATAAAATAATTAAATTATCACTGAAAGTTGTTTAAATTATATCAGGTAATGAAATTAGTAACTATCACTATAACTAAGAACTAACAACATGCAATAAACTGGCTTCACCACACAAGAAATCCAAGAAAAATGTGTATTCTTTCAGCTATTAACACCTATAGTAGATACAAGTATTTGTACGGTATTTCCTACAGTTAACAGCTATATTTAGGGTGTGGGAAACCGATACTTATAGCAATATACCAGGATAATATGCGATCATGTTTTAATCATTATGAAAATAAAATATATAAATAATTTTCTGTGAATTATATACTTCATCTGTTTTCAGTCCGACCAACTATTTCGATAATATGTTGTAGGATGTTGGTAATCACAAATCGACTAGCTATAAGACTTGGAGCATGGAATCACGATGTGAATAGTTCCTGTACTTAAAGATTTATAATAAGAAAAAGGCCGCGTATAATGAATTAAAACTGCATCAGATTCCCTTGTTCAATAAAATAACTGCACATACTGTACCTTCACAGACTACAAACCCAGTCATCAATGCTTGCTGCGAATTCCCAGCGGTGCGACGACTATCGTTTGCTTTTGGATTTAAAATCATCAACTAGGTCATACATAATTCCTCTGTGTACTTGTAATGGATTTTCAGTATGATGTTTTTGCAGTGACTATGCGCTTGCTTCATTGCATTTATTTTTCCATTAAAACTTGATGCAGTTTCGTATTTTATAAAACATATTTTCAGCCGGCAAAAGTAAAACAAAAAATGGGAGTTTTTTTTTTTAAATATTTTTTTTTCAATATAAGCTATACGTAATACATTACACCGTTTCCTAACATTTTAGACAATGGGCATAAATAAGATAGTAATTACTCTTTGGACCATCTTTGGTTTGTTTATTTGATTAATTAACATCCTTTTACCAGCTAGGGTCATGTAAGGACGGCCTCCCTGTATACGGTGTGTATCGTGTATGTAGTGTGTGTTTTGGGAGACTGTGGTATGTTCGTGTTGTGTCTTCATGTGTAGTGGAACTCTTGCCCTTTTTATAGTGCTTTATCACTGAAACATGCTGCCGAAGACACCAAGCAACACACCCCATCCGATCACATTACTGACAACGGGCGAATCAGTCGTCCTACTCCCTTTATACTGAGCACTAAGCAGCAGAAACTATCACTTTTATTGACCAAGATGTGTCTTGACCAGGGTACAGAGCCCAGAGCCTGCCTCACAGGGACGAGCTCCTAACTTCCTTTTGCTCATATATAAGCAGATAGAGGAGGTTAAAGCTCTGCTTATATATGTTAACGTCCTCAGTAGCGCATATAAGCCTCAATTTGACTTTGCCCCAAACTAGTATTGTCACTCAGTGCAGATTGAATAACTTTCTCAAGTGACATTACAATATATATATATTTAATATATTGCAATATTTCATTTTTATACAATATATACATGCACATATACATGAACCATTCTTCAAATAGGAATTGGATTGCGCTTTTATGTTTACCATGCTGGTATGTAGCAATTGCTCTAAGAATATATTCTATAGGGCGCGTTAGCTTCCCATATTGAATATATGTTTAGAGCAATAAAATCGTCATTTGAATGTGACGTAATTAATCAATAAAAGTCGGTCAAAAGTGGGAGGAACTCAATTGAACAGCGAATTATGACTCTACACGTAAGGTAGAATTATTCATCCGCGACGACAAAAAAGTTCAATATTTTATTGTAAAATAAACATGACAAACAAAGTGAATTTCAAAGAAATTTTTTTTTCATCAGATCAGAACTTTAAATATATATTCAATTTTGCTAAAAGTTTATATAAAGCGTATTAACATAAAGCATTTGGACTCGACCACATGTGTGAACTCGGTGACCGTTTTTGTGCAGCGAGGCGAAGCTGACGCGCGCTTACATTCGGAGTTTGCCGAAGTTGTCAAAACACTGGTGTTAAAGTAGGCCTAGCTCAACGTGTTTGAGATTGTCGTCTGACTTGACGATATTATATCCTTGGGAGTCATGTGATTATATAATCTACGCTTAGATCTATCGCCATCTACAGACAGAACAATTTCACTTGTGTTTGATTGGTACAATGTATTTGTGGTGATGCATAACTGTCAACATGTGCATTGCTAGCGGTGCATGTTTTATAATACACATGATTAAATTCTCAAAGAACAAAGATAAGAGGGTATGTTTATAACTGACATCTGTCAGGGGTCTCACGCCCGTCTACCCCAAAGACTCAATCGTAGGACGAACACAGACACAAATCCGGTCGGGATATTTTTCCCGTTTCTTTATACAATTGTTAATTTAAAAATTTTGGTATCATATTTGAATATAAAACATATATGTATTGTTTACATTTTTCCGAAATTCTATGAAAATCAACAATATACATGTAATGTTACGTCAAAAAGTAAACAAAGCCATGTGTTGTTTTTTATAAAAAAGTAGTCCCTTTAAGTTGCATAGAACATTTTCATACGCAAGTTCAAAGTTCAATGTTACCATGCAGTTATGGTAAACAAAATCGGCTAGTATTTGCGTATAGTAAACAAGCCTAGCAAGTGTAAATATTAAAGAATATTTTTTTAATGAAGAATAACATATTAAAATATGTGGAGCATCTTTGAAAAATGAATAAAAACTGTTTTGATCGCTGGGACAATTGCTTATAGTGATTCAGACTCTCCATCCACTTTAACGGTGCTGATCAATAGATCTGTCGCCGGATAACTATTGATGGGGACTGATTTCTGTCTAATTGCGTCAATTGAATCTTTTCTTTCTCACTCCTTCTTATTTATGTCACATATATGTTATGTCAAATTTGTTGGTTATGGTATTCGTCTATACAGACATGCATTCATCTTCCATACATTACAAAATCTTATCCTTTGACAACGAAATATGACATGTTGATTTTTGTTTGTTTGATTTATTAACGTCCTATTAACAGCTATGGTCATGTAAGGACGGCCTCCCATGTATGCGTAGTGTTGCGTGTAGGTTGTGCGAGGTGCGTGTTTTGGGAGACTGCGGTATGTTCCTGTTGTGTCTTCTTGTATAGTGAAACTATTGCCCTTTTTATAGTGCTATATCACTGAAGCATGCTGCCGAAGACACCAAGCAACACACCCCACCCGGTCACATTATGCTGACAACGGGCGAACCAGTCGTCCCACTCCCTGTATGCTGAGCGCTAAGCAGGAGCAGAAACTACCACTTTTATAGACTTTGGTGTGTCTCGGCCAGGGGACAGAACCCAGAGCCTTCCTCACAGGGGCGAACGCTCAACTCAAGGCCAAAAGTGAGGCGATGCCAAGGGAGGCATTAGGAAAGATAAAGTCAGTTAGGAAGAAGAGAAAAGATAAGATCCTAAATTTAGTCGCCTTTTACGATCATGCAATAGGGGCAGCAGGTACAATTCTAACGCCCTACCTGCAGGGCCAAAACGTTTTCAGATGCGCGTAATGTAGCATTAACGGTTTTGTATCCGCTGCTGTCGATTACATTTAGGCGTCCATATAGTGCATACATTTCACTAACTAAGTAATTTCGGAATCGCGCCAGTCGATGAGGCGTGTGACAACTGAGTTTGCCTCGATTGGTCGGAGCTTATTAATCGTCACCAACCGTTACGTTGGTTCCTAATATTAACCATTCAAAGGAATAGATGAAAACATGACCGATAAGTAATTGGACAATTTTCAAATTTTCCCAAAGAAAAACAAACTAAATCTAATCGTGGCTTGTGAAGTGATAGGTGACTAAAGGATGAAGGCTAATGTCACACCGAATACCCGCCGCCAAACGACTTTGACGGCCTCTAGCACCGAATCAAAGCACAATGTCTGCAATTCAATTCACAGCGGGAAGGAACGTCAGTCACGTTGGGGACTTAGCAATGAACACCACTGCTGATGAGGAACGAAATATCTATATGTTTTGTTCATGTTATTGGACTTGGCTTCATCACATGGAGCTGGCCTCTTCAACTCAATTTATAGGTTCCCACATTGTTTTTATCATTTGTTATTTGGGGTGTATACAGTTATTGATCAATACGAAGAGGGAGGGGTGGTCCTAAATGGAACTGACCTCAATGCTTATTTCAGTATAATGGATGTCGTGCAGCTTTATCCAGTCGATCCCCAGAAGGATCAATTTGCATGACAGACACGCAACTCGGCTTTTACTGACCGACCGAGCCGTTATTTCACTTCGAATTGTTTCGATTCTACTTCCCTTACGTTCCGATGAAAAGTAATATTTTGAATACGATGTTATAGGAACGATTTAAAAGGAGATGCTAAAAAATAAATCCACCCATCTCGATCGAACCTGGGCGATTACGGTATATATAGGAGGGGAGATGTCAATTTAAATATGATTTAGCAGACGGAATCACGCCGATTCAACATAAGAGTGACAATGAACAATAATATCAACGTGCTTTAGATTCTGGTATGACGAACGAAGACCACCATGTGATATATATTGTAGAGATTTTGTCTGAAATAAAAAAAAATAACAACGGTTTTGTTTGAGTCATTTCAATTTTGATACTGTGCAATGAATCTTTCTTCATTCAATATTTTAGTGGAATAATTAAGTTATAAGTCAAAGTATGCAGTTGTTCATTGTTAACAATTACAATGATAATAGCATTAAAAAGGTGTTCATTGAAATATATTTTAGATTTTCCTCCGTTTTTACTCGGACATATATTAGTCGTTGGCATGTGTCACTTCCATAGCACAGGTAATTAAGTCTGCAAGAGTTGGAAAGCTCCATTTTAACTCAATCATCGATGGATGATAGATAAACACAACATTAATAGCAGAACAATCATCACTGTAAACTGTAAATAAGATAGAAAACGCACATTACTAAACTTTTATGGTGGTCCCTGAACAGGCACCACGAAGAAATCTGTCCCTGAGGATTTCGTGTTTACTACTCCATAGAACCACTTGAACCAGGTTGTTCGAAGCTTGTACTGTAGACTGGTTCTTACAGTCAAAGTCTTTACCATCGTTTACCTTAACATTTATTTTATTTAATGCCTGTGCACATTAATTTTCATTTATGCAAATTCATTTCATAATTTTAATTTCGGTAACGGGTGATCATTGATTTATTGTTGTATAATAAAAATGCTGAAGCAGAAACTTTTGGTTCAAAATCTAAATTCATGAAGCTTAATAGTGTCTAATCTGATATGACATGAGGAAGTTCAAAGGGACATTCTGGATATCATAATGAACATTGACTACTAACCACACAGTGTGATTTACTAACTAAGGGGACAATACGAGAAGGATATAACACGGGGAATGGTCGTAAACCTCAATCATACAAACAAGGATGTAATGAGTAATGGCATAGTATTACTATCATACATCACAACTCTGTCTAGTTTCTCTTCACCAAGCCAGGGCACACTAATGTAACAAAAGGCGATTCTATAGTAGCCAATAGCCATTGATCAATAATTTAACCGATTTTCTGTTAATAAGGATGTTGTAAATCAGAATATCCGAGACTTTTCCATTTCTCTTTCTTATCAAAACTATCAAAATATTTGTTCTTAAATCCAAATGACTTTAATTTCTCTGGTATTTTTCCATTTGAAGGAATGATGTGTTTGCAAAGGTGTATATATGGAAAGCCCACGTATATTTTTTATTATTTGCAGCGCAACGACCTATAAGCGATAAACACGAAGCAGAACACTCACTTTAATATTTTATAGGGGTACTTTACACCTCATGTAAAAATTATCAAGGGAATGGGTGTGTGTCTCCAGGATATATAGACTTTAGATTTTGAATTATTTTAGTGACGAACAATTTATTATATTGTATTCAATGATTGTATAAACTTACATATGAATGCATAATTGTCAGAAAATAAAGCGGTTTATAGTTCTGTTCTTGTCATTGTTTATCAGAGTAATCATTTAATTACTATCACATCAGTAGACTATTCCTAATGATGGCAATCAATGTCAAGATTTAACAAAAAGGCTGACGATATTGTTTTGCTTCTAGACCGAAATATGAATCGTTGCTGTTACTTTTATGCGGAAAGGAAAATGGAAATTTACTGCTATATTTTGTCATGTAAAACGAATTAATGTAAACAAATAACTTGTTATCTTATATATGATAATGGAATAGCTACTTTCTTTTTCTTGCCATCCGACGCAAACACTTCGAGAAAACAGCTAAGAGCAAGTTTAGCAGCAGAAACATCTTACCATAAAGTCAAATAGAATTTATAGTTACCCGGAAAAGTTATCAGAGAGAGACTATACTATGAACGAATACATAATGATATTTGTTATATGATCATATAACAGGCCAACTCGGTACTAGCTAATGCTATATAACCATTAACGTCATTCCCTTATGCAGGTACAGACGTCAGCATTCACAATCGACCACTTCTCTTCAATATATTTGTGTGTCATACTTAATAGTTCCGATGTTAGAAGATACCTGCTGTTTATCGTTAAACATTACATGTTTGCTTACACGAGCCAACTACGATTACTGGTGTATCATGGGCTCAAAGACACGGAAGAGCTTCGCGGATCCATCCGGAAGTTCGGAGAATATCTATCGGATGTGTGCAGTTATTCTGTACACGTGCGTCAGATAGATATTTCTTTCGTATACAAACATTGGACCGTTCAATCAATGTGACGTTAGATATTTAAAACACACCTTCAGTGTGACAGTGCATACATCTACTTCTCATCAGCTACACTTCGTCAAAAGAACAGCCTTGCCATCTTACCTAGGAGTGCATATGTGACGTAATCAATACAACCCTGATTGAGTGTTCCTAAGGCGTCCCGACACACGAGACCGCACCTGCTCCAGCGATAATACGGGACGCCTTAGTGATGTTAGAAGTCAGTCACATCATTTGTTGGTTGTTTCATATGTCATTCGGGACGAAATGGTAATTTACACACCTTAAATACTTTCCAAACATTTTCAAGTATTCATTTGTGACACATTTATGTGTCTGTTCTCGACCTTTTAGTATTTTGTGCATTTAGTTGTTGTTCCTTTTACTATACATTTGGAATATGCAGTTATAAATGGTAAGAAAGATAATTTCTGATTGGCCAGTAAAATGACATAAGAAGGCTAGTTTATGTTTGCCAAGGTTCTGATTCAAGATGAAATATACAAGAACATTATGAAGTATTCTACATAAACACTTAATAGTCAGAATCTTAAGTATTATCATAGGACCTAGTTACTCATTGTTTGGCTGATTATATTGTCATGTTGATAATTGTTGTTCTAATCCAATAGTGTTAAAAAGAGTGTCAACACAGTGTAGTATTGGCCACGGAAATCACATTAACAAAACATCTCGCAGCTATAGCTACTCTGAAAAATAAAACAATGTTTCTAAAAACAATAGCTCCATGGGGAAAATACAATATTATTTTACTTGAAATTTAGCTTCAATATATATCTTTCAATCATTTCACGAATTGCTTGTATAGAATATCAATAGCTATTATAATGACATTGTCTCTGGTACAGATAACAATGACCTTGTCTCTGGTACAGATAACAATGACCTTGTCTCTGGTACAGATAACAATGACCTTGTCTCTGGTACAGATAACAATGACCTTGTCTCTGGTACAGATAACAATGACCTTGTCTCTGGTACAGATAACAATGACCTTTTCTCTGGTACAGATAACAATGACCTTGTCTCTGGTACAAATAACAAGTTGTTAATCATGAACTTGTTATTAGTTGGGTTACCTGTGTGACAATTGCTCGGCTACGGTAACAAGCATTATACCTTAATCTAAACATATAATATATTTTTAAATCCTGTGACCAATTTGTTACATTATGTATACATATCCGATATACATGTAACGAGAACCAGATTTGACGCCAATCATTTCCTTTTTTATACGGGAAATCTGTCATACCTTGAAACCTATTGTAGCACTTATTTACAACATGCCGTAAGCCAATGAAGTATCTCTTTGAATGAGAACAACCTTAACAAAATTAACGAAATGTTCATAGTTACATATGTATGTTTGATTAACATAAGAAGTGATTATTACGTGCCTTATTAACAGGTATTCAAAATAAAGTATCACTAATCCGCAACAAGTTCAGCAATTAAAGTGTAGATAAAACAGATTTCTTTAGGATGAATTTAAAAAAGACATTTATATTTTTAAAAGACCTCGTTCAAGATGGTTTAAGGTTCCAAATTATACAATTTCGGCATTAATAATAAAACAATTTTGATGGGATATTCGTTTCCATCGTTATATCACTTATTGTATCTTCCATTTGCCAAATAAGCATCGCTTGCAGTCTTTGCTATAATTTTCAAATTTTAGTGATGATTCGGAACTGCTTGTTTACAGAATGTAAACAGTATTTAGCCTACCACCTTTAGATATATCACTGTCATCTACTAAAGGAAAACGGTGGTTACTAATTATCGCCATCACTGATTGCATAATATATTACATCTAGGGGTTAGCATGAGAACAATACTAACTTGCCGTTATCCTCGGTAGATGAGCTGAAATCCTTCCAAAGACGACTCCAAAATCCTTGCAACTTGACAGGGATATCACGCGCGTATTGGCGACGGGATCTGGGATTCGGTAATTAATATTTGTATAGTGCGAAAAGAAAAGTATGGTTCTGTCAGCTAAAGTAAATACTGAAAATTTCGATGAAAGCTTTATATGGCAAAGCACGGCTGCATCAAATTGATTCTGAGTAGAAAATGAAAGTAATCCCCTGTTCGACGGTTGTACAAACAAAGTTTTACATTAAAGCTCAGTTTCACTGCTGGATATAAATCTCAAAGAGCTGTACAACTAAATACACAGAGTTGAGTACTTACGTCAGCCCTACAAGCATTTCACTTGGTGGTTGTCCTGTTTCCGAAGACCCCGTACCCGTTTCGTCCTTTATATTCCTTCCTCATCAAATAATCATCAATGCTTTCATGCTTGACAGACTAACATTGTTTTCTCTTTCTTAAGTCAATCGTGAGTGCTTTAGTTCTAAGGTGACCCATAAATCGCGGTTTGACAGAGCTGAGGACCGTTGACCATTTAGTGGCAGCTTGATTGACGTGGCAAAGACAATGAGTCAATGGAAAATGGATCGAATCGACTTCTCCATGCGTGCCCAATGGCGCCACAAATCAAAGTCTCATATCTTGGCGTAACAATGTCTATTGACATATGACCGAGATGAAGGTGGGAGAATCAAGATCACACGATACTTTTCTACACAATGTTGATACTGGCAATTGTCTCTGTGAGGAAACAATCCGGTGAGAGGTATTCTCATTCCGTGAATTCACTCTTACAGTCGGGATTTCTGTTTACAAGACAACGATACCCTCTATTGCATAAACGGATACGTATCAAAAGAAAACAACGTTCAGGCCTCCAATCGACTTGTATACTTAGCATTTGAAAAGGCATCGATTAGAGACATTTATAATTTGAAAATTACATTGATTTAGACCATCGGTGATGTTTGTTTCATATTGATTTGGACGGACAAGGACGGACAGTGTTCGTCACTGAGAACCGGAACAATTCCCAACAAATTGATACGCCACATGGCGCCCTTGATGGGAGTAAGAAGTACAAATATATACATTAAATATTGACTCAGTCTTTACAATATTTTCACTGATTCTACAAATAACCTAATTATCTCAGTACTCCAGCTTTTCGAGTCTATTCGTGTCGCTGAGTTGCAGTAAAGATTCGATTTCGTTCGTCACATTAGAAATATAATAACGTTCGATAAAACATATTTATAGAGGATATTCCTTGTTTCTTGATGAATACCAATTACATTTCATCGTCATGAGGTGGAAAAATTTTGTATTTCTCACTCTTGCTTCGTGAAAAATATCAAAGTTTCAACTTCACTCGATGAAACATAACCAGTATTATCAAGAAACAACGAATATTCTATTTATTACATTTTTTCTCGCTTTAATTTTTACAGAAGACCATCACTACTACTTCCGCCAACGGTTATTCCGTCATTGTATTTTACAGCGTTATTTGCTCTTGAGATTATCACGTCGTATTTTGTGAGCATAACGTCATATTTCTACACAACAAATATGACGTCATTTTTGTGCATAAACTCATGATGTTACAACCAAAATAATATTTTCACTGTCGATGCTGCATTCCGATTGGTCGAAAACGTGTGAAAATATCACTAAATATCAATGTGATATTTTCACTCCATTATTACAGTACTAAACGATTGGAGACAAGGGATCACTCAAGCTGATCGTTTCGCTTTACCAGTGAAGAATTAAGTACATCGTATTATAGCTTAGTCATGCTTCTACCACAAGGCGGGCAAGTAAGTGTATTATACATGTAGTAAATTGGTTAAAGACCCTGTGCGTTGCCGAAACAAAACTCAAAAAATTATTGATAACACTTCTAAGGCCAGAGCATGTATATTCATGGCCTGTGATGAAGATTGAACGCGATGCGAGATTTCCTGAGTAAATAACTATAGCCGTGGTCATCTACTTCACGGTAGGTGTTGCGACGCCAGAAAACAATACGACGATCCGCGTTATGGGATTTTATATTCAATTTAACTATATAAAATTCTTCGAAGTTGTGATCAGTGTGGTATTCACGGTGAGCTAATAGTTTTTGAGAATCTCAATAAATCTGAGTAGTAGCATTTTAAAAATATAAAAGTCGTTTTGGTTAAGGTACATTGTATGTGCCTTTAATATACAGCATTTACATTCTACTATCTTATATTTTAGTAACAACGTGAAATTGATACGAACAACATATCTTGTGAACTAAAACTATCTAGCTTTCAAAGAGCACACCATTACCAAATAAGACCATTACCAAAGTGCATTGTAAAATAGAAAGTGATGGTCAACGATAAGGGCTAGCAGCTCTTCCAGATGAAGCGCTGATTCAGATGCAAACATATCAAATGTGATTGTTGATATTAAGCGCATATAGTTATGCATGGTTCAGCGCCATTGTTTATAATTAGTTTACATATGAAGTCCATTCTAACCAGAAAATCTATGATAATACAAAGGTATCATATTACTGGGGAAATCTGTTTCAATCTATTTACGGTAACATGATTTGCCTGCATGTGATAATAAAGACAAAACAGTTTTATTTCAATTTATACAACGATTTGTCGCGAGGACTCGAACCATATAGAAATCAATTGGGAAATCGTGGGAATGCTTCTATCAAAATATCTGCAGATATAAAGATATGTATTTTCTATTTATACTGCTAGAACAATAGTCCGCGCATTGCTTTTTTGACTATTACACGCCATACAAGTTATTTTACTAGTCATTCCCTTAACTCTATTCAGGGATATTTATGTTTGTGGAAATTGACCTCATCGCAAAAATAGCAAAATGATAATAAAAATTATCATTCCGGCGAATAAAACAATAAACATGTAGTACGATACGTGTTCTGAGCAAGTCACTCTAAATATCCCGTGAATATTCCACACACTTCACGAGAGATAGATATCATTAAACAACTTTAATTCGAGCAGAGTCCTCATTCAATTCATCAAGTTTGAGCGTTTCTGTTCCGTACTGGTCATTGTACTGATTACATAAGGTATTTGATTATAAACCGTGCCATGCGTACATAGAAGCAATCTCCTGGAAATTAGAAATGGATGCGTATTAGTTTACTTGAGCTATGTATCAAATTTAAATTTTATCTTTAAATCTATACCACCAGAAAAATCCCTTGGGAAATATTGAACGTTATTTTTA
Organism: Argopecten irradians; assembly: GCF_041381155.1. Lineage (NCBI taxonomy): Eukaryota > Metazoa > Mollusca > Bivalvia > Pectinida > Pectinidae > Argopecten > Argopecten irradians. The sequence continues at coordinate 5,908,157 of NC_091138.1, read as the reverse complement.
CATGTACAAGCACGGGGACCATCTAATAATATCATTATTTTAGAAATTACAAGATCATACCTAGAAATGATTTGATTCATACGTACATCGTAAGCTGTAATCCAGCTTTTATAACCTCAACACAAAAGATTGTTTCACGTTCTCTAAGCACATTGAAAATATTGAAGTGCTGTTTATTTTGAACATCAGGTAATTACAGTCAATTTTTTTAAAGTAAAAAAGGGCTATAGCATCGCTAAGTGATATCCTAATAAGATTAACTTTGATAAAAATGCGGATTACATCGGGTCAAATAACATTAATTCTAAAGCGATTCTTATTATAAAAAAACCAAATACTTTTATATCTACAATATGACGTACGCAATGTAAGGTGTTTTACTTGGTGAATTTGAACGTAGAATTCCTGAGTTGATTAATGTTGTGACATGTTCTGATTGTATAGTATTCCAAGAACCAGTTGAATGTACATATATTTCAACGCGTCTGTGAAACAAGTGTTTAAATTCCGTTTTGATTATCTATCATTGTATCTATGTGGGATTTCTATACAAAATTAAATAGCAATCAATTTATCAACCATAATCAATAAATAATAGAAAAGTATAGCTATCGCTCTATGTTATTTAGTCATCAGTAAACATCAAATTAAACAATAAGGAATCGCTGTTCCTTTCCGATTTAACATTTAGTTCTAAATCCTCCAATTGTTGAGTCTACATATCGACTTATCAACGAACATTCAACTGACCTTGTTTTATTTCTTCAATATGCAGTAATGTAACCACAGACCGTTTATATATAAGAGCATCTTTTGTATTAAAACTGAGTGTTCAGGATAAAATCACGACCTTGTTGGGACGTTCTTTTCGTTTGTTATATATAAGTTGCGACTTCATTAACACACGGTCTGTCGCCTTGTTCTGTACTGGCATATATGTATCCCATATCTGACTAATGTCGTATAAAACACGTGATGGTGTTGATTAAAGATGCTCCACCGCCGACAGAGCATAAATGATATTAATCATTTGAACAATAATTGGTGTTTAATCGTGTATATATATGCCTAATTAACACGAAAACTAACATAAAATAATTTATTTCACCTTTGGTGCATGCGCAATCATAACTTCATTCTATATAAGATATAGTGCCACGGATTTTTTTTCGGGTCTGCTCCTGTTTTTGATAGTGAAAAAATACCATTTGTCGGCGGTGGAGTATCTTTAAGAAACAAGAGGACCATAGGCCTCCACGGTCACCTGATGTTTAATTACAAATTAGTTATGTAATTTACTAAAAACTGATGTCTTTAGTTCATGAAATAGGAACATACATCTAATAGGTCTACATACAAAGTTTCATTAACCTCAGATCATATTTATTCAAAGTTATCATGTTCACAAGATTTAATAATGTATTGCAAAAAAATAACTCCTTTAGTTACAATGGAATCAATCTGATTTTCAAACTCGTCCAAGATCTTTCCAATGTAAATCTACATACAAAGTTTCATTAAGCTTGGTGCATATTTACTCAAGTAATCATGTTCACAAGATTCAACAAATATAATTGCAGAGGATTCGTTCGAGATTTTACGAATGTTCGTCTACATACATATTCCATTAAACTCCGTTTAGATTTACTAAAGTTATCGCGTTCACAAGGTCCAATATTAATTATTAGTGCTATGGGCAATAACTCCGTAAATTACGATCAAATCAGGTCGATGTTCGAATTGTCCGAGATCTTTTCAATTTTAGTCTAAATTTAAAATTTCAAGAAGCTGAATACATATGTATTCAAATTATCATATTCACCAGGTCCAATAATAGTTATTAGTGCGAAGGACAATAATGCTGTAAATTACCGTTGTATTAAGCTGATTTTCGAACGTGTTTCCGATCTTTCCAACGTTAGTCGACATACAAAATTTCATAAAGCTCGGTTCATATTTACTCAATTTATCTCGTTCACAAGGTTCAATGATTAATATTTCAAAAGAGCAATAACTCAGTAAGTTATGATCTAATCAGGATGAATTTCCAATTTGTAAAAGATATATCTTATAAATGTAATTTTATAAACTCCTTCAAAAATGCATTAGATAAACATTAGAAAGAACAAGAACTCTTATACAACTACAAAACCTTTATACATCATTAATTTATTATTATTACCGGATAAAAATGTAGTAACTGTAAACTTTATATTTTGTCTGAGTCTGGTATAGAGGACTTTACATATAAGTCCTGAACCAGAAATAAACTTATCTTATCTTATATCCAATGGTCTACATAAAAAGTTTTATAAAGCTAGGTAAATATTTACTCAAATTATCGTGTTCACAAGGTCCAATGATATTCTAAGCGCAAAGGGCAATAAATCCATAAATTACCATCAAATCAAGCTGATTTTCAAACTCGTTCGAGATTTTACGAATGTTCGTCTACATACATATTCCAATAATCTCCGTTTAGATTTACTAAAGTAATCGCGTTCACAAGGTCCAATATTAATTATAAGTGCAATGGGCAATAACTCCGTAAATTTCTGTCAAATCAAGCTGATTACAGACTCCGATATCTTTCCAATGTAAGTCTACACACAAAGTTTAATTAAGGTCGGTTCATATTTTTAAAGGTATCGCGTTCACAAGGTCCAGTAATAATTATTGTTGCAAATGGGCAACAACTCGAATTATTGTTAAACCAAACTGATTTTCGAACTCTTCCGAGATCTTTCCGGTGTTAGTCTACATACATAGTGTCATTAAGTTCGGTTTATATTTACTCACGTTATCACGTTCACAAAGTGAAATAGTAATGATTAGTGCAAAGGGCAATAACTCCGTAAATATGGTGATTTTCGAACTCGTCCGGGATCGTTCCAATGTTAATAAAGATGATTATGATAGTTGTGAATCGATAAAAAAAATCTTGTATAGTATGAAGGTTCCGTGAATAATTCACACTGTAGAATAAAAAATGGTTTAATGGTTCTAGTTAGTCATGACATGCACGTGTATAATTTGTCCACGGACTGTCGAACAAATTGCTTTCTCTTGTGATTGATGCCGATATTTCAGGTAGCTATCAATATCAAAATGAACATTAATTTTCTGTGCATATCTATCTACCTTCATGCAGCTGCTAATGTTCAGCAACAACAACTTAAATAGCATTGACTTCAAATGATTTCTTTGAAAAGTAGATTGCAAGAAATAAGTGAAATTCCATCTTGAAACCTTTCAACAGTTCACTGACTGTTTAGAGATATTTCAGACATTACAATATATACCTGATCAATTTACCAGCGTTTATCAGCCAGTTATCTAGTGAATTCTTCAGGGACCTCTGGTCTACCTGATGAGGCCGATACTGATGTGATGTCTACAGTTACCTGTCCAGGTCCATCATTCGCGTTTACTTATTTTTCTCAATTAGCAGCAGTAAAGTGAAGGAACAGACCAGGGGGATTAAATATTTATATAAATAATGCTCCACGCGGTCTGGCTTGCTGTAAGGCTTTAGGAATCAGAGAAACGAAACACATAGGGTACTTTGCGGCATGGCGGACATCTTTAGAGGGACAAACAGGAGATTCAAAGTTATTAATGGACAAAGAATCATTTTTACTGGTTTCAATAGAGTCATATCGTACCAGCTTTAGAGTGATTTTGGCTTATTGAATGAAAACAGATTTGGCACTGCTACATTTATTGAAGAAACCGTTTTAAAACATAAAAACAAAGTTTTATTTTTTATAAACTTTTCGAATTTAAAAATATCAAAAACCAGACAAATGTATGTATATTGTACTGGAGTAATGATAATATGATAATGCTTTTGTTCGACGAATAATAGTAATAATGCAAATTGTTTTTTAAATTTGTAGTCGTCGATCCTATCACTATGTATTGATATTTTTACTTATCACTCTGCAGGTATTTCGTTTTGCAAAATTACGAAGAAAAGATCTAAATCATGTGTATTTGTATAACAGGACGTGAAGATACTGAGGAATACTGAAAAATAAGATGCCAGAGAAGTTGTGTTTAACGTTAGACTGTTGACAAGCGATTGATACGTTCAGACTGTGGTATTGTCTTTATTACTGTGCCTAAAATCAAATCCTTACAATTGATGTTTTTGTTCCCTTCCGTGGCATTTAAAACAGTTGTTGTGTATGACGTCATTCATGTTGAATATCGATGTCAAAACAACTTGATAATTCATATTTCACTATACAGGTTAAAATCGCTGTGAGCAATCAAACGGCACATAACCGCTGTACAAAGGTACACAAAGGAATTCAACAAGTTAAAATAGAGAGTATAGTTTCATATTAAGCATTTCTAACAAATTGTTATTAAGTTATAAACATAAGACAAACTGTTATACCCCGACTACTTTGTCTGCTGATTATCATTTTACCATCCTGAAAATGTTGGATGTAGTGATAGATAGGTGAAACGACCTGTTCTATCAGGAAGTATTTATATTGTAAAGGAAGTTAAGGTAATACAAATACATTAGTCAATAATTAGAAATATCCTTCTTTGTAGAACGGTATTATAGTGGATGTATCTTCGTTCTTACATTTTCTAACGTGATATGTTTTAAATGCTAACCTTTAAACTCACTCCACAAAACTCCTAATACCCACAATCACCCTCTCTCATCAATTTGAATTATATTTGTAGCATGAGTTTCACACGAATCGTGCTGATAAAACAAGATGTTTGTGTCTTTAATGTGATATGTGTAATAAAGGTTCGTTGTGAGTCATATAAAGAACTTCATTCCATGAGCACATAGGTGTATACCTGTTAGATAAGGATTCAATATATGTCAATAATTATGTTTGTATTCATGTCCAGCACGCGTGAAGTAAACATTGAGTTATATTTGGTATGAAAGACAAGTAAAGTAATTGGCCTGCAACTAATTTAAATTATATAAGATGTCATCCATGATAATTTAGGTAGTACTATTGGACAATATAAAAACTTCATTGAGCTAAGAACATATTGATATGTCTGTGAAAACTGTTGTGCTATCATTATAATTATTTCTTACATTTTAATTGGGATCTAATGTAATTTCCCCATAAATCACGAATAGTTACACCGATGTCTTTGGTAAAATGAGTGTAATTTAACTTGTATCCACATAAATTCACACAAAATCTCTTTACAATGAATATGAAAAGACATAAAGAAGTCTTACAAAGCATATAATACCGCCATCGGAGAGTTTACTCCTCCGTCACAAACGGTTAAACGCGTCTACAGTTTTTCTGAAAGTTTTTTGTAAATAATGTTATAGTGTATAACAAAAAAAGGTTTACGATTGGCAATATTGCATCTTTTTTTTATTGATTTTATTTATTGTGATTAAAACAATCGACTCTGTTTTTTTAATGTTTAATGTTGGCCAGTAACATTAATGTAAAAGAATGCATTGATAATATAGAAACCTACCACTTTTTACAATACTATACTATTCTGAACTGTAAACTAAGGATAATGAGTGTTTTACTCTTCAATATAGAAATAGATACCCGGTATCTCAATAACTATGACAAATTATATTGGTTTTGATATAATATTTAAAACTAATACTATATGAAATATCTATATGTACAAATGATGATCAATATTATATGATGTATACATAGATTCCTTTTTTTCCACTAGGTGAGTACTTGCCAGTAAACTATATTTTAATGCTCTTATTTTTATTATATTTGTGTAAATTCAGTTGTTCTTCTCTCCCTTTTACAAACAGACTTCATGAAAGCTTGAAAAAAAAGTTGTTTTATTGTTTATGTGATGTATAGGATGAGTCGTGTTGTAAGTAGTGTGGTTAGTGATAGCCTCCCTGTGTGAGGACATTTGTTTATATTTTTGAAGACTGACCACAAGGCTAGAACCTTGGCACCCTTCAGACGTATAGCATGTTTTTGGGATATTAAGTGTCAAAATGTCAAATGACAAAAAACGCTGTGTCAGTGGAGTACTTTTAAAAAGAGTATTATTTATAAATATGAAATTAGGATATTTGGATCTTTCAGTAAAATTTTCAGTTCAAAGTAACATAAATTAAATTGAATGATTGATACTGTTTTAATATCTTTAATTTTACATGTAAAATACATGGCCAATGGCATATCTCTCCAACACCTAAAAACATAGATTATAACTGAACACTAGAGTTATAACCGCGGAACGCGTTAATATGCACACCTCTCTATATATATGACTATCAGTGGTACTTACCTTTCAACATACCCTACCCACTGAAACCGTGTAGTGGGTACTGATGGAGACAGGCATCCTTCAGAATACATAGAAATTGCAACGACATTCTGGTATATGCTTGAGTTAACATGACATTATTATTGCTACATAGGTTTCAGGTCCTGAAATATTCATACAGTTAGGTTTTAATGTCCTTCAGACGACCGCTGTCTCTCATATCTTTATGTAAGTCAAATCTGTCAAAACATATGAAATATTCTATATTTACAATTATCGATATAATTGATCAAAGTAAATAATCAACAAAGTTTAGAATTATATGGGACACTATTTATTTTAATAATATCGGCGTTGGATATCACTTTTGCATGATTCATGTCATGAGATCAGTTTTGCTACATCACGCACACTTCTGAAACTCGTTGGTAATTAAGAAAAAAAATACGAATTATTTTAAACAAAATAAAGTGGCTGAACTGATCGTGATAATTTAATTACACACATACATATAACGTTGGCTAACAGTATGGAGTTCTTAGCTATTTCTCACCTTAAATCTGATCATTAGCATGTTAATTATCTTATTTGAGAGGAAAGAGATAACATCAATAATTAAGTAGGGACATATGTCTGTATTTTATTTTTCGTATAATATCAATGAGATCAGTAAATCTGCATATATTGTATGGAGAGGTGACAAACGCTTTTTGAAAATGAACAATAAAAATAGCCACTAAATAACAGCTAGTGAATTTGAATTTCATAATTTGAGGCGATATACATGTATCTCATAACACATGAATATAAAACATACTACTGTTAGAATTGTGGATACACAATATCGGATTTTACTTACAAGGATTACATGCACATACCTGTGACTCCGGGAATATTGTTTTGCCGCGACACATTTTAGAACACGATATCCCATGCGTACGATAAAATCTGTTGTTATTGTTTAAATATAGAATCGCTATCATTTCAATGTACATAAAATGTGTTCCCATGATAGTCTTTGTTTGACGTTTATTGTTTTACTTGATTTAAGAGCGTTTCCTTGCTGAAGGACACATTGCTGTAAAATGCAAAAAAACAATAAACCATTTGTCTTTATAGAAGCAAAGACTTTCTTTTTATTATAATCTCCGAGAGAATAGCAAACCAAACGCCCAATGAACATGGCAAAATGATCCATACGTTGTTGAGTATAGTTGAATAGCAAGATTTATTCAACGATGTATTAATAATATAGCATGTAATCGTCATCACCATTGGTGAAATATAACCGTTATTGTAGACAAGATGTTTTAAATATCATATTACAAAAAAATAGAACGTTTGATTCAAAATACAACAAAACGTTATATTATACCATTATTTCGAAGGAGGATACAACGGATGTAACTAAAGCTAAATTAACATTTTGTATTGCTAATGACATGTAATAATAATATCAATACAGTAACATAATCTGAAGAACAATTTGGTCTTGTAAAGAGTTAGTGGTGGTTTACAACTTCCACCTATGTTATCGTGGCAAGTGACACAGGCGAAGTTAATATTGTATGATATTGACAGAATTGTTAACATGTGGAGATTTATCAGCGATTAATGACGCGTAAAAAATGCCCATTGTCCATCTGTTGAAACATTTATTTCTACCTCTATTACCGGCTACACCAGTAAGGTAGCGCTACACATAGTGTGGATACATCAGAGAGAACATGGTGACACTGTTGTTGTGTCCGGAACATCCGCGATATGATAAAGGGTGAACTGTATAATTGATAACTTTGCTTACTTAATACTAGATCCATAGTTTCCTTATATCATCTCAATATATATGATACATACAGTTGCCATGTGCCCCAAGCTATACCTTGTCCGTGTAGGCCGGGTGGTTAAGATCTCTCGACATTACGGCTTTCCTCCACCAACAAAACTGATACATGCTGAAATGACCCTGGCTGTTAATAGGGCGTTACACTAATCAAACTTTACAATTCGTTGCTGGTAATAAATTTAAAAGCGACTTATGCGGATATATCATTCAAAAACAACTGGGAACGTCTTTATTGTCCAATATCTATGTTGATAAAGTCAGCTGTTTGAATATTTACATTATAGTAACATCAGATAAAATTAATTTCTTAATTTCCTCTTCTGTAACTTATTACTGGCATATGGATTTCGTTAATTGTACATGCTGATGTTGTCTTTACATTTATCAAATGTTGTCCTTGAAATGGATTGACTACTAAACATATCCGTTGTTTGTGATCATTTCGTGTAAAACGATGCCGAAGTTTGACGTAAGCTGTCTCTCCGTTCTGATTAAATATGTATTCACAATCATAATGTAATTCTGTATAATACGAACTATTTCAGTAGTTGTTCTTTTGTCTAAAAATTGATTTTTGAGAATAATAAAAAGTCTGATATGATTTCTGAAACTATCTGAGGAGAACAAATTTAAAGTTCTGCAATGTCGTCTGTGATTCATAACTTTTGAAGATGTGACTTGTATCAGTTCTTTAAGATTGTGTAGTCTGTGTTTTGAAGATGTGACATGTATCAGTTCTTTTAGATTGTGTAGTCTTTGTTTTGAAGATGTGACTTGTATCAGTTCTTTAAGATTGTGTAATCTGTGTTTTGAAGATGTGACTTGTATCATTTCTTTTATATTATGTAGTCTGTGTTTTGAAGATGTGACTTGTATCAGTTCTTTTATATTGTGTAGTCGGTGTTTTGAAGATGTGACTTGTATCAGTTCTTTAAAATTGTGTAGTCTGTGTTTTGAAGATGTGACTTGTATCAGTTCTTTTAGATTGTGTAGTCTTTGTTTTGAAGATGTGACTTGTATCAGCTCTTTAAGATTGTGTAGTCTGTGTTTTGAAGATGTGACTTGTATCAGTTCTTTAAGATTGTGTAGTCTGTGTTTTGAAGATGTGACTTGTATCAGTTCTTTTAGATTGTGTAGTCTGTGTTTTGAAGATGTGACTTGTATCAGCTCTTTTAGATTGTGTAGTCTGTGTTTTGAAGATGTGACTTGTATCAGTTCTCTAAGATTGTGTAGTCTGTGTTTTGAAGATGTGACTTGTATCAGCTCTTTAAGATTGTGTAGTCTGTATTTTGAAGATGTGACTTGTATCAGTTCTTTAAGATTGTGTAGTCTGTGTTTTGAAGATGTAACTTGAATCAGTTCTTTAATATTGTGTGAGAGACAGGTGTATCCCTTCCAATGACACTAAACATCGCAGTTTCGCAGGTAATTTGAGGATTTTATTCAGCCCAAACCCGTATTAGGAGACGAATGTTTTAAATATATGACATACAGGTATACTTTAGGATCAAAGACTCTGATTTCCCTATGAAAGACTTAAAGAAGAAAGGACTATACAGTAGCCTGGTAGTTAGAGGAATGAACTATACAGTTACCGAGTAGTTAGGGGGATGGACTATACAGTAACCTAGTAGTTAGGGGGATGGACTATACAGTAACCTAGTAGTTAGGGGGATGGACTATACAGTAACCTTGTAGTTAGGGGGATGGACTATACAGTAACCTTGTAGTTAGGGGGATGGACTATACAGTAACCTTGTAGTTAGGGGGATGGACGATACAGTAACCGAGTAGTTAGAGGGATGGACTATACAGTAACCTTGTAGTTAGGGGGATGGACTATACAGTAACCGAGTAGTAAGAGGGATGGACTATATAGTAACCTAGTAGTTAGGGGGATGGACTATACAGTAACCGAGTAGTAAGAGGGATGGACTATATAGTAACCTAGTAGTTAGGGGGATGGACCATACAGTTACCGATTAGTTAGAGGGATGGACCATACAGTTACCGATTAGTTAGGGGGATGGACTATATAGTAACCTAGTAGTTAGAGAGATGGACTATATAGTAACCAAGTAGCTAGGGGGATGGACTATACAGTAACCGAGTAGTTAGAGGGATGGACTATATAGTAACCTAGTAGTTAGAGGGATGGACCATACAGTTACCGATTAGTTAGGGGGATGGACCATACAGTTACCGATTAGTTAGAGGGATGGACCATACAGTTACCGATTAGTTAGGGGGATGGACTATATAGTAACCTAGTAGTTAGAGAGATGGACTATATAGTAACCAAGTAGCTAGGGGGATGGACTATACAGTAACCTTGTAGTTAGGGGGATGGACTATACAGTAACTTTGTAGTTAGGGGGATGGACGATACAGTAACGTAGAGGTTAGGGAGATGGACTATACAGTAACCGAGTAGTTAGAGAGATGGACTATACAGTAACCTAGTAGTTAGAGAGATGGACTATATAGTAACCTAGTAGTTAGAGGGATGGACCATACAGTTACCGATTAGTTAGAGGGATGGGCTATACAGTAACCGAGTAGTTAGAGGGATGGACTATACAGTAACCGAGTAGTTAGGGGGATGGACCATACAGTTACCGATTAGTTAGGGGGATGGACCATACATTTACCGAGTAGTTAGAGGGATGGACCATACAGTTACCGATTAGTTAGGGGGATGGGCTATATAGTAACCGAGTAGTTAGGGGGATGGACTATACAGTAACCGAGTAGTTAGAGAGATGGACTATATAGTAACCTAGTAGTTAGAGGGATGGACCATACAGTTACCGATTAGTTAGGGGGATGGACTATACAGTAACCGAGTAGTTAGAGGGATGGGCTATACAGTAACCGAGTAGTTAGGGGGATGGACTATACAGTAACTTTGTAGTTAGGGGGATGGACGATACAGTAACCGAGTAGTTAGAGGGATGGACTATACAGTAACCTTGTAGTTAGGGGGATGGACTATACAGTAACCGAGTAGTAAGAGGGATGGACTATATAGTAACCTAGTAGTTAGGGGGATGGACTATACAGTAACCGAGTAGTAAGAGGGATAGACTATATAGTAACCTAGTAGTTAGGGGGATGGACCATACAGTTACCGATTAGTTAGAGGGATGGACCATACAGTTACCGATTAGTTAGGGGGATGGACTATATAGTAACCTAGTAGTTAAGAGAGATGGACTATACAGTAACCGAGTAGTTAGATGGATGGACCATACAGTTACCGATTAGTTAGGGGGATGGACCATACAGTTACCGATTAGTTAGGGGGATGGACCATACAGTTACCGAGTAGTTAGAGGGATGGGCTATACAGTAACCGAGTAGTTAGAGGGATGGACTATACAGTAACCGAGTAGTTAGGGGGATGGACCATACAGTTACCGATTAGTTAGGGGGATGGACCATACAGTTACCGATTAGTTAGGGGGATGGACCATACAGTTACCGAGTAGTTAGAGGGATGGGCTATACAGTAACCGAGTAGTTAGGGGGATGGACTATACAGTAACCGAGTAGTTAGAGAGATGGACTATACAGTAACCTAGTAGTTAGAGGGATGGACCATACAGTTACCGATTAGTTAGGGGGATGGACTATACAGTAACCGAGTAGTTAGAGGGATGGGCTATACAGTAACCGAGTAGTTAGGGGGATGGACTATACAGTAACTTTGTAGTTAGGGGGATGGACGATACAGTAACCGAGTAGTTAGAGGGATGGACTATACAGTAACCTTGTAGTTAGGGGGATGGACTATACAGTAACCGAGTAGTAAGAGGGATGGACTATATAGTAACCTAGTAGTTAGGGGGATGGACTATACAGTAACCGAGTAGTAAGAGGGATGGACTATATAGTAACCTAGTAGTTAGGGGGATGGACCATACAGTTACCGATTAGTTAGAGGGATGGACCATACAGTTACCGATTAGTTAGGGGGATGGACTATATAGTAACCTAGTAGTTAGAGAGATGGACTATATAGTAACCAAGTAGCTAGGGGGATGGACTATACAGTAACCGAGTAGTTAGAGGGATGGACTATATAGTAACCTAGTAGTTAGAGGGATTGACCATACAGTTACCGATTAGTTAGGGGGATGGACCATACAGTTACCGATTAGTTAGAGGGATGGACCATACAGTTACCGATTAGTTAGGGGGATGGACTATATAGTAACCTAGTAGTTAGAGAGATGGACTATATAGTAACCAAGTAGCTAGGGGGATGGACTATACAGTAACCTTGTAGTTAGGGGGATGGACTATACAGTAACTTTGTAGTTAGGGGGATGGACGATACAGTAACGTAGAGGTTAGGGAGATGGACTATACAGTAACCGAGTAGTTAGAGAGATGGACTATACAGTAACCTAGTAGTTAGAGAGATGGACTATATAGTAACCTAGTAGTTAGAGGGATGGACCATACAGTTACCGATTAGTTAGAGGGATGGGCTATACAGTAACCGAGTAGTTAGAGGGATGGACTATACAGTAACCGAGTAGTTAGGGGGATGGACCATACAGTTACCGATTAGTTAGGGGGATGGACCATACAGTTACCGATTAGTTAGGGGGATGGACCATACAGTTACCGATTAGTTAGAGGGATGGGCTATACAGTAACCGAGTAGTTAGGGGGATGGACTATACAGTAACCGAGTAGTTAGAGAGATGGACTATATAGTAACCTAGTAGTTAGAGGGATGGACCATACAGTTACCGATTAGTTAGAGGGATGGACTATACAGTAACCGAGTAGTTAGGGGGATGGACTATACAGTAACCGAGTAGTTAGGGGGATGGACTATACAGTAACCGAGTAGTTAGAGAGATGGACTATATAGTAACCTAGTAGTTAGAGGGATGGACCATACAGTTACCGATTAGTTAGAGGGATGGACCATACAGTTACCGATTAGTTAGGGGGATGGGCTATATAGTAACCGAGTAGTTAGAGGGATGGACTATACAGTAACCAAGTAGTAAGGGGGTGGACTATACAGTACCCTAGTAGTAATGGGGATGGACTATACAGTACCCTAGTAGTTAGGGGGATGGACTATACAGTAACCTTGTAGTTAGAGGGATGGACTATACAGTAACCGAGTAATTAGGGGGATGGACTATACAGTGACCGAGTAGTTAGGGGGATGGACTATACAGTAACATTGTAGTTAGGGGGATGAACTATACAGTAACCTTGTAGTTAGGGGGATGGACTATACAGTAACTTTGTAGTTAGGGGGATGGACTATACAGTAACCTTGTAGTTAGGGGGACGGACTATACAGTAACCTTGTAGTTAGAGGGATGGACTATACAGTAACCTTGTAGTTAGGGGGATGAACTATACAGTAACCTTGTAGTTAGAGGGATGAACTATACAGTAACCTTGTAGTTAGAGGGATGGACTATACAGTAACCTTGTAGTTAGGGGGATGAACTATACAGTTACCTTGTAGTTAGAGGGATGGACTATACAGTAACCTTGTAGTTAGAGGGATGGACTATACAGTTACCTTGTAGTTAGAGGGATGGACTATACAGTAACCTTGTAGTTAGGGGGACGGACTATACAGTAACCTTGTAGTTAGAGGGATGGACTATACAGTAACCTTGTAGTTAGGGGGATGAACTATACAGTTACCTTGTAGTTAGAGGGATGAACTATACAGTAACCTTGTAGTTAGAGGGATGGACTATACAGTAACCTTGTAGTTAGGGGGATGAACTATACAGTAACTTGTAGTTAGAGGGATGGACTATACAGTAGTCGAATGGTTTGGATGATGAACTATATGATATATGCCTCTCTATTTCATTCTATGACAGTGTATTAAATGCGTAGTGTACCTTTATTGGTTCTACCTTGTACCACTCAGGCACGTTCTGGAACGGTTTCTGTTGAAATAAAGTGAATCAATCTCCTTTACTCTGTAACCATACTATTCCATTTGAGGATTAAGAAAGATTTTAGTTCATTTTAAATTTTTTCGTAAATTATTTTATGGCAGAATCAAATCAGCAAGTGTCATTAAGCCTGGGTAGGAAGTTGTAATATCATTTTATGGCGTATAATAAAAGCACTGACGTGTTTCTACTGGTAAACAAGAAAGACCTAAACAGATCGATTGGCCACCGATAATAAACCAGCAAACCCATTTTGGTCTGTTGCATGTACATGGATCAAATATGTTCATATATCAATTATTTGTAATTTAATTGGTATCTGCAGTTGATGCAATCGAGCTGGAAATTCAAAGATATTTTAGTTTTTCAATTCGTCCCTTGCGATCGACAACGGTATGGAAATGTATCAAATTTGTGTATATCCATAGTTGTTACTCCGTCCAACAGAAAGCTCCAGCACAGAGTACAGTGATAACACGATTTGTGAATAAGTTAAGGAGGATCCTGCTTATGGCACAACAGACGATGAAAATGAGTTTATTTTCAAATATAGAAATCAAAATGTTTTCATGGTGTTGTTGGTAACTAAAAGAGAGTATATTGTGTTTTCTTATTTATAAAGTGTTTGATAGACATATCTAACCAAAAGAAATAGGCAGCTTTTATATTTGATCTTTCTCTGACAAATATGCTACAATATATATGCATATTGATATCCTGTTTAATACTAATATAGAACATAAATTTAAAAAAAAGTGTCGACAAAGGACGAAATACTCGAAATCCAAATCGTTTATACAGTGCATGATATATATATGTATATAAGCAAGGCTCACCTTGTCTGATAAAATGTTCTAAATACAAGTTAAGTGTTTATTTCTCTGTTTGGCCTACCTCTGCTGCGTCAGGGAGGTCAGAACCAAGACTTGTACACACGTTGGTCACTGTTCCCCACCTCTCTGATCACTTTTGCTTACAATCCATGCATAACTCTATGACTAGTAGCGATAGGAGTTACCGCTGTGTAAACTTATTGGGCACTGCTCATCTTACCCCAGGGGTCAGAGCAAATAATTATATAAACTATGTTCTCCTTTCCTCAAAGGACTCTGCCTTAATATGGTTAGTCCATTAAGAACTCTATGACTAGTATTAATTCAAAGTAAATAGTGACGGACAGACAAGTAATTAAAAAAAAGTCATATGTTCGGTTATTTTCTTTTGTTTACCAATAATATCATTATATTCGAGGATTCCACTTTCTTATTATTATTATAAGGCAAGTATGGTCTCTACTGCAAATAAACTTCAGAAAACCATTCTCCATCATCATGATCGTAATGATGACTGGAACGTCTGCGATAACGGCGATGACTGATCATGATGATGTGAACGTTTTCATCTAGTGATTCCTCAATACGATATAGTTTGGCAACACTGCTGGCCTTACCGTGTGTCACTATAACACTTGGCTGAATATCCGCAACACGTATTCTAAGCTATAGTGATGCGTTTTCTCGTATGTCTAACGAAACAATAGCCATTTGCTATCTACGGGATTATTTTTTTTAAATTGATATCAAATACTATGATCTTCTAAGATATTGATGTAAACAAGCCACTTTACAATTACAATATACATCTAAATACGGCACCGAAATCATAATTATACTGCAGACATCTAGTGATTCCTCAATACGATATAGTTTGGTTTGCAGTTTGTATTGCCATTCTATCTCCCCGAGGTCCACACTTGTGGTCATTTCTCTGTTTAGGAAATCCAGATAATGTCTGTAAACGTTAGTGCATATAAACACTTATTTCCAATGTGACTTCATACATAGTGTTAAATATCTTGAGGGCTACCGAATAAAGCTGCTAAGAGTGACATCGGTTTGTGAAGGCATTTTGGGAAGCGGTTGGATTATGTCGATAATGTAATTAACGGATAGCCTCCCCGATGTATATACGTTGTGTTTAGTGTTGTCAGTTTGTGTCTTTTAGGAGGCTGTGGGATATTTATACTGTATTCCCATATTCGGTTTATCGGGTTTAACGTCACATTAACAGCCAGTATGTCCAACTCGCTTTATAAAGGAAATTATCAATCTTAAAGAATATGATGAGGACAGGAGATCAATCCTTTCCTCTACAGATGCAAACGCTCAACCCAAAGGCTAAAACTGAAGGCGGTGAAAATGGTGAGATTAGGAGAAAGTGAGTGCGATAGGGAGAAGCTCAGATCCCAAATTAGGTAGGCGTTGAAAATTCTACCTGCTGGCCCCTTTTTGGAATTAAATTATCTACGGTAAAAATTAAGAAAAGAAAAACATCTTTAATGTACGATCCTTTAAAACATCATATTAAATTATATAAAGTAATAAAAGAGTGTAATGGTCGAGCGGATGTACCATGTTTGTGTTATTTCCATGTACGATAATGGAGTTTGTTACTAAATCTCGGTATGCCCCTCTAACGAATGATGAGTTTAAGTTATATAATGTGGTTGAACGACACAGCTTTTACTAAGCCTTTACAAATAGCACTAATACTGTTCTGTTGATATCTCGGAAACTTTTGAGTTAAATATGTTACAACTGATAGCCGGTGAAGATCTATTTCAGAGAAAATCTACTGATAAAATTTGAGGATACAGAAGAATGAATTTTAATAGTTCTTCGTGTTTCATGTGTAGGATTTTAGTTATAATCTGACATTACACCCATTCATCCTCCATTTAAGTTATTACGTATATTTACCATGGACCATATACTGCATGCTATATTGTGATAATAGTAGGCAGTCGTGATTCCTTTTATTGCAAACGATACCAAATGGACAATATCCATTGACTATTTTATAGGTCGTGCAATAATAACATACCGGAAGAAACGTTTCTATGATAATGTAGGACTATATATGAATGTAGAAATTTTAATTGCGAATAATTTCATTTCTTCGCATGAGCTCAGTAGTTTAGATATAGTTTGTATAATTGTATATATTGATTTTTCAAACGTTATAGATAGAAAGTCGTACATTCACCTTTTCCTAAAATCAATGGCACTGCAATGTAAATCTCGATAATTACTTAAAGCAAAAACCGACTACGTTTCATTGTTTGCGTAGATAAAAATAGGCTGGTTCTGTTTGTTTGGGTATGATAAATTGGTTGTTACTTTTCTGTCTGTATGTCAACTCGCTTCCCATTAATATGACTTAATTGATTCATATCGGTTTGTTTGAACAAAGACATTAAACAATTAATTTGACGGGCACATCTTCACTCCAATACAAGCGCTAACTAATCACAGTATTATACCAGCTATCAATTGACCATCCCGTCAGACCTAGATGAAATGAACATAAGAATGTATTATTTTACAGAGTCAATTCTGATATTAGTTCATGACTTGTGTTGTTACGGCAGTTGTTTGTTTGTGTGTTTATTTCATTAAAATAACATCCTACTTACAACCAGAGTCACTTAATGACGGCCTCCCGTGTGTGTTGCCTTGTAAATATGAAGTACGAGGTCCGTGTTTTGGAAGAATGTGGTATATTCGTGTTGCATCTTCTAGTATAATCGAACGCTTGCCATTTCTATAGTGCAATATCACAGAAGCAAGCCGCTGACGCAACTCACCACTCACGGTTGCATTACTGTATATAGACAAAGGAAAAGCCAGTCGTCCCACTCACTTAATGCTGAGCGCTAAGCAAGATTGGTTTGTTTGTTTGCTGCAATGACGGCCTCCCATGTATGAGGTATGTAGCGTATATGAAGTATGTGGTGCGTGCTTTGGGAGACTGGTGACTCACTGTGGAATATGCGTGTTAATTTGTGTCTTCTTGTATTTTACATTATGATAACACTTACTTGATCTTGCATCAGACCAGGTTTATCGACTGATTCCAAATTTCCGGTGGTAGTAATTTACATGGATTGCGAAATAACACAACTGATATATTCGATTTCATACATCCCTTACATGTGTTTTAGCAATATGCATATTTGATTCATTATCTCGGTATGGTACGGGACTTTATTGAAGAGCAAACTTTTTCCAGTGACTATTGAAGCCTTAATGACGAAATTCTCACTCGGCCTGCTGGTCTGTACTCTGGTCATTTAGTGAACACAGCGACCCATAGTAATCCGTCCTGAATGTTAATTATAAATAGCGGATATTCTTCGTTGACAGATTCAGAATTCCGCGGCTTATGGCTCCATTGGACTTGATGATAATATTTATAAGCCTGGATGCATGTTACATCGGGTCGAATTTGGGGGCGCCCTAGCTGTCAACAAGATCTCGGGCGTGTGATATACCTTCGGCTATGAATAAAACATGTCCTATCAGACGAAGACATGTTTACCAAATGATCACACCGCTTAGTTTTACCTTAGTCTGTTCCGTCCGAGTCAGAAACCTGTCACAGTGATCCTCACATCAGTAGTGATAGTTGTTAACTTTCTGGATTACAGCGGTTTACTCTCGACTTGAAAATACATTTATATCACGAAAACGCATCAAGCACTATAATATTTAGGCCTTATTAATGCAGGTAAATTAGCATTTCTTTATACTACTAATGGCAGTATTGTCCGTAGATTATTGATACAGACATATTTTATATAAACTAACAGCTCCCACCATATCCAAGACACAACCATGTTAACATGTTTACCCTGACATATTTCACAAATATCGGACAGAGAGCACAGTACGCACCTAATGTAGACAGATCTACGGTGTGTCTTTATGTTACTAACCTGTATAACAATAATTGGCGCTATTGCTACTTTCTTCCGCCATTTATGCACACGATTTTCACCGGCTTGACCCCTAACATCAGAAACTATTTCTCAATATTCCAACCTTACATTTAACGACGTCTTTGTGAGTCACGAAATGCACCAGAATATAACCTTGGTGGTTTCCTAACAGCAAATTGATGTATTGTAATATTATTATCAGCTAATAGTAGGACATAACACACGTTATGTATATGTTTGAAAGAAGTGAGATCATTCTTGTTTAATCACTAAAGATTCGGAGCCAACACTAATTATATTACAGACCAGAGGTAACACTCCTCAGTATGGACTGTACATGTTACATTGTGGAAGCATTGCCATGGTTTTGATAAGACCAGATATTGTTCATATTGTTTTACCTTTAAAGAAAAAATAATATATTAAATAATTGTAAAACGAACGCTACAATGAGAAGGAAATATCCTAAATGTTTATTGTTGATATATACATGTATATATGTGTGTATTGGCGTAGTGTTTTAGATCGATCTAATATTATGTAAGATAAAATGTCCAATCAAGTTTGTTCATCTATTAATTATGATGTATTAATATGAAAATGTATTGTTTTACTTACTTTAAATTATAAAGAAGATAGAGGAAGTCCACTTTCTCATGCTTTGGAAAGGGTTATCCGTACCACCTTTGCCGTTGGGATATAGTTTTACCTTACGAAAAGATACCCTAGAAATTTCCCGTCCTCAGGCCTATAGAAGGCGAGAACATAACCACGTCATGTCAACTGTCAACATTGCTTTTCAATATAAAGATGTCAATACCAGTTCAAAGAAAAGCCTTAAAAAAACTATTAACAATTCATCAACTTAAAGGAAACGTTCAAATTGTTAATTGGAACATGGTTGCATTGCATGAAAAGTTTAACATTTGCATTTCAATGTGTTTCAGTGTTTCGTCAGAAATGAATGTACATGTTGATTAATTTGCCGTACTAATTTATATGTAATATTCAAAATAAAAACAATGTACTGAATAAGAACAGTGGGTACATAACTATTTATAATGTATCAAATTAAACTGGGTTCAATTATCAGCGAGCAGGTAGGATACATAGGTATTAATCCTATAGTCCCGGGTTCAAACCCCTGTCTGATCGTGTGGTTCCGGGTTCAAACCCCTGTCTGATCTGTATTGCGTGGTCCTCTTACTATGGTTGTCTGTTCCTGCGCGTATTGGTATTAACAAAGTAAAGTGTAATCGGTTCAAAATCTACATACATCTTTTTCAGATTTTGAATACCAGCCATTGTATGCGTAAGTATGTGCATTTTAAAGTTAGACAAAACCTGTGCCCAATCATTTTCCAAATATTTTCAAATGGCATCTGTTTAAGTTAAATAGATTGACAAAGCCTGGCATTTTCTATCTTGAAGGCATTAAAAATTAGAAATAAACATTTGAATGTGCGCCTGTTCCGAATTCGTTTCATGGAAAAACAAAACATAAAACAATCAAATGCATAGTGTATTTGTCATTATGATTATATGACAACCAGAGGGGATGTTTCCGATGAGGAGTTCCATTGATTACAAAGCTATCATATCACCATAGCCAGCTCTTGGTTATGTCAGCAACATACCGTCAACAGTACAATCAAAATGATCATGTGCAGAATACCAAGCTTGATCTGTACCAGTATAAAGTGAAGTCTATTTTGAATTTCCTAAATATGCACGGAATATTGTTAACAAAAGCGCAATACCCCAAGCGGATCTTGCCCCACGTAATCTGTACAAAGCCATACGATTTCTTAAAAAACATACCAGACGAATCCATGTGATAAATCACCAATGCATAGAACTAGGTTGTGCATGTTTGTTAAATGTCTTTGTAAAACCTTAAGTCGACACAATTTATATTGTAAGGTAAGACTGACTTTCCCAATTGTATATATCTGCATTGTGTATATCTACATTGTTGCTCATGAGGAGTAGTGTATATCAACGTATTTCCTCTGAGTTATAGCCATTGTATACAGTAAATACAGCATTACGTGTTGTGGATGATCAACACATAAACTAAAGCTTCAACAGAGTATTAAAGGCAACGGAATAGAAAAATATTCTTAGTATGAATTTTGAAATGATGTAGTGTGTGCCCAAATTGATGCTTTTTGAAGTAAGGAAAGACATAAATTCTTAAATTATTATTTTTAGAAATGAGGTACTTGAGAACAAGTCGTACGTCGACATGAAATCTACTTTTTATTGTTGTTTTTTTCTCTTTCGATTTGCGTATTTTGTGGTACATTGTACAGCAACTTGAGCAGATCGATTCTTGACGATATAGAAAACACATGGTCTTGCGTCGTCATCACACATCAGTGTTAAAATCGTCCGACACCGTTCCAATGTCCCATCATATTACTCCAAGTCCTCCACCTCTGGATCCCGAGCTCGAATCGCATGTAGAGCAGTTGTCAGGCACTACATGTAACCGCAGGTCGGTGTTTTTATGTAACTCCGACTTTCCTCCACTATCTAAACCTTGTACGTCCTGAAATGACATGACGTTAAATTTATCATACCAAACCAAACTTTATTATTTTACACAAAAAACGGTGAGCGAATGTATCATTCTTGCTTTAATCTTAAATTTGAAGAAATACACATGCATCGATATTTCTGAAGAATTAATTGCGATCCCACTGATGAGCTGGTACTGACGTGTAGCGAAACTGTTGTAATCCATAGCGGAAATACGCCCAATGATTATATGCTAAAAGCAGTATTGCACTTATTACAAGCCAGGTTCGTTCAAAACACTAAGTAGATGCTATGCTTGTTTTTAAAACAACTAATTAAAATGTCATGCATGAAATGCAGACATTATACGGTTGCAAAAGCTGAATTAGTTTTTGTTTTTTTATTTTGGGACTATCACGTTTGGAATATCTCGGTGATGGTATAATGTATTGTCAATAGAATGCTAACACGATTTTCCCTGAAAACTGAATGCATGATACATCAACAGTTGTGTAATCGATTTAAACAGAAGATTTGAAACCTATTTATACATCATTAACAGGTGTCTGACAGACGGATCCCGCTGTTACGTTATAACGAGAATTTATAGATGAAAACATGGTATTTGTCTTAAATACGTTATGTACTTTACTTCATCATTACCGAACACGTAAATAAGGTAGTTCCTAGTAATAGATTAATATCTTCTGTAACGGGCTTATACTTGATAAAAGTATAAAGTAACCGGATTTCTTAATGAATTGAATTATTTCACAACATGTGATACTCACAACAGAAAAAGAGTAGATTGCGGTTAGCTTCCCATTAACCAGTAATACTACTAAACATGCTCCGTTGTTCCGTGTTTTTGATTTATTTAATGCCAAAAGCTTCCAAACAATCAGTATAAAGATATAAATTCTAAGAGAAAGCCTCTATATTCTAAAACCATGACAATTGCCCGAATATCTGTTCAAATTAATCCAAATATCTGTTTATTAAATACAATTTTGTGGCTTATGTAAGTATATTATCTAAATAAACCATAACGAATTTGGACAGTAAATAAAAAAAACAGGTCATACAACTACCAACGACAAGTTCGTGGGCTATTGTCTACTATTTATAAGACGATGATTGGAATTTTATACGGTGGTCCCTCCAACTTCGCCTCATTCATGTTCAGTACCTATAGTATAAAGGTATAAGGAATCACCACACTACGTTGATTCCCTGGTATGCTGCAGTGAGATGGCACTAAAACCGGACCAAGAGTTCCGCTGCTACTTGGTGATACCACAAGAAACTACCACAGATTCCCAAAACATATTTACAGACGCAATACACTATATAGAGGAGAGACTGTCCTTACAATGATTTAAACTGGTAAAAGAATCTTACGCCTGTCAATCAACCAATCAAAGCCCCTAGCATTTACACATCCATTGACTGGAAGGATAGTAGTCATCTAAGGTACATCTCTGGAACTCGTGTTTCCAAGTCAAGGGACTGGGTACAGACACCAATGTAAAGCTTACCGACTTTTGCGTACATGACCTGCCACAGATGACCCGATGTCATACTACATATCACTCAAACCACATTACATAAAAGTAATTCGAGTTTGACGCGGCAAAATTTTGGCATATTCTTGGGGATGATCTAATTTGAAAGGCGACCTGTCATTCCCGGACAATTGCCGTAATGCCAGAGACGAAATCGTGAGCCTGGACCGGTAATTACTATACAGACGTTGCCGGGGGTTCCGACAAAACATCGGCTACTTGAAGTCTGCGCACTGATGGACATCCGGTATGGATCACAATAATAGTGAAGGCGATTAAAATCAAAGGTCAATTAAGAAATGACAAAAAAATTCAGATACAATGATTTTACAAAAAATCATTAACAATAATGTAATTAATAAAATTCGTGTTGTATTCTGTGTTCAAACTGCAAGTGAGTTATAGATATTTGTTAAAACATGTTTAGCACATTTAACTTTGTTTCTTTCACTGCGTTTGGTTTAGTGTATTTGATTAACGTTCTTTGAAAGTCAGAGTCATCTTAAGGTTTACTAAAGGCAAAATCACAGTTATATTACATACTCCAATATAACTATTCGTCTCAGTGGCTACTGTATGAAAATGCTAGATTTTTTCCAGAAGTGAAAATTTACCAATATTACTCTCTTTAACGTCCAGTATATTGAAAGCCACCCCAAAATAAGTGCATTGTGTGTGAATTAGTGCGCTAAATTTACAAACGAAACATACTCATGTTTTCAAACAAGAGGCACATGGGCCTTAACGGTCATCTGACTCATGGCACAAAACAGTCACAGTATAAAGTAATGGTTAACAATTAATATAAGCAATACAAGGGACATCTTAGTTTAATATGTGAGTTTCTGAAGTAGGTAAAGGTCAATTGTTGTACAAACTTATCCTTCATCCTAGTATGCTGCAGGCCAAATATCAAGTCTCCAGGCCTCTTAGTTATTCACAAGAAATTGTTTAAAAGATTTTAGCTTATTTGACTTATGTGAAGTTGAATGGTCGTCAACGTCATTCATTTGAATAATTTGTTTCTACAGATGTTCCATGACATATATGGTTGTAACCCATTCAAGGATTAAGGAGGAGTCTGATATTACAGCCAAATTTCAGCAAAGCTCCCATTTGGACCCCCGCCGTTCAATCCCCATGGGTCTTTCCTCGGTCCTTTATAAAATATGATTGTCCGTCCCCTTAATGATGTTTCATGACCAATATGGTTTTAATCCACTCAAGGGTTAATGAGGATTAGGATTTTAAAGCAAACTTTCATCAAAGTTTTTTTTCTATTTGAGCCCCATCCCTTTGTCCCTAAGAGTCAAATCTGGCTCATTAATATAAGATATGATTGTCTTCACCCATTGATGTTTCACACTAATTATGGTTTTTATTCACCCAAGGGTTAAGGAGATGTATGATTTTTAAGCCACATTTCAGTCAAATTAACCCTTCTGAACCCCACACCTTTTGTCCCACAGGTCGGACTTAACTCTTTTATTTCAAATATGATTGTCCTTCCCCAATGATGTTTTACACCAAAGATGAATGTTATCCACTTAAGGGTTAAGGAGAAGTAGGGTTTTAAAGCAAAATGTTATCAAAGTTCAAATTTTGAGCCCCGCCCCTGTGTTCCCAGGGGTCGGACCTAACTCGTTTATGTAAAATATGATTGTCCTTCCCCAATGATGTTTCGCCTCAGATATGTTTGTTATCCACTCAATGGTATGGAGGAGTAGGATTAAAAAGCCAACTATCATCAAAGTTCCCCCTTCTGAGCCCCGCCCCTCCGTCCCCAGGAGTCAGACCGAACTCGTTTATATCAGATATGATTGTCCTTCCCCAGTGATGTTTTACACCACATATCGATGTAATCCAATCAAGGGTCAAGGAGTAAATTCTTCAAAATCTGATAAAATTCCAGTTTCATGTTAAGGTTCATAAAGTATTGCTTTTTTAACATATATACGAGTATACAGATGCAAGTTTTTAATTTACACAAATAAATGAAAAAATATCAAATATTTGTTTATTTGTGTTATTGTACCACTATGGACCTCCATACTTTCAAAATGAAAGTAGTCCTTTAAGAAAAATAGCTGCCTATTTGAACTATTTCTCAAAGTTTACAGAGGCATAATGGCCATTACACTTTAATATAGCATAAACGTAATGCAGCTTACCCTGGAGATAACCATTCATTACTTTTTCCACTTTTCAGAAACTTTGAAACATACATGCATGTTTGATATCATAATCTGGTATGTGTTACAATGATGACTTTGTAATGTTTTGGGGATTCTTCTAATATGAATGTGAAAGGATATAGATTTAACAGATATCAAGGTCACGGATAAACAAAAATTAAACATAAGAACAAACTTTCTTAAATTTCAAAGCATCACCACTGCAATAAGAAATAACTCCAGATATATCCAATACAGTGCTAAGCTATCCATATACACTTAAAAATTTAGAATTTTTTCTGAAGCATCAAAAAGTTAAAAAAAAATACAACCTCAAGAATAGAAATGCTTCAATCTCTACCGGGAAATCCAAATGGAATAATTTATCTAACTTTGATGATATTTGGACACAAATATTGATATAACAATCCTTTTGGTGCAACTAAAAACTCCAAAATACATTGGATACAATATAGAGTTAATTAACATATTTTAACATGCAATCTTTTTTGTCCAAAATTTGGCTTGCCGAAAGTGCGAATTGTTATCGTTGTAAAACGAAAGTAGAGACAATAGTATATATGTTATGGAAATGTATAGATGTGCATAATTTTTTATTAGCTTCGAATCCCTACTGGATAGATTGTTCATTCCATTCGCCTTTAAAGAAACATTTATTTTTATTTTAAATCAACCAATACTACATAATACGGTAGACAGTATGATTATTCTATTATTGAAAACAAAACATGTATCACACAAGATGTTACCAAGATAATTTATCATCCCTGTGCCTTAACTAAACTTATAAAGGATGCACACTTACATACACATGTAATATCAGCTGTATCTTCTGAGACCATTCGTACCATTACTTATCCTCTTTCTTTCTTTCTTTTCTTTCTACCTCCTTTATCTACTCACTATACGAACCCTTTCTCTCGCTTTCTCCTCTTCTTTAGAAAACAGCAACACAGTATTTTCCTTTTAAAAATAATTGAATAATGTCTCATCACTTAAACTAAATATATATATATATATATATATGAATCAATTGCGAGATTATGAATATTTGGATGTAAGCGAGTAGTTATAATGACATGCTTAAAAATATAAATATGATGTCTACCAATAGTAATGCTTGTGCTAGAAGCGAAACTGAAATTCAAGATAGATGGGCAATGTGAATGATTATTAGTAGCACAAACAAATGAATAATGTTTAATATGAATTTCAAAGTGAGTATGATACAATGTACATTTTCTAAAAATAAAAACGATTAAAACAAATATTTGTTTTAAGTTGACGAATGGTAATATGTCTGCAAAAGTTATGTGATGACAAGTGTACAGACATATCAAGCTCGGTCATCTGACACTGTGGTTTATTTCAATACAAAAAGATTGAAAGTTTTTTATGATGGCGGCTGTGGTGGCCGTCTTGGGATTAGAATCGATCGAAAAAATAACACTTAGTCGTTACCATCTCATGATTGCACCAGTATATCTTGAGTTCAGAATACTATGTACCGAATTTTTCAAGGCAACTGAGGAGGCCATTTTGGATTTCAGATCGACCCAAAAAAACACTTGATCGGAACCATGTCACGCAAATTTCAGCTAAATCACATCAGCAGAACTTGAGAAGTTCAAAGTAGTTTTTGCCAATATGGTGTCCGTGGCGGACCCGAAAACAACAACACGCGGTCGCGACCATGTCAGGATCATTTTAGGCAAGTTTAAGTTAAATAACACTTTTAAAACTTGAGAAGTTCAAAATGTTAAAAGTTTAAGCACTATGACGGCCAAAGCACGATGCCTATTGGTCATCCTGGCCCTTTTAGTCAGATGACGCTCATGCAACCTAAAAATCTTCAAATATTTGTTCTATTTTACAACCAAAATGTATGGCGTGATTATTTTGGGTACATTGTATCTTTTGTCCCCAATCTGTTCCCTGACTCAGAGATCCCAGCAAATTTCATTTAGAAATATAATACAGATTGGTGATGATCTTTTTACAATATTTAGATTTTTATTTGTCCAATATCAAGCATACCTTTTCTACTCTTCTGTCCTGTCAGGTATTTAAGCATCAACTGAACTATTGAACATGAACTTGGATATGATATCAGAACCTGGTTGTCACGGTACAGTTTAGATTACATACTTCCGTTGTCGTATGTAGCGGTGTGAAATGTACTCAATAAACCAAACCTCCATTGTTCTGTCCCTATAATAGAACAAACGAGCATTAGCTTGTAATGACAAGTTTCTGAATTTACAGGACAAGCTCAAAGATAAAATGCTTTGTGTCATCAATTTTATGAAATTGTATTTTCTACTAGGATAAAGAGCTACCATGCAATACATTGGTTTCAAGAGATTCAGTACAGATTGCCATGCTTTTTGGACTATTGTGATTTACATGAAAACACATGATATTGTCAACTCTAAAATAGATATGTAATTATTGCCTTTTAAATGTGTAATTTAGTGGTGAGTGTTTTAATCTGGTTTGTTTTATTATGTGTATATCCTATTAACCGTCAGGATCATTTTAGTACGGTCCCCGTGTATGTGATCTGTTCGGTGTGTAACGTCCTATTAACAGCCAGGATCATTTAAGTACGATCCCCGTGTATGTGATGTGTTCTGTGTGTAACGTCCTATTAACAGCCAAGATCATTTAAGTACGGTCCCCGTGTATGTAATGTGTTCTGTATGTAGCGTCCTATTAACAGCCAAGATCATTTAAGTACGGTCCCCGTGTATGTGATGTGTTCTGTGTGTAACGTCCTTTTAACAGCCAGGATCATTTAAGTACGGTCCCCGTGTATGTGATGTGTTCTGTGTGTAACGTCCTATTAACAGCCAGGATCATTTTAGTACGGTCCCCGTTCATGTTATGTGTTCTGTGTGTAACGTCCTATTAACAGCCAGGATCATTTTAGTACGGTCCCCGTGTATGTGATGTGTTCTGTGTGTAACGTCCTATTAACAGCCAGGATCATTTTAGTACGGTCCCCGTGTATGTGATGTGTTCTGTGTGTAACGTCCTATTAACAGCCAGGATCATTTTAGTACGGTCCCCGTGTATGTGATCTGTTCGGTGTGTAACGTCCTATTAACAGCCAGGATCATTTAAGTACGATCCCCGTGTATGTGATGTGTTCTGTGTGTAACGTCCTATTAACAGCCAAGATCATTTAAGTACGGTCCCCGTGTATGTGATGTGTTCTGTGTGTAATGTCCTATTAACAGCCAAGATCATTTAAGTACGGTCCCCGTGTATGTGATGTGTTCTGTGTGTAACGTCCTTTTAACAGCCAGGATCATTTAAGTACGGTCCCCGTGTATGTGATGTTTCTGTGTGTAACGTCCGTGCCAGGATCATTTAAGTACGGTGTGTATGTGATGTGTTCTGTGTGTAACGTCCTATTAACAGCCAAGATCATTTAAGTACGGTCCCCGTGTATGTGATGTGTTCTGTGTGTAACGTCCTTTTAACAGCCAGGATCATTTAAGTACGGTCCCCGTGTATGTGATCTGTTCGGTATGTAATGTCCTATTAACAGCCAGGATCATTTATTTGTTTGTTTGTTTGTTTGTTTGATTCAATTAACGTCCAATTAACAGCTAGGGTTATGTAAGGACGGCCTATCATGTATGCTTTGTATTGCGTGTATGAAGTGTGAGGTGCGTGTTTTTGGAGACTGCGATATATAAGGACGGTCATCGTGTATGTGGTGGCCTGTGTGTGTGAAGCGAGATGTGTGTTTTGGGAGGCACTGCTATATTCGCGTCAGCAATGGGAACCTACATCAAAGGAGCGCTCAACCTTAGGACAAAATTGAGGCGTTGTCTAGAGCGACGTTAGGAAGAAGAAAGTTAGTTAAGAAGAAGAGTTACACTATTTCAAAATTATCAGGGTTGTATATCAACACCATTATCGAATATGCGTACCCGGCCTACTATACCTTCCGGCCGACATCCTTATATGTCTTAAAGTCTTTTGAACTACAATATGCAGTTCAAAAGACACCGGGTCATACCCTGACACACGAACAGAAAAAAGATAAAAGAGAAGTTATCGGAAATAGTGGTGACATTTATTCATATCGTTCATTTTATTTTCATGTTAAAACAATATAAACAATAGGATAAATTACATGGTAAATGATGATAGTTTTTAGTAACATTTTATACTCCTGAACGTAAAAGTTCGCCTGGCTAGCCTGTGAGTACTAAGGAAAGGATCAGACACCTAATCTTCACATGTCTTCGTGAGGCCCTAGTCGAAAGGGTATAAACTCTCAACACCAACTTTGATTCGATTTCTACTGTCGCGGTGACAAATATAGGCCCTTTATTGTTGTCTAAGAACCGTTAGATTAACACGTGTATTTCCGACTAATTCCGTTTCGCAGACCGGTTTGACATGGCTATTTCAATGTACCATTGCAGGTCTTGTATCTTCGTTTCACAGACTGCTTTATAGTTTTAGAGATGCCACTTAGCATATAATATAGAGGGAGTTTACTTAGTGTAGCATTACTTTCATGTAAATATGTTACCTACTATTTTAACGAAGTAATATATTTCCAGTAATGTTGCATCGAAGATAGATTTCACAGTACTTTTTAAGTACCATTATATTTGGTCAAGACCAAACAAATACCGCCGTAATTGAGACGAGTTGACCTGTGAACACAGCATGCAAATAAGTGCACTTTCATAGCACTAGTAGTTTCTATCATTTCTTGATTTCATAGTTTCTGCTGATGCGGCAGAACCATCGTTTTTTTGCAATACTTCCAACGGTATCCATTCGTTTGACTCATCATTACTACCCATATTTACATGACGGTGGAGAAAACAGTTCAATTACTCTTGAGGGACAAACTTTTGGCTCATCTAACCGACCCAAACCCTTCTGAGTTGATATGAAAGCGTCTTGTTTCGGGTCGAAAACATAGTATCTGCTGAAGTAATTAATTTACATAATGATATGATAGTAATTCTTTAGATAAACGCAGAGAGAT
The DNA here is from genome assembly GCF_041381155.1 of Argopecten irradians. Classification (NCBI taxonomy): domain Eukaryota; kingdom Metazoa; phylum Mollusca; class Bivalvia; order Pectinida; family Pectinidae; genus Argopecten; species Argopecten irradians. Next base: position 5,878,007 of record NC_091138.1, on the reverse strand, counting down.
CGACGGTTCTGTTTGACCTATCTCATTGTGTCTTCAACTGTATGTCAATCTCTGTAAAATCCATCATATTTGTTGATGAGGCGTCTTCATATCTGTTCATAACTCTCGCAAGTCGATGGTATCTGACATAGAAATCCTCAGAGTACCGCACACTACCCCATTTCAACAGATATTTCTGGAGGTGTCCAGGGTATGGAACCACTATCATACTTAGCTTAATATAGACACATTCAGTGATTCCATTTCCATGATCTCGCCAGGACCATAATCCATTTGGCAGATTACAATATAGAATCAGCGGTGATAGCATGACCACTAAAACAGCGGAGTTGTTATCTTTGAAAACACGACACTTCCTGGAATTCCCGAACACTATACTGTATCATGGACAGCGCGTAAATCCGAAACGAAACGATACTGTTTCTACCCAGTGACTGTCCCACAGGTAGAAGGTTTCTTTCTCTTACTCCCCCGTGCTGTGTGGAAATGCTGTGGATATTTTTTACAGCACTTTGAACTAAATTACCCAATTTTACATCATGGAGGAGTTCCTTACCTTTCTCTATATATTAGTCTATAGTGGGTATTTGACTTACATGCGTGCCAGACACCTATGGATAGAGAATAGTACCTGTGGCTGCCGTCATTGCATGATCGTAAAAGGCGACTAAATTTGGGATATTATCATTTCTCTTCTTCCTAACTAACTTTGTTCTTCCTCACTTTCTGTGAGTTAGGCACTTGGTTCTTTCCCCTGGACGAGATACACTGAGGACTATAAAACTGGCATTTCATGCTCTTGCTTTGCGCTCAGCATACAGGGAGTAGGACGACTGGTTTGCCCGTTGTCAGTTTAATGTGACCGGGTTAGGCGTGATGCTTGGTGGCATGCTTCAGTGATATAACACTCTTAAAAAGAACAAGATTTCTACTATGATTACATTAACTTCCTATTCCTATAAACATGTAGGGACAGACGATCGTCCATGCATGTGTCCTGCCTGTATATAGAGTTGTGTCTGTTATATGAAACTACGGTATATTCGTTTTGTATCTTCTTCTATAGTGGAACTCCTGCCATTTACATAATACTTTATCACTGAAGCAAGTCGCCGTAGACAAAAAGGAACATATCACACCAGGTGACATTATACAGACAACAGTCGTCGTACTCCCTTTATGCTGAGCGCTAATTATAAGCATGATCAGATACTAACACTTTAATAATTATTGACTTTGGTTTGTCATTGATAGGGGACAGAACCCGGAGCCTACCTCAAATGGGCGAACGATCACATGTGAGGCGCTGTCAAGAGGGACGTTAGGAAGAACAAAGTTAGGAAGAAGGTAATTCTAACGCTCTACCGGAACGACATGAATTTAGATTTCTTGTGATGAATACACGGTAAGCTCGCCATAAATCACTAAAGTTGGAGGTAGGAGATTAAACTAATTAACTAACAAAAGAAATTGGGAAATTGAAGTTGGTCCTACAGATAGGGCGTTAATCGTAAAAGGCGACTAATTTTTGGATCTAATATTTTCTTTTCTAGCTGACTTTCTTCTTCTATTCATTAATGTTTTCCGTATGCTTGTTTGTTTGTTTGATTAATTAACAGCTAGGGTAATGTAAGGACGGCCTCCCATGTATGCAGAATGTTGTGCGAGGTGCGTGTTTTAGGAAACTGCGGTATATTCATGTTGTGTCTTCTTGTATAGTGGAACTGTTGCCCTTTTTATAGTGCTATATCACTGAAGCATGCCGCCGAAGACACCAAACAACACACCCCACCCGGTCACATTATACTGACAACGGGCGAACCAGTCGTCCCACTTCCTGTTTGCTGAACACTAAGCAGGAGCAGAAGCTACCACTTTCATAGACTTTGGTGTGTCTCGGCCAGGTGACAGAACCCACAGCCTTCCTCACAGGGGCGAACGCTCAACTCAAGGCCAAAACTGAGGCGGTGCCAAGGGAGGAATTAGGAAAGATAAAGTCAGTTAGGAAGAAGAGAAAAGAAAAGATCCTAAATTTAGTCGCCTTTTACGATCATGCAATAGGGGCAGCAGGTACAATTCTAATGCCCTACCTGCAGGGCGCTTCCATATGCAGTTTGCAATTATCTTAAGGTTCATGAAAACTTTTTTTACATATATTTCATAGTAAATACAATCACTTTGAGTCCCTCAATGCTCTACTGAACCAACACTAACACTACCAGAAGACCGCCATGCTTCCGGCTCATTCGATAACAGTTTGTTTTTATAGTTACGTTGTGTTTTTTGCTTTATCCAAATATTACAAGATCTTAATGGAGCGTTTGATGTGTTCAGCCTTCAAGATATGCCGTGGTCCACTGAATCCACAATAACATATAAAATACATTTATTTAAGTACAATTACTATAGCCTTGATGCTGATTTCAGAATGTGTTTTGCTGTTTTGATAGATAACAAAGAGCATTGATGCCCGCTGGTTACTCGTGGCGGGTGTCGGTCTTTATAGGCAATATATTTAGCAGTACTATGACACTATCTCAAAAGCATTGAATGTCGTCAGTCCACAACATATTATGGCTATTACCAAGGGAATTTAAAAGTCTTTTATCATATCCCTTCCCGTTCAAATGAGTTACCGTCTTTTACAACGTCGCTTTCGATAACGTGGCTTAACGATTTTTAAGAGAAGTTATCCCTCAAAAACTTAAGAAATTCGTAAGAAAAGCAATCATAATAAAAATAAGGGAAAAGCACAATCTTCATAATAAATAACATGTAGTAAATAAGAAACAACGATGATCCTGTTGGACATTTTGATAAATGTATCTGACGCCACAAAGGCATGTTACATAACAATAGTAATGCATCGTAACCACACACGGCTTGTTACGTTATCAGTCTTTGATGAATGTGTCAAGCATATTAATGCCAATATACACAGCAGAGTTATTGAAATTAATATCTTATAAAGATAACTATCTAAATGTATTTTGCATAATATGATGTTGTTTATAATGAGATCAGCTTGACAGAGGCCTACTGTGTGTACATGATTTTAATGAATAGATATGCTCGTACATCAATACCCTGATCTAATACAGGTGTAAGGGATGTAAAGATATGACGTCTACCTCTGAGATATAGATAAGACAGGTTGCCAGAATAACATTAAAAAGGCAAATCTGAAATTAGTCATAGAGAAGTAAATATTAAATGTGTAATTATAAGCATGATCAGATACTAACACTTTAATAATTATTGACTTTGGTTTGTCATTGATAGGGGACAGAACCCGGAGCCTACCTCAAATGGGCGAACGATCACATGTGAGGCGCTGTCAAGAGGGACGTTAGGAAGAACAAAGTTAGGAAGAAGGTAATTCTAACGCTCTACCGGAACGACATGAATTTAGATTTCTTGTGATGAATACACGGTAAGCTCGCCATAAATCACTAAAGTTGGAGGTAGGAGATTAAACTAATTAACTAACAAAAGAAATTGGGAAATTGAAGTTGGTCCTACAGATAGGGCGTTAATCGTAAAAGGCGACTAATTTTTGGATCTAATATTTTCTTTTCTAGCTGACTTTCTTCTTCTATTCATTAATGTTTTCCGTATGCTTGTTTGTTTGTTTGATTAATTAACCAGCTAGGGTAATGTAAGGACGGCCTCCCATGTATGCAGAATGTTGTGCGAGGTGCGTGTTTTAGGAAACTGCGGTATATTCATGTTGTGTCTTCTTGTATAGTGGAACTGTTGCCCTTTTTATAGTGCTATATCACTGAAGCATGCCGCCGAAGACACAAAACAACACACCCCACCCGGTCACATTATACTGACAACGGGCGAACCAGTCGTCCCACTTCCTGTTTGCTGAACACTAAGCAGGAGCAGAAGCTACCACTTTCATAGACTTTGGTGTGTCTCGGCCAGGTGACAGAACCCACAGCCTTCCTCACAGGGGCGAACGCTCAACTCAAGGCCAAAACTGAGGCGGTGCCAAGGGAGGAATTAGGAAAGATAAAGTCAGTTAGGAAGAAGAGAAAAGAAAAGATCCTAAATTTAGTCGCCTTTTACGATCATGCAATAGGGGCAGCAGGTACAATTCTAATGCCCTACCTGCAGGGCGCTTCCATATGCAGTTTGCAATTATCTTAAGGTTCATGAAAACTTTTTTTACATATATTTCATAGTAAATACAATCACTTTGAGTCCCTCAATGCTCTACTGAACCAACACTAACACTACCAGAAGACCGCCATGCTTCCGGCTCATTCGATAACAGTTTGTTTTTATAGTTACGTTGTGTTTTTTGCTTTATCCAAATATTACAAGATCTTAATGGAGCGTTTGATGTGTTCAGCCTTCAAGATATGCCGTGGTCCACTGAATCCACAATAACATATAAAATACATTTATTTAAGTACAATTACTATAGCCTTGATGCTGATTTCAGAATGTGTTTTGCTGTTTTGATAGATAACAAAGAGCATTGATGCCCGCTGGTTACTCGTGGCGGGTGTCGGTCTTTATAGGCAATATATTTAGCAGTACTATGACACTATCTCAAAAGCATTGAATGTCGTCAGTCCACAACATATTATGGCTATTACCAAGGGAATTTAAAAGTCTTTTATCATATCCCTTCCCGTTCAAATGAGTTACCGTCTTTTACAACGTCGCTTTCGATAACGTGGCTTAACGATTTTTAAGAGAAGTTATCCCTCAAAAACTTAAGAAATTCGTAAGAAAAGCAATCATAATAAAAATAAGGGAAAAGCACAATCTTCATAATAAATAACATGTAGTAAATAAGAAACAACGATGATCCTGTTGGACATTTTGATAAATGTATCTGACGCCACAAAGGCATGTTACATAACAATAGTAATGCATCGTAACCACACACGGCTTGTTACGTAATCAGTCTTTGATGAATGTGTCAAGCATATTAATGCCAATATACACAGCAGAGTTATTGAAATTAATATCTTATAAAGATAACTATCTAAATGTATTTTGCATAATATGATGTTGTTTATAATGAGATCAGCTTGACAGAGGCCTACTGTGTGTACATGATTTTAATGAATAGATATGCTCGTACATCAATACCCTGATCTAATACAGGTGTAAGGGATGTAAAGATATGACGTCTACCTCTGAGATATAGATAAGACAGGTTGCCAGAATAACATTAAAAAGGCAAATCTGAAATTAGTCATAGAGAAGTAAATATTAAATGTATGATAAAAATCTAGTGGTTAATCTAAATATTATTGGAGCTGTTTTAGTGAATCGTTTTGAAGACGACATAGATACCTTGAAATCACGTGTTCCTCGCACTTTAATGTAATTATTTTCAGTCAATTGTATCTGATAAAAATAAACTCCATATGCAAATGCTTCCTGTTATTTAATATCCTAACATCAACCAGCAGTATTACATTTACGAGGTTGTTATTGTAAAAACAAAAACATAAATTTATTCATCACCTTAACAGAGACACCTACTCCAGCATAATGCGGGTCCAAATTTCAGCGATTGTAAATTTTCGAGATATGTTCCAACCATTTTTCGCGGATCAAACTTTGGTAAAGATAACAATTGGTCTACAAATTGCCACAGAAATATTGCCCCGCCAAAATCATCGGCTATACGATATGTTATCTTACGCCTCGTGCTTAACATAATTAAGATAATGTCCATTCAAATTCTTTGTCGCATATCATCTGGTTTTAGGAAAATGATCTACATTTTAAATATACAAAGTATAATGTACTCAATTAACTCCGACTCTATATCTATCTGACTGTAATTTATTTGCCTGCACAAGACATCATTTACTTTTCATAGGTAACCTGTTTGGTCCAGTTGAGAGGGCGCTATTGCCCCATTGTTATATACCTATAAAATAGTTTCTGTATAAACTCTATTGACAAAATGCCAATAAAGGAACTGTTCCGTCAAGCCCTCAACCCACGTCAACAACTGTATATTGTATTGTCAAGGGGTGGAATAGTCATTGAAGCAATAATTCCGTGTAAATAAGGCTGCCATGCAGGTAGGGCGTTAGAATTGTACCTGCTGCCCCTTTGCATGATCGTAAAAGGAGACTAAATTTAGGATCTTATCTTTTCTCTTCTTCCTAACTGACTTTATCTTTCCTAGTGTCTCCCTTGGCACCGCCTCACTTTTGGCCTTGAGTTGAGCGTTCGCCCATGTGAGGAAGGCTCTGGGTTCTGGCCGAGACACACTAAAGTCTATAATAGTGGTAGTTTCTGCTCCTGCTTAGCGCTCAAAAAACAGAGAGTGGGGCGACTGGTTCGCCCGTTGCCAGTATAATGTGACCGGGTGGGGAGTGTTGCATGCTTCATTGATATAGCACTATAAAAAGGACAATAGTTCCACTATACAAGAAGACACAACACGAATATACCGCATTCTCCCAAAACACGCACCTCGCACTACATACACGCAACACAACGCATACATTGGAGGCTGTCCTTACATGTCCCTAGCTGTTAATAGGACGATAATTGAATCAAACAAACAAAAGTATAAATAAGGACATAATGCCTTTAGTACTTCCCCCACCCTGACCTTTCGATAACGTTATACTTTTTTCATTTCTTAAATGATATATTTTTTTAAGCTAACATTTTTTTCCAGGAAAACAGCTTGTTTCCTTTCTACGTATATCATGCACAGCCTATCCGCAACGTGACGTCAAAGATGACGTCATGAAATAGTGATATCACAATGGAATTAAATTTAATATCGTGCCCCCGGGAACACTACCCCTGGATGCGGCTCTATAGCAGTCAAGTGCCCCCTATGTGTGTTGCAAATCAGAATGTGGTAGTTTGTCATTTGTTATTTAGTACTTCTCGTAAAGCTAACGCGTATTGCATAGCTTTCACGTTATTCTAATGTGGCTGATATCGCTGAAGTTTGCCTTTTTTGTATTCTGCAACTTAGGCCCCTCCTTGTTTAGGCTACACAAAATGCGACTGCTCGGCTCCGCGAGTTTTATTAATTTGTTATTCTGCATGAAATCGAGAAGCATCGTGGGATTTGACTAAGTTTTGATTTTGTTTCAATGCTGCTGTGCATCTGTCGCTGGTTCCTATCTACGCAATTTTGTCCTTTTTATTCCAGAAATAGTTGTGAGGCTTGTTTGATAATTCAAGATATCGTTTCTTTTCATAAATTTAAAAAAAAACCCACACAACAGTTTCAGTTATTTTTTCCACAAAATTATTCCCGCGTTGACAGATATCATAACAAATTACCTTAGATTTAAAGCCCACAAGCAAGCACAGACGCAAGAGTAAAAACTAATTTACTATAGTAAATTCGATTAAACCTGTACGTGGTACATCTGATATCATCTCGCACATTATATTTTGATGCGCTTTAGGACTTTGCTTTATGCGGCTAAAACATAACTCAATTTGAGGTCGTCGACTTGTCAAAGTGTTTTAACCATCCTTTAAACTGTGATCATTAAAAATATCTAAACTGGCATTCGCTTTATAATCTTGTAATGAAATAGTTAGGCAAATGCAACTTATTGCAAAGGAGGGGTATCACTTTCGGACGTTTTACGGCCACTCAGTGATAGCAAACTATTTTGCATAAAGATACATTAGGATCAACTGCCTATTGGATGCTTTTCAGAATATCCGACTAAATTCTTAGACGATGTTCCTGAATCAACTGCCTGAAGATATATTCACATTGGACAATCATATTACCAAATTATATATCTTTAAATAAAATTGTCATACCAAGGCATCGTTATACTACATTCGCCCCACACTCATATATAATTTCAAATTAGTTATAATTTGAGATCATCATGCTACAAGGACAATTAGATTTTCATTTCATGGCACCGTTTGTACTAGAAACATCTAAAGAAAGTTCACGGTGAAATGTGCAAAAGATATCGTCAAAAATTTAGTATAACGATGCCTTGGTATGAAAATTTTATTTAAAGATTTATGTTAAAGCAAGTTATATATAATATATAATTTGGTAATATGATTGACCAATGTGAATATATCTTCAGGCAGTTGATCCAGGAACATCGTCTAAGAATTTAGTCCATATAGGAAGTTATTATTGAATCATTGCCTGATATCACTTTGAAATCGTGAACTTTACGCCATTCCTGCTTCCTAGTATCGAATATATAAGAGACTCAGGATATTCTTTAAACACTACAGACATGACACACTTCACACTAGGACAACTCCGCAGATACTAACACTAGGAAGCATGGAAATAATTTTATGAAGATGTATTTTAGAATACGGTAAAATTTGATTGTAATTCCCGCCAGGATGTTTAGGGCTGAACAGTCCTTAGTCCAATATACTAATTATACATATCAAACCAAATAAAAACCATGGAAAAATGCCTTCAATCATCATTATTCATTCAACTCTACACAAACAACAAAACATATTTTCATCATATAGAGATAACATTTTTACAGATTTTACCTGTATATATTGGGTTTGTGAAGATCAGTTGAGAAAGAATTTATTCTTTTTTAGCACTAAAAACTTTAATATTTTTGCTGAAAAAATAAGGATTTTCAAAGATTTGATAACTTGACATTGATGATTAGTACTGCATTAAGCATTATGCTTAAAATGATTACATCCTAGGGTTACATTGGGTAGGTCACGTGCAAAAATTAGGTCGTATTCAATGAATGGTATCATCTGTCCACTAAGCATATGCTGTTTTCCCATGTTTAAAGTAGGATTATAGATTGTTAAGACTTGTTTTATGAGCTTAATTTCAAGCAACGCCTTCACTGAGGTAGGATTTTAGAATTATGCCAACCGCCCCGCTACATTATCGTGAAAGGCGACTAAATTTGGAATCTTAACTTCACGGTTATTGAGATGAAAATATGTTAACTTGTTTCAACCATTTTAGAAGCTTTAGAATAATGTTTAGCTCTTGATTCGTATTTTGTCATGGTCTTCTTTAGATTATTACATCCTAGGGTCACATTTGCTGGGTGTCACGTGTATGAATTGAGTCATATTCAATAAATGGTATCATCTGTCCACATGCTGTTTTCGAATGTTTAAAGCAGGGTTTTAAATTGTTTAGATTAATGTTTTATGAACTTGCCCCACTGCATGATCATGAGAGGCGACTAAATTTGGAATCTTAATTTCATGGTTACCTAGATGAAAATAGTTACATTTTCATCCATTCCATAGTTTTCAGAGTAACGTTTAGAGCTTTATTTAGGTTCTGTAATGATCTGGTTAAGATGGTGACAGTTTAGGGGCATATTCTGTCAATTATGTATCTTCTGGATTTTCTAAATATAAAGCAAGTGTTTAAGCTATTTAAGTTGTTTTAATGAGATAATCTCAAGCAACACCTGCATTGCAAGTATTTGTTACAATTGTGTCTGCTGCTCCATTGCATGATCGTAAAAGGCGATAACTTTTATTTAACTATTAACTATTCCCTCTTGTTCCCATATGAAACAATGCTTTCCGAAGCAAATGGTAGTTAGACGCAGATGCAGACGGGAAGATCAAAATTGATTCAATTTTTACTTCTCTTTTAATTACTTTTTTGTGCAATGTCCTTGAGTTTAGCCAAATTTATAGCTTCACCAGTTGCCAAAAACAAGGAGATTTTTAATTATATGAGCCTGTAACCTCGTTATTAAAAGTCTACTTCACTAGGTTGAGATTGCTTCCGCCCCAATCGCGATGATTGCTCTGTGTTATTGGTAAGGGTATCCAGAACCACGGGGAATTTCTACCTCATTACTATAACTCATCCTGACGATTAATTCCTGTTATTTGTAACCAAGACATTAAAGATATCATGACATTTAACGAAGCATTGAGAATGTATTTGGATATGCTGAAACAAAAACTGATTTGTATTCTTTCGTATCATTTCACTTTATTTGCAATCAACGTATCGATTAAACAAAACTATGAAGTATGGGGATTTGGTTTGTTTCATGTTACGGCCCATCGACGGCTAAGGTCATTTAGGCCCAAACTGGATATAGATAATATACAAATGGAAATATAAACACACAAACACCTTTTTAAACTAGACTTTCTTTATTGTCAACCATACGAACATTAACTATACGTATTGTTTATTCTGACCTAGTATAGTTGCATGATTTTTATTTCACTAAGTGTCAAACCAGGAGTGACGACTCTTTAGAATACATCAACCTTGGGACGGAACTCATATATGAAACACTCCTATGCCGGTAATATTCGACTAGAGTCAAAATTGTACTACTTTATCTAGGGAGACATTAAAGGTTAGCCGTTTTATGTTAGGAAATGGCCAAAGTGACACAGATATCTAGTGGAACATTTGAAGGTCATTGGTTATAACGGGAGGAGATGTTACTTTATAGACGATCGTTAAGACAAAGGTAACGTCATAACAATGGGTGGTTGTTGTGTGTAAAATCACTAAGCTCAACAGTATTTACCCAGCTTTTTTTTTCTTTTTATATTTATTTTATTTTCGAAGATTTTACATATACAGAAACATGGTTATCTCACTCACACCATACACACCCACTCACATCATATTCAGCATAATTTCAATATATTGCCATCTTCATGTATTATAACTCAGTTATGATTTATATTGTTATACAAGTATTTTGTTTCATTTTTATATGTCTACGTACTATTTCACAAGCCATCATTATCCAGGAGATGACTGAGCTAAATATAGATATATAGTCACGTGTTGGTGGCCAGTCTATATAAGCTAACCCTGCCTTATCCATCACTTCGCATGTTATTTGTCTAAAGTAAGAAATGGCGTAACACTCTAATCCTTGATACACATTTTCTTATCGTCTCGTGAAGCTAGGTTGGTTTTACGATCGAAACACATCTTAGATAATGGGATTGCTTCGTAAAGATGAATATTGCAACCTAGCCTAGAATTATAATTGTTTCTAGCGCTTGACAAATGGAAAATGTACAATTATATAGAAATTATGTTCTTCGTATAGAAACCTAGAGCTGACACGCATTATTGTATCTTAATAGAGACATTAAACCTGTCTATTTGTGATCATAAAAAGCACATGTGATAGTTATACACTCTAAATTGAAATTGTTGCGGAGAAAGGCATGTTTATAACATAATACAAAAACAACTATTTTGTGGGTGTATGTATATAAATATATAAGAGTAAATCAGAAAACATGTTATCGTACTTCAACGCGCTTCATCCTCCCCTTGAGATTTTATGTTATCAAAATGACCCTCCCAAAACGATTTCAATGCTAATCTGAGTATTGTGAATCATTGCTGAATATGACAAGTCAGTAATTAAACAAATACTGGTTTTAAAACGTACCATTCAATGGCCTCCTTAACACAGGGTCAACAACCTGGCTACTATTGTCAAAGAATGATGTCCCCTTACTTCCTGTTCTCAACATGCCTAAGTAACAAGGGTGAAAAAGGCATCGGAGATATTTGGAGCGTGTGTTTGACATCCCCGTACCAGTCCTCTCCCGTATAACACCATATCATGCCGACTGGGCGATTACAACAAATTAGAGTGCCAGAGAGACAGAGACCTGTGGAAGGGTGTGACTTCTCAGTAATAGTTTTACTGTCTCCATGCTGATCAGTCTCCATGGTGATTTTTCTGAGAATTAAAAGCAGCTGAATGCAGCAAATGGTGGAAGATCTCATTTAGACGAAGCAATGTGCACGGTTGGCAGCAAAAGTACATAGCACATCTGAGGGCTGCAATTACAACACTGATTGTGTGCAATCAAAACACCGTGAGATCCTTGGCCCGGTATCTTTTAATGGGACTCTTAAATTATCTCCATAAGGCCTTGAAAATAAAAATAACGATGCACAATTATAATGAAGCTGTGTTTCTCTCAATTTCACTTCAAAAACGACACATTTTATATTTGAGGCAACAAATTTTTCCATGAAAAAGTAGCTAGGTTTCTTCAGAATAACGACAAAAAGTATTTTATTTTTCTGTTCATATTATTTGCAAATCAATGGGGAAATAAATACATACCTTATAAGCAGACGAATAGTCATTCTTGAAGTCTGAAAGGTCACACTCGCATTTCTAACCTAAAGCTAAGCTATCCAATATTATTGTGAATCTTTTTTTATCCGAAAAAAATTCAAAAAAAGACATTAATAACAAACTTGTCCTTGCCCGCATATACACAGCTTGTAAGCACCATATATGATTGAGTCCCAATGCTTGTGGATATACAAAATATAATCTGGTTAAAAGATTGCTTTCTTTATTTTAGATCTTTTTTTCTGTAAGATGAAAAGTGATTGACATCGGTCGTCAGAACAATGAAAAAAATGTATACATTTATAAGAAAGATAGCATTTCTTTGGCACATAAATTCGTTGATTTTAGTCAGAAAACGAAAACGCGATAGCTATACCCCAACGAAAAAAAATCGCTGTAGATACACAATGTATATGCAATGCAATTGGAGCAGCGTCTAGCTATGATAAAACAAGGATGGCCCTGACCAAAGACATGTTGTTTTATTTGCGTCACATCAAAGGAATAGCTAGTTGATATTAAACACGAATTCCATATTATATAATAGGCCTGTATTAAAGACAGGTTAGTTCCACTGCCAACACAAAGCGTAACTTATTCCATCGACTAAACGTGTCATGAACACCTAGGTAAACGTATATGAATATCTTGCCTATAAATCGATTGGCGATGGCGAGTAATGTACGCAAAAGATGAAAAAGTCGGGTAGGGTACGCAAATGATGACGAAGGTGGGTAGGGTACGCAAAGGATGTCAAAGGTGGGTAGGGTGCGCAAAAGATGAAAAGTCTGGAAGAGTGCGCAAAGGATGGTACAAAGTCGGTTAAGGTACGCATAAGAAAAGGATAGGTACGCAAAGGAAAGATGCAAAGGGGTAGGGTACGCAAAGGATGTCAAAGTGGTAGTCGAAAAACAAAGGTGGTAGGGTACGGGATGTCAAAGGTGGTAGGGTACGCAAAGGATGTCAAAGGTGGGTAGGTTCGCAAAGGATGACAAATGGTGGGTAGGGTACGCAAGGATGCAAAGGATGTCGTGGGTAGGTTGCAAAGGATGACAAAGGTGGGTAGGGTACGCAAAGGATGTCAAAGGTGGGTGTAGGTTCGCAAAGGATGTCAAGTTAGGTGGTACGCAAAGATGTACAAGGTGGTAGGTTCGCAAAGGTGGTAGGACCAAGATGACAAAGTCGGGTAAGGTAGGGTACGCAAAGGATGAAATGTAGGGTAGGGTACGCAAAGGATGTCAAATTGGGGTAGGTCAAGTGGGTAGGTTCGCAAAGGATGACAAAGGTGGGTAGGGTCCGCAAAGGATGACAAAGTCGGATAGGATCCGCAAAGGATGAAAACGTCGGGTAAGGTACGCAAAGGATTTCAAAGTCGGGTAAGGTACGCAAAAGATGATAAAGTCGGGTAAGGTACGCAAAGGATAACAAAGTCGGGTAAGGTACGCGAAAGATGAAAAGTCGGGTAGGGTACGCAAAGGATGTCAAATGTGGGTAGGGTCCGCAAAGGATGACAAAGGTGGGTAGAGTACGCAAAGGATTTCAAAGTCGGGTAAGGTACGCAAAAGATGATAAAGTCGGGTAAGGTACGCAAAAGATGATAAAGTCGGGTTAGATACGCAAAGGATAACAAAGTCAGGTAAGGTACGCAAAAGATGATAAAGTCGGGTAGGGTCCGCAAAGGATTAAAAAGTCGGGTAAGGTACGCAAAGGATGTCAAAGGCGGGTAGGGTACGCAAAGGATGTCAAAGGTGGGTAGGTTCGCAAAGGATGACGAAGGTGGGTAGGTTCGCAAAGGATGACAAAGGTGGGTAGGGTGTTTGTTTGATTAGTTTAACGTCCTATTAACAGCCAGGGTCATTTAAGGACGTGCCAGGTTTGTTGGTGGAGGAAAGCCGGAGTACCCGGAGAAAAACCACCGACCAGCGGCCAGTACCTGGCAACTGCCCCACATGGGATTCGAACTCGCGACCCAGAGGTGCAGGGCATGTGGTAAAATGTCGGTACATCTTAACCACTCGGCCACCACGGCCCCTTACGTGGGTAGGGTATGTATAGGATAAGTATTAAAGAAGTCTGTATATCATACATAGAGGCATATGGTTATATAAAAATATATAGTTATGTTGAATACATAAAGGATATATCTGGCTTATTGATTAATAGCAATCATATTTCATCGAGTGGGGTGTAAACTTTGATATTTTCACCAGTGCAAAGCACGAGTGAAAATGTAAAAGTTTCCACATCATAAATTGCTGGTATTCTTTAAGAAACGACATGTTCTATTTATTACAGTTAGCGTCTCTGTCCTAGGTCTGGACAAGACTACTGATAACAGTACTGTATTTGATTCTGTCATGATATCTACAAACTTCTTAATTATTTGCGCATTCTTATTTAGTTCTACACATGGAACTCAAATTTCAAATAAATATGAATTAACAATAATAAAATGAAACACATTTATGTTCCAACAATTAATTAAAGGAATACTGTTTCTGATTGGTCAATATTGAGTAAAATAATCAAAACTGATATTTTCATTAGGGTGAAAAATACAATATACTAGTATTTCTCACCATGATACCTTATAATTTATCATTGTCAACTTACGGGAAATTTCACGGCTTCTCTGCCACCTGAATTAGAGAAGCCTTATGGATTCCCGTATCAGATATAAATGTGTCTCCATTGAAATGATTTCCGACCAGACAATACCGATTCTTGTTACACATCCCACTAAATAGATTATACATAGCAATCTCAATAACATTGTCTTCATGATACCCATTACGTCCTGTTTCACTCTGTCTCCTATCACCTTCAATAGATGTAGGAGTATATCATAAATAGTTTTACCACGTACAACCTAACTTACAATGATCTATCCAGTTTTACAAACCATTTTTGTCCTAATTGAAAAATAATTTATTTCTATAGGGTACAATACCACGAGCTTATTGGTTCTTTCGACAGATATTGAATGTAAGTGACGGGATCCCAGGAACGTTTTGTGGATGACATCCGGATTTAATTTGAATATGTTATAATCGCACATGAAGCAGTGAACGTGCCGTTTTCAGGCGTGTATGGCAGTTAGTTAAAATGTACCGTGTACCGATGTTCCAACAATTTGACATTTTGTTTCCACGTATTAAGCTTTGGAAACCGAGCACATCGTCATAAATTCGATGAAAACAATATTGCAAGTTTAAAACGAAAGTGTAAAATATAAAAAAAAAATGCCAAAACGAAACTTCTTTCACCGTATACTACAAGAATAGTTTTTCATCAGTTTGATGAGCGAAAGGAGTATTTGGACATTGATGTTTGTTCAGGAATACATTGGTTTATTCTGGCCAGAGATGCTTGTCATTGACCTCAACACTTAGCTTTGTACGAACCCGAAACGCATTAGTGTCCCTGAATCCTTCCAAATCTCCTAATCTCACACAAACGGCAGAGGAATTACTTATCACGAAAGGCCCTCGTTCATCGTATCTTGTTTTTAACGATATTTTTGCTGATATGCGAATTGACACGCATTACTTTGTTTTCTCTAATATGATTATAATGACACGGTCCATTGTAAGATATTGATTTAATCCCTGGCCAGGCTGACCAATTACGATATATAAGATAGATGCGGGAAGTGATATCACACGGAATGGCCTGATAGACCACAATCAATGTGTTTACCCTAAGATTGAAAAGCGTCTGTATGACCACGAATTAAGCTGCATCCTTCCGGTTGACTGAGGTCAGACTCGCGGGAGACCCTAGCATTACCCCACAGATCGTCGGGTTTGGAACAGTAAAATACTTCTGTTGTTCTAGAGCACTGCAAAAAAACATGTGAAACGTCAAGAATAATTTCGATAAAATATAAAAATTTGCAATTACTTTGTGACATACTTTAATGATATTGCTGTATGAATTGCCGCAAACAAAGGATGTTAGGACGTTTTTTTTACCACAACACCACAAATATTTTTCTTCATCAAGGAGGTCACCAAGCTTTTTTGACATCTAACACGTGACTTATTAGGAATTTCCAGCACGTGTCGACGTCTTTGGAACATACGGAATAAATTTGAGGTATAATTAAGGCAGTTGGGAGAACCGGATTTCGTACAAATAAAGCAGCAATTACATCTTGTTCAACATTCATATTTTCTTGTTTTTATTTGATTTACAAAAATCGTTCCCCACTGATTTCGACAAGGATCCTCTGCACGTCAAATCGATAAGGACCTAATTGTAGTGGAGTAGTCATGTGCAATACTTCAAACCCAAGTCCGTGGCCGATTTAGATCACGACTCTTAGTCTCCGTAATAACAATGCATTAACAATCACATCGCTGTCACATGTCGTAATTACACTCACAAGCATCACAGATCATTATACAGTAGATGGTTAATATAATTAACAAATGTAAGCTTCACCAATGTTACAAAATAAGTCATTGTATTTATAAAATGTTTTAGTATGCGTCTGAAATTAATGATTTGTTTGCGAACATAAGTTTACTGTCATATGTAAAGGTCTCAAAAAATAACAATTGTAAAAATGTTGAAACTCAACGGTAAAATTGTGCATGTAAAATATGAAGCTCAGAGAGTAACTGTAATATTGAAAGTCGATGATTTTACCGTATTTCTATTTTTTATTGTTGCCGGGGATCACGATGTCGTATATTCATACAAGACTTGAGTAATGAGAACGTCATGATGAAACTGTATATTTATCATTTAACTGTGAAGTCGAAAACTATTGATGTAATAGCTAGTGTGCTTGCATTCTCAATAAACAGTAAAGTCAAAAATAATGATGTCAAAATGTGCGTGATATCGTTGACTAATACTGTAGACTTGTGTTTGATTATGTTTCAGGGCAGAATCTTTGAGATTACCTAAAGGCACTTTTACTTCAGCCTATGACGAATTAGTTGTACAGCGGGACATGATCAGCCGTCGCTGGACGGTCAGACGTACGTATGTCCAGTCGACATCAGTTCAAACTACGAACGTGTCTGTGAGACGGACCAATCACAGCCCAGCCATGATTGACGCGTCCTGGTGATTTGTTTTTGATTACCATCGCTGCTTGGTCAGATTTCAGTTGAGACCACAAACGCCATACAAACAACACATTTACAATGGTATGAAACCCGCCAACAGATTCCGCTGGGCCACCAAATAATACAATATCCTCGATAAGAATTGCTTCGGTAATATCGCGGTATTGGCGTCCGTGCCCTGAAACTCCTCCCGGGAGGGGTCGCCGTTTTTGATGACCAGCAAGACAGATTACATCGAAGAACTTACTGAGACTGGATTGCGTAATATCTTGTGTTATATGGCTTACATTTCACATCATTATTAACCAATCAACCCAAATTGTATCAACTGTGTCCCTTCAGCTTAGCCTTGGGTGAACTATGACTCCATATTCCGTGTCTCTCATCCCACGAGCTCGCGTGCTGGAAGGAATCATGAATTAAGGTCTGTCTGTTTAAGTCATAACTAATATTTTATCGAACTGTTTATGGCCCGTTGTGAAGACATTAGCGTGTGCTTGTTGAATATATCGGCACTCGATACCGATCTGGGCCCTAGTTGTCATCACCTAGCTAAAACTCTATTCCCAACGCCTTCTTGGTCGCAAAAGCATGTGCTTCATTATGTGTAATTGATGACATGGATGACTGGAAAAAAGTTGTTTTGAGTAATTACATGACTATAAAGATAAATCTTGTTAAAAGTAGACTACCAGCATTCCAAACTCTGACTTTACAGTAAGGGCGGATAATAACAAAACAATAAGATTATTAAATAATTTATAATCTTATAGATATAACAAATTATAGAAGTGTATCTCTGTAGGTATGTCTTCAACACTATA
This sequence comes from Argopecten irradians, assembly GCF_041381155.1. NCBI lineage: Eukaryota > Metazoa > Mollusca > Bivalvia > Pectinida > Pectinidae > Argopecten > Argopecten irradians. The sequence goes on along the minus strand of NC_091138.1, from coordinate 5,859,995 downwards.
AAGCTTGCTTTGTGACAGTGCTACTGTTAGGGAATCTCTCCTTTTAATTTACACGTACTTTTTGAGTTTGTTGCTGAAACTTTACGCCAGTGTTTGTGATTGTAGTGCCTTCATCTTCAAATCATTACAGCACCAACCGCCAATAGACTAATCATCATATCAGGCTGAAACTACCAATAACATGTTATAGGTGATATTGGCGGGAAATACGATGATCCCTGGACATAGTGTACGTATGAAAAGTAAGGTGTTTAACGATCTCACGATTATATGGAGCAATGTCATAGTAGTTTGTTAGATAACCATATTAAGCTTGCTATGGTCACGATAACGGAATTTAGAATCACGAATTACAAATAAATGCGGATAGCATCGATGAAGTTACTTCATAACATTGTATGCTTATAAAAGATCTCAGGAGCTTGTGGTAACTCGGTTTTCCTTCTGAACTATCCAAATTTGTTCCAAATACACCGGATACTGAAAGGGAGAGACGATAATCATCACCAATGCAGCATGATGAAAATTACTCTCTAAAACAGTTTCTGTGATGTTATGTGCAATATTCAAAGTATTACCGTATATTGTTCCTTTTATCAACACAACCAATGTTTGAAAACGAAATCCAAGAAATGCCGTTTGAAGACACATGACCTGTTGCCTAATTCATATTGTCATGGCAACAGAATATAATGTTGCTATTTTGAGAAAAAAAACAAATCCAGTTACACAAAACCACTTCCTATTGCCGGTGTAACGTTGAAAATGGACCCCGTTGAAAGGTGACCCCATAAGAACGCGTTTTTAGCTCGCCTATTCGAAGAATAGGGGGAGCTAATGTTGTCACCCCGGTGTCGGCGTAGGCGTCAGCGTTGGCGTCCCATTTCACGTTAAAGTTTTTGAGCAAGTTTCTATTTTGTCTATTGTTTAAGCTTAAGTCATCATAAATGTTTATGATTTTATTTTCCTAATGTGTATGGATGCTGAACGTGATAATACAACCAATTTCGGGCCCTTTAGGGGGTTTTTGAGTCTGTTAATTTGTCATATTTCCATGTTAAAGTTTTTGAGCAAGTTTCTATTTTGTCAATTGTTTAAGCATAAGTCATCATAAATGTTTATGATTTGATTTTCCTAATGTGTATGGATGCTGAACGTGATACTACAACCAATTTGGGGCCCTTTAGGGGTTTTTTGAGTCTGTTAATTTGTCTTATTTCCATGTTTAAATAGTAAATACTTGAACATCAACTTCTTCTGAATAGGCGAGCTTTTTGCTGTTCTCCAACAGCTCATGTTTATTACGTAACCCAACTTTCCTGATGACTCTCCTCAGTCGACTATCTATCTATCTTGCTTTGGAAACAATGAATGCCAAAATTCCAGGTCTTTATTTTTGTCAAAAGCCAAGATTAATTTTTTTATACATTTTTATCTTTTTTCTTAATTTTGTTTTTGTTTTATGTCCTTTTAACAGTCAGGGTCATTTCAGGACGTGCCAGGTTCAGGAGGTAGTGGAAAGCCAGAGTACCTGGAAAAAAACCACAACACACCAAACCACACAACACAACACACAACAACATCATACGACAACACAACACAACATCATACAACAACACAACATAACATGCAACATCACACACACAACAAACCATTATACAACAACATACAAAAACATACAACATATGACAACACAACATCACAGAGCAACATCACGAAACAGCATAACACACAGCAACACAACAGCACAACTCAACATCACACAGCACAACAAAACATCACACAGCACAACTAAACAACACACAATACAACACCATACAACAAAACACAACACAACAACACAGAAACACACAACATCGCACAATACAACAACACACAATACATCAAAAACACACAACACAACATCACACAGCCACACAACACTACAACACCACACAACACAAAACGCCACAAAACCCAACAACACACAACAACACATCATTCAAAAACAACACACAACCCAAAAACACACAACACTAACAATAAATTAAATAAGGTAATTGTTACGATGATAACAATACAAATTTCATTCAAATCGAGGTGATTACGTAATTTAAATACCAGCACAGAAGGGGCGCTTATATTATGAATGGCGATAACAGAATTCGAGAATGTTTGTGCAACAGCTATATATATGTATGTACTGAGTTCATTTTTCAACAGACGATCCGTTGACAATTTACCAAGGTCATTTTTCAACTGTCAATTTTAACAGACCTGCCGTTGAGAATTGACCCTAGACGCTGTCAATTTTCAACGGCATGTTCAATATTCAACGTCATTCGGGGTCCGTTTTCAACGTTGAAAAATGACCCGAGGTCAATTTTCAATGGAGGTCCATTTTCAACGTTACACCGGCTAACAATACTCAATTACGTTCGCCGTCCTGAAAACTTGATGTATACTAGCAATGCATTGTACCAAGGACAATCCTATTGTCACGAATCAAAATGGTTTTAAAACATGAAACAATTAAGGCACTGTTCCTCTGGCTGATAGATGATTTGTTTATTTCGAACTTCATAATAACCAAGAGGAAAAGTGACCGATATACAGCAATATCTCGACCCTGTGACCGCGAGTTTGAACTCAGTGGAGGGTAGTAGCCAGATGCTTCGGAAGATTAGGTGTTATGTTCTTCATAGGCGCCACCTGTCACAAATTTAAAAAAAAAAAGTTGTTAACGTGTAACGTAACATTCTGGCGGCGACAACAGTAATACATGGAATGAAAAGAGAATGTCCGATAGCAGGGGAGACTTAAACAAATCCAAAATCAGCTTAAATGATGTTTTGCTTACTTAAGTTACAAAATAGGCTAAATGTTACAGTTTTAAACACTTTTATGTTCCACTATCGAAATTCCCAAAGGAAACTTGATCACGAATATCGCCTCACGGCAGTTCAGCGTTTCCAAAAGCTGTGAAAATGTAGCATCAACATTGGCCTACTCTCACTAGTGTTGTCAGACAATTCTGTGTCCGTGGTGTGACAGTGACAAGTACTATAGACTGATACCACACACCAATACCATGGGGACCATTCCGTCACCATGGATTAGCGCGTGCAGTTCAAAACGAGGCCATGCGTGGGTCTCGTGACTGTCATATCGCCAACAAATGCTAAATATAATTCTTTATTCCAACTCTTCCATTTTTTCTTGTATCACAATGAGATCAGTGCATCGATGGCCTCTGTTTTTCGGCCATATTATAGCCTCACTTCTGACAATATTGAGGCAAATTGTCAATTAATTCGCTCTTGTCCTGGTCGACGTTCTGTGGAAATTAAATCTCTTTGTGGTGGTGGAGACATGTGCAGGCGCCATGTTGTGTTCAGCATCCTGGATGGGCGATCTTGGCCAAGTTCATAGCATGTACTATTATAAGTCTGATATGAGAATGTCAAGACTAACCCGTACCTAGACTGGTGACACATGCTCACAAAGTCCTCTTGTCATTGAATATGTAAGACATCACAAATGTTTCATGGTACAAAACTTAACGGAGCAACTATTTTCAGCATTCTAGGAAGCTGTGCACAACCGACACCATGTATTAGGGATATTTTATAAGAACATTATTGTGTTGTTTTGCGGTTTATGATTTTCATCAATATAAAACAAATAACAAACAAATAATAAGATAATTTGAAAATTAATCACAATAAACAATCAAGAGCAAATAAAACAACAGCGGCTTGTTTGGATCTTACAACAGCTTCGATCACAGCACATTTCACCTATCATGTACTGTATTTACATATTTGCATGACATTCCCCTATATAAGTTTACCAGACAGCATCCATCATGTTGTAATTGCCAACTCGCACATAGTTATTATGATGCCATAATTATGTCCACGGGAGCAGCGACAGAACATCCGTCAAAACAAGCAAACCATCTGACACACCACGTTAACATATAACAAATTATCTCTTCAGTTCTGCACTAGACTGCACCAAAAGGTGCAGAGAACGTCAAAAAGCATCAGCCCTTTCATTGATTAGTCGTAATGGATAGGGCATATATATGTGTGATCATAGAGTGGAAATACATTCAAACCGAGGACAAAACCTCCTTCGAGGGCATGGAGTTTGTATTGGTATAGTTTCGTATTGATTATTTGTATACAAATAAAAGATAAGTTCCTTATTAAGATCAGCGGTATACAATGCGACGTTTATCGGATGTCCTATAAACACACTCCGTAATGAGATCAACTTTTAACTGAACAAATAGAACATCAGATATGATCCAAGGGATAGGCTTTTTAAAGGAAGGAGAATACCATTAGAAACGGTCCAAGGACAACCTGCTAGCAACCCATACCACTTCAAACGATTTTATTCATAAGGACAAACAGGGAGGAAAGTGACATACCAATTTTTATAACAAATTCCACTGGTTGCTGGACGAAGGCTAGTGCGGAGAATGACCTTGTGTACGAGATATTATCTATCGAGAGCTATCTATGGGGCAATTGTATCAGCGCAGAAAACAATTACATCAACTGGCTATAAATAATACATCGCAAACGCCAGTTTGCGCTGCCATTGTGCTTGCAGCTTCCTTTTAGTGCACTTGAAAGAGAATTTAAAATTTAAATGTTGATTTAATTATGTATAGTCTCCGTTTAGAACTACTTGGTTGTCTATAGAAGGTGAGTGAGTGATTTATCACCCCGGTTCAATGTTGTGTCGGTTATGCTCTAATGATGAGAATATAATGGCTCGTGAATTATCGCTCAAAAATAAACAGCGAATGAGCCAGATCATTAGCCATTGTCTCCGTAACATGCTTCCATACCGTCTTCTTGGTACTATTGTTCCGGAACGCCGTGCATAACACGTCATGCCGGATCGTAAATTACAGAAGATGGCCGGTCACGTGATGGAGAGTGCCCAATAACCAGTCACATTAATTAGAAGAATAGTCCGTAAATCAAGTTCTAAAACTCTATTTTAGGTTAGAATTCAACACATTTTAATAGACATGAAGAATATCATCTTACATTATTTTTTCTTTACTGGTTTTCAGAGTTCTATACATGGGGTGGTCTTTATGTCTTTTACGATGGGTAGGAGTGTTTAAATGAAAGTTATTCCTCGAAGCTTAAATTATTGTTTGTTTACAGAGAGCAGCCTACGGATTGGTTTAATTTGTTGGCAAAACGGAAAACACAAAAACACAGCGTCATATTTGTGAATATATGTATATGGTTGTGTATTCAATAAAAAATTGTAAGGAAATTATCACTCATTTGAACTACTACACTTTCACATAAATTATGTTATTTTTTTCTAATAATATTGAAATTTATTTTCAAACCATCAGTCATATGCACTGTTCTCAACACACGTTTCATCTTTTTGAAATCTAAATGGAAAGCTGATATTGTAATCCGTGTTTGTCTGTTCAGTAAGATGAAGCATCCTTTTGTATTTTAACCCAATTTTGACTGTTTCTCCAACAGATGGAACAGATAGGAACTTCATGTATGTCATAAACGAACGATCATTAGAAGTTCCCGGCCTTACTAATGAGATTCTTTCTCTCCAATTTCATTTTAATTGTGTATCGTATTTTTTAATTCAATAGATAAGCACGTTCTTGTTTACACTCAATGCAATATATACGACGATGATATTTCTTGACGGATTCATTTGAACATTTCATCATTAAAACATTGTGATGTGACTGCTGTCCTCGTGTAGAGCAAGCTACGGTACACCATTTTAATTATGATATGACTGCTGTCCTCACGTAGAGCAAACTCTGATATAACATTTTAATTGTAATACGTCTGCTGTCCTCGTGAAGAGCAAACTTAATACTGAATGTTCATATTATTAAATATTGTGCTAACTACAATTACTTACAATCCACGTATTGTTATAATTGTGAATCGTTACCCACCAAAAACCCATACTAACATAGAAACGGAATTACATACATGACTTTTAATCATTTTCAATCCTATGGTTATTGGATATTGTTAAAGCTCCAACATCACATTACATAGGTGTTAAACAATTATCTAGAGTGAAAAGAAAGAATAAATATTAAATAGGAATCTCTTCTATTTTATGATTGAACTTCATAATAATTGTAGATGAAACATTTGTAAACAACAAAGTGTGTATTAAGTACTTATACCAATTCCTTGTAATTAGGTCGTGAGAATTGTATACATTACCCCAATAACACAACTCGTACGAGACAACAAAAACATTTATTTCCCTATCTAACCGTATTCCCACTTGTGAGGTGATCTTGTTACCGTGTGTAAGGATGATAGGTTCTTCAACATGGCCACGAACGTTTATCGCGTGAGGTTACCGATTGCTGTAATAACAATAGCTTTATTTAACAGTTTGGTGCCTATAGTTACCTAAAAATTGTCCGTTCGTCAATGGCCTCTCATTTGCATCAAGTTAGTTTAAACCTCATAGTTAGTCTATTTGACGCTATCCAATAATAAATTGTCGTTTTGTTCTGCAGATTAAAGTTAAACGCAAATATCCCTTTATAGTTGAAGTCGTTACTTTATCATTACTTGTTTTCATTTCAAGTTCAGTTTATTTGTGTTTTAAAAAGTCTTTGAAACAATGGAGTGATGTCTGGGCATGGTTCTTTAGGATAGAAACTAGAAGGTGTCATGAAATATATCCAAGATTCAGACATGGAAGATTTCTCATGGAAAAGTTCAATCATACCTATGTTTGTATACTCTGTCTTAGACTTATATAACCACTATGTAAACGTTAGATGGAGCTACATCTCTATGTTGCCGTAAGAAAACTTGTGATAAATGAGAATATGTCCCGTAGACAGTAATACGAGGAAGCTGACTTGATTATAATGTCGCAACAGCTTCAAGCCTATACAGGGATTGGGGCGGGATTCGATTTGTGAGGAAGACAAGCATGTCGGTTGTTTATTTTATAAACCATTTGGCTGATGGAACAGTGATTGTGTTTAGCGAGCATTAATAATTCTCGTGCGACCGTGAACCCTTTTGGTGTAAATCTTCTCAGAGCCCAATTTCTGTACCACATCCTAAATATACTGCCTAATTACCATCATCTAGCATCATTCTGTCCGAGCTATATATGGGATATCTGGTATAAAACCTTTTATTTTATCTGTTGGTGCTGTGTTGCCACTGTTCTTGTATACCTGTTAAATTCCCGTATATCACAATATCACAGTCGATTATGGTTTGTTGTATGTGTTGTTTGCGATGTTGTATTTGTTGTTGGCGTTGTTATATTTGCTGTTGGCGTTGTTATATTTGCTGTTGGCGTTGTTGTATTAGTTGTTGGTAATATTTTATCATCCAACCAGCATTTGCATCGTTGGAACACACCTACCACATATATTGTTTTGCTGTATTTGTATAATAAAATGTATTTTTGTTGATTTTTTTATGTTTCATTGTTGGTAGTTGTTCGTTGAATAATAATGATGATGAAGGCGTTGTCTTCTTTCCATGGTTATTATTTGATCTGATAAGCATAATTAGTATATTGGATAAAGGACCGCATAGCCCTATACATCCTGACGAGAATTACAATAATATTTCTCCGTCTACTAAAATACATGTTTATAAATTTATATCCATGTTTCCAAGTGTTGTTGTCTGTAGATTTGTTCTGTGGAATGTGTGAAGTGTTTGTAGTGTGTTTTAAGAATATCCCCAGTATCTTATATATTCGATACCAGGAAGCAGGAATGGCGTAAACATTACGATTCCAAAGTGATATCAGGCGATGATTGAGTAACAACTTCCTAGATATGAATTAACTTCCTATATGGAATTCTAAGACGATGTTCCTTCAATGTACTGCTGATGATATATTATATGTATGTGCATATGTGCAATGACCATGACTTAACCGAAATCTTCATAACTATGTCCTGGTGATACCACATTCGGCACTGACGGAAAATAGCTGTATTTTAGCACGTGCGCCGATTCAATCGACCTCTTATTGGTTGATCCATTATTGCACGTTGTATTGCAGTTTGCGTTGTTGTATTTGTTGTTAGCGTTGTTGTATTTGTTGTTGGCGTTGTTGTGTTTGTTGTTGGCGTTGTTGTGTTTGTTGTTGGCGTTGTTGTATTTGTTGTTGGCGTTGTTGTATTTGTTGTTGGTGTTGTTGTTGTATTTGTTGTTGGCGTTGTTGTATTTGTTGTAGGCGTTGTTGTATTTGTTGTTGGCGTTGTTGTATTTGTTGTCGGCGTTGTTGTATTTGTTGTTGGCTTTGTTGTAATTGCTATTGGCATTGTTGTATTTGTTGTTGGCGTTGTTGTATTTGTTGTTGGCGTTGTTGTATTTGTTGTAGGCGTTGTTGTATTTGTTGTTGGCGTTGTTGTATTTGTTGTTGGCGTTGTTGTATTTGTTGTAGGCGTTGTTGTATTTGTTGTTGGCGTTGTTGTATTTGTTGTTGGTGTTGTTGTATTTGTTGTTGGCGTTGTTGTATTTGTTGTTGGCGTTGTTGTATTTGTTGTTGGCGTTGTTGTATTTGCTGTTGGCGTTGTTGTGTTTGTTGTTGGCGTTGTTGTATTTGTTGTTGGCGTTGTTGTATTTGTTGTTGGCGTTGTTGTATTTGCTGTTGTGTTGGCGTTGTTGTATTTGCTGTTGGCGTTGTTGTATTTGCTGTTGGCGTTGTTGTATTTGCTGTTGGCGTTGTTGTATTTGCTGTTGGCGTTGTTGTATTTGCTGTTGGCGTTGTTGTATTTGTTGTTGGCGTTGTTGTATTTGCTGTTGGCGTTGTTGTATTTGTTGTTGGCGTTGTTGTAATTGCTGTTGGCATTGTTGTATTTGTTGTTGGCATTGTTGTATTTGTTGTTGGCGTTGTTGTATTTGTTGTTGGCGTTGTTGTATTTGCTTTGTTGGCGTTGTTGTATTTGTTGTTGGCGTTGTTGTATTTGTTGTTGGCGTTGTTGTATTTGTTGTTGGCGTTGTTGTATTTGTTGTTGGTGTTGTTGTGGTATTTGTTGTAGGCGTTGTTGTATTTGTTGTTGGTGTTGTTGTATTTGCTGTAGGCGTTGTTGTATTTGTTGTCGGCGTTGTTGTATTTGCTGTTGGCGTTGTTGTATTTGTTGTTGGCGTTGTTGTATTTGTTGTAGGCGTTGTTGTATTTGTTGTTGGCGTTGTTGTATTTGTTGTAGGTGTTATTGTGGTATTTGTTGTAGGCGTTGTTGTATTTGTTGTTGGTGTTGTTGTATTTGCTGTCGGCGTTGTTGTATTTGTTGTAGGCGTTGTTGTATTTGTTGTAGGCGTTGTTGTATTTGTTGTTGGCGTTGTTGTATTTGTTGTTGGTGTTGTTGTATTTGTTGTTGGCGTTGTTGTATTTGTTGTAGGCGTTGTTGTATTTGTTATTGGCGTTGTTGTATTTGTTGTAGGCGTTGTTGTATTTGTTGTTGGCATTGTTGTATTTGTTGTAGGGTTGTTGTATTTGTTGTAGGTTGTATTTGTTGTATTTGTTTTTGTATTTGTTGTTGTTTGTATTTGCTGTAGGCGTTGTTGTATTTGTTGTCGGCGTTGTTGTATTTGCTGTAGGTGTTATTGTGTATTTGTTGTAGGCGTTGTTGTATTTGTTGTTGGTGTTGTTGTTTTTGCTGTCGGCGTTGTTGTATTTGTTGTCGGCGATGTTGTATTTGTTGTAGGCGTTGTTGTATTTGTTGTTGGCGTTGTTGTATTTGTTGTAGGCGTTGTTGTATTTGTTGTTGGCGTTGTTGTATTTGTTGTAGGCGTTGTTGTATTTGTTGTTGGCGTTGTTGTATTTGTTGTAGGCGTTGTTGTATATGTTGTATTTGTTGTTGTATTTGTTGTTGTATTTGTTGTTGTATTTGTTGTTGGTGTTGTTGTTGTATTTGTTGTAGGCGTTGTTGTATTTGTTGTTGGCGTTGTTGTATTTGTTGTTGGCGTTGTTGTATTTGTTGTTGTTGTTGTTGTTGTATTTGTTGTTGGCGTTGTTGTATTTGTTGTAGGCGTTGTTGTATTTGTTGTTGGCGTTGTTGTATTTGTTGTTGTTGGCGTTGTTGTATTTGTTATTGGCGTTGTTGTATTTGTTGTAGGCGTTGTTGTATTTGTTGTTGGCGTTGTTGTATTTGTTGTTGGTGTTGTTGTTGTATTTGTTGTAGGCGTTGTTGTATTTGTTGTTGGTGTTGTTGTATTTGTTGTCGGCGTTGTTGTATTTGTTGTTGGCGTTGTTGTATTTGTTGTTGGCGTTGTTGTATTTGTTGTTGGCGTTGTTGTATTTGTTGTTGGCGTTGTTGTATTTGTTGTTGGCATTGTTGTATTTGTTGTTGGTGTTGTTGTTGTATTTGTTGTTGGTGTTGTATTTGTTGTTGGCATTGTTGTATTTGTTGTTGTGGTATTTGTTGTAGGCGTTGTTGTATGTTGTTGTTTTGTTGTTGGCATTGTTGTATTTGTTGTAGGCGTTGTTGTATTTGTTGTTGGCATTGTTGTATTTGTTGTTGGTGTTGTTGTTGTATTTGTTGTAGGCGTTTTTGTATTTGTTGTAGGCGTTGTTGTATTTGTTGTCGGCGTCGTTGTATTTGTTGTTGGCGTTGTTGTATTTGTTGTTGGCGTTGTTGTATTTGTTGTTGGCGTTGTTGTATTTGTTGTTGGCGTTGTTGTATTTGTTGTAGGCGTTGTTGTATTTGTTGTTGGCGTTGTTGTATTTGTTGTTGGCATTGTTGTATTTGTTGTTGGTGTTGTTGTTGTATTTGTTGTAGGCGTTTTTGTATTTGTTGTAGGCGTTGTTGTATTTGTTGTCGGCGTCGTTGTATTTGTTGTTGGCGTTGTTGTATTTGTTGTTGGCGTTGTTGTATTTGTTGTAGGCGTTGTTGTATTTGTTGTTGGCGTTGTTGTATTTGTTGTCGGTGTTGTTGTATTTGTTGTTGGCGTTGTTGCATTTGTTGTTGGTGTTGTTGTTGTTGTATTTGTTGTTGGCGTTGTTGTTGTTGTTGTTGTATTTGTTGTTGGTGTTGTTGTTGTTGTATTTGTTGTCGGCGTCGTTGTATTTGTTGTTGGCGTTGTTGTATTTGTTGTTGGCGTTGTTGTATTTGTTGTAGGCGTTGTTGTATTTGTTGTTGGCGTTGTTGTATTTGTTGTCGGTGTTGTTGTATTTGTTGTTGGCGTTGTTGCATTTGTTGTTGGTGTTGTTGTTGTTGTATTTGTTGTTGGCGTTGTTGTTGTTGTTGTTGTATTTGTTGTTGGTTTGTTGTTGTTGTATTTGTTGTTGGCGTTGTTGTTTTTTTTTTGTTGGCGCTATGGTATATATCTAATGTCAACGTTGCTGTTGATATCTTCGATCTTTTCAGATTATATTGGTATTGAGATAACTTCCGGGCATTGTTTTAATTTACAAACGAAACATTGCCGCGTCTGTATTCTTTATTTCAATATTTGTATCAATAATGTAAGCATTTGTATTGATGTCCTTGGTAAAAGTAGACATGGTTGTCATGCCTGTTGACATTCGTTGTATTGGCCAATTTTACATATGTTTATATGTTCATCTTTTATATACATTTATTGTTTTAACAGTTTTTATTGATGTAGTCGTATCATTTATATTACTAAATTAATAGTTTTAACTGATTTCAATTCAGACAAGGAAACATTGATGGCATTTCCGAAGGCTTTAACAGTTCGTCATTTTAAAATTTATGCAATGACTAAAGTAGATTGTGTCGCAAAACTGTCAGTTGTTATTTGACAGTTTGAAGCGTTTACTCACTGAATCGTAGAATTTCTATTACGTGTATGCAACGGTATACTATTTGCATAATACTTGTAATTGTCGAATTTGTCGTTTACAGAATATAGCGTGGAGGACAGGAGAGTGTATTTCGGTAAACTACTCATCACGATTTTAAAGTACCCACATGGAAATACTTCACAAGTCTAACACCAAGAGTTTTTCAAGGAACTCCAGAGACGAATCGAAGCACATACATATTGGAAACTGACAGCATTAGTGGGACTTAAAGATATACAACCTAGTGGCATTTGTCGTAGATATGCGTTCACTACTCGAAACAGTTGGGTACCTGAGGAATTGATACTACCTGGGTGTGTAATAATCCATTAGCACCATGCGGAAGTGGGTGTTGACTGTAAGACATAGAAGTCTGCCTGGTGTGGCAATGACTACCCCTCTTGGCCTAGCTAGTCCTACATACCGCCACAGTCGTTAACGACTACCGTTATTATCACTGTACTTACGTAACGATAGCGATGAGTGGTGTCGAAGGCCAACAATCTTAACTTATACAGCGCAACACAATTATACGGTTACGTCAGGTCATGGTTTCAAGTTTTTTCTACATAATATTTTATGTCGTTATGACTTCCAGATATACATAGGTGTAATTCAAACAAGGTGTTGCACATTATGTTTGTGTGTGGTTCGGAATATCTCTAATGGTTTTGTTTATGTGTTATTTATGTAGTTTAGTTTGGGAGAAAAGCCATACATTGTCAACAACTTCTGAATACTTGATGTAAAAGCTGCAAACGTATATTTTCAATGCCTTTTTTCTTTGTTTGTTTACTTCAAAAGTAATTTGAAGTGAACGTGATGTGAAAATCTTCAAATAGAATTTTAACACAATAAAAACAGTAAAACAAATCAGAATAGATTTTAAAGCATTTTTAGAATGCGTATTGACATAACTCTATTACTCTTGCGAGGGTGTAAAAACTGCATTGATTCGATTTGCAGTGTCCAAAGTTTGATGGCTGTGAAATGTCACCAAAGGGTGGCCGTCGACGTAGCCAATTCTCCGGTGTCAGGATATAATCCCGCCAACGCCTTATACTGTAACGGTGCGGCTTAACACTGATAGAGTTCGGCCTGCTGATTGGCACTGTTAGACAGGCGGATCAAGTTTGATGATCGAATTCAGAAAACATTTCCTTTAACTTGTTATAACGGGCTCATCGGTGACATTCACTGTTTAATAAAAGGCGTGAGTATTTCCCATTCTGTCTTTTTAGGAGAAGTAATCCGTCTATCGTAGTTAATGCCTGGAATTCTTAACGCAATACAATTTTGTCGGTGTACAGAACGGCTGACGTGCACGGAATCCTGTCTACGGTATGTGTACAAATATTTACATTGGCGTTTAACGCTTATGGCGGTACACGTATACCGCTATTATATGGTAAGAGGCGAGAAGGATTTTTCATAAGTGGTGTTTTTACCCTTTTCAAGATCTTAGAATACCACTTGATTGGATCTCACTGGACGAGCTAATGGAATAAGCTATGGCCTGATCTAAGACACCAAATTTCTCCTTTAAAGAACGTCGGACGACTTTTTAGATGTTCGTTCCACAGGCAATATTCATAGACAATGCTATACATGGGTCCAGGAGTTACCGTCCACGTGTGTAGTGATCGTAAGGGATCATATCAACGGTGATATTCTAGATGTTGCTTATTCTTGCAGTTGTTGATTTTTTTTATCTGTATCAATATCCAACTACAATCTACATAAATCTGTATATGTATCCAACTACAATCTGTATCTATATCCAACTTCAATCTACATAAATATGTATCTGTATCCAACTACAATCTGTATCTGTATCCAACTCAATCTACATAAATCTATCTGTATCCAACATCTACATAAATTGTATCTGTATCCAACTACAATCTGTATCTATATCCAACTTCAATCTAGATATGTATCTGTATCCAACTACAAAATCTACATAAAAAATCTGTATATGTATCCAACTACAATCTACATAAATCTTTATCTGTATCCAACCAAAATCTACATAAATCTGTATATGTATCCAACTTCAATCTACATAAATCTGTATCTGTATCCAACTACAATCTATATAGATCTGTATCTGTATCCAACTACAATCTACATAAATCTTTATCTGTATCCAACCAAAATCTACATAAATCTGTATATGTATCCAACTTCAATCTACATAAATCTGTATCTGTATCCAATTACAACCCATGATAAATCTGTATCTGTATCCAACTACAACCTACATAAATCTGTATCTGTATCCAACTACAATCTACATAAATCTGTATCTGTATCCAACTACAATCTACATAAATCTGCATTTGTATCCAACTAAAATCTACATAAATCTGTATCTGTATCCAACTACAATCTACATATATTTATATCTGTATCTAACTATAAGGCGGGCGTTATCGTGCAAATTTTGATGCAATTAAATTTTAGCGAAAATTCGATTTTGAACAGTATGGACACATTTGGGCATCTGCAATGTTTGGATTAAGGCAGATACATAATCAAGAGATCCCAGAGGGATCTTGGTGCCCACCAATGTTTGATCTATGTCTGACAATTGTCATATGGATCTTTTCTCTGCCGGCCATCTTGTTGACCGATCAGTCCCAAAATGCACAACTAGGGCCCAAGGGGATCCTACATATAAAATTTTAGAATGAACCCTTCATTACTTTCTGAGAAATTGCGATAACAAACTTTAACCATCAAAATCCAAGATGGCTGCCTGGCGGCCATCTTGTTGACCGAATGGTCCAAAAATGCAATATGCACAAATATGGCCCTAGGGAACCCTCCATATGAAATGGTCCCAAAATGCAATATGCACAACTAGCGCCCTAGGGGAACCTACATATGAAAGGAGTAGATATGATAGGACCAGTATTTGGCCTTATTTTTTCAGGCCGAAAAATATTAACTCTGATCCACATCAATTTCACATCAATAAATACTCTCATACTTGCCATTCATCAAAACATAACTTTTTATAACCATGTATACGATGTGCTCCACCTATGACGTCATCAAAGTCTTTCGGTTAGAAAAGGCTTGAAATGGATTTGGCCGCCACTTTGGAGCAACTTTATATTTTGCATGGATATGCGTTAATACACGATACACAACGTGTGAAAATCTCTTTCTGCTCCACGAAGGCGGCCACGTTCATTTTTGATTTTTCGAGGATTTTTGTGAAAAATGGCGGGGAACTGCATGTTGATGAGGTCATAGTGAACATAATTTGGCACATGTGGGATATTTTCGAGATGTAATGTGTTAGCAAATGTATTCAGCTGTTATATGGCTATATATGTTGTTCTTTACTGGAGAATTAATTTTTCGGACATATTTGAGTCTTACGTACCTTCTCCTTTGAGAAAGATCTCTTTGCAGTTTCAGAGAAATAGCAATATTAACCAACTTTAACTATCAAAATCCAAGATGGCGGCCTGGCGGCCATCTTGCTAACAGATTTGTCCCAAAAAGCAATATGCACAATAAAAGCCCTAGGGGAACCTACATATGAAATTTGAGAAAGATCCCTTCAGCACTTTTTGAGGAATTGCGATAATAAGAATTGTTAACAGACAGAAGGACGGGCGACAGACCATGGACAAAAATGCGATTTGAATAGCACACCATCTGATGATGGTGGGCTGAAAAAGTCATTAGCGACAGATTCTGTATTTAGACGCCCTGCGGTACGCCTACAGTATTAGGTTATTGATCAAATTAACTTGTGTTAGTTATCAATGTTGACGAAGACTAACAAAAAAACATTCAATCTTTATTTCATGAAAATAATCATATACAATGTGACACCGAGATTGTCTACATTATGCATATCAAACATTCTAAAATGATATACAATACATAACACAACAAAACACATATATCATCATAAAATACAAATGAAAGTATGAGGTATTAATCTTGCAAGTAATTATTTTATATAAGGTGGTATTCCCAACCATTCAAAGTCAGAAGACTGTTCATTTAATGCATTAGTGAGGAATTAATTAAATTAAATATTTAAAAAAAACATGCAAACGTGATGAATAACAAAGATATAATTGTTTTTTTTTAATTCAATAGAATATATCGGTTTTAAGTATAATTAAAAGTAAGGTACCAATTTGAAAATATTTGGCATATTTTTTTTTAAAAGTGAAATAAAATTTATTTAGTAAATCTAAAATTAAAATACTTCAGCCAGAACTGAATAAACATGATACCTAAAAAATATTGAGTATTTGTTAACAAAAGCAAAGTTTAGTGAAGGGTTAGTATAGTTTTCTTTGAAAAGATACTAAAAAGTACTTATCATATTTGCTAATGCTAGGTTTACACTATGTTCCCGGAGACCACGGTAGCCCCGTTTGCCCGAAACGTGGTGCGCCGTGGAATTTTGGCTATTTTTGTATCTGTATTCAAGTTGAGCTAGGTCTTGTGTGAAGTTTTGCCACGGTCTTTTACGGATTACGTGGTGGACCGTGGATACAGGTGAAAGTGCTGTTCCCGGAGGTCAAAGGAACACTACGACTTTAGCACGGTCTATCAAGGATACCACTACGTTCTCTCCTGGCCTGTTACGATCTGATGAGGTCTGCTACGTTTTACACGTTTTGATCGAACTCAAATACGTTTTTCACGATCCGCCAAGGCTTACTAGGATGGAAGTCTGATGCCGGGCTTTTTGGAGCAACTGAAATAATATTTATTGCCGAAAATGTCATTTCAAACACGTTTTAATTACAAAATTTGTTAAAAGCATATTTGGTATAAATATATTAAATATTAAAGCCAAGTGTTTCTACGCAAATATTTTTTTGTGTACTCTTTTAATCTGCTTTTTGCAACAATAGCTTTGGTATAATTTGAGGGTTAAACGTGTTTAGTAGTGACTATTTCTATTTATTAATACAAATAATTCAATGAAGTAGCAAATATATGTACCAGGAGAGGCAATGGTACTCCATCATATTTTGCTTGCAACGTAAGACCGTAATAAAACGTAACAAGCCGTATCACGTCGGACTTTCAACCGCTACAAGCCGTGAGATGCCTTGACAGAACGCATCAAAACGGTTTTCATCCACCTTGGCTTGCCGTAAAAACCTTGACAAACCTGGACAAAACGGCACAAAACGTGCAGCCAATCTGCATCAACCGTAATAAAAACGTGGAAAAAATGCAACAGAACGTCACAAAACTCGAACTCACCGTGAGATTCCGGTGAACGTGCTTGCTGCCCGTTCCACCACGGACCGTATTGAAGTTCTGTTACGGCCTCGTGCGCATTGTTACGTTTTGTTACGTCAATTCCGTTTTATGACGTCCTCTGGCGTTCACCATCTGTACCGTGACTGCCGTGGCAAATTTTTTAACAGTTTAAAAATCTGGCACGGCATCCACG
Organism: Argopecten irradians; assembly: GCF_041381155.1. Lineage (NCBI taxonomy): Eukaryota > Metazoa > Mollusca > Bivalvia > Pectinida > Pectinidae > Argopecten > Argopecten irradians. The sequence continues at coordinate 5,842,729 of NC_091138.1, read as the reverse complement.
GTAATCACGACCGCTCACGTTTGTCTATCCACAGGTGTTCGTTTCTAATATAGGTATAAGTATAATACTGGGTCATTATACTTATACCTATATTAGAAACGAACACCTGTGGTCTATCACGTCCTTCTGCGTTGTCTCACGTTGTCCCGCGGTCACCACGTTTTGTCCACGGTGGCCTGAAACGGGGCTGCCGTGGCCGACGGGAACATAGTGTAAACCTAGCATAAAGAAGTGGTTTCATAACGTAATTAATTTTAGACATGTATATTTACTGGATTGTCAGTCAGTTTTATTAGGCATTTCAAAATATTTCACATTTTATTTCAAAAAGAGGTTTTTAAATCTAAGTATCATTGCACATATTAAAAGCCGTAATCTTTCTTTTTTCTCAATTGCTTGTACCCTTTCTTCCTTGTATGTTTTTCTCCCAGCACAATCTTCCTTGGAAGTCATGTTCTAAATTACGATTTAGATAGCTATATAGTGGCATATTCCATACCATATAGTGCTCTATATTGTGCATACCACTCTATATTAAATCTACAATTGTGACAGCATAACATTCTATATTAAATCTACAATTGTGACAGCACACCATTCTATATTAAATCTACAATTGTGACAATCTGTTTTATGACCATTGCAATAGAATGAGATCATAAAATAAGTCCTTTTACAGAAATCAAATAACAAATCATTTATCAACAACATGACCCACCAGTCCGGCTCTACCCATCGGTAGGATTGTAAGATTGTACTCTATTGAATCACATTATGTGATGTAATCAGTATATACTTTATGATCCTACAAACAATGACGTCAGATTGAATCTCTACATGTATAGTATACAGCGCCCAAGTCAGCCCTACATTGACATTAAATATAATCAGCTATCAGATCCTGCTCAACCTTTCAAAGAACCCGAGTACCTAAAATATCTCTTTTGATAAATCAATATGTATTTCAATGAAAAGTTCCACAGAACAAAAATTAATCTACATTTATGGAATTATTTTTGGTAAATCTAATAATGGACCGAGAAATACCATAAATGGTGCATTACCTTTCCTCACAGTGTATCTGTCAAATGTCAGAACTTAGTGCTAATGCTTCTCCTAGTAATTGAATTTGCACAAACCAATTATGTTTTGACATCAAGCCTTTTTGGAGATAGGACGAATTGTGGATTGAATTAAGATTTGAATTATAAGTCAGCTGAAACTTTTTAAGATGAAGGCAAAATGATTGATGAACACATTACTACAAGATGACACTAGTTATCTACCAGTACAATTTAACATTAAAGTACAAATACATGTACCTATACCCCTATCACAATGTGCTCAACAAATAGGATAACAATTACAATCACAGGCTCAACGTGAAGGTAAAGGACAATAATATAGAACATGCCTATATTTAAAAGACAACATGTTCTCATACCTGTGTGATATAAGTAGAGAAATAGAATCTTACACTTGTGTGGTGTAAATAACTATCCCTGTTGTGTGATGTCATCAAGATATTTTTATTCTATTTTGATTGATTTGGTCTATCTGGTTTATTTTGATTAGTTTTACTGACATATGGTTATCATATATATTTTATTTATTTCTTTAGATATTCTATTCACATCTATAATGCATGGTCATTTATTAATTGACATTCTTAGATATATAATGATACGTAAGCTATAATTAAAAGTGATTTTTATTACTAAATGAAAGTGATATCTTCTACTACAGAGTAGAGATCTTTAGACAGAGGTGGTCACTAAGATAGGTGTTACTGTATGGGTTAGCACAAGATATCAATAACAACGCATTTTTCGTGTAGAAAGAAAGGTCAAAGTTCAGGCACCTGTTTGAGATATAGATATATAGACAATCAGAGAGAATCATCTCATGGAAGATAAATTCTATAATACTGATCATGAGTTATATGGAGAAAGTAAAAGAAAGTTCAGGTGATAGAATACAGATAGATGCTAGGAAAATGAGTAGATATATTAGCTACCACATTATACAATAGATAATGGTGTTATGTAAGGAAATGGAATGTTAAAAGTTCATTATGTATACATAAATATATCAATTATTTTCTCTTTTATCTAGGAAAAGTTACTATACATATAATAGAAATAGAATATGTTTTTATGATCTGTTCATGGTAGAAGACGATTATTGAGAAGCTTGTACCAGGTACTTTGCTGGGCGTCTTATATGCACATCTGTTTCATACATTTTTATTTTTAATATTCTGTATGACACATGTTTTTTTTCTTCTACCAGCTGCTTAGCAATTATGATAAGGAAGGGGAGGGGTTAGGAGTTATCCTTCATCACTTAGAATTTAATTGGTAAAACAATAAACTTATTAAACAATTAAGTCTTAATTTGTCAGAGTGTTTGATACCATAGTTTTAGAGGTGTGGATATGGGGCATTCTGTGAAAGGCCGGGATATGTTAACGATTGATGTTACATCATAAAATAACCAAACAATTGATACACTTTCAAAATTTTAAATCAAATCTCAAATGTAATGAATGAGTTTTAAAAAACTAAAGAACCAAGAATTAATAAACAAAAAAAACTAATTATAAAAACTTATCTTGAATGACATTAGTGACACTGGAATGACAGGTGTTGAATGACAAAACAAAGCATCACAAAAACTTAATATGAGGATGACCCCTGCGAGATGTTCATGAATGATGAAACAAAACATGAATGTTCATGAACTTTCTGTAAATGTTCATGAATTGTTCATTAAATTTTTCATTCAAAGTTCATGAACCAGTTCATGAACATCGGTTCTGAAGTGTCCATGAAGTTTCATGAACTTTTCATGAATAGTTCCATGAACATAATAAGTAAATATGGTTTTCATGAACTGTTCATGAACATCAGAAACATCAAGGTCAACAAGGTGAAGAACCTTGGGGCTAAAGAAGAACATTTTATACTGTACAAAGTTTTAATTACGCCAGCAATGTAATAAAGTTTGAAGACAAACTATCAAATGGCATTCCTAACAATAAAACCAATTCTCCTAAAACAAATGGAATAATTTGTTTTAAAAGAGATTGCTATCTCTCGGCCTGATGTCCAATTGGGACAACTGAGATTAAGGATCAGACCATGGCCTCAATTAAAAGTGATTTCAGTATAAATAACTATCATAAATGCCAATCAAATAAGATACTGCCATGATGAAAATCATAAATTGAGATAATCCTTGGTGCAAAGACTTTTTTCAGCTCTGTAGGGTGTAGATGTGTTTGGGAAGCAATAATCTCTTAGTACTGCATTACTATGAGTATTTTCTAGTAATTAGAAAATCATTGTTTTGTACTAAATTTAAAAGCTTTTCCTGGGGAGATTCTTAAAGTATGATTGCAGGAGAATCTACCTTAACAATTTTATATCCCTAACGTATATGAAAGAAGTAACATATTGTTAAATAACAAAAAATTTCAACATGAAAGATATTCATGAACATGACATAATTTTTCACATGCAGTAATGATATCAATTACCAGCATTGTCCATTTAGAAAACTGTAATATTTCAAAATGTACCGGCATTGTGTTTAGAAACTTCATATAATCATGAGCTTTGGGGATAACATTTGATGAACCATCTCACTGACTACAATGATTTGATAAAAGCTTGAAAATGAACCATTTATGAACCAATTGCTGCTGGTAACCTTTCATGACCTTACATAAGAAAAGTTTTCCTTTGCATGAAAGTGCTTTGTATTACCTGATGATACATTTCTCCATAGGTGAACACACACCAGTAAAAATGTAGACAAATGTCATCCACAGCCTACAAACCCCAAACCCCCGTCAACATGACAATGATTTTAGATTTTTATCTAAACCAACAACAAAATTAATGATCAAATATTTTAAAACAAAGAGGGATAACTCAATGAGGGAAGGTATCTTGTTCCATAACACACTGTATTAGGTTTATTGCCACAAAGTAATAAAGTAACTTTCTAGACTAAATACATTCATATCTAGTCCCTACTACAAAGCATGTCAGCTCAAATAGGTAGTCACCAATGTCTGCACCAATAACTTGTCCACAACACTAACAGGCCATCTCAGATAGTCCCCAACACTAACAGGCCATCTCAGATAGTCCCCAACACTAACAGGCCATCTCAGATAGTCCCCAACACTAACAGGCCACCTCAGATAGTCCCCAACACTAACAGGCCATCTCAGATAGTCCCCAACACTAACAGGCCCCCTCAGATAGTCCCCAACACTAACAGGTCATCTCAGATAGTCCCCAACACTAACAGGCCATCTCAGATAGTCCCCAACACTAACAGGCCACCTCAGATAGTCCCCAACACTAACAGGTCACCTCAGATAGTCCCCAACACTAACAGGCCACCTCAGATAGTCCCCAACACTAACAGGCCATCTCAGATAGTCCCCAACACTAACAGGTCACCTCAGATAGTCCCCAACACTAACAGGCCATCTCAGATAGTCTCCAACACTAACAGGTCACCTCAGATAGTCCCAAACACTAACAGGCCATCTCAGATAGTCTCCAACACTAACAGGTCACCTCAGATAGTCCCCAACACTAACAGGCCATCTCAGATAGTCCCCAACACTAACAGGTAATCTCAGATAGTCCCCAACACTAACAGGTCATCTCAGATAGTCCCCAACACTAACAGGTCATCTCAGATAGTCCCCAACAATAACAGGCCACCTCAGATAGTCTCCAACACTAAAGGCCATCTCAGATAGTCCCCAACACTAACAGGTAATCTCAGATAGTCCCCAACACTTACAGGTAATCTCAGATAGTCCCCAACACTAACAGGTCATCTCAGATAGTCCCCAACACTAACAGGTAATCTCAGATAGTCCACAACACTAACAGGTCATCTCAGATAGTCTCCAACACTAACAGGTCACCTCCGTAAATTTGGTTACATTCCAAGCTGAACTCTATGACTAGTAGCAATTTAAAGGATTTACTTCTATTTCCCCTATTGGGCCCACCCCTCCTGCCCCCGTGGGGTCAGAACCAAAATTTATACAAACTCTGTTCCCCTTCTCCCAAGGATATTTCTGGCGAAATTTGGTTACATTCCATGCAGAACTCTATGATTAGTAGCGATTTAAAAGAATACGGACGGACGGACGAACGGTCGGATTGACGGACGCCGCGCCATGACATAAGCTCAATAATGGAATAATGGAAAGTTGTGCCGTTTCATACTATATAAGTATAATGGAAGACTAAATTAGTCAGGTAAGCAAATACCTTTGTTGTCAGAAAATGAAAGCATCTAATATATATTACATTGATATATAGAAAAACAAATCCATAAACATTTGTAAACAAAATAAAGCTATGCTCATTCGAAATACATAAATAGGAATTTATTTTCCTTTTTATATAATCAATTAAATAACAAAAAATAAGTTAATGACATGAGATATATACAAACTATGTAACAAATATCATTACAAGAATGAGGACGCATACAGAAAATACATTAAAATCAATATGAAATATTCTTTAAAGATTTTGTGGGTTAAAAAGACAACAATCTGGAATTTATCAGCCTGTTTAACTTTTAATATTGATAGCTTTTGTATTTTTGGTATTTGCCTTATCACCATAACTTATCACAAAAGTCAAGAATAGGAAAACTAACATCTTTTTGGAACGAAAGAATCTAAATGTAATGTAGAATTTTAGTACATTATTTGTCACCTGTGTTGTGTATGTATTACACCGGCATCAATAGACCACTACCAGGCAGGGCTTGTGATGTAACATACTCTACAGGCAGAGAAATATAGTTATGGTAACACTATAAAGAACGGTATTTAGTTAGAATATTGTATATCTGGCAACATTATATATAAATAATCAAATATGTGCAGGAAAAATCAAATCAGAAGGAAGAATACAGTACTAGAGTGTGACCCAATCAGGTGCCTATTTAGTATGTAACTGTCTGTCAGGCTAGCATTTACAAGTGGATGTTAAAACTATGGTAACCCTCCCTAGAAAGAAGTATTGTTTTAATTTGTAAATAAGGTCAATAATCTCAAATATCATATTTCTTGATGGAGTCAAAATGTTGTGTAATGTATTATGTCTGGAATGTCAACTCCAGTACAGAGTTAATGAGATTGACCTGAAACCATCACATACCACAATCATACTGGGGTAATCCCACAAGTACACAGGTATAGCTGAAAGTCACAATGTCTGCATTGTTAGTAACAAGACTAGAACATCTTGTATGTTTCCAATCATGTTATATCTTTATTTAGTTTTATTCTAGCAATTTGACATGATAATCTTAATCAAACCAAATGACATGATGCTCAGAAATAAAAACAGAAATATTCACTACATATAGATGTAACTAACAAATATCCATCCTGAGATAATAAATTTTATCTGTCAGTCATAGACTTTGAAGCTATATTTTAAAAACCATTTCCATTTCATATATCAATCAAGATTAAAATCTGTAAAACATTAAAACTTAAATGTAAAATATAAAATCACTTTGGAATAAAATTTCAAAATTTAGGAATATATCATCAATATATCTATATAACATCATTTCTTGTCAACAACAATGCCATTAGCATTCTAAGAAAAAAACCCACTTTAGTCTATTAATAAATTAAAAACTTATAAAGGTCAACAAGGTGAAGAACCTTGGGGCTAAAGACAGTAACATTTTACTGTACATAGTTTTAATTCCGCCAGCAATGTACTAAAGTTTGAAGACAAACTAAAACAAGGCATTCCTAACAATAAAACCAAATTCTCCTAAAACAAATGGAATAATTTGTTTTAAAAGAGATTGCTATCTCTCGGCCTGATGGTCCAATTGGGACAACAGACTTTCAGTGATAAGTATAACTATCATAGTGCCAATCAAATGAACAAGCCTATGATGATTTGGATAAATTGAGACTAGATCCTGTCTTCACTGCCAAGACTTCTCTCTGTAGGAGTGTAGATCTACAATCAATATTTACCGTTATACAGACCACTGTCTATACTCTTAGTACTGCATTACTACTATTTATTAGTACTGCTTGTTAAATACTGCTCAAAATTTAGAAAGGAATTTGCTTTTCCTGATTTTCTTCACACAGGAGAATCTACCTTTGTACAATTTTCATTCCCTACGTATAACAGAAACATCATTGATAAATAACAAAAAATTTCACATGAATTAATCACATGACAATAATTCATCACAGCAGTAGTTACCAGCATTGTCTTTAGAAACTTCAATCTATATAATGTACCGGCATTGTGTTTAGAAACTTCATATAATGCACTGGCTTTGCATTTCAAGATAAAACTTGATAGTAACCATTCTATCATAACCATCTTATCCCACCAATGTGCTGCTATCCTTGTAAGATTTCTATAAGTGTCCTTGACATAATGTCCACTGAGCTAGTTCCTTTGGTTGGTGTTCCTGATGCGGTGATACATCTTCTCCAGACTGACATATGGAGACAGGTACAGTGCCACATAGAAGAAAATGTTACAGACAAAGGATGGAACGATTGGCCAGATGACGATGAAGAATATACCAGACAACAAACTCTTACCATAACTCCTCCCAATCGAGAAAATGTTTCTGAAAGTCAAATGTAAAAGATTAGGTAAACAACATGAGGTAGAGTGGGACTAATAAGAGCAGAAAACACTCTGGGTATGTGTCAACACACCACCATAAATACAGAGTAGAAAACACTCTGGGTATGTGTCAACACACCACCATAAATACAGAGTAGAAAACACTCTGGGTATGTGTCAACACACCACCATAAATACAGAGCAGAAAACACTCTGGGTATGTGTCAACAACACAACCATAAATACAGAGTAGAAAACACTCTGGGTATGTGTCAACACACAACCATAAATACAGAGTAGAAAACACTCTGGGTATGTGTCAACACACCACCATAAATACAGAGTAGAAAACACTCTGGGTATGTGTCAACACACCACCATAAATACAGAGTAGAAAACACTCTGGGTATGTGTCAACGACACAACCATAAATACAGAGTAGAAAACACTCTGGGTATGTGTCAACACACCACCATAAATACAGAGTAGAAAACACTCTGGGTATGTGTCAACACACCACCATAAATACAGAGTAGAAAACACTCTGGGTATGTGTCAACACACCACCATAAATACAGAGTAGAAAACACTCTGGGTATGTGTCAACACACCACCATAAATACAGAGTAGAAAGCACTCTGGGTATGTGTCAACGACACAACCATAAATACAGAGTAGAAAACACTCTGGGTATGTGTCAACACACCACCATAAATACAGAGTAGAAAACACTCTGGGTATGTGTCAACACACCACCATAAATACAGAGTAGAAAACACTCTGGGTATGTGTCAACACACCACCATAAATACAGAGTAGAAAACACTCTGGGTATGTGTCAACACACCACCATAAATACAGAGCAGAAAACACTCTGGGTATGTGTCAACAACACCACCATAAATACAGAGTAGAAAAGCACTCTGGGTATGTATCAACAACACAACCATAAATACAGAGTAGAAAAACACTCCATAAATACAGAGTAGAAAACACTCCGGGTATGTATCAACAACACAACCATAAATACAGAGTAGAAAACACTCCGGGTATGTATCAACAACACAACCATAAATACAGAGTAGAAAACACTCCGGGTATGTATCAACAACACAACCATAAATACAGAGCAGAAAAACACTCTGGGTATGTATCAACAACACAACCATAAATACAGAGCAGAAAACACTCTGGGTATGTGTCAACAACACAACCATAAATACAGAGCAGAAAACACTCTGGGTATGTGTCAAACACAACCATCATGTGTCAACACACTCACCATAAATACAGAGCAGAAATACAACTCTGGGTATGTTGTCAACACACCACCAATAAATACAGAGTATAAAAACACTCTGGGTATGTGTCAACACACATACCAATACCATAAGATATAGAGTAGGAAAAATTAAAAATCACTCTGGGTATGTGTCAACACACCACCATAAATACAGAGTATAGAAACACTCTGGTATGTGTCAACACACCACCATAGCTTTATACAGAGCACACACACACTCTGGGTAAAATAACACAAATACCATAATATACAAGAGTATAAAGCACTCTGGGTATGTGTCAACACACCACCATAAATACTCAGAGTCAGAAAAAGACACTCTCTGGGTATGTGTCAACAACGGGACACAACCATAAATACAGAAGTAAAAACACTCTGGTATGTGTCAACACACCACCAAAATACAGATAGAAACCACTCCTGGGTATGTGTCAACACACCACCCATGAAATACATAGCAAGAAAACACTCCTGGGTATGTGTCCAACACACCACCATAAATACAGAGTAGAAAGCACTCTGGGTATGTGTCAACGGACACAACCATAAATACAGAGTAGAAAACACTCTGGGTATGTGTCAACACACCACCATAAAATACAGAGAGCAGAAAACACTCTGAGGTATGTGTCAACACACCACCATAAATACAGAGTAAGAAACCACTCTGGGTATGTGTCAACACACCACCATAAATACAGAGCAGAAAACACTCTGGTATGTGTCAACACACCACCATAAATACAGAGTAGAAAACACTCTGGGTATGTGGTCAACGACACAACCACCATAAATACAGAGCATAAAACACTCTGGTATGTGTCAACACACACCACCATAAATACAGAGTAGAAAACACTCTTGGTATGTGTCAACACACCACCATAAATACAGAGTAGAAAACACTCTGGGTATGTTGTCAACACACCACCATAAATACAGAGTAGAAACACTCTGGTATGTGTCAACACACCACCATAAATACAGAGTAGAAAACACTCTGTGTATGTGTCAACACACCACCATAAATATAGAGTAGAAAAACACTCTTGGTATGGTGTCAACACACCACCATAAATACAGAGTAGAAAACACTTCTGGGTATGTAGTCAACACACCACCATAAATACAGAGCAGAAAACACTCTGGGTATGTTGTCAACACACCACCATAAATACAGAGTAGAAAGCACATCTGGTATGTTTCAACACACCACCATAAATACAGAAGTAGAAAGCACCACTGGGTATGTGTCAACGACACAACCATAAATACAGAGTAGAAAACACTCTGGGTATGTGTCAACACACCACCATAAATACAGAGTAGAAAAACACTCTGGGTATGTGTCAACACACCACCATAAATACAGAGCAGAAAACACTCCTGGGTATGTGTCCAACACACACCACCATAAATACAGAGCAGAAAACACTCTGGGTATGTGTCAACACACCACCATAAATACAGAGCAGAAAACACACTCTGGGTATGTGTTCAACACACCACCATAAATACAGAGTAGAAAAGCACTCTGGGTATGTGTCAACACACCACCATAAATACAGAGTAGAAAGCACTCTGGGTATGTGTCAACACACCACCATAAATACAGAGTAGAAAGCACTCTGGGTATGTGTCAACGACACAACCATAAATACAGAGCAGAAAACACTCTGGGTATGTGTCAACACACCACCATAAATACAGAGCAGAAAGCCACTCTGGTAATGTGTCAACGACACCACCATAAATACAGAGTAGAAAACACTCTGGGGTATGGTGTCAACACACCACCATAAATACAGAGTAAAAAAACACTCTGGGTATGTGTCAACACACCACCATAAATACAGAGTAGAAAACACACTGGTATGTGTCAACACACCACCATAAATACAGAGGCAGAAAAACACTCTGGGTATGTGTCAACACACCACCATAAATTACAGAGTAGAAAACACTCTGGGTATGTGTCAACACACCACCAAAAATAGCATAGAGAGAAAACACTCTGGGTATGAGTGACAACACACCACCATAAATACAGAGCAGAAAACACTCTGGGTATGTGTCAACACACCACCATAAATACAGAGATAGAAAACACTCTGGGGTATGTGTCAACACACCACCATAAATACAGAGTAGAAAACACTCTGGGTATGTGTCAACACACCACCATAAATACAGAGCAGAAAACACTCTGGGTATGTGGTCAACACACCACCATAAATACAGAGTAGAAAACACTCAGGGTATGTGTCAACACACCACCATAAAATACAGAGTAGAAAACACTCTGGGTATGTGTCAACAACACAACCATAAATACAGAGCAGAAAACACTCTGGGTATGTGTCAACACACAAACCAAGAAATACAAGAGCAGAAAAACACTTCCGGGTATGTGTCAACACACCACCATAAATACAGAGCAGAAAACACTCTGGGTATGTGTCAACAACACACCTACTATAAATACAGAGTAGAAAACACTCTGGGTATGTGTCAACACACCACCATAAATATACAGAGTAGAAAACACTCACTGGGTATGTGTCAACACACCACCATAAAATACAGAGTAGAAAACACTCTGGGTATGTGTCAACACACCACCATAAATACAGAGTAGAAAAAACACTCTGGGTATGTGTCAACACACCACCATAAATAAAGAGTAGAAAACACTCTGGGTATTGTGTCAACGTACACAACCAATAAATACAGAGCAGAAAACAACTCTGGGTATGTGTCAACACACCACCATAAATACAGAGTTAGACAGCACTCTGGATATGTGTCAACACACCACCAAAAATACAGAGCAGAAAGCACTCTGGGTATGTGTCAACACACCACCATAAATATAGAGCAGAAAACACTCTGGGTATGTGTCAACACACCACCATATAATACAGAGTAGAAAACACTCTGGTATGTGTCAAACACACCACCATAAATACAGAGCAGAAAACACTCTGGGTATGTTGTCAACACACCGCGACCATAAATATACAGAGTAACGAAAGCACTCTGGGTAATGTGTCAACACACCACCATAAATTCAGAGTAGAAAGCACTCTGGGTATGTGTCCAACACACCACCATAAATACAGATTAGAAAGCACTCTGGGTATGTGTCAACGACACAACCGTAAATATAGAGCAGAAAAACACTCTGGGTATGGTGTCAACACACCACCATAAAATACAGAGTAGAAAGCACTCTGGGTATGTGTCAACACACCACCATAAATACAGGGGGAGTAGAAAGCACTCTGGGTATGTGTCAACACACCACCATAAATACAGAGTAGAAAACACTCTCTGGTATGTGTCAACACACCACCATAAATACAGAGCAGAAAACACTCTGGGTATGTGTCAACACACACCACCATAAATACAGAGTAGAAAGGTCACTCTGGGTATGTGTCAACACACCACCATAAATACCAGAGTAAAAACACTCTGGGTATGTGTCAACAACACACAACCATAAATACAGAGCAGAAAACACTCTGGGTATGTGTCAACACACACCAATAAATACAGAGTAGAAAACTCACTCTGGGTATGTGTCAACAGGTCACCACCATAAATACAGAGTAGAAAAACACTCTGGGTATGTGTCAACACACACCACCAAATACAGAGTAGAAAAACACTCTGGGGTATGTGTCAACACACCACCATAAATACAGAGTAGAAAACACCTCTGGGTAGGTGTGTCAACACACCACCATAAATACAGAGTAGAAAAGCACTCTGGGTATGATGTCGAACACCCCCCCCAATAAAAATACAGAGAGGAGAAAACACTCACTGTCAAAAAACACAACCATAAATATCAGAGTAGAAAACACTCTGGGTATGGTGTCAACACACAACCATAAATACAGAGTAGAAAACACTCTGGGTATGTGTGTCAACACACCACCATAAATACAGAGTAGAAAACACTCTGGGTATGTGTCAACACACCAACCATAAATACAGAGCAGAAACACTCTGGGTATGTGTCAACAACACCACCATAAATACAGAGTAGAAAGCACTCTGGGTATGTGTCAACACACCACCACCAAATACAGAGTAGAAATTCTGGGTACACTCAACCATAAATACAGGGAAAACACTATGTGTCAACAACACAACCATAAATACAGAGCAGAAAACACTCTGGGTATGTGTCAACACACCACCATAAATACAGAGCAGCAAAACACTCTGGAAATGTGTCACACACCACAAAATACAGAGTAGAAAGCACTGTGTCAACACACCACCATAAATACAGAGTAGAAAACACTCTGGGTATGTGTCAACAACACAACCATAAATACAGTGAGCAGAAAAACACTCTGGGTATGTGTCAACACACCACCATAAATACAGAGCAGAAAACACTCTGGATATGTGTCAACACACCACCATAAATACAGAGTAGAAAACACACTCTGGGTATGTGTCAACAACACAACCATAAATACAGAGCAGAAAAACACTCTGGGTATGTGTCAACGACACCACCATAAATACAGAGCAGAAAACACTCGGGCTATGTGTCAACACACCATAAATACAGAGCAGAAAACATATGTGTCAATACACAACCATAGTACAGAGTAAAAAACACTCTGGTATGTGTCAACACACAACCATAAATACAGAGTAGAAAACACTCTGGGTATGTGTCAACACACACCACCATAAATACAGAGTAGAAAGCACTCTGGGTATGTGTCCAACACACCACCATAAATGGAGTAGAAAAGCACTCTGGGTATGTGTCAACACACAACCATAAATACAGAGTAGAAAACACTCTGGGTATGTGTCAACAACACAACCAAACAGCTACAGATCAGTCATTTATTTTCTCAGACTGATGTCACTTATTTAAGAGAACACTAGATTTCATGACTAGATAAAGTTATTAACCAAAAGAATTAACATTGTTACCTTTTTGAACATAAATGATAACACAAACGGAAATTTCTACTCATGGATTAAGTTCTACTTAATGTTTCGTGCACATAAAAGTTTGTTCAAATCAAAGAGATGACATCTGTCAGAATAAAATGGAACACTGATTCATAAAAACACAAACTTATATAATTATAAAAACAAAACTTTAGTTTATACAATACAGGTAATATTATATAAATAATTGCAAAAGGCACAGACATCTCAATAAATGTTCCTTGTGAAATCAATCAACTTACCTGTATCCCCCTCGCACGAAATCAGCGATGTATGTACATTCCAGGTAAGTTTGGGCAATACAGGTGAGAATGACGAGTCGGCTAATCCAGTAATGAGTAACTGTCCAATCATAGGCGTAGATTCCAATCAGGTAGTAAGGCAGAAACAGACCACACGACACAAACTCTGTCAGCTGACGGCTCGTTACATTATCAAACTAAAAACACAACACAAAATCATTATTACACTCTATTTTGTTGTTTGATTAATTTCTCTGGTATGCAGTGAATAATTGACATTAACATAAAAAATTGAAACAAAAGTTGATTATAAATTCAACAAAATTATTTAATTAGTAAGTCCTTTCGAATGTGCCATAAGGTTCTATTTGCCTCGCCTAGATGATCTGTAAACAATGTATAATACTTCAGAGTCTCATACTAATGGTGGGAGAGCTTGATAAGTTTATTTTCTTAAACTAAGATGGAATATCAAAATACACTTTATTAGGTCACAGTGACCTAGTTTTTCACGTAGTACCAGACACACTGTCTTAGTGGACTAACACTGTCTCACCTAGGTGGATCTGGACATACATTTACACAAGTACCAAGTATGAAGTTACAATGCTTTATAATAACAAAGGTAATATATAGCTATCATAATGGTTACAATGCTTTATAATAACAAAGGTAATATATAGCTATCATAATGGTTAAAGTTACAATGCTTTATAATAACAAAGGTAATATATAGCTATCATAATGGTTACAATGCTTTATAATAACAAAGGTAATATATAGCTATCATAATGGTTACAATGCTTTATAATAACAAAGGTAATATATAGCTATCATAATGGTTACAATGCTTTATAATAACAAAGGTAATATATAGCTATCATAATGGTTACAATGCTTTATAATAACAAAGGTAATATATAGCTATCATAATGGTCATGTGCTGTTACTTTCATACTGTCAAATCATGAAAAAGTTTAAGTTCAATTAACCTGTCTATAAAGACCAATCAATAGACAAAGGAAGGTTGGTCTCTATATAGACAAGTGGTCTTCATGTACACAATTAGGTCCAATTGTGCTATAAATAGCCATATCTCTAATTTAGCACCAAACTTTACCCACATTTTTTGAATTACAATAATTGATATGTTGATTTTAATGGCTATATCTCTAAATGAGTTTTTGGTATTATTGAGGAATTTCCATAAATAATGATATTCAAGTTTACATATTGTGCAATATTATACTGGTAACACTGTCTAAGTAGGAATAGCGCCAAGTCAAGTGTATCATTAAAATGCTTCAATGTTCTAAAACAACAACCATTGGTCAATACATTTAGTTCATACAAAATGTACATGGCCTTGCTTTTCAATGTCAGGTAAAAAGTTTTAAGCCCCTTTCACACATTCAAGGATGTGGTGCCAGATTAACACGGACCATCAACCTAGGACATCCTGTGAAAATCCGCCATCACCGTGTTAGTCCTTGTTAAGTCTGGAGCCATACGAGTACGAATTTTTCCTCCAGAAAAACACTGGTATCAACAGATTTACCACATGGAGTGTTCTTGGAAGCTACATGGACCTAAAACGTTTGAGTATCATGATTTTCCATGAATATCCATACCAACACCGGGTTATTCCGTAAATTAATCGTGTATAGACCAGCACAAACTGTAGTGCTCTGGACTGTTCGTGATCCATGCAGTACGTTCCGGTAAATTGTCGGGAGACTACCGTATAGTTATCGTGATTAACCGTAGACACATCAGTGTTGTTAGTGTGGTCATCACATTACAACCGCGTTAACACTGAAAAAATGATGATCAAATTTCCAATCCGTAGTGATCTGGTGCCTCATTCTTGAATGTGTGAAAGGAGCTAAAATGTTACAGTTACAATGCAACCAATCCATTTCTTTACTGAACACTGTATACAAATACACTTCTTGCTGATTTAAATGGTAATTTATAGTTGTTGGAAATACTTACCCTATAAATAATTAATAAAAATTTTACAATATTATATACCATATTCGACTCAATAAGCACCCATGTCCCTATAAGCGCCCCTCCTCCTATTTGAGGCCTCGATTTCAATTGCCCAGACATAAAAGACCAAAACTAAACAAAACTCTATAGATTTGCCATAACTTCGTCTTTTTAGCACCTTTTATCTTTTTCAATTTTTTTAAACGCCCTGTGTACTTATTAGGTTGAGTATGGTAAAACTCTTTTTGTGTGCTATAAATTTGAGGCCACTGTGTTTTTACTGTTAAATCATTACCCAAGTCTGCCAAACACATCATTTGGAGTGATTTATAATACCAAGTCATAACACATGCTTTCAAATGAATCATCATGATGGAATTTGATAACACGTACAATTTTAAAAACATTTTTTTCTGAAACAATTAACTAAAGAATAATTTCAAAATAAAGTGCATTTGGCAAATAACAGTTTGCATGTGCAATACCTCCCACCAGTGCTAGCTGTCAGGGGAGAAGCTAATGTGTGATTTCTCTACAGTTCATACAGACATGGGTTTCAAATTCTAAAAAACTGAAGATCAATATATCAAAATTACTAACTAGAAAGGTAACTAATTCTAACTGTGATACTCAACAAGCATTTAATAAAACATTATGCTCCTTCAATACAAAGCTATTACTTGACAAACAAAGCATACTGAAATTTAATCTATAGTTAACCAAATAAATGAGGAACTATAATGAAAATTACTATATTTTGAAAAAATACCATTATTAGTGTATAAGGATACAGAAAGACATGTGGCAAATCTGCTGTGTCAATTTCTTTCAACATTGACATCTTAAAGTGACCTTTAATTAATATGTTTTTCATTTTGGACTTTTATTTTTTTTTTTTTGTTCCAAAGAGAGTTAGTAGAGAGCTAATGGAGACAGTGATGTTTTGAATTAAAGACATCAGCCCATGACCTATATACATGTAGTTCTCCCAAGTCAGTATTTCTACTGGTAATAGTTATACTGGGATAATACCATATATTTAATTAGTTTACATTCATTGTCATGATGTGGAATCAATGTATGTACTGGGAGAATTTTGACAATGTAAACTATAAACAGTCTGGTTTTATTACTCTAACTGTATAACTCTTAAAAGCTTTTTATTTTCTTTGACTTAAATATTACAAAAGCAATATGTCTTTCATTTCATGTTCTTTCCTCTTTTGTTTTTGTCATTTCTTGTAATAAGGGGCCTTACTCCTGATATTGACTGACAGTTCCAGTATTTCAGTTTTTAATTTATATTTAAAACAATTTAAATTACTTGTTAAAATTTCAGTTCCTAAATTGTGTGTAATACAATCGGCTGGTGGTTGGCTATAACTTAGAAAACACAAGCAATGGCTTCACATCAAATATATTGCCTATCCCACTGCATGTATTAAGGGAAAGATTTTATTGATCAATAACAAAAATGTAAAGTGTTTTGCATCATTTCATTTAGCAAATCTTTTCCTAGTTGTGTAATTCATTGTTATTAATCAATTTATCCTTTTATTGCAATTTAACATGCAATTCAGATTAATTTGTTTCCTTCCAAACAGGATCATTAAAAACACCCAGAAGTCTGGTCTAATGTTATCACACAGGATCATTACAAACACCAAGAAGTCTGGTCTAATGTTATCATACAGGATCATTACAAACACCCAGAAGTCTGGTCTAATGTTATCACACAGGATCATTACAAACACCCAGAAGTCTGGTCTAATGTTATCATACAGGATCATTACAAACACCCAGAAGTCTGGTCTAATGTTATCATACAGGATCATTACAAACACCCAGAAGTCTGGTCTAATGTTATCATACAGGATCATTACAAACACCCAGAAGTCTGGTCTAATGTTATCACACAGGATCATTACAAACACCCAGAAGTCTGGTCTAATGTTATCATACAGGATCATTACAAACACCCAGAAGTCTGGTCTAATGTTGTCACACAGGATCATTACAAACACCCAGAAGTCTGGTCTAATGTTATCACACAGGATCATAACAAACACCCAGAAGTCTGGTCTAATGTTATCATACAGGATCATTACAAACACCCAGAAGTCTGGTCTAATGTTATCATACAGGACCATTACAAACACCCAGAAGTCTGGTCTAATGTTATCACACAGGATCATTACAAACACCCAGAAGTCTGGTCTAATGTTATCACACAGGATCATTACAAACACCCAGAAGTCTGGTCTAATGTTATCACACAGGATCATTACAAACACCCAGAAGTCTGGTCTAATGTTATCACACAGGATCATTACAAACACCCAGAAGTCTGGTCTAATGTTATCACACAGGATCATTACAAACACCCAGAAGTCTGGTCTAATGTTATCACACAGGATCATTACAAACACCCAGAAGTCTGGTCTAATGTTATCACACAGGATCATTACAAACACCCAGAAGTCTGGTCTAATGTTATCATACAGGATCATTACAAACACCCAGAAGTCTGGTCTAATGTTATCATACAGGATCATTACAAACACCCAGAAGTCTGGTCTAATGTTATCACACAGGATCATTACAAACACCCAGAAGTCTGGTCTAATGTTATCACACAGGATCATTACAAACACCCAGAAGTCTGGTCTAATTTAATCACAGGGATGTTATCACACAGGATCATTACAAACACCCAGAAGTCTGGTCTAATGTTATCACACAGGATCATTACAAACACCCAGAAGTCTGGTCTAATGTTATCACACAGGATCATTACAAACACCCAGAAGTCTGGTCTAATGTTATCACACAGGATCATTACAAACACCCAGAAGTCTGGTCTAATGTTATCACACAGGATCATTACAAACACCCAGAAGTCTGGTCTAATGTTATCATACAGGATCATTACAAACACCCAGAAGTCTGGTCTAATGTTATCACACAGGATCATTACAAACACCCAGAAGTCTGGTCTAATGTTATCACACAGGATCATTACAAACACCCAGAAGTCTGGTCTAATGTTATCACACAGGATCATTACAAACACCCAGAAGTCTGGTCTAATGTTATCATACAGGACCATTACAAACACCCAGAAGTCTGGTCTAATGTTATCACATACAGGATCATTACAAACACCCAGAAGTCTGGTCTAATGTTATCACACAGGATCATTACAAACACCCAGAAGTCTGGTCTAATGTTATCACACAGGATCATTACAAACACCCAGAAGTCTGGTCTAATGTTATCACACAGGATCATTACAAACACCCAGAAGTCTGGTCTAATGTTGTCACACAGGATCATTACAAACACCCAGAAGTCTGGTCTAATGTTGTCACACAGGATCATTACAAACACCCAGAAGTCTGGTCTAATGTTATCACACAGGATCATTACAAACACCCAGAAGTCTGGTCTAATGTTATCACACAGGATCATTACAAACACCCAGAAGTCTGGTCTAATGTTATCACACAGGATCATTACAAACACCCAGAAGTCTGGTCTAATGTTATCACACAGGATCATTACAAACACCCAGAAGTCTGGTCTAATGTTATCACACAGGATCATTACAAACACCCAGAAGTCTGGTCTAATGTTATCACACAGGATCATTACAAACACCCAGAAGTCTGGTCTAATGTTATCACACAGGATCATTACAAACACCCAGAAGTCTGGTCTAATGTTATCACACAGGATCATTACAAACACCCAGAAGTCTGGTCTAATGTTATCACACAGGATCATTACAAACACCCAGAAGTCTGGTCTAATGTTATCACACAGGATCATTACAAACACCCAGAAGTCTGGTCTAATGTTATCACACAGGATCATTACAAACACCCAGAAGTCTGGTCTAATGTTATCACACAGGATCATTACAAACACCCAGAAGTCTGGTCTAATGTTATCACACAGGATCATTACAAACACCCAGAAGTCTGGTCTAATGTTATCACACAGGATCATTACAAACACCCAGAAGTCTGGTCTAATGTTATCACACAGGATCATTACAACACCCAGAAGTCTGGTCTAATGTTTATCATACAGGATCATTACAAACACCCACAAGTCTGGTCTAATGTTGTCACACAGGATCATTACAAACACCCAGAAGTCTGGTCTAATGTTATCACACAGGATCATTACAAACACCCAGAAGTCTGGTCTAATGTTATCACACAGGATCATTACAAACACCCAGAAGTCTGGTCTAATGTTATCATACAGGATCATTACAAACACCCAGAAGTCTGGTCTAATGTTATCACACAGGATCATTACAAACACCCAGAAGTCTGGTCTAATGTTATCATACAGGATCATTACAAACACCCAGAAGTCTGGTCTAATGTTATCACACAGGATCATTACAAACACCCAGAAGTCTGGTCTAATGTTATCACACAGGACCATTACAAACACCCAGAAGTCTGGTCTAATGTTATCACACAGGATCATTACAAACACCCAGAAGTCTGGTCTAATGTTATCACACAGGATCATTACAAACACCCAGAAGTCTGGTCTAATGTTATCATACAGGATCATTACAAACACCCAGAAGTCTGGTCTAATGTTATCACACAGGATCATTACAAACACCCAGAAGTCTGGTCTAATGTTATCATACAGGATCATTACAAACACCCAGAAGTCTGGTCTAATGTTATCATACAGGATCATACAAACCCAGAAGTCTGGTCAAACACCCATAAAAACCCAAAGTCTGGTCTAATGTTATCACACAGGATCATTACAAACACCCAGAAGTCTGGTCTAATGTTATCACACAGGATCATTACAAACACCCAGAAGTCTGGTCTAATGTTATCACACAGGATCATTACAAACACCCAGAAGTCTGGTCTAATGTTATCACACAGGATCATTACAAACACCCAGAAGTCTGGTCTAATGTTATCACACAGGATCATTACAAACACCCAGAAGTCTGGTCTAATGTTATCATACAGGATCATTACAAACACCCAGAAGTCTGGTCTAATGTTATCACACAGGATCATTACAAACACCCAGAAGTCTGGTCTAATGTTATCACACAGGACCATTACAAACACCCAGAAGTCTGGTCTAATGTTATCATACAGGATCATTACAAACACCCAGAAGTCTGGTCTAATGTTATCACACAGGATCATTACAAACACCCAGAAGTCTGGTCTAATGTTATCATACAGGATCATTACAAACACCCAGAAGTCTGGTCTAATGTTATCATACAGGATCATTACAAACACCCAGAAGTCTGGTCTAATGTTATCACACAGGATCATTACAAACACCCAGAAGTCTGGTCTAATGTTATCACACAGGATCATTACAAACACCCAGAAGTCTGGTCTAATGTTATCATACAGGATCATTACAAACACCCAGAAGTCTGGTCTAATGTTATCACACAGGATCATTACAAACACCCAGAAGTCTGGTCTAATGTTATCACACAGGATCATTACAAACACCCAGAAGTCTGGTCTAATGTTATCACACAGGATCATTACAAAACACCCAGAAGTCTGGTCTAATGTTATCACACAGGATCATTACAAACACCCAGAAGTCTGGTCTAATGTTATCACACAGGATCATTACAAACACCCAGAAGTCTGGTCTAATGTTATCACACAGGATCATTACAAACACCCAGAAGTCTGGTCTAATGTTATCACACAGGATCATTACAAACACCCAGAAGTCTGGTCTAATGTTATCATACAGGATCATTACAAACACCCAGAAGTCTGGTCTAATGTTATCATACAGGATCATTACAAACACCCAGAAGTCTGGTCTAATGTTATCACACAGGATCATTACAAACACCCAGAAGTCTGGTCTAATGTTATCATACAGGATCATTACAAACACCCAGGAGTCTGGTCTAATGTTGTCACACAGGATCATTACAAACACCCAGAAGTCTGGTCTAATGTTATCACACAGGATCATTACAAACACCCACAAGTCTGGTCTAATGTTGTCATACAGGATCATTACAAACACCCAGAAGTCTGGTCTAATGTTATCATACACAGGATCATTACAAACACCCAGAAGTCTGGTCTAATGTTATCACACAGGATCATTACAAACACCCAGAAGTCTGGTCTAATGTTATCACACAGGATCATTACAAACACCCAGAAGTCTGGTCTAATGTTATCACACAGGATCATTACAAACACCCAGAAGTCTGGTCTAATGTTATCATACAGGATCATTACAAACACCCAGAAGTCTGGTCTAATGTTATCACACAGGATCATTACAAACACCCAGAAGTCTGGTCTAATGTTATCACACAGGATCATTACAAACACCCAGAAGTCTGGTCTAATGTTATCACACAGGATCATTACAAACACCCAGAAGTCTGGTCTAATGTTATCATACAGGATCATTACAAACACCCAGAAGTCTGGTCTAATGTTATCACACAGGATCATTACAAACACCCAGAAGTCTGGTCTAATGTTATCACACAGGATCCATTACAAACACCCAGAAGTCTGGTCTAATGTTATCACACAGGATCATTACAAACACCCAGAAGTCTGGTCTAATGTTATCAAACAGGATCATTACAAACACCCAGAAGTCTGGTCTAATGTTATCATACAGGATCATTACAAACACCCAGAAGTCTGGTCTAATGTTATCACACAGGATCATTACAAACACCCAGAAGTCTGGTCTAATGTTATCATACAGGATCATTACAAAACACCCAGAAGTCTGGTCTAATGTTATCATACAGGATCATTACAAACACCCAGAAGTCTGGTCTAATGTTATCATACAGGATCATTACAAACACCCAGAAGTCTGGTCTAATGTTATCATACAGGATCATTACAAACACCCAGAAGTCTGGTCTAATGTTATCATACAGGATCATTACAAACACCCAGAAGTCTGGTCTAATGTTTATCACACAGGATCATTACAAACACCCAGAAGTCTGGTCTAATGTTGTCACACAGGATCATTACAAACACCCAGAAGTCTGGTCTAATGTTATCACACAGGATCATTACAAACACCCAGAAGTCTGGTCTAATGTTATCACACAGGATCATTACAAACACCCAGAAGTCTGGTCTAATGTTATCACACAGGATCATTACAAACACCCAGAAGTCTGGTCTAATGTTGTCACACAGGATCATTAACAAACACCCAGAAGTCTGGTCTAATGTTTGTCACACAGGATCATTACAAACACCCAGAAGTCTGGTCTAATGTTATCATACAGGATCATTACAAACACCCAGAAGTCTGGTCTAATGTTGTCACACAGGATCATTACAAACACCCAGAAGTCTGGTCTAATGTTATCACACAGGATCATTACAAACACCCAGAAGTCTGGTCTAATGTTTATCACACAGGATCATTACAAACACCCAGAAGTCTGGTCTAATGTTATCACACAGGATCATTACAAACACCCAGAAGTCTGGTCTAATGTTATCATACAAGGATCATTACAAACACCCAGAAGTCTGGTCTAATGTTATCAACAGGATCATTACAAACACCCAGAAGTCTGGTCTAATGTTTATCACACAGGATCATTACAAACACCCAGAAGTCTGGTCTAATGTTATCACACAGGATCATTACAAACACCCAGAAGTCTGGTCTAATGTTATCACACAGGATCATTACAAACACCCAGAAGTCTGGTCTAATGTTATCACACAGGATCATTACAAACACCCAGAAGTCTGGTCTAATGTTATCACACAGGATCATTACAAACACCCAGAAGTCTGGTCTAATGTTATCACACAGGATCATTACAAACACCCAGAAGTCTGGTCTAATGTTATCACACAGGATCATTACAAACACCCAGAAGTCTGGTCTAATGTTATCACACAGGATCATTACAAACACCCAGAAGTCTGGTCTAATGTTATCACACAGGATCATTACAAACACCCAGAAGTCTGGTCTAATGTTATCACACAGGATCATTACAAACACCCAGAAGTCTGGTCTAATGTTATCACACAGGATCATTACAAACACCCAGAAGTCTGGTCTAATGTTGTCACACAGGATCATTACAAACACCCAGAAGTCTGGTCTAATGTTATCACACAGGATCATTACAAACACCCAGAAGTCTGGTCTAATGTTATCACACAGGATCATTACAAACACCCAGAAGTCTGGTCTAATGTTGTCACACAGGATCATTACAAACACCCAGAAGTCTGGTCTAATGTTATCACACAGGATCATTACAAACACCCAGAAGTCTGGTCTAATGTTATCACACAGGATCATTACAAACACCCAGAAGTCTGGTCTAATGTTATCACACAGGATCATTACAAACACCCAGAAGTCTGGTCTAATGTTATCACACAGGATCATTACAAACACCCAGAAGTCTGGTCTAATGTTATCATACAGGATCATTACAAACACCCAGAAGTCTGGTCTAATGTTATCACACAGGATCATTACAAACACCCAGAAGTCTGGTCTAATGTTATCATTACAGGATCATTACAAACACCCAGAAGTCTGGTCTAATGTTATCACACAGGATCATTACAAACACCCAGAAGTCTGGTCTAATGTTATCATACAGGATCATTACAAACACCCAGGAAGTCTGGTCTAATGTTATCATACAGGATCATTACAAACACCCAGAAGTCTGGTCTAATGTTATCATACAGGATCATTACAAACACCCAGAAGTCTGGTCTAATGTTATCACACAGGATCATTACAAACACCCAGAAGTCTGGTCTAATGTTATCATACAGGATCATTACAAACACCCAGAAGTCTGGTCTAATGTTATCACACAGGATCATTACAAACACCCAGAAGTCTGGTCTAATGTTATCACACAGGATCATTACAAACACCCAGAAGTCTGGTCTAAATGTTATCACACAGGATCATTACAAACACCCAGAAGTCTGGTCTAATGTTATCACACAGGATCATTACAAACACCCAGAAGTCTGGTCTAATGTTATCACACAGGATCATTACAAACACACCCAGAAGTCTGGTCTAATGTTATCACACAGGATCATTACAAACACCCAGAAGTCTGGTCTAATGTTATCACACAGGATCATTACAAACACCCAGAAGTCTGGTCTAATGTTATCACATACAGGATCATTACAAACACCCAGAAGTCTGGTCTAATGTTATCATACAGGATCATTACAAACACCCCAGAAGTCTGGTCTAATGTTATCATACAGGATCATTACAAACACCCAGAAGTCTGGTCTAATGTTATCACACAGGATCATTACAAACACCCAGAAGTCTGGTCTAATGTTATCACACAGGATCATTACAAACACCCAGAAGTCTGGTCTAATGTTATCACACAGGATCATTACAAACACCCAGAAGTCTGGTCTAATGTTATCACACAGGATCATTACAAACACCCAGAAGTCTGGTCTAATGTTATCACACAGGATCATTACAAACACCCAGAAGTCTGGTCTAATGTTATCACACAGGATCATTACAAACACCCAGAAGTCTGGTCTAATGTTATCATACAGGATCATTACAAACACCCAGAAGTCTGGTCTAATGTTATCACACAGGATCATTACAAACACCCATGAAGTCTGGTCTAATGTTATCATACAGGATCATTACAAACACCCAGAAGTCTGGTCTAATGTTATCATACAGGATCATTACAAACACCCAGAAGTCTGGTCTAATGTTATCATACAGGATCATTACAAACACCCAGAAGTCTGGTCTAATGTTATCATACAGGATCATTACAAACACCCAGAAGTCTGGTCTAATGTTATCACACAGGATCATTACAAACACCCAGAAGTCTGGTCTAATGTTATCACACAGGATCATTACAAACACCCAGAAGTCTGGTCTAATGTTATCACACAGATGATCATTACAAACACCCAGAAGTCTGGTCTAATGTTATCATACAGGATCATTACAAACACCCAGAAAGTCTGGTCTAATGTTATCACACAGGATCATTACAAACACCCAGAAGTCTGGTCTAATGTTATCACACAGGATCATTACAAACACCCAGAAGTCTGGTCTAATGTTATCACACAGGATCATTACAAAACACCCAGAAGTCTGGTCTAATGTTATCACACAGGATCATTACAAACACCCAGAAGTCTGGTCTAATGTTATCACACAGGATCATTACAAACACCCAGAAGTCTGGTCTAATGTTATCACACAGGATCATTACAAACACCCAGAAGTCTGGTCTAATGTTATCATTACAGGATCATTACAAACACCCCAGAAGTCTGGTCTAATGTTATCATACAGGATCATTACAAACACCCAGAAGTCTGGTCTAATGTTAATCACACAGGATCATTACAAACACCCAGAAGTCTGGTCTAATGTTATCACACAGGATCATTACAAACACCCAGAAAGTCTGGTCTAATGTTATCACACAGGATCATTACAAACACCCAGAAGTCTGGTCTAATGTTATCACACAGGATCATTACAAACACCCAGAAGTCTGGTCTAATGTTATCACATACAGGATCATTACAAAACACCAGAAGTCTGGTCTAATGTTATCACACAGGATCATTAACAAACACCCCAGAAGTCTGGTCTAATGTTATCACACAGGATCATTACAAACACCCAGAAGTCTGGTCTAATGTTATCACACAGGATCATTACAAACACCCAGAAGTCTGGTCTAATGTTATCACACAGGATCATTACAAACACCCAGAAGTCTGGTCTAATGTTATCACACAGGATCATTACAAACACCCAGAAGTCTGGTCTAATGTTATCACACAGGATCATTACAAACACCCAGAAGTCTGGTCTAATGTTATCACACAGGATCATTACAAACACCCAGAAGTCTGGTCTAATGTTATCACACAGGATCATTACAAACACCCAGAAGTCTGGTCTAATGTTATCACACAGGATCATTACAAACACCCACAAGTCTGGTCTAATGTTATCACACAGGATCATTACAAACACCCAGAAGTCTGGTCTAATGTTATCATACAGGATCATTACAAACACCCAGAAGTCTGGTCTAATGTTATCACACAGGATCATTACAAACACCCACAAGTCTGGTCTAATGTTATCATACAGGATCATTACACAACACCCAGAGTCTGGTCTAATGTTGTCACACAGGATCATTACAAACACCCAGAAGTCTGGTCTAATGATGTCATTCATTACAAACACAGAAGTCTGGTCTACATGTACACAGGATCATTACAAACACCCAGAAGTCTGGTCTAATGTTTGTCACACAGGATCATTACAAACACCCACAAGTCTGGTCTAATGTTATCACACAGGATCATTACAAACACCCAGAAGTCTGGTCTAATGTTGTCATACAGGATCATTACAAACACCCAGAAGTCTGGCTAAGTTATCACAACATAACACACAGGATCATAACAAACACCCACAAGTCTGGTCTAATGTTATCATACAGGATCATAACAAACACCCAGAAGTCTGGTCTAATGTTATCACACAGGATCATTACAAACACCCACAAGTCTGGTCTAATGTTATCACACAGGATCATTACAAACACCCAGAAGTCTGGGTCTAATGTTTATCACACAGGATCAATATTATTACTAACACCACACAAGTCTGTCTAATGTTATCAAAATGGCCTTTACTGATTGATAAACCTTTTAATGCAGGGTCAATCTGCTTGTCTTCACTTGATGACACTTAATTTATAATATCAATGTAAAATTCATTTTCAAAGTGATAATATCTTGACTGTGATTTTTGTACAATGATTATAAAGATAGAAAATGGTTTCAGAAAAATTAAAGCTTCTAGCTATCTCATTACATTTGCATGTAGGCCAATAATTGCCAACTGATCATGAATGCAGTCCAATTCTTGTATGGTTATTTTCAGATTTCATTTTACTAACTAATTTGTCTACTAATTATGTATCAGAGTATCACTTTTATTTTATTTAGTTTAACTATTTCTATTTGTATAAAGCTGACGAGACTAATCAAGTATTAACATTATGGGACCAGGATATTTCATGACTACAGCACAGGTAACAAATGACTTAGGACATCATGGCAACACTATGGACAACAGTCAGTACGGTACTCATGGTGCAGAATAACTGCTATACAGGGGAGGTAAGTTTATGAAGCACTATCTAATATGATTAGTGTTACATCACAAGCAATGTAACTTTATATATAACAGGCTTCCCATATATACATCAAGGGATTTGTCTGGATATTTATTGAATTAGCAGGCACATTAATATGAAAGTAAGAATATGTGTCAGGTAATACAAAGTAATTAGATTATGTAAGCATATATACTGATGTATGCCTTAACTAACATACTAATTGATATAGCATATTGTTTTTGCAATAAAAGATTTGCAACAAATTAAATTTAATCAAAATTCACAAAATGATAGGATTTCTAAAATTTCTAAGCATAATTTAATTCACTACTCAACAGCAATATTTTATTTTACTGCATTATTTTGAATATTTATACAAAAAGTGTATATTCTAAAATTGTAATGTATGAGTTTAAAATTCTTATTCATAAATATTTACAGTCAGTGGTGAATTGATAGTATAAACCCCGTTGATTTCAACCAAAGGCTACTCATCTTTATTTCTCGATAGATTGAGTATGTCATGCGCAATTTGGAGCCGCGCGTATGAATTTATGATGGTCCAAATCAGAAAACTTTTGGTGTTTTTCAGTACCGAACGTTACGTTCGATGAACATGTACATGTATCAAAATAGGTTTGAACACATACATGTACGTGTGTAAATACAAATGTAGAAAAGTTACATTGTTTATGTTACTACCGTACCTCTTTGAGCAATGCTTCCGTGTGTATGATAAATAAACAATGTTGAACAATGTACAGTTTTGCACATTCCGATGACGTTGCAATGTTTACATGTTGTGTGTTGGGTGAGTGTGTGTTGTTCGCTACAACATGTAGATCTACATATTGTACATCCTATTTGTATTTTTAACATCTTTGGTTGTATGCAAATGGATAAGATATGTCAGGACAACATCAGTCTTTCAGTTGCATAAGTTTAACCAAAAACGATCTAGCACGATAATGCATTTTGTTCACCTCGGGGGACAGACAAGTCCTGTACGTTATCTACTGTGAATCGGCTAGAGTAGGCCTTACATACACAATGTATGTTTGGGTGTTTCTAAATATCAATGAAACGGAATCCTTCAATTGTAGCTTTACAATATTTGTAATAGATATCTCTAATATTTATTGAAGTGTTTGAAACAACAATATAAATATAAAGCTAACATTTTGAGAGCAGTAAACGTTTACAGTACAGTACTTAGTGGGCCTACCTGTGTTTGTACATGTTCCTCGAAACGACGTCCGATACATTTGAAAATCTCCAAAATCCGGAAATAATGACATGGAACTATGTAAACATCCGTGTATTCAAGTAATTTTCAATCGTGAACTGATTAAGTAGAACTCAAAGACTTCCTTTATGGTACAACCCTATTTTTTGCATTGATAATAAATCCTTTTTTAACAAAAAATGGTTTGATAAGGGTGTTCCGAAATGTCTGTGATTTATTAGACCAAGAGAATAATTTTCTTTCTTTTAATGATTTCAAACAAAGATTCGTATAGAATCAGAAATTTTTTTGCTTAATCGAAGTATATGCAGTTGTATCAAGAAAATATGTAAGAATTCTAAATTTAAACCTTAGTATGTTAAATAAACTAGATAGAACCATTCATACCTAGCCATATTCAATATTTTATTTAAAAGTATTAAGGGATGTAAAGACACGTATCTTTGTTTAATTGAAAAAATATAGTTTTGATAACATCAGAGCAGAAATGGAAGCAACAAGCTGTCTTTAGAAACATACACTGGAAAAAAAAATATAAAATACCTTTTCTAATTACCAAAGATACATCAATACAATGGTTCCAGTATAGATTACAGCACCGTATACTCCCTTTGAATAATTACTTAAAAATTATAAATATTTCTGAAAATAATATATGTAATATCTGTTTATACAGAAGTTGAAACCATAGAAACAATGTTTTTTGGTATTGTCAAAAATCTTTTGAAATATGGCAAGGTATGAAAAGAAAAATATATGAAAAAACTAATAATGTGGTGGAATTTAAATTAGAAACAATACTGTTTGATGAGACTGAATTTTTTTCAATACCTCTCAATTTTTATTATTCTTTATATGAAATTTTTATATTTTTTCTGTATCAATAAAACAAAACATAAATATGCAAGGTTTGAGTGATTTTTGTTAACAAAATATGATGTTGAAAAAGATAGCAATGTCCAATTAAAAATTATGTACTCACTACTACAAACATTAAACCAAAACAATTAAATTCCAAATCTTAATGTGAACACAATACTCAATACACAAGTAATTTTCTTAATTTTTTTTCCTTTTTTTCCCTTTAACTATTAATAATGGCTCTAAAAATTATTTTTATTGTTTAAATTGATGCATGCAGTGCGAGAGCCCTCCTGTGCGAGGACATTATTGTTCGGGGAGTTGACCCCAGGGCACCCCAACCCTGGCAAGCTCTCACCAAATTACCGATGTGTATATACATTTGTTGCAATGCCACAAATGTATATACACATCATACACAGCTGGGGGAATAAAATATTTGTACTGTAAAAAAAAAAAAAAAAAAACATTTTTGAGAGCGGTAAATGTTTACAGTAGTGGGCCTACCTGTGTTTGTACATGTTCCTCGAAACGACGTCCGATACATTTGAAAAATCCGGAAAATAATGACAATGGAACTATGTAAACATCCATCCATTGTATTCAAGTAATTTCAAATATTTCAAATATGAACTGATTAAGTAGAACTCAAGTGATCACAAAATTGAAGAAAACTCTCTATTTGTCACACCTCCTTGACACAGTGCGGTTTGAATCGGACGAGCAGCGTCACAACTAACGTATAATTATATCCTGCCACGTTATGAATTGTTTGTAAGCGTGTGTAATCATACGAAGTAAAAGATTTAAACCAAACGGCTTTGCACCATGGTGTTTTTAACAACAGATAAATTAAAACGATTTATAGTTCCATACCGGGAAACCCCAAATATATGCATGCATCATCATAACGGAACTCATTTTATTTGTATGTTCATCGATAAATTGGCTGGGAATTTCCGCCACTTCGAGTGGCTGTTCCAAATGCCAGTCGGAACCAAACGAATTTAATTCAAGTTTTACCTGTCTTTATATACTGCCATAAACACTATTAAGCCGTTTAAAAGTTTTGAGCCATGAAAATGAGATACTTTCATACTCGTAATTTAT
The DNA here is from genome assembly GCF_041381155.1 of Argopecten irradians. NCBI lineage: Eukaryota > Metazoa > Mollusca > Bivalvia > Pectinida > Pectinidae > Argopecten > Argopecten irradians. The sequence goes on along the minus strand of NC_091138.1, from coordinate 5,811,048 downwards.
ACAGGATTATAAGTCTCTTTCTGGTGGGTTCTAATATAAATAGTTAGTTTCATGGTCCACGCTTCGCAGTCCATTCCAAATAGTCGATACCCCGTACTCAACTGTATCATGTCGATAGAACACTACAGATAAGAGGAACTTAAATCATTAAATAAAAAAACTGTTGTATAATGTCTTAACAATAACCGTCAATCAACCAAACAAAAATACATAAAGAAACAGCTTGTATATTATACATTTTGGTAATAATGGAACATATTCATTCTATTTGTCTAGTAATATATATAAGTAAAGCCATATGAATTTTTTGTCACATCGCTCCTAAATAAACATTGATTGTGTTCACAATCCTTAGTCACACGTTATCAGTACAAGTAAAGTAGGGTAAAAAGGGGTAAGTAACTTAAAGTAATACAATTGACACAGAGAATAGTAGTTTGTATAAAGCATATTTATCATAATGTGAATGTATTTATCCTATAAAATTGGTAGTCATGATTTTGGATTTGCATGCAATAGTACATAATGAATAAATGCTTTATTACTAAAATTAAAATTCTGAAAACATGGATTATATGCCCTAGAAATGAGACTATTTTGTCAATATTTCATACTTACACCAGTTCATCCTTACCCATCTATTTTCTAACCCATCAGTTATGAGAATAGCGTGGCCGATGGCACCAAGGGAAAACGCGCACATCATTCCTTTAATGGTAGTCACTCCAAGACGTAATATGTTTGTTGCTTTAACATATCCTTCGAAATATTTTCTATAAATATGTGTATGTTAAATAATTAAATAAATCCGATATAAAGCAATGAAGTGAAAATTTGATGAAATCTCTGAGGTATATGCGGTCCCTGTCGTAAATGGGAATGGATTTTCAAACACCAGAAGTAATGTTCATCGCAATAAATGATAAGGGGGACCTGTCCGGATCAAATTCTAGAATTCTAAAAATATTGCATACAGATTTCCTTAAAACACAAAATTTGGAGAAAACCATAAAAACAAAAAAACATAAACCAGATATGATATCACAAAAATATATGAACTGGTGTGGAATGTTTTTTGTGGCATGATTTTTAAAAACAAGAGGCCCAGAGGGCCTGTATCGCTCACCTGGTTTGTAATGCCTAGAAATGTTCTGAATTCAAGTTCATGGTTTCTTTTCTGAATTCCCCTATTAGGCCCCACTCTTTCTGCTCCAGGGGGTCAAAGCCAAAATTTATACAAATTCTGTTAACCCCAAGGTGTTTCTGGGCCAAATTTGGTTAAAATCCAAACAGAACTATATGACTATTAGTGATTTACAGGATTTACCTCTATTTCCCTAATGGGCCCCGCCCCTCCTGCCCCCAGGGGGTCAGAGCCAAAATTTATACAATTTTTCTGTTCTCTTTCCCCAAGGATGTTTCTGGTCAAATTTGGTTACAATCCATGCAGAACTCTAGGGACAAGTAGCAATTGATAAGATTACCTCTTCCCCTATTGGGCCCACGCCCCTCCTGCCCCCAGGGGGTCAGAGCATTAATTTATAAAAGTTCTGTTTCCCCTTCTGCCAAGGATGTTTGTGGCCAAATTTGGTTACAAATCCATGCAGAAACTCTAGGACAAGTAGCGATTTAAAGGATTTACCTCTGTTTCCCCTATTGGGCCCCATCCCTCTTGCCCCCATGGGGGTCAAAGCCAAAATTTATACATGATCTGTTCCCCTTCCCCCAAGGATGTCTGTGGCCAAATTTGGTTACAATCCATGCAGAACTCTAGGACAAGTAGCTATTTATAGGATTTACCTCTATTTCCCCTATTGTGCCCCGCCCCTCCTGCCCCCGGGGGGGTCAGAGCCAAAATTTTTACAAGTTCTGTTCCCCTTCCCCCAAGGATGTTTGTGGCAAAATTTTGGTTACAATCCATGCAGAACTCTAGGACAAGTAGCATTTTATAGGAATTACATTTATTTTCCCTATTGGGCCCCGCCCCTCCTGCCCCCGGGGGTCAGAGCCAAAATTTATACAAGTTCTGTTCCCCTTCCCCCAAGGATGTTTGTGGCCAAATTTTGGTTACAATCCATGCAGAACTCTAGGACAAGTAGCATTTTATAGGAATTACATTTATTTTCCCTATTGGGGCCCCGCCCCTCCTGCCCCCGGAGTAGGTCAGAGCCAAAAAGTTTATACAAGTTCCCCTATTGTTCTGTTCCCCTTCCCCCAAGGATGTCTGTGGCCAAATTTGGTTACAATCCATGCAGAACTCTAGGACAAGTAGCTATTTATAGGATTTACCTCTATTTCCCCTATTGTGCCCCGCCCCTCCTGCCCCGGGGGTCAGAGCCAAATTTTTTTCAAGTTCTGTTCCCCTTCCCCCAAGGATGTTTGTGGCAAAATTTTGGTTACAATCCATGCAGAACTCTAGGACATGTAGCGTTTTATAGAAATTACCTCTTATTTCCCTATTGGCCCCGTCCTTCTGCCCCCATGGTGGTCAGAGCAAAATTTATACAAGTTCTGTTCCCCTTTTACCACTATTGGGCCCCTCCCCTCTTTGCTAGGGATCTGAGCCAAAATTGAATATAAAGTGTCTGTTCCCCTTCAACACAAGGATGTTTGTGGTCCAAATTTGGTTACAATCCATGCAGAACTCTAGGACAAGTAGCGTTTATAGATTTACCTTTATTTTCCCTATTAGGCCCCGCCCCTCCTGCCCCCGGAGGGCCAGAGCCAAAATTTATACAAGTTCTGTTCCCCTTCTCCCAAGGATGTTTGTGGCCAAATTTGGTTACAATCCATGCAGAACTCTAGGACAAGTAGCGATTTCAAGGATTTACCTCTATTTCCCCTATTGGGCCCCACCCCTCTTGCCCCCCGGGGGATCAGAGCCAAAATTTCATATAAGTTCTGTTCCCCTTCCCCCAAGGATGTTTCTGGTCAAAATTTGGTTACAATCCATGCAGAACTCTAGGACAAGTAGCAATTTATAAGATTACCTCTATTTTCCCCTATTGGGCCCCGCCCCTCCTGCCCCGCGGGGGCCAGAGACAAAATTTATACAAATTCTGTTCCCCTTTTTGCCAAGGATGTTTGTGGCCAAATTTGGTTACAATCCATACAGAAATCTCTAGGACAATAAGTAGCCGTTTTATAGGATTTACCTTTATTTTCCCTTATTGGGCCCCGCCCCTCCTGCCCCCGGGGGGTCAGAGCCACAATTTATACAAGTTTCTGTTTCCCCTTCCCCTAAGGATGTTTTGTGGCCAAATTTGGTTACAATCCATGCAGAAACTCTAGGACAAGTAGCATTTTTATAGGAATTACCTTTATTTTCCCTAATGGGCCCCGCCCTCCTGCCCCCGGGGGGTCAGAGCCACAATTTTATATAAGTTCTGTTCCCCTTCTGCCAAGGATTGTTTGTGGCCAAAATTTGGTTACAATCCTTGCAGAAGTCTAGGACAAGTAGCGTTTTATAGGATTTACCTTTATTTTCCCTAATGGGGCCCACGCCCCTCCTGCCCCGGGGGGCCAGAGCCAAATAATTTATACAAGTTCTGTTCCCCTTCCCCCAAGGATGTTTCTGGTCAAATTTGGTTACAATCCATGCAGAACTCTAGGACAAGTAGCAATTTATAAGATTACCTCTATTTCCCCTATTGGGCCCCGCCCTCCTGCCCCCGGGGGGTCAGAACCAAAATTTATACAAATTCTGTTCCCCTTTTGCCAAGGATGTTTGTGGCCAAATTTGGTTACAATCCATGCAGAACTATAGGACAAGTAGCGTTTTATAGAATTTACCTCTATTTCCCTTATTGGGCCCCGCCCCTCCTGCCCCAGGGGGTCAGAGCCAAAATTTATACAAGTTCTGTTCCCCTTTCACTAAGGATGTTTGTGGCAAAATTTGGTTACAATCCATGCAGAACTCTAGGACAAGTAGCGTTTTATAGGATTTACCTTTATTTTCCCTATTGGGCCCCGCCCCTCCTGCCCCCGGGGGGTCAGAGCCAAAATTTATACAAGTTCTGTTCCCCTTCCCCCAAGGATGTTTGTGGCCAAATTTGGTTTACAATCCATGCAGAAACTCTAGGACAAGTAGCAAATTTATAAGATTACCTCTATTTCCCCTATTGGGCCCCGCCCCTCCTGCCCCCGGGGGGTCAGAGACCAAATTTATACAAAGTTCTGTTCCCCTTCACCCAAGGATGTTTGTGGCCAAATTTGGTTACAATCCATGCAGAACTCTATGACTAGTAGCGATTTAAAGGAAATGTTGACGGACGGACGGACGGACGGACGGAACGGGACGGACGGACGGACGGACGACGACGGACGCCGCGCCATGACATAAGCTCACCGGCCCTTCGGGCCAGGTGAGCTAAAAAATTAGTCAAATATGACCTATCTTAGCACTGGATGAAATTCGGATAGTTACAAACTTCAAGCTTACAAAATTCTGAAAATTTGTTCGAGGACCCCATGTTTTTATATGATATTTGAAAAATATATTACCTTGGGCATATCATATACAAATATTGTGAAATTGACAAGGGTTTTCATTTCCTTTTTTGCCACTTCATTGAAGTTTTAGGGGCGAAAATATGGCAAAACATGATAATTTTGTATAGAGACGATCCTGGGAAATAATGAAAATTAGTTAGTATATGTGAAAATACAAGTCTATTTGAGTTTTGTTTATTGTTCTATTGTTAGAAATTTAGGACAAAAAATCAACAGGATTGAAGCTACATTCAGCTAATATTACAGAAAACTTAATTTCATCATTTTTCTATTTTCAGTCAGCAAATTTGCACAGATGGTATTTTTCAAGCTCAAATATCTCATAAAGTAGTTCGAGAACACCCATTTTTCTTACAGATTTGAAATCTACATGCAAGAAAGCAAGAAAATAAGACCAGTTAGAAAACAAGAGGCCAATGGGCCTTAACGGTCACCCGAGTTCAGATACAGAATGAAACAAAGACATGCATATAAACACTATATATTTGCCCATCAGGCCCTTGAAGTCAGTGAGTGATTTTATAAACTGGACTTTTTAATCTATGAAGATTATTTGGTTCCATCAAATCTGTGAATTCAGAAGAAAGATTTTTTGAAATGTTATCCATTTTGACCCCTTTTGGCCCCACCCCTCTGGCCCCTGGGGGTCGGCCAGGACCAATATGGATATGGTGTTAAAATGCTATCTCAGGCTAATAATTCTAACCCAGATTGACTAATTTCCTATGAAAACTAAGCAAATAATGTTCCTAAATGTGTTTTTCCTATATAAACTATAGTAAATTTGACCCCCTCCCCAGGGGAAAATCTGAGACACCAGGGCCATGAAATTCACAAATTTTTGTAAAGGGCCTTATGATCTTCCAATCTATCAAGAGTATCTGGTTCCACCAAATCTGTGAATTCAAAAGAAGATTTTTGAAATTACCATTTTGACCCCTTTTGGCTCCGCCCCTCTTGCCACTGGGGGTCGGCCATGACCAAAATGGATATGATGTTAAAATCCTATTTCAGACTAATTATTCTAACTCTGACTAATTTTCTATGAAAAATAGGCAAATAATGTTCATAAATGTGTTTTTCCTTTATAAACTAAAGTAAACTTGACCCCCTCCCCAGAGGGAAACATGAGACCCCAGGGTCATATTATTCACAATTTTTGTAAAGGACTTTAAGACCTTTCCATCTATGCAGAGTATGTGATTCAACCATTTCCAGAATTTCAGAAGAAGATTCTTGAAGTTATAGCCTATTTGACCCCTTTTGACCCCGCCCCTAAGGCCCTGGGGGTCAGTCATGGAAAATTGGTTAATAGGATTCAATGGCCATCTCATACTGATAATTCTGACAATATTTGACTCATTTCCTATTACAAATGATCAAATAATACTCAAAAATGTGTTTTCTCTATATGAACTATAGTAAACTTAACCCCCTCCCCAGGGGGAAACCTGAGACCCCCGGGTCATATTATTCACAATTTTTGTAAAGGACTTTAAGACCTTTCCATCTATGCAGAGTATGTGATTCTACCATTTCCAGAATTTCAGAAGAAGATTTTTGAAGTTATAGCCTACTTGACCCCTAAGGCCCTGGGGGTCAGTTATGGAAATTGGTTAATAGGATTCAATGGCCATCTCATACTGATAATTCTGACAATATTTGACTCATTTCCTATTACAAATGATCAAATAATACTCAAAAATGTGTTTTCTCTATATGAACTATAGTAAAATTAACCCCCTCCCCAGGGGGAAACCTGTGACCCCAGGGTCATATAATTCACATTTTTCATAAAACACCTTAGGACCTTTCTATCTATGGAGAGTATTTAATTCCATCACATCTGTGAGTGGAAGAGAAGATTTTTGAAATTTTAGTCAATTTTACCCATTTTGGCTCCTCCCATAGCTCCCTGGGGGGTGGGGACCATATAATTCACAATTTTGATTGGCCTTATGCCTTAGCAGGTTTGTGCAAAATACGACATAGGACGCACGACGACGGACAAAAGGCGATTAGAATATAGGTCACTTGAGACTTCCTCTCAGGTGACCTAAAAACAAGAGGCCCAGAGGGCCTGTATCGCTCACCTGGTTTGTAATGCCTAGGAATGTTCTGAATACAAGTTCATTGTTTCTTTTCTGAATTCCCCTATTAGGCCCCACTTTTACTGCTCCAGGGGGTCAAAGCCAAAATTTATACAAATTCTGTTAACCCCAAGGATGTTTCTGGGCCAAATTTGGTTAAAATCCAAGCAGAACTATATGACTATTAGCGATTTACAGGATTTACCTCTATTTCCCCTATTGGGCCCCGCCCCTCCTGCCTCCAGGGGATCAGAGCCAAAATATATACAATTTTCTGTTCTCTTTCCCCCAAGGATGTTTCTGGTCAAATTTGGTTACAATCCATGCAGAACTCTAGGACAAATAGCAATTTATAAGATTACCTCTATTTCCCCTATTTGGCCCCACCCCTCTTGCCCCCAGGGGATCAAAGCCAAAATTCATACAAGTTCTGTTCCCCTTCCCCAAAGGATGTTTCTGGTCAAATTTGGTTACAATCCATGCAGAACTCTAGGACAAGTAGCAATTTATAAGATTACCTCTATTTCCCCTATTGGGCCCCGCCCCTCCTGCCCCCGGGGGGGTCAGAGCTAAAATTTATACAAGTTCTGTTCCCCTTTCGCCAAGGTTGTTTTTGGCCAAATTTGGTTACAATCCATGGAGAACTCTAGGACAAGTAGCAATTTATAAGATTACCTCTATTTCCTCTATTGGGCCCCGCCCCTCCTGCCCCCGGGGGGTCAGAGCCAAAATTTATACAAGTTCTGTTCCCCTTTCGCAAAGGATGTTTGTGGCCAAATTTGGTTACAATCCATGCAGAACTCTAGGACAAGTAGCGTTTTATAGGATTTACCTTTATTTTCCCTATTGGGCCCCGCCCCTCCTGCCCCCGGGGGGTCAGAGCCAAAATTTATACAAGTTCTGTTCCCCTTCCCCCAAGGATGTTTGTGGCCAAATTTGGTTACAATCCATGCAGAACTCTATGACTAGAAGCGATTTAAAGGAAATGTTGACGGACGGACGACGGACGGACGGACGGACGACGGACGGACGGACGGACGACGGACGCTGCGCCATGACATAATTATAAGCTCACCGGCCCTTCGGGCCAGGTGAGCTAATAACATGGGTTTTCCCAAAAGTATGGAGCTACCTTAAGGAATACAAACTTACCACATCTATTGTTGTCTCATCATCTGAACATGTGTTGTGTACAAAAGGGATAAACACAGAATCATATTCAAACATGTAGATAAACAAGATGGTGGTCCGTGGGTAGTCCTTCATTCCATACAGTAACAACATGGCCAGTCCAGGATGTAATGACTGAAAACATGTAAAGCACAGTAATGTTAAATCTTATTACCATTTTTTATACCAAATTTAACATTGTTTCTTTATACCTTATAAAACTAGTGGTAATCCAATTGTGTGAAGTACATGTATACAGTGTATTACCTAAAATAAACTACAAGTAAGACAACAATGTACATGTGAATTAAGTAGCTAATAATCAGGTCATGCATATAGTTACTGTAAAGAAATCATGTCAACAATGCTCTGATTAAAAAATCAGTTTCCTGGAAGGAACTATCGTGTTGGACTCACTCTTTTTTGTAGTTACTGTAAAGGTTTATTAACAATCAAACAAATACACAAGATACATTACTTTATAAACCTAGTATATAGGTCAAAGTGTCATATGACCATGTTTTTCTTTATATATATATATGATATCGTATCATTCAACTAAAGGCTAATATTCATAAAATATGTTAATAAAATTTCTTTAATGTTTGGTCTCCATTCGTTCTTATGCCAGAACATGAAATCCAGCAACAAGTCCCTAGTAGGGGGTGTTACCTTATACTCCCAGAGTGTCCCTGGTAACTTGGAACCCCTCTCAGATAAATCCTGTAGAGACTGCAACACAACTTTCATATGAAGGCTGTCTTCAATTTTCAATTTCACTTTCAAATCAGATTCATCCATAACAAGAAGCTGTCGTCCATCTGAAAAAATATAGACAATGTACCAACTAATAAAAGTACAAAAATATACAGGGAGCCATACACAAACTAGAGATTTGTTTCAAGTAAATGCCTCTACCTCCATGATATAATATCCTGATGAGATAGAACTTGATATCTGGTATAAAGACTGCATAAAATGTATAATGATCTGAATCAGATTAATTACTATTGAAATTCTTAAGTATTTTGTACATTTATGTAAATATTTAATACTACATTTTCTTGTATGTAACTTATAATCAAGGTCCCATACAGATTACCAAGTAAACATAAATCATAAACTGTCTAGGAAAATCAACATACACCAGACACTGGTCACATTGGATTTAGGATAGTGACTGTAAAATACATGATGTGTGATTATGACTATTGAACATTTAGATATATCATTACCTATGTTTTCTTCAATGGCATTGTTAGCATACTCAGAACTCCAGGAGCCCAGCTCCTGTAGCCAGGTGGCCACCTCCTGTGGTTCCCAGCGTTGGACTGGTTTGTATATTAACAGTCCACTGTCACTAATGTTACGCCAATACCATAGTACATATACGGCCTGTGAACAAATAGAAATTTATTTAAAAATTTATTAGTCAAACAGGTATCCTACATCAATTTGATACCTAAGTAACAATAACTGTTGTCAAGTTGACTTGTGATGAACAACATAATATACATTATTTCTATACAGGAATAAAAAGCTACCAAACATACCTGTACCAGTGCACTGTACTTAGTTGTGAATTCAACTTGATTACCTTGTGTTAACAAAATTCCCTTTTGAAATTTCTGTCTTTAAAACTGATACAAATTGCAAAATTTTCATTTTAGTAAAACAGTTCAGGATATGGATAACATTTGGTTTTGATATGCCATACGTTATTTGTGTCAACTATGTAAGCTTCAGTACTGATCTGTCATGGTAGAGTGATAGTACTGATAATGTACGTGGGTAAGGTGATCATGATCAGTGTCCATTTTGTTATCACAAAAATAGTCATCCAACTATAAGGAAAACTACAGTTACAAAATAGCAAAATGACATAACTTATATATGAGTAAAGTATGATAAGACCCACTTTCTGGTGTTTGTGACATCATTCAGTGCCACCAAAAATAGGCGGATTGGGATCCCCAGCTTAGAGCATCCACCAAACAAATGTGAACATACCATAACTACAACAGCGGCCACTAGAAATCCTGAACAGAAGTCTTTAGCTTGTACTCTTCTTTGAGGACCTCCTTGTACTCTGCCTTGCCCAACAGCATTAACCCGAACTCTCTTTTCTTTTAATTGTTGACCAAAATTCTCAAATTTCTTAATGATATTTTCATTTTCTTCTGTGTCTAAAGCCTCTTCTCTCTCTCGTAATTTCTCTGGATAGTCTTTTTGCAACACTTCCCTGAAAGTAATTAGAAAAGATATTTGCTGAACGTAGAAGAAAAAACTTTAAACAGCAGTTATTTTTGATTAGACATAGATATATATAGTGCTACATGTACAGTTATATGTTATCACGCTCTTAAAAGAAAAAACAGAAAAAAAGATGATATCATGATCCATACTAATAAATTATATCATATGACAAGTGTAATTGAATTTTATCAATAATCTAGCATTACATCAACCATTGAAAGCCATGTTGTGTTTAAAGAAAGCAAGTTTTATATATATTGTATACATTTATAAAGATGAACTAATAATAACATTCATGTATATGCACATGTGCTATCCAGACATCACATTATAAAATACAAAAGATATCGTTAAGGTATGACATTATGACAAAATTACTTTTATTGTAAAACTGTGTACTATTCAGAAAATCTAAATTCTCTAATCTGAAATCATGATCAAGTTATGAACTGAATCAAATATAATTACCCATACCTGATAAATATGTTGACCTTTGGGACTTCCTGCCATGCCGTTCGACAGTCAGGACACTCTAAGCGTTTTGATGTTTCATACCAAGAAGCCAAACATAGCCTACAGAATGTGTGTCCACATGCCAGTGAGGAAGGCTTTACTAGCAGTTCATAACAAATATGACACTTAATGTCCATGTCGTATGTTGACTGTTCTCTGTATAATTGTGGTGGCTTTTGATTTGTCTCTTCTAAAGCTTCATACCAATCTGAATCATTATCTGAATGCAGCATTGTGGAACTTCAATTTGTAACTTCTTTCCTAAAAACTTCAAAGTTCAAACACCTTCAACCCAAGTGCAGGTAACATCTAAAAAAAGAAATGCAGTACCATATATTTACATCAATATATGCATGCATGCATGTACAATGTAAGAAATGGATGCATATTTTTTTTTTAAAGATGCTAAAATGCAGTATTTAATATATATACATGCCATCATCTGCGTGTTAACTAACTAATTATGATAGAACCAAAGTCAAACATGACATTGTACACTTGAGGTCATATTACAAGATGACAATTAAGTTTCATTTTCTGCTTTGTTTTAGCTAGCCTACGTACATGTACATTTACTTACATGAACATTATCGGTATGTAAATAAATTTGCATGCATACTTAGTACATTTTAAGCATGAATAATGCACATTTCAGGTCACATTGAGTGAACATGAGCTAAAAAAGATCCTATGAAATGATGATGATCTTTGAGAAAACAGGAAATGAATTGAAATATAAATTGTCGACTAGTTCAAATAGTACAGTAAACTACCTTATCAAACAAAAATAGTTGTCATGTAGATTAGAACTAAGCAACGAGCTCAAGTAACAAGTACACATTTACAGTTTTCTGTTACAGTCATACACATTGATTGCGTGTGCCCCCGCTGACATCGTTGATCTCTGGTTCACCACAACAGCTGGATACGAGCTGTACATGTACATGAACTGTTCTATAGTGGTAATAATGAATTACTGATAAAATTTTAACATGGTGGAATTCTAAGTATACATCATCATGTATTTATATGTATGTATGCAATAATCGTAAATATATAATTTATGAAATAGCTCAACAGTTTATAGAAACGTGTTACCTGACCCGGATGCTTTCTGATATAAACACAAAACATGTCATATCGAAACAGTGTCCCTTAAATCAATCAAAATAAAAAAAATATTCCGCTTCATCACCTGGATTGAATAAAAATATGTATGAAGCATGATTAGATATTAAATATCTTAAATGAAAATGTGATTAGTACAATGAAATACTATTCGATTCCATAATACATATATTATTTTTCAGAACTTAAGCGACACGAAGAATGGAGATCACACGAAAAAGTGGGTAATTTGACTGCGGTAAAGCAAAAAGATTTTAGCTTATAAGCCAGTCTATCGTACGTAGCTTGAACACAATTCTGATATAGTTTATTCCACTGAGTTCTGACCTTTTATAGATATCAATATGTGTTCGGACTCTATTAAACAAAAATGAGTTGTGACCGCAAACAAAATTATAGCGTTTCAGTTACAGTAATTTCTCATTTTCTGACGATCTTGTCTGCTTGTTATCGCGAACCTGTTGTCGCAAGATTTCAAAGCGTTATTACCAAGATAAGCTTCTCTGTTTCACAATTTATGAGGATATGAAATTAGATTGACACCAGTAGATTAGCAGCCCCCCCCCCCAAAAAAAAAAATGATTGTAAAAGTTATTGTACATTTATATTTGTACAGTAAATGAAAAAAAAAACTTTTATGGGAGCAAGTATGAAAAAGAAGCAGTTCTGTACATTTAACTTGTACAGTTTTAAGCTTTGCATTTTGATAAAAACTATTTAAGAAAAACAGTAAAAAATACATGCTCCAGCTGTCAAGTGTCCTGTGGGTTTCATTATCTTTCTGGAGGACGGTACAAATTGCAATACGGGGGTTTCGAGATCCCAAAACAACGTAGGTAAAGTACAATTTACTGTTGATTATAGTCCCACCTTCCAGTGATTGTGACGTCACAAAAATCATGTCGAAATGAAATGACGACGTCATAATCACCGGAAGGTGGGCCTAATCGACGGTAAATTGTACTTTACCCACGTCGTTTTGGGATCTCGAAACCCCGTATTTCAGGGGGTACTTTTCTATACAATCTGTATGCTATCTAATGTAATTTAGCCCAAATCAACCCCGTATTTCAGGGGGTACTTTTCTATACTATCTGTATGCTATCTAATGTAATTTAGCCCAAATCAGGCGGTACCACAGCCAGGTTTCACCGACAAAAAGTACTGGCCCCCGGTACCGCCTGATATTGAAACCCCTGGTGCCCCTACCAGGAATCGAATCCAGGTCTTTGGTGTGAAAAACTATGGCTCTAACGTCTGACCCAAAGAATCATGCTTTGCGAGTGTGACAGATATATAAGTTACTAAGACCATATTTATTAAACAGCAGACATATTAACCCTACTGATTTATACGGAATTAAGCTCCGGATCACCACTTTTGAGACCGATCTTCCTCCAAGCTATTACTGAGACCGTCTATCTACAAGCCACTTCACCCTGCTTGATCCTTTTACAATTTTACCTGCCTCTCGAGTATCGTTGGTTTGTGTTGTTTGACCAATTAATCAAGTAAGAAATCTGTAATCAGGTTTTGTCAGAATTGCCTGACATCATGATAAACAAAAGTGTATAATTAGCTGGTCAGTAAAATACGAAAGAAATGTCATAGAAAACTTGTCACGATCTATCGCTTGTGTGTGTTGTCACTCATATCATTTCAAATATCAATTGCAAGCGTCTAAACGAATTGAAAAGTGCATAAGCACTACGTATATACATAGTATAAGTGAATTTCAGAGAAGTATGATTTTATTTGTGAAAACATAAGTGACCTGAGAACATAGCAACACGTGATACTGTAGAAGAAAGTTTGTACAGTTTTCCTGGAAAACATATGTGGTCAAATATAATCGATTTTAATCGATCATCGATTGGTTATACAAAACTGATGATCGATTATAAAATTTCAGCTGATTCCCAACACTACCCAATGATTAAGTTGTTTAAGCTCTCTGAAATATGAAAGTATTACAATAATAATGAGGTAAAAACGGTATAAAGCTAGTATATTAATAATCCGGAAAAAAAGGCCAAAATAAATTTAAAGTAAAATCAATATCATTTCTATGGAATTTATATTCAGCCACTATAGGGTCGTCTTCAGTAAAAAAATTACAATAATAAACTACAATATAATACAAGGTTTTGAGATTGTGATCTTGAAATCCCCTATAAAGATGAGTAATAATAAGTGTCATTTTGATTCTCATTATAAGTTTATATACAATGTATACTGTTCTTTTGGTATATGTTTTAGCTATCATATAGAGCTTGAATGCTTTGTTTCAGATTTTAAACAGAGGCTAAATCTTATCACTGAATCTATCAATGAAGCAGACTTTTTGGCTATAGATGGAGAATTTACAGGTACTACCAAATTAATTCAACAATTTAAATACAAAAACATTTAATTTGTTCATTGATCATATATCCAGGTCATGGAGTCTCTACCTGCATTGCCAGATTAACCAATGAAACGCATACAGCCCATTTATTCATGCAGAAGTCTATGCATGTTTTAATAAAATATCATTTTGTATGCAGACATCTGCTTTAAAATAACTTAATACAATCGTTCAACAAGATGTCTGACAGGCCACCATCTTGGATTTTGATAGTTAAAGCTTGAAAAGTATAGAAAAGATGCATCTGTCAATTGTCAGACAGAGATCAATCTATTGTGGGCGCCAAGATCCCTCTGGGATCTGTTCTATATACTAATATAATTATTTGACTAAATATCATGCAAAAATCTGGTTGAAAAGTTCACAATATGATACCACAATTTAATTTGATCGTATCAGTCTGTACATTTTATGTCAGGTATATATTAGAACCTCAGATTATAATACTTGTTGTAGGATTGGATGCAGGCAATGCTGGTCATGCTATGCCCTTTGACACACCAGAAGAGAGATACCAGCGGATACGAAAGGTACTGGTAGTCTGATAATCATAGCCTAATTAATTGCTACTGACATTATGATGGTTACATATTTCATTTATTGTTTCAGCAGATGTTTTGTAACTTTGGATTTTTGACTATTTTACTGATCACCAATATATTTATGAGCTAGAATTCTTTTTTCACATTGTAACTGATCTATCTATTACTGTTAAAGTGTCGTATGTGTGCTGTAGACTTTGAACATCTATCATATTTACAGGGTGCCTCCGATTTCCTAATGCTGCAGTTTGGTATATGTTCCTTTCATTATGATGAAACGAAAAAATTGTAAGTAATAGTATTTAATGATATTGAAATATAGATAACAAAACGTCTAAAAGCCTATTATAGGCTTATATATGTTACTCTATTCAACTCTAAATAGAAATTACCAGTAGAAATACATCCCACTTCAGAAATTGTTTAGGCAACAAACTATATAATATAAATTGAGAAAGGACTTGGTATGGTAAGGGTCTTTTGTGGCCCCCAAATTCGCTATTTTTCAAAGTCTGTTATTTTAAGATGCGAGTCTTGCATTTCAAATATTAGCTACATACCTGACATATTTGATAGTGCTATTAGGTAATATATCAGTTCTCGTTGCAATGGCAACTATTTTTATTATACATTGATCATGGAAAATGTGGAAATCTCATCAAAATTGGCCTTTTTTATGCAGTTTTTCTTCAAGTTAACATAGAGCGCATTCTAGAACAAACTTTAAATTTCTCAAAATGATGTATTCTTTGTGTCTGCTAACTTCCTTAAAATATAGTTTGTTCTAGGTTGTGCTCTATTGCTTTTAAAAGAAAAACTATTAAAAAATATGCCAAAATTGACTAAATTTTCAAATTTGCATAATTTATGCAAAGTTACCATGGTTATATAGCAAAAACATACTTTCTAACAAAAAATGTCATTAATTTTTTATCAGGGGCATATTCAATATATCAAACACAGCAACTTAATTTCTGAATAGTTACATGTACTTAATTTGAAATTTGGTAGATTCAGGGGCCAAAAAGAGCCATTACCATATATAGTCCTTAATCGGCTTATATACCAGGAAAGAGTAAATCTCACTTTAAAGTTTAAATATTTTATTCCTTTTATTGGTGTTTAAGATAATTTGTGATTTGTTTACAGATATGAAGCTAGACCATTCAATTTCTACATTTTCCCTCGGCCATATTCACGAACTGGTCCTGATATTCGCTTCCTTTGTCAGGTAAAAACTTTGTTAACTCTTTTGTTAAAAACTCAAGTACGTTCATCTTGAGATAAAGCTTTTTTCTCCTTTTCTAAACACTGAGACAATTTTAGTTTGGATTTTAAAAGGTTGCACAGTATCTGTGTTACCTTTGGTTGGAGAACACAAGTAAGGTATATGTGTATCCACATTGTAGTGATTTTGATTTTAAAAATCACTTTTATAAATATACATTTTGTATTGAAATCAGCAGGTAATCTATCTTGATGTCTTATTAAGTTATTTGAAAATATCTGGCTTTGTGCCTCAATAATAGTGATATTTTCCACCCAATGTTTGGCCTTATAACATGTATTATCTAATAAACATGTGGGATTCAATAACCTGAATTGTATTCAAAGTGTTTCTTTTAAAGGTTGCATTTTTATAATTTGCTAAAAAAAAGCCATACATGTTAACATCTTGTAAATAAATTTTGTAGAGTTCGAGTATAGAGTTCCTGATAACTCAAGGGTTTGATTTCAACAAAGCATTTAAAGATGGTGAGTATTCTGATTAACTCCTAGACATACTAGTCAAGGTTAAAAAATATGATGAAGATACTTTACAGATATTGTAATACTTGAACACAAGGGATGGCTATCTCCTACAATTTTAGCTATTATTAATTGCAATACTATTCTATGGGGTAAACACTATTCCAATAGTTTAACTATTGCAGACTACAATTTTAATAGTATTGAATTCTGAATTTTATTAAATTCCTGTTGATGAAATGACCGCCATGTCGAAAATCTAGTACAGCGTTGGTTTAGAGTTACTTCCCTTTACCTGCTAGGTGTTTGCTTTTTCATTATGGAAAAAGTAACATTTTATTGTAACTGTTAGTCTGTTACTGTATCAAACCTCATTGTTAGTACATCATTTTAGTCCAAGCTAGATATACAGAGTACAGAAAAAATATCTGACTATTGAAACTATCAGTATCTTGGTGTACTATCGGCGATTGTTATCGACTTTTTGAATTTGCCATCGATTGATGGAGTTAAAAGGCAAACCATCACAATATATTGATTGTCCAATCTATTTTCACACCCATATAGAACACAGGCAGCAATACTTTGTCAGAAACTCACTATAACCAGAAACACCAGTAGTTTTAGATATAAATTTACTTGACTGTTTTGATAGGTATTTCCTACTTGGCCCCTGGTGATGAAGCTAACCTTCGTGAGGCACTACAACAGAAACACCAGCAATTCTCCCAGTTTTCCTCACCAGCTTTTGTTACGCCTGATGGCATCACACAAGGAACCTCAAAAGGGCCAGTCAGCATTCCTGATGAGCAGAAAGAATTCATCAAAGAAATTCGGTAATGTCTATTAAAGAATAAGGACTTCTACATTAAATGTAATATCATTATTAATGTGGGTCAGGATGGAAATTTAGAATTTAAAATGGTTATTTGATGTAGCTACTCATAAACAGGTGTTTCAAAAGATTTTGTCTCTATTTATATATAACAGTTGTATAAAGTACATTATTCCTTTTCACAGTAATTGTTATGTTAAGATGTATTTCTCTGTTTTTGTTTCAGGGAGAAAGTTTCTGATTTTGTTGAAAAATCAACAGAGGACAAAATGAGCCTACCATCCTGTAGTGGTTTCCAGAGGAAGCTTATCTATCAGTCATTGCGAGCACAGTAAGAGCTAAAACACAATACAATTGTAGTCATGATCAAATCTCAATGGATAGCTAGGTCAAAATAAACTAAAACAGTGATAGGCTAGTGATGTAAGTCTTTGTCCTATTACTATTCTATGGTTGGTCCTAAACCTTCCTCTTCTACAAATTGTGATTAATTTAGTTTTGACCAGTTAGCTATATTTGGGCAAGTATCTCTCTATAGGCAAGCTATAAACATCTACAGACCAAGTTGAACATTGAACTGGCAAATCAACTTTAAATAGAAAGTGGAAATTAGAAGTCAAACCACTTTCTTGTGAGACATTTTGCTTACTTTAGGTTTATTATGTGTGCTGAAATAACTTGGATGGGTATTTTTTTTAAAAATATTATTGGTATTTAATTTACATAGTCAACCCTTACTTCTCTGGATGGCTCATCATGAGCCTAACTCCCTAAAATATATTTACGTCTTCTTTAAAATAAAAACTCCTGAATTGAATGATAAATATTGCGATATGATTACATATCTATATTTCTTACAATTGTTGAAGTCATTTGACTATTGTTTAGGTATCCATCAGGAATTCACCTGGAGACACAGACAGGTGAGAAAAAGGAACGACACATTGTTGTGACAAGGATTAAAAGTGAAGAAGACATGAAGAGAAGAGAGGAAGAGAAACAAGCTGCAGAGGTGGTAGGTATAATCAAAGGACTGTGGACAGAGTCTGTGGAGATCAGGGTGGTGAGGTGGTAGGTATAATTAGAGGACTGTGGACAGAGTCTGGGGAGATCAGGGTGGTGAGGTGGTAGGTATAATTAGAGGACTGGTGGACAGAGTCTGGGGAGATCAGGGTGGTGAGGTGGTAGGTATAATTAGAGGATGGTGGACAGAGTCTGGGGAGATCAGGGTGGTGAGGTGGTAGGTATAATTAGAGGACTGTGGACAGAGTCTGTGGAGATCAGGGTGGTGAGGTGGTAGGTATAATTAGAGGACTGTGGACAGAGTCTGTGGAGATCAGGGTGGTGAGGTGGTAGGTATAATTAGAGGACTGTGGACAGAGTCTGTGGAGATCAGGGTGGTGAGGTGGTAGGTATAATTAGAGGACTGTGGACAGAGTCTGTGGAGATCAGGGTGGTGAGGTGGTAGGTATAATTAGAGGACTGGTGGACAGAGTCTGGGGAGATCAGGGTGGTGAGGTGGTAGGTATAATTAGAGGACTGTGGACAGAGTCTGGGGAGATCAGGGTGGTGAGGTGGTAGGTATAATTAGAGGACTGTGGACAGAGTCTGGGGAGATCAGGGTGGTGAGGTGGTAGGTATAATTAGAGGACTGTGGACAGAGTCTGGGGAGATCAGGGTGGTGAGGTGGTAGGTATAATTAGAGGACGGTGGACAGAGTCTGGGGAGATCAGGGTGGTGAGGTGGTAGGTATAATTAGAGGACTGTGGACAGAGTCTGTGGAGATCAGGGTGGTGAGGTGGTAGGTATAATTAGAGGACTGTGGACAGAGTCTGTGGGAGATCAGGGTGGTGAGGTGGTAGGTATAATTAGAAGGACTGTGGACAGAGTCTGGGAGATCAGGGTGTGTGAGGTGGTAGGTATAATTAGAGGTGGTGGTACAGAGTCTGTGGAGATCAGGGTGGTGAGGTGGTAGGTATAAATTAGAGGACTGTGGACAGAGTCTGGGAGATCAGGGGGTGAGTGAGGTGGTAGGTATAATATAGAGGACTGTGGACAGAGTCTGTGGAGATCAGGGTGGAGGTGGGTGAGCTGGTCAGAGTGGGTAGGTGGTAGGTTAATCAAAGGACTGTGGACAGAGTCTGGGGAGATCAGGGTGGTGAGGTGGTAGGTATAATTAGAGGACTGTGGACAGAGTCTGGGGAGATCAGGGTGGTGAGGTGGTAGGTATAATTAGAGGACTGTGGACAGAGTCTGGGGAGATCAGGGTGGTGAGGTGGTAGGTATAATTAGAGGACGGTGGACAGATGTGGGGACAGAGTTGTGGAGATCAGGGTGGTGAGGTGGTAGGTATAATTAGAGGACTGTGGACAGAGTCTGGGGAGATCAGGGTGGTGAGGTGGTAGGTATAATTAGAGGACTGTGGACAGAGTCTGGGGAGATCAGGGTGGTGAGGTGGTAGGTATAATTAGAGACTGGTGGACAGAGTCTGGGAGATCAGGGTGGTGAGGTGGTAGGTATAATTAGAGGACTGTGGACAGAGTCTGGGGATCAGGGTGGTGAGGTGGTAGGTAATAATTAGAGGACTGTGGACAGAGTCTGTGGAGATCAGGGTGGTGAGGTGGTAGGTATAATTAGAGGACTGTGGACAGAGTCTGTGGAGATCAGGGTGGTGAGGTGGTAGGTATAATTAGAGGACTGTGGACAGAGTCTGTGGAGATCAGGGTGGTGAGGTGGTAGGTAAAATAGAGGACGTGTGGACAGAGTCTGGGAGATCAGGGTGGTGAGGTGGTAGGTATAATTAGAGGACTGTGGACAGAGTCTGTGGAGATCAGGGTGGTGAGGTGGTAGGTATAATTAGAGGACTGTGGACAGAGTCTGTGGAGATCAGGGTGGTGAGGTGGTAGGTATAATTAGAGGACGGTGGACAGAGTCTGTGGAGATCAGGGTGGTGAGGTGGTAGGTATAATTAAAGTGAACGTGGACAGAGTCCATCTAGGAAGTTAAGAATCTCGCGATAAGTTATATGAGTGTACATATGATGTAACTCAATCAGATGCTGACTTTTAGACATTATGCTGTAGGATAATTGAGTTACAGTGTGATAGAGGTGGTATATCAAAGTAGCTCTGAAGTATAGAGTACTGGTTAGATCACTTATGTAGATGCGAATAAGAGTAAGGTCACTTGCTGTAGACTTAATTGGTTACAGTTGTTGATTAAGTATAACTCGTTCACGCTGCCTTAGATAATGTAGTCAGTCTGTACACAAGTATATCGTATTATTGCTCTGTAGGTAATTATCCCAGGGTGTATCGGTACTAACTTCTCGAGTAATGTATTAGCGATAATTGGTACAGTATGTGGTCAAGTATACACTCTAAGTTGCTGTATGATAATTGCTTACAGTTAGATGTTGTAACTCTATCGTGCTGTAGGATAATTAGTTTACAGTATGTAGAAGTATAAAACTTTAAAGTATGATGTAGGTATAATTAGTTACAGTGTGTTAGATAGTATAACTTAAGTCTGCTTCAGCGATAAATTGGTTACAGTATGTAGAAGTATGACTCTCACGCTACTCTTGGTCTTACAGTATGTACAGCTGTAGTTCATGTTATGCGATAATTGTGTACAGTATGTAGAAGTATAACTCTCAAGTTGCTCTAGAGATAATTGTAGTTAATAGTGATTTGAGCAAGTAGTAACTCTACTGTATGCTGTAGGATAATTGGTTATACTGTTATGGTAATAGAAGATATAACTCTAAAGTGCTGGCTGTGGATAATTAGTTACAGTATGAGAAGATATTCTAAGTGTGCTGAGGATACTTGGTTTACAAAGTATGATAGAAGTTCAACTCTAATGTATGCTCGGTAGCGATAATTGGTTACAGTATGTAGAAGTATTTGCTCTAAGTCTGCTGTAGATATGGCTTACATGTTATGTAGATCTGTTAACTCTAAGGATGCTGTTAGGATTGTAGCCTTTCGGAATGTAGAAGAATAACTCTAAGTTATCTGTAGTGATAATTGTATGACAGTATGTAGAAGTAGTAACTCTAAGTCTGTTGTGGATATTTAGTTAGAGTGTGTAGGAACTATAACTCTAAGAATGCCTGTTAGGATTACTTTTTTGTACACTAGGTAGATTTATTATGTCTAGTATGAGGTAGGATAACTCGCTGGATTAATTACAATCAGTACCCATGGTTGATTAAGTATCGTTATGTTTGCTGTAGGCTACATAGTTACAATTGCAGATAGTGCATCACTCAAAGTAATGCCGTAGCATAATTGGTGTACAATCTGTAGATGTGTAAATGAAAGTCTCCGATTGGATTTTAAAAATAAAATTTGTGTAAAGTACCTATAGTGACACCATAGCATTTAGAGATCCTGCTGTAGGATAATTAGATAGTAAGGTATAACTCTAAGTTATGAATGGAAGGATTAAATGGTTACAGTATTTAGATGAGTGTCACTCAACGGTCCTGCTGTAGGAAAATTGGTTTTACAGTATTTAGAATTGTAACTCTTATGATAATGCTGTAGGATAGTGGTTTCATAGTTGTAGGAAGTATAACCTCTAAGTGCTGCTTGTAGGATAATTGGTGTATTACAGTATGTAGAAGGTATAACTCTGTCTGCTGTTAGAATAATTTGTTTACAGTATCTCGAAGTTAACTCTAAGTTTCTGTAGGATAAGTAGTTACAGTATGTAAGAAGAACTTAAGTATGCGAATAGGGTAATAGGTTTACAGTATGATAGAAGTATAAACTCTAAGTATGCTGTAGGATAATTGGTTACAGTATGTAGAAGTGTAACTCTAAGTATGCTGTAGGATAATTGGTTACAGTATGTAGAAGTGTAACTCTAAGTATGCTGTAGGATAATTGGTTACAGTATGTAGAAGTGTAACTCTAAGTATGCTGTAGGATAATTGGTTACAGTATGTAGAAGTGTAACTCTAAGTATGCTGTAGGATAATTGGTTACAGTATGTCTGTAGAAGTAGTAAAACTAAGCCTATATTGTAATGCTGTAGGATAATTGGTTACAGTAGTGTAGAGGGGTTGTACTCTACAGTATGGCTGTATGATAATTGGTTACAGTATGTAAGAAGTGTAAAAAACTCTAAGTAATGCTGTAGGATAATTGGTTACAGGTATGTCGAAGTAATAAAAAACTCTAAAGTAAGTCTGCGTAGGATAATTGGTTAAAGTATGAGTAAGGAAGTGTAAACTACTCAAAGTCTGTGTTAAGTCTGCTGTAGATAATTTGGTTACAAGTATGTAGAAGAGTTTAACTCTAAGTAGTGGAGTAGGATAAAATAGGATTACAGTATGTAGAAGTGTAACTCACTCTATTATGCTGTAGTCGAATAATTGGTTCGAAACGGTAAGGTTAGAAGTGTTAAACTCTAAGTATTGTTGCTGTAGGTATACTTGGTTTACAGTATGTAGAAGTATAACTCTAAGTATGCTGTAGGATAATTGGTTACAGTATGTAGAAGTGTAACTCTAAGTCTGCTGTAGGATAATTGGTTTACAGTATTAGAAGTGTAACTCTAAAGTATGCAGTAGGTTAATTGGTTACAGTAATGTAGATGTATTAAACTCTAAGTATGCTTTAGGCTAATTGGTTATCAGTATTATATAAGTGTAACTCTACGTTCTTCTTATGCTGTCTGAGTAATTAGTTACGGTATGTGAGCAGGGTTAACTCTAAGAATAGGTTTAGGCTCAATAGATACCAGTATTGTAGAGTGTAAACTTCTAACGTATGCTGTAGGCTAAATCTGGTTACCGCTATGTATAAGTGTAAACTCTAAGTCTGCTGTAGGCTAATGGTTTACAATTAAGTGTAACTCTAAGTGAGCCTGTAGGGATAATTGGTTACATGTTTGTAGAAGAATAAAGACTTATGTTGTAGGTTAATTGGTTCTGACAGTGTATGTTCGAAGTATATTCTAAGTCTGCTTTAGAGATTGATATACAGTATGTAGAAGTATAACTCTAAGTATGGCTGTAGGATACTTGGTATACCGGATGTAGATGTAATAACCCTCTCAGTATATTGCGTGTACGGAAAATAGATACAACTTTAACCAGTATGTAGAAAGTGTAATTTTTTAAGTATTGCGCCTGTAGGATAATTGGTTACAGTATGCTAGAAGTTATAACTCTAAGTATGCTGTAGGATAATTGGTTACAGTATGTAGAAGTATAACTCTAAGTCGTGCACTGAGGATTATTTGGTTACAGTAAGTGTTAGCAGTCTAACTACAAGTCTGCTGTCGGATAATTGATATTCAGTACCGTACTGTAAGTATTAATAACTCTGAACATATGCTGATAGGATGAATTGGTTCCAGTATGGTAGAAGTATAACTCTAAGTATGCTGTAAGGATAATTGGGTACAGTATGTAGATAGTATAAAACTCTAAAGTCCTGCTGTAGGTATAATTGGTTACAGATGTACACGTATAACTCTAAGTCTGCTGTAGGATAATTGGTTACAGTATGTAGAAGTATAACTTCTAAGTATGCTGTACGATAATGGTTACAGTATGTAGAAGTATAAACTCTATAAATGTCGATGTACGATAATTGGTTACAAGTGTAGAAGTATAACTCTATGTATGCTGTAGGATAATTAGTTACAGTATGTAGAAGTAGTAGGACTCTAAGTGAGCTGTAGGATAATGTGCTCTTACAGTGTGTAGAAATTGTAACTCTATGATTAGTGCAGTAGGGATAGACTTGATACTACAGTATGAAGAAGTGTAACACAATGTATCCTGTGGGTATGATGTAGTTTCAGTATGTTGAAGGAGTAACGGTATTGTGTGCTGTAGGAAAATTGTTACAGTAGGTGTAGAGGTATAACTCTAAGTTATGCTGTAGGATAATATATGTCTACATTGATGTATACAAGAGTAAATTATGTGTAGTGTAAGATGGTCACGGATTTGTCTTAATCATACAGCCATGAGAGTTACAACTGCGGATAAATATAGTTCACTTTGTATAATTTTTATGAGTAAAACTGGTCACTTTGTACACTATGTCACTTTGTTATTTTGTATGTTAGGTTAATACTTTGTATTTCGTAACACTGTAACTGGTCAGATACACACTTTGTTATTTTATTATTTTGTTTTAGGGTAAACTTGTCATAGAACACAATATGACACTTTACATTATTTTGTATGCAGGGTAAACTGGTCATAGAACACAATATGACACTTTATTATTTTGATATGCAGGGTAAACTGGTCATAGGACACAATATGACACTTTGTTATTTTGATATGCAGGGTAAACTGGTCATGGGACACAATATGACACTTTGTTATTTTGATATACAGGGTAAACTGGTCGTAGGACACAATATGACACTTTGTTATTTTGATATGCAGGGTAAACTAGTCATAGGACACAATATGACACTTTGTTATTTTGATATGCAGGGTAAACTGGTCATAGGACACAATATGACACTTTGTTATTTTGATATGCAGGGTAAACTGGTTATAGAACACAATATGACACTTTGTTATTTTGTATGCAGGGTAAACTGGTCGTAGGACACAATATGACACTTTGTTATTTTGTATGCAGGGTAAACTGGTCATAGTGAACACAATATGACACTTGTGTTATTTTGATATTGCAGGGTAAAACTGGGTCATAGAACTCAATATGACACTTTGTTATTTTGTTATGCAGGGTAAACTAGTCGTAGGACACATTATGACACTTTGTTATTTTGATATGCAGGGTAAACTAGTCATAGGACACAATATGACACTTTGTTATTTTGATATGCAGGGTAAACTGGTCATAGAACACAATATGACACTTTGTTATTTTGTTATGCAGGGTAAACTGGTCGTGGGACACAATATGACACTTTGTTATTATTGATATGCAGTGGTAAACTGGTCATTGAGAACACAATATACACTTTGTTATTTTTTGTTATGCAGGGTAAAACTGGTCATAGGACACATATATGACACTTTGTTATTTTGATATGCAGGGTAAACTGGTCATAGGACACAATATGACACTTTGTTATTTTGATATGCAGGGTAAACTGGTCATAGGACACAATATGACACTTTGTTATTTTGATATGCAGGGTAAACTGGTCATAGGACACAATATGACACTTTGTTATTTTGATATGCAGGGTAAACTGGTCATAGGACACAATATGACACTTTGTTATTTTGATATGCAGGGTAAACTGGTCATAGAACACAATATGACACTTTGTTATTTTGATATGCAGGGTAAACTGGTCATAGGACACAATATGACACTTTGTTATTTTGATATGCAGGGTAAACTGGTCATAGGACACAATATGACACTTTGTTATTTGTTATGCAGGGTAAACTGATCATTCACAATTGACACTTTATTTGAGTTATTTGGATATGCAGGGTAAACTGGTCATAGGGGGACACCTATGACACTTAGTTATTTTGATGAAATGGTGCACTTTGTTATTTTGAGTATACAGGGTAAACTGGTCATAGAACACACTATATGACACTTTGATTATTTTGATATGCAGGGTTAAACAATATGACACTTTATATTTTGACACAATATGGTATCACTATGACACTTTGTTATTTTGATATGCAGGGTAAACTGGTCATAGGACACAATATGACACTTTGTTATTTTGATATGCAGGGTAAACTGGTCGTAGGACACAATATGACACTTTATTATTTTGATATGCAGGGTAAACTGGTCGTAGGACACAATATGACACTTTATTATTTTGATATACAGGGTAAACTGGTCGTAGGACACAATATGACACTTTATTATTTTGATATACAGGGTAAACTGGTCGTAGGACACAATATGACACTTTATTATTTTGATATGCCAGGGTAAACTGGTCGTAGGACACAATATGACACTTTATTATTTTGATATACAGGGTAAACTGGTCGTAGGACACAATATGACACTTTATTATTTTGATATGCAGGGTAAACTGGTCGTAGGACACAATATGACACTTTATTATTTGTGATATGCAGGGTAAAAACTGGTCGTAGGACACAATATGACACTTTGTTATTTTGAGGGTCACCTATGGGGTAAACTTTTATTATTTTGTCAGGGTAGGTCGAGGACACAATATGACACTTTTTGTTATTTTGTTATGCAGGGTACACTGGTCCGTAGACACAATATGACACTTTGTTATTTTGATAATGCAGGGTAAAAACTGGTCAATAGGACACAATATGACACTTTATTATTTTGATATGCAGGGTAAAATACTGGTTATAGGAACACAATATGATCACTATGTTATTTTGATATGCAGGGTAAACTGGTCGTAAAGGACACAATATGACACTTTGTTATATTTTGTATGCAGGAAGGCTAACACTGGTCATAGGACACAATATGACACTTTTATTTTATTTTGCATATGCAGGGTAAACTGGTTATTGTGAACACTATATGACACTTTGTTATTTTGTATGCAGGGTAGAAACTGGTCATAGGACACAATTATGGACACTTTGTTATTTTGTATTTAGGGTAAACTGGGTCATAGAACACAATATGACACTTTATTATTTTGATATACAGGGTAAACTAGTCGTCATTGACACAATTATGACACTTTATTATTTTGATATTGCTAGGGTAAATGGTCATAGGAACACAATATGTCACTTTATTATTTTGATATGCAGGGTAAACTTGGTGTTAGGACACATATGACACTTTATTTCTTTTGATATGCAGGGTAAACATGTAGTTCATAGGACAGACAAATATGACCTACTTTATTATTTTGATATTACAGGGTAAATGGTTTGTAGGACACAATATGACACTTTATTATTTTGTAACTATACCAGGGTAAACTGGTCGTATATGGACACAATATGACAACTTTATTATTTTGATATACAGGGTAAACTGGTCGTAGGACACAATATGACACTTTATTTATTTTGATATGCAGGGTAAAACTGGTCTATAGGACACAATATATTAACACTTTTATTATTTTGATATGCAGGGTAAATGGTCGTAAGGACACAATATGACACTTTATTATTTTGATATTACAGGGTAAACTGGTCGTAGGACACACAATAGTGGACACTTTATTATTTTGATATGCATGGGTAAACTGGTAGTGGTCTGTAGGACACACAATATGACACTTTATTATTTTGATATGTCAGGGTTAAACTGGTCAGGACACCATAATGGATATAAGTGGTAAATCTGGTCGTAGGACACAATATGACACTTTTATTATTTTGATTATGCAGGGTAAACTGGTCGTAGGGACACTCAATATGAACACTTGATTATTTTGATATGCAGGGTAAACTGGTCGTAGGACACAATATGACACTTTATTATTTTGATATACAGGGTAAACTGGTCGTAGGACACAATATGACACTTTGTTTATTTTGTATGCAGGGTAAACTGGTCGTTAGGACTCACAATAATGGACACTTTATTTTTTTGATATACCAGGGTAAAATGGTCCAGCTTAGGGACATACCAATATGACTACTTTATCGAGGTTAAATCGGTTTATAGAGTAATACAATATGACACTTTGTTATTTTGATATACAGGGTAAACTGGTCGTAGGACACAATATGATGCTGGACCTTGTTCACATACTGCACCAGTTCTTCTACCCACTTCCTGAGGTATGGTCATTACCGTTTTAAAGTCACATAATTTAAAATCTAATAGCTCTATAGCATCATTTATACTTAGACAGAAATGGGAGATAACTTATTGAGAAAATTTGAATCATTTTTTTTTCCTAACTGTTATAATCCAATTCAATGCAGCTATAAAATTGCTAACAAAATTTTTGAATTATTATAAAGTTTTATATTATAGCTTTATAATCCTTAATGAGAGATTTTATCTTGTCGTTATAAATTTATTAAATCTAAAGAACACAATGCACTTTAAAATTTATATTTTATAATTGAGCTTGAAATATTTGACTGATTATGTTTCCAAGCATTTTTGTTTACCTACCATACTGATTTTTGTGTTTCTAGAGGTATGAAGAGTTCAAAGACATGTGTATGTCCGCCTTTCCCAGGTATGTTGTCACTTTGTCACTATGTCTGAATAGTACAATAAAGATAATTGTATATATACATTTTCTTATCTCTATGTGTTTTCTGAATTAAACAGGCGTAGTCAGGGGGAACAACTCTAATAGTATTATAATCTAGGTGGCACTATCGCCACCCAGCGTCAGTTCTTTGCTTGACGGTATATTACATAATCTGTAAATAGTATGATTATGTTCATTAAATAGTTATATATGTATTGATTTATGTGTGCAGCTCAGGTAGAGATCGTTCATAAATTAATGTTTTCAATTTATTTATTCTAGTTTGTTGTTCTCCCATATGATGTAGGTTTAAATAAATATCTGTTATGAAAAGAGAATACAGTGGAAATGATTGAAACTTATCGTGTTAAATGTAATTTTTGGTCATAGCAATCAAAGGGAAATATGGAGAAAAAAGAAATTTATTTAATATTGATAGAAATTTTAATGAACTGGACACACTAATTTTATCCTGATTTTTCAGAATTACTTGACACATAAGCTAATGGCCAGTAACAAGTCCCTTCAAGGTAAAAGTTTGTTTTTTCACTTCCAAAGCCAATTTTTAAAAATATTTGCTGGATCATGAAATTTTAAGAGTAGCTAAACAAATCACATTCTCGAAATGGACTGGAAATGAAGATACAGTAAAACCCGGATAACTCAGACAGCTGCAGACCAGATCAATAGTTCGTCGAACACAGGGTACATGTATTCGATTCATCCGAGATTGGTCACGAAAATGAGACGTTTGAAAATACTGGACGAGAAAACTAGATAAAAGCCTTTTTCTACTTGTAAAAAGCGTTAGGTTACATGTGTTCAGGAGGAAAGTTATGAAAATAAAATATACGGGAAAAGATACGGAACCCACTGATAAAAACGAACATGGATCAATGTGATTTGTACTTTGCACAATCAGATTTCGGTATCGTTTAATCTTTCGATAAATGATATTGTGTTTAGCTTGTCGAATGAAAACAACATAAATAGAAATTAAAAAATATTGAATTTATATAGGTAGGAGGACGTCAGCGATTTCTTTCGGCCTCTTTTTGTCATTTCAAAATGTGTACTTTCTATTAACACTGATCAAAAACTTCTGTATTTTCATATTACAGGGAAGATTATTACAAGAGAAACATCGATCACGTAATACCTTTATTGAAATGTTTGTTTAACATAAAACAACGACTGGCGATCATGAAGTTAGGTAATACTGACACTGTTAATCCCTTGTTACCCAAAGGCTTGATATGACACCTGTATAAACACAGATTATGAGCTATTATCCATGTCGGTCGGTTCGTGCGGTCAGGTGTGACACAGGTAAAAAAATCTTAAGGGCCGAATACCTGTTCAACAAATACATATGTAAATACTGTATATTTGATGAAACGGGGATATATTTCTGTTTGAGGAATAAGGGGTATTCGAAGAATAGCTGTTCGAGCTTTCCGGGGTTTTGTTACTTAGGTTATATAGGACACCGTCGGGACCGAACGACCAGTTTGACGAATAGGAGGTATTCGAGGAGTTCGAGTTATGGGGGTTATACTGTAGGTTGATAATTAGAGATAAAAATGATTGGTTGTTAAATTCTGATAACAGATAGAATTAATTGCTTCTTTAAAAATATCATGTACTTCATAAGATTTTGGAACTCTAAAACTTTCCTCAATCAATGAAATCAATGAAAACCTTGTTGAAAGTATTTTTTTCCATAATAACAACTGTACGTTTCTGAGTTTAGGACAGAATCATGAACACCATTCTGGCTGATCTACAGAAGATACTAGAACAGAAACCCTTCCAGAAGCCTCAGGTCGGTGAGTACAGAACCTCTTTTATTACTTGCTCTATACTGGTACTTTGTTGGACACCAAACAGCAACTTTCATTTGTACACGAATATTAATGAATATATCCTATCATGATGTGAAAGTGAATCTGGATTTGAATACTGTCCAATTCTGGTGTTAAAAGATGCTCCACTGCTAAACCAATTATTGTTAAAATGATGAGTATCGTTTATGCTTTGTCAGCGATGGAGCATCTTTAAATATTTGATAATTGAAAAAAAAAATATAAGAAATAAACATGCGGTACTATTCAATTGAAAATCTAAAAAAACTTTACGTAATGATATTAAACGTCTTCCTATTATAGTAAGGCAAATGTTTTATAATAACTTGTAGTACTGTAAATTTTGAAGGAGATGTACAATTAACATTTTAACTTTATATTCATACCACTCATTTTTTTAAAACAAAAATATTTACTGTAAATCATATAATTTATATTTACTTTATTGTTACTTTTACATATAATATTGTGATAACCTGATGTGAGTTTTGGGTTTCTGTTTGGATAAGGCTGCTATTGATTGTGTAATACTTAAAGTCACACTATACGTAACTATCATCAAAAAGTCAAGTTAGATTCAACCTCGATATTGTTAGTATTTGTAGATGTAGTTGAAATTAAATTGTATCAAAGAATGTTTATAATGATTTCTTACTAACTTAGTACAGCAGTTGTTGAAAGTCGATACTTGTAAACAAGTGATCACCATAGAAGTTACGGCAATCGCCAAACGGAAGTCGGAAAATTAATGACCCATTCTCGGAAGAGTTGGGAGAGACGTTTCGTAGTTACGGTAGTCACATGACGTTCTCAGCAGCGACGTTACAATGTCGGCTAACTTCGGCTTGTTTACTAAATGGGACCCACCTATAGTGATGTTCAATATTTATTTAATCTTTGTCGTTGTCATTCATCTTGACTTCAATTTAGTCCTGTCTCAGCATGAGTTACATTAGGATTTCTTTTTCAACATTCTTCTAATTATGAAAGGAATAGCTAAAGATAGATAAGGATAATGGGACTTTAATACTAATAACCAAATTAGGATCTCTGTATCTTGATTTCTAAAAATTTAAATGAAAGTGGTGGAAAAAAGTCAAAACAATCTTAGTTTTAGTAATGATTTGATGACTTCAGACTTCAACATATCCCAGATTACAGGTACACATGGGCTAAGGCCATTCCGATTTTATTTCTCGTTCGTCGGATTTCCTGCTCCAATTTTCCGAAAATGAAATACAAATAAAACATTTTTTTTACCTCTCCTCATTTTTTGTCCAGGAATCTGAGGTATCCGGCCAAATTTTTATAGGGTTCATTTTTACTAGTCTGACACTGTTCCTGGTCACTCAGATGTTTGAAGTATTCGTGGATTTGTCTCTTCAAACGCGCGAGCGTCTTACAAACCTTTACAACAACAAAAATGTCAATTTTTTCCGCAACCACCTGCAGGCAAAGTGGTACTTAGAGATAGAGACTGAGGGGCGCTTACTTTTTAATAGGACGTGTCCCGATTTCAGTCTGATTTTGCCTATGTCTGCAACTCATTTAAAAGACTTCGCATTCGTATCATATTAGAAATGGTGACCATAACAGGTGTTTTGACTGGCCGATATAACAACGAAAAAACGGTAATCAAGCATGTCAATTATTTGATGAATCGCTAATTAATCAACAGCTCAGTTACCTTATATCTTAAGACTTGGTCAGTGTGTATTTTGAAACGTGGCCCACATAGCCAAATTTAGTCGAATTTGCCAACATGTTTTGACAGCTAGGTGACGATTCGTCTGATATTTGGTCAAATATCGGTAGTAAATTACACACTTAACTGGGATCCAAACTTAGTGTTACTTATGATTCATTTTGACTTCTACGGCAATATAACATACATTTGCCTTCATTTATGTGTTGATAGATTATATGTATGTTTGCGTTTGATTTACTCAAAAATTTATAAACATTATCTCATTTTAAGTGTGAACAGCTAAATAAGTAACATGCTAAACACAATTAATCAGTTCCATACAATATTAATTGACAACAAAGAAAGAATGTATATGTCGATTGAGGTTATATTGGTTTAAAAGATTTTCCATTAATGCTAACCGCTGATTGTTTCTATTAGTTTGTTGGTTTTTACTGATAGCTCTGTCAACAATAAATTGATAATTGAAATAATTGACAATAAGTAAAGCTTTCTTGACTATTTCCTTTTAATTATTAAACATTGCTATTCAATGTTAAAATTGTCATGTCATGATTTGTCTTAAATTGAAATATACCATGCACTGAAAGCATTTTGTGTAATAGCATATTTTCAATAGCTGCACAAACACCTTAATATTAGACTTCCTGTTTTTTACATCTGTGATACAGTTATGAATAACGAAAACACTGAAGGAAACAACAAAACTCTTATTTTAACACAAAAACTTGGTTATTAAGTGTTATTTCACGAAATAAACATAAAAGTCTAATAAAAAGCATCCGCTTTCAAAACATTTTTAAAGTTAAAAAAAATTTGCTCGCTCACTCCTATTTTAAAATTACAAAATCTGAAGAACAAGAAATCAAATCGGAATGGCCTAATATATCAAATATTTTGATAAAGTTATAAAATGTTTTGATTTGTAGAAATAGCGGAAAAGTTCACGAGGTACACAACCGAGAAAGGTCCACTCCACGAGGCGGGGTATGATGCTTATCTGACAGGAGTTTGTTTCATCTGTATGTCTAACTTTCTAGGTATGTTATTTTGTCACTGTTACCTATGTCATCTGTATGTCTAACTTTCTAGGTATGTTATTTTGTCATGTCTAACTTTTTTAGGTATGTTAATTTTGTTCACTGTTACCTCTTTCATACTCATATGTCTAACTTTCTAGGAGATGGTATTTTGTCACTGTTTTACCTAGTTCATCCTGTATGTCGACTTTCAAGGTATGGTTATTTTGTCACATGTTACACCTATTTCCAATCTGTATGTCTAAATTTCCCAGGTAGGTTATTCTGTCATGTTATTTTGTCATCTGTTACCTATTTTGTCAACTTGTCTAGTATGTCACTGTTAACTTGTTAACTAGGGTATGTGTAATTTTGTCACTGTTACTTATTTCATCTGTAGGTAACTAACTTTCACGTAGGTATGTTTATTTTTGTCACTGTTAACCTTATTTCATCTATGTCTATGTCTAACTTTCTTCTATAGGTATGTTATTATTTTGTCACTGTTACCTATTTCATTTTCTATGTTATTTTTGTCTTAAATGTCTAACTTCCTAGGTATGTTATTGGTCACTTTACTATTGTTGTCACTTTAGTTACATGTTACTATTTCATCTGTATGTCTAACTTTGTAGGTAGTTTTATTTTGTCACAGTTACCTATTTTCATTCGTTATGTCTATTCCTATGTATTTATTTTGTCACTGTTATTACATCTATGTAACTTTCTAGGTATGTTATTTTGTCACTGTTACCTATTTCTCTCTATCTAACCTTTCTAGGTATGGTCACTTTACCTTTTTCATTTGTCACTGTTACCTATTTCATCTGTATGTCTAACTTTATTTTCTTTCTGTATGTTATTTCCTAGGTATTGTCACTGTTACCTATTTTAGGTATGGTTATTTGTTCATCTTATGTCTACCTTGTCTAGGTATTTATTGTCACTGTTACTATTTCATCTCTACATGTCCCTAACTTGTCGTAGGTATGTTATTCTGTCAGGTTACATCACTGTTTGTCCTATTTCAGGTCTGTATGTCTAAACTTTCTAGGTATGTTATTTTGTCACTGTTACCTATTTCATCTGTATGTCTAACTTTCTAGGTATGTTATTTTGTCACTGTTACCTATTTCATCTGTATGTCTAACTTTCTATGGTATGTTATTTTGTCACTGTTACCTATTTCTATCTGTATGTGTTGCTTCTCTTTTAGGTCTATGTATGTTTTCTCACTGTTACCTAAACTATGTTATAATAATCAAATTCGTAGTACCATATTAATGTACCACTTACTTTCTTATGTATTTTCTGTCTACACAATATATTTTTTAGAGATTGCAAAGTTAATTTCGAGAAGAAGAGCTTATGAAATATGAGAATATAAAAAAGGAAGGTTTTTACCAATGAAATATAAAGGACTGTGTAAAAAGAAGAGTTAAAATTATATCCCAATATACATAGGTATTTAAATCTTCAGATCTTTCATCAATACATACAGCAAACAATTAAAGGTGGTCAGTTGCATAGCTTGACCAGGAAAATACTCCTCTAAAAACAGAGGCATTTTGTTTACTTTTAGTACACAACAATGTGCATGCGCAAAACTTTTGCATACACTATATTATCCTGTCAGTCAGCAGTGGTATATAAAATAATCATTTCCTTCAATTTAATTTCTTCTCGAGGCACCTTCTCATAAGCATTAAGCATTAAATTGATGTATTTTTAATATATTTCTTTCGTCTTTTTTCCTGTTTGTTGGGTTTTACAAAGAAACATTTATAAGGTTGGGCCAAACCTTCCTTTAATGTTACAATTAGATATTAACATGTGATTAACCATTGTGAATATGAGCATTATTTCTGTACTACTATGATATAAATGTAAAGTAAAAAATCAATAAAGTCAAGAGACAGAAAATTGGGTAAAGATTAAGGAAATATTTTATTAGGTTCTAGTATTGTCTTAGTACATTAGAAATTAGGAATGTTTGAATTAGAGGTTTATCAGATTTTGCTTTAAAAGTTTATTCTAACAGAGACTGTCAACTTCATTTTTCTGCCATTAATCTGTCATTAATCCGTACATGAGATTAATGTTGAGAAGAAATATGTTTTCTCCTATTAATTATATAGGCCTGTAAGGTACAATTAACTGGATATTGAATTTTGGGAATGAAAATCTCGGAAATTGTGGTTTTTAGTTACAAAGAGTGATAAGTGAGATAAAAGATATTGTCTATAAGTCTGCATCTTCGGAGACCCACGGGTGATCGCACTACACTACGCTAAACTTAACACCCGTGGGCAAACTTCTCGTAAAATCCTCGTAAAATATGCTAATTCACATACTAGAATTGACCAATTAGAATACTTGATATATAGTTCTGAAATCTTTAGAATGAAGGCTGGTTTATTGGTTTGCCCTAATTAATACCTTATACCTAATAACATTAAGACTATTAGTATAAAACACTCATATGACAATACCTATTTCTACCCTAATAGCATTATATTATTACAGAAATACCGAATAAAGTCCTATACTGCTATGAACGAAGCTAACAACACTTTTATTCATAGTTTACCTGGCCCATACACACACGTGTATACACCACTCGTGCGCTCACAGTATGGCGTACCCAAACATTTTTGTTGTGCTGCTGTATACTGTACATAACGCTTACTCTGATTGGATGAAATCCCATCGCAAAAATGTACTTAAACCAATCAAATTCTTCTTGCATATAAATTACCTATGACGATTTTAGGAGGAGTTTGCCCAGGGTGGATAAGTGTAGCGTAGTGTAGTTGTGATCACCCGTGGGTCTCCGATGATGATAAGTCTGGTGTATTAAGAATATAAATTATTTAATATGTTTTGGTGTGTTAGAAGGACCTTGTTTTATATTTGATATGTTTTTAGTGCTAGAAGACATTGTTTTATATGTTTTGGTTATCACAGGTACTTTTCCAGAATCCATCACAGGATATTGTTCTTCCTTTACTCACACTCTCATTCAGCCGTTCACCAATAAGTAAGTAAGTGGCCCAGTTTCTTAACCACTTTATACAAACATCCAATAAGCAAAGAGTAGATGATGTTTTTCGAGAAGAAAAAATATTATTTGGTTTCACAATTTTGTATTTATGTGAATTTTGTGAGGGTACATGTACCATGTTTTTAAAGTTTTCTCATAAAATATAAAAACTCCATCAGTACAAAGCAAACAGTTTTAAAAACAAACAGTAAATGTTTTTTGTTTTGTGTTTATTGAAAAACAGGATACTATATATTGCTTCCTTTGTCCTTTTTCAACATTAAGATTTAATTAATGCCAGCTACACTTTGTTTATGTGATAGTAAGGTAAGATTAATGAATGCCAGCTACACTTTGTTTATGTGATAGTAAGGTAAGATTAATGAATGCCAGCTACTACACTTTTTTTATGTGATAGTAAGGGTAAGATTAATGAATGCCAGCTACACTTTGTTTATGTGATGGTAAGGTAAGATTAATGAATGCCAGCTACACTTTGTTAATGTGATAGTAAGGTAAGATTAATGAATGCCAGCTACACTTTGTTTATGTGATAGTAAGGTAAGATTAATGAATGCCAGCTACACTTTGTTTATGTGATGGTAAGGTAAGATTAATGAATGCCAGCTACACTTTGTTTATGTGATAGTAAGGTAAGATTAATGAATGCCAGCTACACTTTGTTTATGTGATAGTAAGGTAAGATTTAATGAATGCCAGCTACACTTTGTTTATGTGATAGTAAGGTAAGATTAATGAATGCCAGCTACACTTTGTTTATGTGATAGTAAGGTTAAGATTAATGAATGCCAGCTACACTTTGTTTATGTGGAAGTAAGGTAAGATTAATGAATGCCAGCTACACTTTGTTTATGTGATAGTAAGGTAAGATTAATGAATGCCAGCTACACTTTGTTTATGTGATAGTAAGGTAAGATTAATGAATGCCAGCTACACTTTGTTTATGTGATGGTAAGGTAAGATTAATAATGCCAGCTACACTTTGTTTATGTGGTAGTAAGGTAAGATTAATTAACGCCAGCTACACTTTGTTTATGTGATAGTAAGGTAAGATTAATGAATGGCCAGCTACACTTTGTTTATGTGATGGTAAGGTAAGATTAATGAATGCCAGCTACACTTTGTTTATGTGGTAGTAAGGTAAGATTAATTAATGCCAGCTACACTTTGTTTATGTGATAGTAAGGTAAGATTAATGAATGCCAGCTACACTTTGTTTATGTGATGGTAAGGTAAGATTAATGAATGCCAGCTACACTTTGTTTATGTGATAGTAAGGTAAGATTAATTAATGCCAAGTACACTTTGTTTATGTGGTAGTAAAAGTAAGATTAATTAATGCCAGCTACACTTTGTTTATGTGATAGTAAGGTAAGATTAATGAATGCCAGCTACACTTTGTTTATGTGGTAGTAAGGTAAGATTAATTAATGCCAGCTACACTTTGTTTATGTAATAGGTAAGGTAAGAATTAATGAATGCCAGCTACACTTTGTTTATGTGATAGTAAGGTAAGATTAATGAATGCCAGCTACACTTTGTTTTATGTGTAAGGTAAGGTTAAGATTAATTAATGCCAGCCAAGCTACACTTTGTTTATGTGATAGTAAGGTAAGATTAATGAATGCCAGCTACACTTTGTTTATGTGATAGTAAGGTAAGATTAATGAATGCCAGCTACACTTTGTTTATGTGATAGTAAGGTAAGATTAATTAATGCCAGCTACACTTTGTTTATGTATGTGATGTAAGGTAAGATTAATTAATGCCAGCTACACTTTGTTTATGTGATAGTAAGGTAAGATTAATGAATGCCAGCTACACTTTGTTTATGTGATAGTAAGGTAAGATTAATGAATGCCAGCTACACTTTGTTTATGTGATAGTAAGGTAAGATTAATGAATGCCAGCTACACTTTGTTTATGTGATAGTAAGGTAAGATTAATGAATGCCAGCTACACTTTGTTTATGTGATAGTAAGGTAAGATTAATGAATGCCAGCTACACTTTGTTTATGTGATAGTAAGGTAAGATTAATGAATGCCAGCTACACTTTGTTTATGTGATAGTAAGGTAAGATTAATGAATGCCAGCTACACTTTGTTTATGTGATAGTAAGGTAAGATTAATGAATGCCAGCTACACTTTGTTTATGTGATAGTAAGGTAAGATTAATGAATGCCAGCTACACTTTGTTTATGTGATAGTAAGGTAAGATTAATTTAATGCCAGCTACACTTTGTTTATGTGATAGTAAGGTAAGATTAATGAATGCCAGCTACACTTTGTTTATGTGATAGTAAGGTAAGATTAATGAATGCCAGCTACACTTTGTTTATGTGGTAGTAAGGTAAGATTAATGAATGCCAGCTACACTTTGTTTATGTGATAGTAAGGTAAGATTAATGAATGCCAGCTACACTTTGTTTATGTGATAGTAAGGTAAGATTAATGAATGCCAGCTACACTTTGTTTATGTGATAGTAAGGTAAGATTAATTAATGCCAGCTACACTTTGTTTATGTGATAGTAAGGTAAGATTAATTAATGCCAGCTACACTTTGTTTATGTGATAGTAAGGTAAGATTAATGAATGCCAGCTACACTTTGTTTTATGTGATAGTAAGGTAAGATTAATGAATGCCAGCTACACTTTGTTTTATGTGATAGTAAGGTAAGATTAATGAATGCCAGCTACACTTTGTTTATGTGATAGTAAGGTAAGATTAATGAATGCCAGCTACACTTTGTTTATGTGATAGTAAGGTAAGATTAATAATGCCAGCTACACTTTGTTTATGTGATAGTAAGGTAAGATTAATGAATGCCAGCTACACTTTGTTTATGTGATAGTAAGGTAAGATTAATTAATGCCAGCTACACTTTGTTTATGTGATAGTAAGGTAAGATTAATGAATGCCAGCTACACTTTGTTTATGTGATAGTAAGGTAAGATTAATGAATGCCAGCTACACTTTGTTTATGTGATAGTAAGGTAAGATTAATTAATGCCAGCTACACTTTGTTTATGTGATAGTAAGGTAAGATTAATGAATGCCAGCTACACTTTGTTTATGTGATAGTAAGGTAAGATTAATGAATGCCAGCTACACTTTGTTTATGTGATAGTAAGGTAAGATTAATGAATGCCAGCTACACTTTGTTTATGTGATAGTAAGGTAAGATTAATGAATGCCAGCTACACTTTGTTTATGTGATAGTAAGGTAAGATTAATGAATGCCAGCTACACTTTGTTTATGTGATAGTAAGGTAAGATTAATGAATGCCAGCTACACTTTGTTTATGTGATAGTAAGGTAAGATTAATTAAATGCCAGCTACACTTTGTTTATGTGATAGTAAGGTAAGATTAATGAATGCCAGCTACACTTTGTTTATGTGATAGTAAGGTAAGATTAATGAATGCCAGCTACACTTTGTTTATGTGATAGTAAGGTAAGATTAATTAATGCCAGCTACACTTTGTTTATGTGATAGTAAGGTAAGATTAATGAATGCCAGCTACACTTTGTTTATGTGATAGTAAGGTAAGATTAATGAATGCCAGCTACACTTTGTTTATGTGATAGTAAGGTAAGATTAATGAATGCCAGCTACACTTTGTTTATGTGATAGTAAGGTAAGATTAATGAATGCCAGCTACACTTTGTTTATGTGATATAGTAAGGTAAGATTAATGATGCCAGCTACACTTTGTTTATGTGATAGTAAGGTAAGATTAATGAATGCCAGCTACACTTTGTTTATGTGATAGTAAGGTAAGATTAATTAATGCCAGCTACACTTTGTTTATGTGATAGTAAGGTAAGATTAATGAATGCCAGCTACACTTTGTTTATGTGATAGTAAGATTAATGATGCCAGTCATTTTTTATGTGATAGTAAGGAAGATTAATGAATGCCAGCTACACTTTGTTTATGTGATAGTAAGGTAAGATTAATGAATGCCAGCTACACTTTGTTTATGTGATAGTAAGGTAAGATTAATGAATGCCAGCTACACTTTGTTTATGTGTGATAGTAAGGTAAGATTAATGAATGCCAGCTACACTTTGTTTATGTGATAGTAAGGTAAGATTAATGAATGCCAGCTACACTTTGTTTATGTGATAGTAAGGTAAGATTAATGAATGCCAGCTACACTTTGTTTATGTGATAGTAAGGTAAGATTAATGAATGCCAGCTACACTTTGTTTATGTGATAGTAAGGTAAGATTAATGAATGCCAGCTACACTTTGTTTATGTGATAGTAAGGTAAGATTAATGAATGCCAGCTACACTTTGTTTATGTGATAGTAAGGTAAGATTAATGAATGCCAGCTACACTTTGTTTATGTGATAGTAAGGTAAGATTAATGAATGCCAGCTACACTTTGTTTATGTGATAGTAAGGTAAGATTAATTAATGCCAGCTACACTTTGTTTATGTGATAGTAAGGTAAGATTAATGAATGCCAGCTACACTTTGTTTATGTGATAGTAAGGTAAGATTAATGAATGCCAGCTACACTTTGTTTATGTGATAGTAAGGTAAGATTAATGAATGCCAGCTACACTTTGTTTATGTGATAGTAAGGTAAGATTAATGAATGCCAGCTACACTTTGTTTATGTGATAGTAAGGTAAGATTAATTAATGCCAGCTACACTTTGTTTATGTGATAGTAAGGTAAGATTAATGAATGCCAGCTACACTTTGTTTATGTGATAGTAAGGTAAGATTAATGAATGCCAGCTACACTTTGTTTATGTGATAGTAAGGTAAGATTAATGAATGCCAGCTACACTTTGTTTATGTGATAGTAAGGTAAGATTAATTAATGCCAGCTACACTTTGTTTATGTGATAGTAAGGTAAGATTAATGAATGCCAGCTACACTTTGTTTATGTGATAGTAAGGTAAGATTAATGAATGCCAGCTACACTTTGTTTATGTGATAGTAAGGTAAGATTAATGAATGCCAGCTACACTTTGTTTATGTGATAGTAAGGTAAGATTAATGAATGCCAGCTACACTTTGTTTATGTGATAGTAAGGTAAGATTAATGAATGCCAGCTACACTTTGTTTATGTGATAGTAAGGTAAGATTAATGAATGCCAGCTACACTTTGTTTATGTGATAGTAAGGTAAGATTAATTTATGCCAGCTACACTTTGTTTATGTGATAGTAAGGTAAGATTAATGAATGCCAGCTACACTTTGTTTATGTGATAGTAAGGTAAGATTAATGAATGCCAGCTACACTTTGTTTATGTGATAGTAAGGTAAGATTAATGAATGCCAGCTACACTTTGTTTATGTGATAGTAAGGTAAGATTAATGAATGCCAGCTACACTTTGTTTATGGATGTAAGGAAGATTAATGAATGCCAGCTACACTTTGTTTATGTGATAGTAAGTAAGGTAAGATTAATGAATGCCAGCTACACTTTGTTTATGTGATAGTAAGGTAAGATTAATGAATGCCAGCTACACTTTGTTTATGTGATAGTAAGGTAAGATTAATGAATGCCAGCTACACTTTGTTTATGTGATAGTAAGGTAAGATTAATGAATGCCAGCTACACTTTGTTTATGTGATAGTAAGGTAAGATTAATGAATGCCAGCTACACTTTGTTTATGTGATAGTAAGGTAAGATTAATGAATGCCAGCTACACTTTGTTTATGTGATAGTAAGGTAAGATTAATGAATGCCAGCTACACTTTGTTTATGTGATAGTAAGGTAAGATTAATGAATGCCAGCTACACTTTGTTTATGTGATAGTAAGGTAAGATTAATGAATGCCAGCTACACTTTGTTTATGTGATAGTAAGGTAAGATTAATGAATGCCAGCTACACTTTGTTTATGTGATAGTAAGGTAAGATTAATGAATGCCAGCTACACTTTGTTTATGTGATTAGTAAGGTAAGATTAATGAATGCCAGCTACACTTTGTTTATGTGATAGTAAGGTAAGATTAATTAATGCCAGCTACACTTTGTTTATGTGATGGTAAGGTAAGATTAATTAATGCCAGCTACACTTTGTTTATGTGATAGTAAGGTAAGATTAATGAATGCCAGCTACACTTTGTTTATGTGATAGTAAGGTAAGATTAATGAATGCCAGCTACACTTTGTTTATGTGATAGTAAGGTAAGATTAATGAATGCCAGCTACACTTTGTTTATGTGATAGTAAGGTAAGATTAATGAATGCCAGCTACACTTTGTTTATGTGATAGTAAGGTAAGATTAATTAATGCCAGCTACACTTTGTTTATGTGATAGTAAGGTAAGATTAATGAATGCCAGCTACACTTTGTTTATGTGATAGTAAGGTAAGATTAATGAATGCCAGCTACACTTTGTTTATGTGATAGTAAGGTAAGATTAATTAATGCCAGCTACACTTTGTTTATGTGATAGTAAGGTAAGATTAATTAATGCCAGCTACACTTTGTTTATGTGATAGTAAGGTAAGATTAATTAATGCCAGCTACACTTTGTTTATGTGATAGTAAGGTAAGATTAATGAATGCCAGCTACACTTTGTTTATGTGATAGTAAGTAAGATTAATAATGTAAGGTAAGAAGATTAATGAATGCCAGCTACACTTTGTTTATGTGATAGTAAGGTAAGATTAATGAATGCCAGCTACACTTTGTTTATGTGATAGTAAGGTAAGATTAATGAATGCCAGCTACACTTTGTTTATGTGATAGTAAGGTAAGATTAATGAATGCCAGCTACACTTTGTTTATGTGATAGTAAGGTAAGATTAATGAATGCCAGCTACACTTTGTTTATGTGATAGTAAGGTAAGATTAATGAATGCCAGCTACACTTTGTTTATGTGATAGTAAGGTAAGATTAATTAATGCCAGCTATACTTTGTTTATGTGATAGTAAGGTAAGATTAATGAATGCCAGCTACACTTTGTTTATGTGATGGTAAGGTAAGATTAATGGATGCCAGCTACACTTTGTTTATGTGATAGTAAGGTAAGATTAATGAATGCCAGCTACACTTTGTTTATGTGATAGTAAGGTAAGATTAATGAATGCCAGCTACACTTTGTTTATGTGATAGTAAGGTAAGATTAATGAATGCCAGCTACACTTTGTTTATGTGATAGTAAGGTAAGATTAATGAATGCCAGCTACACTTTGTTTATGTGATAGTAAGGTAAGATTAATGAATGCCAGCTACACTTTGTTTATGTGATAGTAAGGTAAGATTAATGAATGCCAGCTACACTTTGTTTATGTGATGGTAAGGTAAGATTAATGAATGCCAGCTACACTTTGTTTATGTGATAGTAAGGTAAGATTAATGAATGCCAGCTACACTTTGTTTATGTGATAGTAAGGTAAGATTAATGAATGCCAGCTACACTTTGTTTATGTGATAGTAAGGTAAGATTAATTAATGCCAGCTACACTTTGTTTATGTGATAGTAAGGTAAGATTAATTAATGCCAGCTACACTTTGTTTATGTGATAGTAAGGTAAGATTAATGAATGCCAGCTACACTTTGTTTATGTGATAGTAAGGTAAGATTAATTAATGCCAGCTACACTTTGTTTATGTGATAGTAAGGTAAGATTAATAATGCCAGCTACACTTTGTTTATGTGATAGTAAGGTAAGATTAATTAATGCCAGCTACACTTTGTTTATGTGATAGTAAGGTAAGATTAATGAATGCCAGCTACACTTTGTTTATGTGATAGTAAGGTAAGATTAATTAATGCCAGCTACACTTTGTTTATGTGATAGTAAGGTAAGATTAATTAATGCCAGCTACACTTTGTTTATGTGATAGTAAGGTAAGATTAATGAATGCCAGCTACACTTTGTTTATGTGATAGTAAGGTAAGATTAATGAATGCCAGCTACACTTT
Source organism: Argopecten irradians (assembly GCF_041381155.1). NCBI lineage: Eukaryota > Metazoa > Mollusca > Bivalvia > Pectinida > Pectinidae > Argopecten > Argopecten irradians. The sequence goes on along the minus strand of NC_091138.1, from coordinate 5,767,114 downwards.
GTTTATGTGATAGTAAGGTAAGATTAATTAATGCCAGCTACACTTTGTTTATGTGATAGTAAGGTAAGATTAATGAATGCCAGCTACACTTTGTTTATGTGATAGTAAGGTAAGATTAATGAATGCCAGCTACACTTTGTTTATGTGATAGTAAGGTAAGATTAATTAATGCCAGCTACACTTTGTTTATGTGATAGTAAGGTAAGATTAATGAATGCCTGCTACACTTTGTTTATGTGATAGTAAGGTAAGATTAATTAATGCCAGCTACACTTTGTTTATGTGATAGTAAGGTAAGATTAATTTATGCCAGCTACACTTTGTTTATGTGATAGTAATGTAAGGTAAGCTGGTGACCAGTTCCCATAATATGTTAATATAACGGTGTTAACTTGTCATATCCCATCACATACTGTCCGGCTTTACTATATGAAGTCAGATATTTCTGTTCTATTGACATGTTAATTTTGTAAAGGATGACATATTAAATTTGTAGAAGTGTTTAAACTGTGCTAATTGGTTTTTATTGCTTTGCAGACTGTTCCTGATGCGAGTTTATGATATCCCCTACCTTAACCTGGCAGGCTCCGATTGTAAGTTTAATTATCTCCCTTTAACCACATGGAAAGTTAATTGACATTTTCTCTAAATGTTAAGATTTCTCGATTTATCCCTTTATTGTTATGTAATCATTGCTATACACCTTTAATTGGGATCCTTTTGCTATGATTTTATGAGTTCTTGGGGGGGGGAACCTTTTAGTCACAATTTCAAAAGTAACCATCTAAAAATGTAAAACGTTAGAAGTAGCAAGGATATATACAAACTTAGCAAAATGAATTTGATTATGATTACACACCTCTGCCAAATATCTGATTGATATTGGAAACTCTTTTATTTTAGTGAGTCCAAACAGAGATCATGTATTCCATTTAACATTTCTAAGGAATGGAAGACCAATGATATTGTGCATTTTATTCTCTCCCTTTGGTAAGTTATCTAAATAAAAGTGTATGATTGAACAGTAGAATTATTGTCCTTTATTCTCTCCCTTGGTAAGTTATCTTAATAAAAGTGTATGATTGAACAGTAGAATTATTGTCCTTTATTCTCTCCCTTGGTAATATCTTAATAAAGTATTGACGGAATATTGTCTTTATCTCTCCTGAAGTTATCTAATAAAGTTATGATTGAACAGAGAATATTGTCCTTTATTCTCTCCTTGGTAAGTATATTTAATAAAGTGTATGATTGAACAGTAGAATTATTGTCCTTTATTCTCTCCCTTTGGTAAGTTATATCTTAATAAAAGTGTATGATTGAACAGTAGAATTATTGTCCTTTATTCTCTCCCTTGGTAAGTTATCTTAATAAAAGTGTATGATTGAACAGTAGAATTATTGTCCTTTATTCTCTCCCTTGGTAAGTTATCTTAATAAAAGTGTATGATTGAACAGTAGAATTATTGTCCTTTATTCTCTCCCTTTGGTAAGTTATCTTAATAAAAGTGTATGATTGAACAGCAGAAATATTGTCCTTTATTCTCTCCCTTGGTAAAGTTATCTTAATAAACGTGTATGATTGAAAAGAATTGTCCTTTATTCTCTCCCTTGGTAAGTTATTAATAAAGTGTATGATTGAACAGTAGAATTATTGTCCTTTATTCTCTCCCTTGGTAAAGTTATCTTAATAAAAGTGTATGATTGAACAGTAGAATTATTTGTCCTTTATTCTCTCCCTTGGTAAAGTTATCTTAATAAAAGTGTATGATTGAACAGTAGAATTATTGTCCTTTATTCTCTCCCTTTGGTAAGTTATCTTAATAAAAGTGTATGATTGAACAGTAGAATTATTGTCCTTTATTCTCTCCCTTTGGTAAGTTATCTTAATAAAAGTGTATGATTGAACAGTAGAATTATTGTCCTTTATTTCTCTCCCCTTGGTAAAGGTTAATTATTGTCCTTATTCTCTTAATAAAAACGTGTTGGGATTTTGGATACAGTGTATGATTGAACAGCAGAAATATTGTCCTTTATTCTCTCCTTTTGGTCAGAAGTCATTAATTTTGATACATAATACACTATACTATTAGAACATATGGTATTGAAATCTAGGGCTAGTCACTAATTAAAATAAAAAACAAATTCATATTAATTAAAGATATAGGGAGCAAAACACTTATGTAATTGAATCCTATTAAAAAAAAGATGTAAAAAAGCACATATTTAATTGTAATTTTAGGTGGTTCACAAATATTTTGGATTGACGATACATCAGCATTTGCATCACTTCATTATAAAGAAGATTCTCAGAAAGGTATGTACATTGATCATCAAGTAGTACTAAAGTCACCTTAACTTGTGAAGATGTTAGATGAATTATTCAGAGGATACACTGAATTTGTTGATTTTGACTAAAAACTTTATGTGTGTAGCATAATTTAGTAATTTGGTATGAAAATTTTAAATGAAATACATTTTGTATATTATATATATTGTATATTTTTATAAAATATTGAGTTGAGTGTGAAGATAAAGTAACAAACCTACTGTGTCCTGTGTGTGTTTGTGACAGCGTTGCAGAGTCTGCGTAAGACAGGATCCCTGTACACTATCAGAACTTTCCATCAGTACCAACAATACAAGGAGGGCAGTCAGACGGCATCACGTAAAAGGCCCACACCTAACACAGAAGATAACATCCCAAACAAGAAAAGGAAGTCCCTTAATGTCGAGTAAGTTTCTTCTATAACTTTATTAGTTGTGGTTTAGCAAAATCATTATAACAGTCGTATTTGTCATTCAATATTAAGTAACGATGAAGATTATCCAGCATATTTTTCATTTTTATGAAATTCCATTATAATTAAAAGTGCACTGTGGCCATGCTAACTTTAATCTTAATATTTGAAACTGTTGGTAAACTAGATAATTTTTCTTGAAAACCTCTTTGCTATTATAATAGTACCAAGTGTCTTTTTCTCTTCCTTTTCTTTAGTATATAGAATATTTCATTGAATTTCCTCAAATAGCTGTTAGTATTTGCAATGATAATTTCATTATTAAAAAAAAAAAAATCATAACACTTATATTTTTTTTTTCGTTTGTTAATTGGTTATGTAGAGTTGTCTACCTTTGAAAATTTAAGAGATTGATTATGGTTTTTTTTTATATTTAAATAAAAATGTTGTTACATAGAAAAAGAGAAATATATTATCAATCAATACTTTTTGTCTGAAAAGTATATGCATTATCAAAAAGGACTTGGTATTCTAGTGTATTTATGTTTTCACTTACTGGTAGTCTGTTACATACTTGATACTCGAGGTGTTACTATCACTGTCGTATTATTGTAAATCTATAAAAAGAAATTATATTTACATAATTTGGACATTAGATTGTATGAAAACAAATCTAGTATCCACCCTTATTATATGTCATAGCAATCTGACAGCAGGTCAGATGGGTGGGGGAGATAATTTTACAGAGAGGGACACTTAACTTCACCAAATTTGATGTACTGTATGTGCCCCTCCCTCTTGCCTCTTCTGGAAGAGAAGAATATATATAAACGCCCCCCCCCCCCCCACCCCCACTCCCATCACTTGGATTAAGAGATGTTTCACAACTGTGTAATGCTTATTTATAACATCTTCATTGTATCCCATATTCATGAGTCTTTCACATGTGAATCATGATGTAATAATACCTCTCAAAAGCAAAAAAGCACATGAATGTTTACTCCAGCATATTAATGTGCCATGAGTACGGAGAGTGTTAAAATATGGCTGAGGTTTTTTTTTACAGTTTTTCTTCCACAACTTTTTCGTTACCTAATAAGCACTTCCTTTGTTAGAAATTTTAATCTCCCTAGTCGATAATTACAATGAATATGGTATATCAAAGGACCAAACTAACTTCTCATCCATTGTCTCACAAAGAGCCTTCAGTTTTACTATGACAAAGTTCAAAGTATAACAACAGTGATAGTTACCCCTGTAATATCAAGGATGTAACTGTTAATGAGCTCACCTATACATACATCTTTGTGTGTTTTAATGTGGTACTGACAAATGACATTACCCTGCAATGAATGCCATTGCTTCCGAGGCTTATAATATAATGCTTAATAAAATTGTAATTTTGCATGTGCTAGGAGAAGTTTTAGTATTGTGTATTGTACATCGTGGAATGTTAAAGGTGTGCTAAGTTTCACATTAATTTGTAATGCAGTGTAACATGTCTAAACCAGATGTCACAAGAATAGTATGCCTGTAAAGCCAGGTTTTTGAATCATGCACATTTTAATTATTTACTATAAAAATTCCATAAAATTACGCTGCAATACATAGCAATCCACATACGACAAGGGTTTAGATAAGTTACACTGTATTACCGGAAAGTGGAATAGTATGCTTTGATATGCATTTAGGCAAGGATTAGAATTAGAAACATTTAATTTGCATTGCGTTCTTGCATTTCAATAGTAGTATAAACACAGTTGTACAGCAATTCATATATATTCTCTTCAGCTTTTAGCTTCAATTCAGAATAGATACTAAAATAAAGACTACCGTATAAATATTGAAATCTGTTAATGATTACTCAGTACTAATATCTATTTCCTGAAATCTACCAACAAATGAATGGAAAACAAACCAGCAATAATGGTCGCTATCTTCGCCAAGAGAGATCTCAGATTCACTATGTTTAATTGAATCGTTATATTTGGAATACAAAGGCATCAATATGCTGAGTATCTTTTTAAAGTTATTTGAAAAAGCAAGATTTTATCTAATGGAAACATTTCAAATTAAAATACCAGTTTAACCTGTTTGTATAATTTGAAAAGATATGCTTCTAAGATAACGCATACAGATTAATCATACAGAAGGAAATATGTTAGTGAGATAACAAATGAAATGCAGCAATCATCGTTGCTCATACAGATTTCTCCAAATATTTGAATTATTTACATGCATAATTTGATTTGTATAAAACGTTGGCATTAAAACAGGACTATTAGAGTCTTGAATGTGAACCTGGTGTTGCTAACAATCATCATGAAAATCATGTATTTTCTCTCATTTTTTACCATTTTTCCTGTATTTACTATATAAATAAGCAAACTTTCATAAATAAATCCATCTTTATAATACCAGCTAGAATATCCAGGTTTAAATTGAACTATTATCTTTGTATTTGTGTTACATTTGTATTTATGTAATATTAAGATCTGTTGTAGATACAGTATATATTAAAGGCACTTTTAATCCTTTCTGTCTTTCTCTGTAAACTAATGCAAATGTAGCTAGTAATTAACTAAGTTACAGTGGCTGTGTATATAGCATGTGCTTGCTTTGTGTTTAGCGCTAGGCTTTGTAGTAATAGTCCCTCCTAATATCCTTCGCTGCAGAGCTGCCCCATTTGTGTCTAGGTCAATCACACCTCCAATCCCTGAGGAAAACACCGAGAACATACAGGAACCAAATGGAAGGCACACACCCAATACTACAGCTATGGAAACAGAAAGTAGCAACACTGCAGGTAACTGTGTTTGTTGTTTGTCTTTGTACTACTGTACAGTGAGAAGTTTTAGTATGACTTTAATATGGTGAGGCTATTTGAATTACCTATAAATCAAATTTTAATACCACTAATTAAATAGACATCAATAACTTTTTTTACGTCATCTAACCCGAAGGGTCCCCACAGGGTTCCAACAAAGTGTTGTTATTTTTCGGGTCGATCCAAAATCCAAGATGGCCACTATAGCCGCCATCTTGAAAACATATTTAGAACTTCTTCTCCAGTTCTATGGGTTTTCTATTTGGCTGAAACTTGCATGAAATGATCCTGACATGGTCCTGACAAACTGTTGTAATTTTTTTCTGGTCAATTTTTTTAACTTCTTTAGTTCTAGTGGTGCGATTTCGCTGAAACTTGCATAAAATGATCCTGACATGGTCCCGACAAAGTGTTACTATTTTGCGGGTCAATCCGAATTCCAAGATGGCTGCCACAGCCACCATGTTGAAAACACAGCCACCATGTTGAAAACACATTCTAAACTTCTTCTCAACTTCTACCAGTGCGATTTAGCTGAAACATACATGAAATGATCCTGACAGGGTCCCAACAAAATGTTGCTATTTTTGTGATCGATCAGAAATTCAAGATGACCACTACAGCCGCTATCTTGAAAACACATTTTGAACTTTTTCTCAAGTTCTACTGGTGCAATTTAGCTGAAACTTGCATGAAATGATCCTGACATGATCCCCACAAAGTGTTGTTATTTTTCGGGTCGATCCAAAAGCCAAAATGGCCCCCACAGCTACTATCTTGAAAACACATTTTGGACTTCTCCTCAAGTTCTACCGGTGCGATTTAGCTGAAAATTACATCTGGTCCAACAAAGTTTTGTTATTTTTCGAACGATCCAAAATCTAAGATGGCCACCACAGCCGCCATCTCGAAAATACGTTTGGAACTTCTTCTCATGTACTACAGTTGCGATTTGGCTGAAACTTGTATGAAATGATCCTGATATGATCTTGACAAACTTTTGTTACATCTCTGGTTGATCCAAAATCGAAGAAGGCTACCATGACACCATATCTAAATAATTTCCTATTTGACTTTTGCTAAGGAAGTCAGATGACCTTTAAGGCCCTCGAGCCTCCTATTTTAACCTTTAGAAAAGCCATATATTAGCGTGTATGATGAGTTGTTCCCTGGCTCCTGTAAACACTGTTAAATTCTACTCATATTTATTTGTATCTATAAAAAACATTTAGCCTTATATTTTCTATCTTGTCATAGGTGGCAATTAGAAACTCCTTTCCAGTTCTAATGATTCACAACAAATTATATCACCATTGCAATATTTGGTAGGGTCGAATTATCGTCATATTAGACTAGAATTATTACAGTGATTATTTAAATGCCAAATTAAAACCTAAAGCTTGCGACAATTTACCAAAGCTAAATGTTTATTATTCATTACTAATTACGACTGCTAAAATGAATGAATTATATTCCATTAATTCATGTACATTATCAATATTGAAGAGTTTTGATGACAATGATTATAATTGTTTCGATAAAAATGTATTAGTTTGCAATGAGTTTCCTTTACATTGCTTGTACATTTTTTGTTTAATTATAAGTAAGTGTGCCCTGCAGGTAGGTCATATGAATTGTACCTGCTACCCCTATTGCATGATCGTGAAAGGAGACTAAATTTAGGATCTTATCTTTTCTCTTCCTAATTAACTTTCTTCTTCCTTATGTCTCCCTTGACACTACCTCACTTTCGGCTTTCGGTTGAGTGCACGCCCCTGTGAGGCAGGCTCTGGGTTCTGTCCCCTGGCCGAGACACACCAACATCTATAAAAGTGGTGGTTTCTACTCCTGCTTAGCGCTCAGCATACAGGGAATTTGACAACTGGTTCGCCCGTTTGTCAGTATAATGTGACCGGGTGGGGTGTGTTGCTTGGTGTCTTCGGCTGCATCTTCAGTGATATAGCACTATAAAAAGGGCAAGAGTTCCACTATACAAGAAGATACAACAAGAACATACTGCAGTCTCCAAATACACTCACCTCGCACTACATACACGCTACACACCACATACACGGGAGGCGGTCCTTACATGACCCAGGCTGTTAATACCTGACGTTAATTAATGAAACAAACAAACGTTATAAGTAAGTGTTCTATCCATACAATTAATCTACGCTGTCAGAGTGAAGTATTGGAAAATTAATCACCATAGTTCTTTAATGCAGGCGTTTTTGAGTCTGAAAGTAGACATATTCATCTAGAAATCTAATCATTAATAGAGTAAAGGAGAAAACATTAATTTTCATCCTTTTTCTGTGGTCAAAAATATACAAGTTTATTTATGAGAAGTGTTTTTGCCAACATTACTTCTTACTATAGTTATGTCATCATTCAGATTTTGTCTCTTATCTCTCCATTGCAGTGTACAGAAAAAATAGAAAATGACAGAAAAAAGATATATATCTACAAATGTGTTTATTATGAAATAATCATTAATGATTTACAAATTATTGTTAGCTGCTAGGTGTTAGTAGTGGTATTGCAGATGATCATCAAAATGTATCAACACGATTTGTTTTTTATTATTTTCCTACAAAAAGCCAGAGTTTAGGAGGTAGAAAGCAAGAAATCATAAATACTTCTACACGTCACTATTGTAAAGTATATAATGTATTAGGAATTTTAACATTGACTAGTTTACATCATCAAATCATCATCACAATGTGTTATGGGTGTGTCTAAATGGAAATATTTTTTAACAATTGATGTACTTGATAGCCAAATTATGCGTCACATACATAACATCTACATTGTACACCTACTGTCTGCCTCTCTCCAAATGTTTTCAGATTTCATAATAGAGTATTTGATTGTACAACATTGTTCAATACTTTTACACAAATAATTTAAACTTGTTTCATAGTGAAATTGGGAACTAGTCCAGTAAAGATAGGGTGTTACCCCAAAATAATTGCAACATAATTTTTTCTTTGTTTTTCATACAGATCTGACTTTGTTTTAGATAAGAAAAAAAAAGTCGCCACAAATAGAAATTGGGAAAGTGTTTTTCTTGACCCCAAAAAATCATACAAATAGGGATATTTGCATAATTTGCCAACTTTGAAGCCAAATATAAACTTACATGGTTATCATGAGATACTAGAAAATTACTTTATTACAAGAACGTTATAAGGACAGCACAGATTCCCAAAAACATAAGTTGAAATCAACACAGGGAAAAAGTATGACAGCATGAAAATTGCATGATTATGTCCTTGTAACAGCCAAATATGCTTTTGCTGAATGGTTAAGACAAAAAATTGTTATTATCAACAATACCATTGATACTTATTTTGGTGGAATCTTTTTAAATAAAACTTGTTGATTAAAGGCTTTAAAAGTAAAACATTTTACTTTCACTACCGGAGATAACATGATTACTCAAAGTTGGTCTTTTGGCCTTTTCCAAGGATATTTTGAAGTCCAAATTGAATAATCTTTAAAAATAGTCTTTTTTATTCAAGAATTATTCAGTAAATACCGTCTCAAGTGTTTAGATAGTTATTAATTCAGATTCTATGTAGACTATACTCCTCTAAAAGAGTCAACTATATCAAGATGTCCCCAGATATAAAAGACGTGAGGTCAATCAAATCATCATTTAGTGCCAATTTGACTAAACTTCTCTAATTGGCTAAGTCCTTAAGTTGAAATATCAAAAATGTGAATATCTATTTTGTGACTAATCAGATTGTAAAATCATTTGCCAGATATTACCACCATAATGGAGCGTTCTTTATAAAGTGATATTGAAGTTTCTTTTTGATCAAATATTTGAATAGGTCAGTTTTTCATTTTTCCATAATGGAACGGATGGGGGTTACATAATTTTCAATGAGATAAAGGAATAAAATAAAAGTTCAATTTCAATTTTATAGCTGAAAATCATCACAGTTCTGATTTATTTACTGGCAAAATTTTATGACAAACGAATAAAGCATATTCGAAAAATTCAGATTTTTGTATTGCAGATTTATGGACTTAGACATATTTTGGTATTCAGCCAAATTAACATGATAGGAAGATTTTAGTACTAAATAAAATGTGCATATTTATACCGTTTTATACAACAAAAATGATATTTAAACAAATGATCAAATAACAAGTACAAAATATACAAAAAGGATATATAACATATTTAGAAGCATTTGCTTTTTTATTTTCCGAAATATTAACTACCAAAATGGGTGTTTTGCCAAAAATCTAAGTATTAAAACACTTCAAATTGGCACGATCAGTCAACTTAACAGGTTAATATTTAGTTTTTTTTTCTAGCTAAGGTATTATCGATCATGCATTAACATCAAAAAAAAGTTATCCTTTAAGACATAAAACATAAACTGATATTGTTCCGGGTACGATTTTATAAATATTTGCACCTAAAAAGAACAAAAACGGTAATGCTAGCTAAATTCAAAGGGTTTTGAGCCGTTTTCATCCTTCTTTATTTCTTGGATTGACCGAAATTATTGTATCATTTCAACTTATTTGTATTAACCTAAAGTTTGTCTTACCATATATCAAATTTCATATTTCAAGTATTGCAAAATAGCAGATATTGTACTTTAAAAATGGTCAAAGGTGTGGTTTCTTTTTATTTTCGTATTTTTCGGGTGTTGAATAAACGACTTTCCGAACAAATGATTTTTGGCGACTTTTTTCATGGTAAGAAACTAAGACCTTCTAACCCAAAAGGCAGTAAACAAATTCTGTTGCAATTATTTGGAGGTAAGTCCTCTATTTTTCGTATTTTTACTGGACTAAACTTGTTTATATCACTTTTGTATCAATATTAACATTGTTATGTGAAATTTTGATGCAAATGTTGAAAATGTTCCTAGTTTAGTGGGAAATCATTATGGGATGCTGACATTTTCAAAGTGAATTTTCTTGAAATTTTAATACTTTCGTCACCAAAACTCCTTGGTTATTTTGGATATCTAGTCTTTGAAAATATTATTTTCAAATGGGTTCTTATTTTCAATTTGTAAACGCCTGTCTGCTAAATTGTATTGGTAGAGGCACCATGATAATGTCAAATTCGCTAGCCAAGGATATTCAGTACAATACTCTTGGCTAGCTATTTTGTGATCTTTTCGTCCAAATTATACACCAGAAATCCTGTTTGAAGTTAGTAGATTTATAGTGGTAGATCGATGATTTGGTCTGATGGCAAAAACTATCTAAATGTATTGCATCTTAGGTTATACCCATATTTTTTCAATTATTGATCTACCACCCTAAATTCATCTGAATATTCACTCACTTCAAACAGCATTTCTGTTGTATAGCAAGTAAGAGTTGTCACAAAGCCTTACATATGTTATCCAGACAGATTTTTGTTATGTAACATTGGAAATGCCTGTGTTCATCCCAATTCTCTCTTATCCACTGTAGGTTCAGAATTCGAGAAATAGAGAATTAGAAAAATGTAGTTTTGTTAACTTTTCTGTCCAATTTTGTGCAGAACCTACCAAATTAAGATATATGTATATGAGGGGCATATGAGAAATATATGACAGGATGTGGTTTTGGATGAGTAGGTGTTGAGCTGGATCTTTAGTGTTGAGCAATACCTGCAGTGATTACTTGTACCCCTCACGCCTACACAAATCAGGTCTATTTCGGTCAAACCGCAACCTTTTGTCAAGAGTTCAACAGAAGGCCACCAAGAAACACATTCCTCCCACATCCAGATATCGCTGTTTGAGAGTGAAATAAAAGATAGTCAGATACCTGATACATATTCATTTAAAACACAAAACCTATCAAGTACTTAGTGGACATTTATGCAGATCGTAATGGAGTTTTCATTTGTAAAATTGTTAAATTTCGGTTAAATTTCGGAATCTAAACTGTGTTCTGATTCTGATTTAGATACATCTCAATAACTTCATTTGATTATATGTTGGTAAATGATCAATTCAGCAATTGTTCCGGAAGTTGCAGCCGATTTTATTTTTGTAATGAATCTAAATTTGATTTCAACGAGGCCTTGAAAATGACAAAAATGCATTGAAAAGTCCTTAAAAATTCCTTGATTTTTTTTCAAATTTCTGTGCGAAACGTGAAACCAGAGGGGACTAATGTTTGTTCCCGTCTGTCTGCATATCCAAATTCGGTTTCCATATGATAACTTGACAACTAGTGGATGGGTTTTGATCAAACTTCGTACAATGGTAACATAGTGGAAAATACAGCTTGGGATTGAATTTTGGGGTCAAAAGGTCAACTACACTGTTACTAAAAAATAGTTTGTTCAACAAATTTTCCCTTTACCTTGAGAACACATAAACATAATTTGTTCAAACTTCATATAATTATAACATAACTAAGCAATAATAACTTGCCGTAGATTAGAAAATGTAATTGACGGCAAGGGACGTGTGGTGCTTGCAAAATTTACTGTAGGCTTGTTTTATTGATTTCATTTTGTTTGCATTTCAGAAAAGAAATCGGACCAAATGTTTGTGGAGCCAGAAGTTTGGTGATGTGACATTTAACCTTCAGGACAAACGAAAAGTGCTAAGAGGCTACTCTATAAATGTTGTCATGGTAACGATCATCTTCAACATATGATGCTGATTATGACTGTTTCATTGTTTGTGATCATGATCGTAATTGACGATAAGATAAATAAAATGAACTGCATACTATAAAGACAAATCAAACACGGTGTTTCTGTGTTGTTTATTTTTTTTAACCAAACCGGTATCGGACAGTCGTCTGCCTGGTATATTGCCACCAAGAACAAACTGGTGCGGTCCGACTCGTCAGATCAACACATATAAGTGGTATTACTTATTTATTGATTGGCCTATATCTAAGACCTTATCAATATTACGGGTTGGTTACATGAGTCTAATCAAGGGCACTAAAGTTATTTGTCATTGCCCTTTGTTATAACATAATGATGTATGCATTTTTACGTTTTATGATCGGCTGAGAATTAAAATTAAAACACTTCTAAAATACCTAATGAAATATGCAAATACATTTAACACATTTATCTCAATTACTTCTGATGAAGACCTCTATCGAATTTTGCCTAGTCGACTGTTACATTTCATTTCTGATATTTGTTTTTAGTCAGACATGAATGAGGAAAGAAAGATAAACACATTCTTAGAGGAGAAAAGATTAATCGACAATTGTGTATTGAAATTTGTATTTTTATTGGGTGAATTATTCTAACACTTGTATATTTTGTACATACCTATGAGGAGGTTAATCGTCCTGCTTTGTCTAACTCTGAACAGCAGTGTTATCCATTTGGATCTAGACAGAAATTGAACAGGATAAAGATTAATTACTAGCATGAACATAAATAGAAATCATACAAAAACAAATGATATGTTTGATATGTTTAAATTACAGCATAGAGATGGTATAAATCTACAGATAATATATCACAATATTAATGGGAAAACACTTCAAGCTTTATTACAAATTCGGACACATAACTTTATGTAATACGTACGGATAATTGTTATAGACTAATTTATTCAATCTTTAACTGATTGCTGTGCTATAGCAAAACTAAAGACGAAGTAGGGTGAGATGTAAAGACATAAGAAAGGAGAATAATAAACAATAACAAAGAACTTATTTTTACACCAAACTATATAAACAGCATTAATTCTTATGGAAACTCAAGGTACGACAGAACATGGCATCCCGGAAAACCTGCATTGCTTGGTTGACATACCGTAGAAAAACTTATGTAAAATACGGTAACGATTTCAAACAAAAGTCCTTTGGCGAATGCGAAAACCCACATAACAATGCATCCTTAAACGCATTAAATGGTGTTGATATATCGTAGCAACGCCCTGCCATTTCCAATCTAGTTTCAATAATCGTCTTTAAATATTTATCTGGAGAGATATCAGTAGAATTAGTCACACTGCATCAGACATATTGAATGATTATATTATTAGTCCAGTAAATATATTTGCCCCAACAAAATTTTATCTTTGTTTTTCTACAGATTAGAGTCTGTATTATAAGAGAGACAAAAATCTCAAGTAATCAAGACTTGGAGAAATAAGACTAATTGATTGCTGGGTCAACTTTGAAGTTAAATATAAACTATATGTGACTGTAACAAAAGAAAGTAGAAAGATATTGGATATCAAAAATTTTTACCAAAAACAAATCACGTAAAAATCATTTGAAACTAACACATTGAAAGAGTACGACGCCTTGAAAATTGCACAGCCATAAGTTTTAAGTCATTGTTAGGGCAGGGAATTAATAAGGATCAGCATTACAATTGCTTTCATAGAATGTTTTCAAATGTGATTTTTCAATTAACGGTTTCACCAATGCCATATTTTAAATTCACACTTTGAGTTCATAGTTGTTCACAGTTAGTCTGCTGGCTTTATCCGAGGCTATTGTGAATTCCTAATTTGAATGATATGTCATTCTTTGCAAGCAATTTCTAAGCAATACCAAATGTAGATGCTTTAATTGTCATTGACTTATTTTCGAAGTATTTTACTAAGTTAACCTTAGAAAAGTCATCTTGACTAAGATTTCCCAAAATCTAAAAGATTACGTCGATGAAATCCCCATTTGGTGCATATTTAAAAATTAAGATAAGAACTTTTTTGTTACTCATCAGATTGCAAAATATTTTGACAAAAATACCACCATAATTAACCGATAATTAGGCAGTAGAGTTTCTCTTTTATCATATATACAACTGTATTTGAATAATTGAATTGTTTATTTTTTCCAACATAAACTAACGGATATGGATTTTTCTTTCATAGAAAATGCTGTGCACCACTTTATTTCCACGATATTACTCTTCGCTAAATAGCTCGAACTGGAATCCAAATGTTTCGCGTGTACGATAGTCGGTAATAGACCACGGGATTTAATTTCCGAATACGCAGCATTACGACAAAATAAAGTGATTTAGGGTAGAGTATGTTCCATTTCAATTTTATTGTTCTGAATCATTGACTTTGTGATTAATTTACTACCAAATTCATATCGGATAACTACTACGTACATTTGCTCGACGGGCACGGTTTACCATGGCGTGAACATAGATATTACTGATTTTATTGAAACTGATATATGTAATACGTGTTATATCAAACGGAAATTAAGTGGTTTGGAGCAGTTGCTTTTCATTTTCTCGGAAAACTTGCTACAGTGTGTGTGTACGTTCTTCAATATGGATATAAGACAGTTGAAATAAGCACGGTCACCTAACTCGAAAGGTTGATTCAATTTGTATCTGATTCGTAATAAATATGTTGTCCATCATCACATTGATTCAAGATGCTCCACCGCAGAAGATTTGTATTTTTCTCTACAGAAACCAGGAGCAGACGAATTAGTATTTCTCTTCAGTTACAAAACTTACGTACTTTACACCATTACCACCGTTGAAAATTTGGTGGAGCTTCTGATTTTACTTCAAGGAAAAAGTATTAAAAATAATTATTTGCGTCCCGAAAAGAAATTCATGTCACTTTGTCCTATATGGAATTAAGTACTGATTACGCATCTACCAAAAGCAAAATAGATAAGTTTAAATGTATTAATGAGACACACACATATATACGGATAACATGATTTTATTGTTCGAATGATGGGTATCATTTATACCCTGTCGGCGGTGGAGCATCTTTAATAAGAAATGAAATCTGAAGACGTAATACATAAACTGACATTGTTTAGTGTCAGATTTTATTAATTTTGCATCGAAAAGGAACACAGACTGCAATGTTGGCAAAGTTCCAAACGTTTTAAGCGTTTTTCATCGTTTTTGTTCTATTGGAAATAGCTTATTCGTACTTACAATTTACCTTGACAACAGGTTGAACCTAATGATCCTAACTGTAGCTATATATAAATGGACTGTAAAACTAAAAGAATCAAATTGTCTTTACCTAAAGTTTGATGTTCTTACTATATTCCATATTCTAATATTGAACAAAATCGCAGATATTGCACTTAATACTTTTTTAACTTTTTTTTCACCTTTGGAAATTTTGATTTTGGTCGACCATTTGCGTGTTAAAATGCAAAGAATTTTCTATCGCAGATGACTTATCCTGCAATAACAATGTACTTGAATGTGTGGCTTCTATTTTCGTAATCTTACCAAACTAGATAGATACTTATTATATTATACAATTTCATATTGATACAATCAAAGACTCGTCGTAGACATTTACTGTGACTGTTGTTTAGTAATTATAACTGTGCATGCATCATTCTACTCATAGAAATAGCTAGTTTGTTTTAATTTCATCAGTAATAAAACTCATGTTTAAAATACAAAATTGGAAAGAATAATTGGCATAAAACTATTTCATTTATGAATTGAAAAATGATATGTAATGCATAGAGTTTGAGAAAAGATTTTTATAATAGAAAACGAAAATAATGATGATTTCCGTGAAGGTTGTTCAAGGGCGGGAATACCTTATTCAACATATGACCAAATTAAACTAGCCGCGATTTCCTGTTAAAATCCATAAACTCTGCTACGGCATACCTTAACCGAGTAGACAAATAAAAAAAGAGTAAATTTGAATCAGCTTACTATTTAAATACATTTCTGCCATATTCATATTTAGATACATTTATACCATATTCATTACATAATTAATTACTATATATTTCCTACATTTGAGTCAAGAACATTTACCTTACAAGTTTTGTTTTCAAAGGTTCAAAATAATAGAAACACATTCTTCTGAACCAGACTACAAACTACATTGTAATCTGTCATTTGTTTGTTTGTTTGTTTGTTTGTTTACATATCTATACCATGAAACATCGCCTGTTGATTGGTCAATTTGACACACTCTAGACGAAGGGGTTTCCCCTTTGGGGATCCCAAGGACGAAGGTATAGATGCGAATATTTAGCATAGCGGTGTCTAATGAAGGGTTTATTCAGGTTTGGGGCGAACAATCACCTCTACTAAATATTTGTAAATGTTGATATCCAGTGAAAGTACAAAATGTATCAGCAAATTGTTTTAATTAATTTTCTTTTGTTTCCATACTAGACGCGACTTTCTAGCTGTTGGCAATATAGATATTGACGTTGCCTAATGTTTTTATGGAAAAAACAAATCCTTGAAAAGTTTATGATAATGTACATAAAACGTCGTATTGTATGGTATCGATTAGTCTGAAAATTAATTATAAGCATTGATGTCACCATTTTACCCATAAGATGGTGTTCTATTTAAACTGCTTTTCATCCGTGGTTCGGCCGTCCGTCCGTCCGTAAACAATTCTTGTTATCACTATTTATCGGAAAGTACTGAAGTAATCATACTCACATTTCATATCTTGATTCCCCTAGGGCCCTAGTTGTGCATATTGCAATTTGGGACCGATCGGTTAACAAGATGGCCGCCAGACAGCCATCTTGGATTTTGATAGTTAACGTTTGTTATCGCTATTTCTCAGAAAGTACTGAAGAGATCATTCTCACATTTCATATCTTGATTCCCCTACGGCCCTAGTTGTGCATATTGCAATTTGGGACCGATCGGTTAACAAGATGGCCGCCACACAGCCATCTTGGATTTTGATAGTTAAAGTTTGTTATCGCTATTTCTCAGAAAGTACTGAAAGGATCATTCTCCAATTTTATATGTAGGTTCCCCTAGGGCCCTAGTTGTACACATTGCAATTCGGGACCGATCGCTTAACAAGATGGCCAGCACATAGCCATCTTGGATTTTGATAGTTAAAGTTTGTTATCGCTATTTTTCAGAAAGTACTGAAGGGATCATTTTCCAATTTTATATGTAGGTTCCCCTAGGGCCCTAGTTGTGTATATTGCAAATTGGGACTGATCGGTTTACAAGGTGGTTGCCAGACTACCATATTGGATTTTGATTGTTGAAGTTTGTTACCGCTATTCCTCAGAAAGTACTGAAAAGATCATTCGGAAATTCCATATCTAGGTTCCTCTAGGGCAATAATTATGCATGTTACATCTTGGGACCGATCGGCAAAAATATGGCTGACAAATCGCCATCTTGGATTTTGGTAGTTGAAGTTTGTTTTTGCTAACTCTCAGAAAATCCCGTGGCATTCTTCGGTGATATAGCACTATAAAAAAGGCAAGAGTTCCACTATACGATAAAGCATGAATATACTGCATTCTCCCAAAACACACACACACACTTCATACACGCAACACACCCCATGCATGGGAGGACTTCCTTGATCCTGGCTGTTAATAATACGTTAATTTAATCAAACAAAATCAATATGTATGTGCCCCTTGGGGCTTAGTTGTGCATGGTGGATTTTGGGACCGATCGGTTAGCAAGATGACTGACAGGCCACCATCTTGTATTTTGATAGTTGAAGCTTGAAAAGTAGAGAAAAGATCCATCTGTCAATTTGCATACATAGATAAATCTAAGGTGGGCGCCAAGATCCCTCTGGGATCTCTTGTTTAGTTTCATCTGGGTATTAAAATAATTTTTGTTTGCCAACTTTTATGAGAATCCGCTACGCAGATTCACATAGTGTGCAAACCAAAAATTATTTCCATACCCCAGTGAAATTAAAAAATAGTGACGTCAATGCCTAAGTTAAATGCAAATGAGATCATGCCAAAGAATGTTATGTGTGTTACGAATGACGGGTATACAGTTTGTTATAGCAAAGCTATAGCGAAGGCATTGTAGTTATACATTGCTTTTTGCAGTATTCCACTACCGTACGTTTTTATTATTTTTTGTCGATGGTAGCTAAGGACGTATACTATCCCAGTGTCTCAGGTTCTTTGTATTCGATCAGAGGCTGCTTCGCCAATACCTTGCGGTGTACATTTTAGCAGATACGCCGAGACAACTCTAACCTTTTATGATCATCATCACATGTACTACCACAAATTACAAAACGTTGATATCAGGACGATACTAAATCATAAAAGTGAGATATTTAATACGACACTCTGGTGGGTCTCTGTTAATTATAGATTGTCGTCCCCACATCTGTGGAGGCGTACATGTGTACGTATAAACATGGTACAGAAATTGTTTTATGTCAGTGCTACCTATATACTGTACACGGTATCATGGATTGCAAAATCAGCATCTCTCCTGTCAGAAACAGGCGATGTCGACATGCTGCCTTCTCAAGTCATCGATAATTGATGATTTCCATTTCTGTCCATGTTCACACACACATTTATACCTGTATTTTTAATGAGTCTCATTGTTTGGGACATCCTGTTGTTTCTACTCACGTTGGTATCATATTCAGATAAGCTATGTTTGTTGTTGTCAGAGATACGAAGTTATAATAATGTCGAGGTTAGATAACGGCTTCACATTCACACTTACCGTGGTCTCTTAATTAATATATGTGTACGTCATATGTAGTTTTTTTTATTAATCAATGCCGCTATATATATATGGTTAATGTATCTTTCAGGACAGCGTTACATTGTAAAAAAAAAACATTATATACCCGATTGACGATTACATTAGTAGAAGTGTCAAGTGAATGTAAATGTTTTAGTATAAATTTTGCATGAAAATGAATTGTAATTATTGTATAGATATTATAAATGTAACATTTACATATCTGTTGAATCCGGTACTATGGTAACATTTACATATCTGTTGAATCCGGTACTATGGTAACATTTACATATCTGCTGAATCCTGTACTATGGTAACATTTACATATCTGCTGAATCCGGTACTATGGTAACATTTACATATCTGCTGAATCCGGTACTATGGTAACATTTACATATCTGCTGAATCCGGTACTATGGTAACATTTACATATCTGCTGAATCCGGTACTATGGTAACATTTACATATCTCCTGAATCCGGTACTATGGTAACATTTACATATCTGCTGAATCCGGTACTATGGTAACATTTACATATCTGCTGAATCCGGTACTATGGTAACATTTACATATCTGCTGAATCCGGTACTATGGTAACATTTACATATCTACTGAGTCCTGTACTAGGTAACATTTACACATCTGCTGAGTCCTGTACTATGGTAACATTTACATATCTGTTGAATCCGGTACTATGGTAACATTTACATATCTGTTGAATCCGGTACTATGGTAACATTTACATATCTGCTAATCCTGTGCTATGGTAACATTTACATATCTGTTGAATCTGGTACTATGGTAACATTTACATATCTGTTGAATCCGGTACTATGGTAACATTTACATATCTGCTAAATCCTGTGCTATGGTAACATTTACATATCTGCTGAGTCCTGTACTATGGTAACATTTACATATCTTCTGAATCCGGTACTATGGTAACAGTTACATATCTGCTAATCCTGTACTATGGTAACATTTACATATCTGCTGAATCCTGTACTATGGTAACATTTACATATCTGCTGAATCCTGTACTATGGTAACATTTACATATCTGCTGAATCCGGTACTATGGTAACATTTACATATCTGCTGAATCCGGTACTATGGTAACATTTACATATCTGCTGAATCTGGTACTATGGCAACATTTACATATCTGCTGAATCCGGTACTATGGTAACATTTACATATCTGCTGAATCCGGTACTATGGTAACATTTACATATCTGCTGAATCCTGTACTATGGTAACATTTACATATCTTCTGAATCCGGTACTATGGTAACATTTACATATCTGCTGAATCCTGTACTATGGTAACATTTACATATCTTCTGAATCCGGTACTATGGTGACATTTACATATCTCTTGAATCCGGTACTATGGTAACATTTACATATCTGCTGAGTCCTGTACTATGGTGACATTTACATATCTGCTGAATCCGGTACTATGGTAACATTTACATATCTGGCTGAATCCGTTACTATGGTGACATTTACATATCTGCTGAATCCGTACTATGGTAACATTTACATATCTGCTGAAATCCGTTACTATGGTAACATTTACATATCTGCTGAGTCCGTTACTATGGTAACATTTACATATCTGCTGAATCCGTTACTATGGTAACATTACATATCTGCTGAGTCCTGTACTATGGTGACATTTACTTATCTGTCTGAAATCCGGTACTATGGTAACATTTACATATCTGTTGAATCCGTTACTATGGTGACATTTACATATCCTTGCTGAATCCGGTACATGATGGTAACATTTACATATCTGCTGAATCCGTTACTATGGTAACATTTACATATCTGCTGAATCCGTTACTATGGTGACATCTGTTACATCTGCCTGTGTGTTGGTTAATCCGGTACTATGGGAAACATTTACATATCTGCTGAATCCGTTACTATGGTAACATTTACATATCTGCTGAGTCCGTTACTATGGTAACATTTACATATCTGCTGAATCCGTTACTATGGTAACATTTACATATCTGCTGAGTCCTGTACTATGGTGACATTTACATATCTGCTGAATCCGGTACTATGGTAACATTTTCATATCTGCTGAATCCTGTACTATGGTAACATTTACATATCTCCTGAATCCGGTACTATGGTAACATTTACATATCTGTTGAATCCGGTACTATGGTAACATTTACATATCTGCTGAATCTGGTACTATGGCAACATTTACATATCTGCTGAATCCGGTACTATGGTAACATTTACATATCTGTTGAATCCGGTACTATGGTAACATTTACATATCTGCTGAGTCCTGTACTATGGTAACATTTACATATCTGTTGAATCCGGTACTATGGTAACATTTACATATCTGCTGAGTCCTGTACTATGGTAACATTTACATATCTGTTGAAACCGGTTACTATGGTAACATTTACATATCTCCTGAATCCGTTACTATGGTAACATTTACATATCTCCTGAATCCGGTACTATGGTAACATTTACATATCTGCTGAATCCGGTACTATGGTAACATTTACATATCTGCTGAATCCGTTACTATGGTAACATTTACATATCTCCTGAATCCGGTACTATGGTAACATTTACATATCTGCTGAATCCGTTACTATGGTAACATTTACATATCTCCTGAATCCGTTACTATGGTAACATTTACATATCTCCTGGATCCGGTACTATGGTAACATTTACATATCTGCTGAATCCGGTACTATGGTAACATTTACATATCTGCTGAATCCGTTACTATGGTAACATTTACATATCTCCTGAATCCGGTACTATGGTAACATTTACATATCTGCTGAATCTCTGGTACTATGGTAAACATTTACATATCTGCTGAATCCGTTACTATGATGACATTTACATATCTGCTGAATCCGTTACTATGGTGACAGATACATATCTCTCGAATCCGGTACTACTATGATGACATTTACGTACTATGGTAACATTTACATATCTGCTGAATCTGGTACTATGGTAACATTTACATATCTGCTGAATCCGGTACTATGGTAACATTTACATATCTCCTGAATCCGGTATTATGGTAACATTTACATATCTGCTGAATTCGGTACTAAGGTAACATTTACATATCTCCTGAATCCGGTACTATGGTAACATTTACATATCTGCTGAATCCGGTACTACGATGGCATTTACATATCTGCTGAATCAGGTACTATGATGGCATTTACATATCTGCTGAATTAGGTACTATGATGGCATTTACATATCTGCTGAATCAGGTACTACGATGGCATTTACATATCTGCTGAATCAGGTACTACGATGGCATTTACATATCTGCTGAATCAGGTACTATGATGGCATTTACATATCTGCTGAATCAGGTACTATGATGGCATTTACATATCTACTGATCTGTTACTAAGTTTGGCATTTACCTATCTGCTGAATCCGTTACTATGGTGACGGATACATATCTCCTGAATCCGGTAGTATGATGGCATTTACATATCTGCTGAATCCGGTTTTACGATGGCATTTACATATCTGCTGATTCTGGTACTATGGTAACATTTACATATCTGCTGAATCCGGTACTATGGTAGCATTTACATATCTTCTGAATCCGGTACTATGGTAACATATATATATATATGCTAAATCCTGTACTATGGTAACATTTACATATCTCCTGAATCCTGTACTATGGTAACAATTTACATATCTACTGAATCCGTTACTATGGTGACAGATACATATCTCCTGAATCCGGTACTATGGTAACATTTACATATCTGCTGAGTCCTGTACTATGGTGACATTTACATATCTGCTGAATCCAGTACTATGGTAATATTTACATATCTGCTGAATCCTGTACTATGGTAACATTTACATATCTGCTGAATCTGGTACTATGGTAACATTTACATATCTGTTGAATCCGGTACTATGGTAACATTTACATATCTCCCGAATCCGGTACTATGGTAACATTTACATATCTCCTGAATCCGGTACTATGGTAACATTTTACATATCTGCTGAATCCGGTACTATGATGACATTTACATATCTGCTGAATCCGTTACTATGGTGACAGATACATATCTCTCTAATCCGGTACTATGATGACATTTACGTTACTATGGTAACATTTACATATCTGCTGAGTCTGGTACTATGGTAACATTTACATATCTGCTGAATCCGGTACTATGGTAACATTTACATATCTGCTGAATCCGGTACTATGGTAACATTTACATATCTGCTGAATCCGGTACTATGGTAACATTTACATATCTGCTGAATCCGGTACTATGGTAACATTTACATATCTGCTGAATCCGGTACTATGGTGGCATTTACATATCTGCTGAATCAGGTACTATGATATGGCATTTACATATCTGCTCGAATCTGTTACTTTGGCAACATTTACCTATCTGCTAATCCGTTTCTATGGTAACGGATTTACATATCTCCTGAATCCGGTACTATGGTGGCATTTACATATCTGCTGAATCCGGTTTTACGATGGCATTTACATATCTGCCTGAATCATTTACAATCTTCTACTGAATCCGGTACTATGATGGCATTTACATATCTGCTGAATCAGGTTTACTATGGTAACATTTACATATCTGCTGATTCGGTACTATGGTAACATTTACATATCTGCTGAATCCGGTACTATGGTGACATTTACAAATCTTTGAATCCGTACTATGGTGACATTTACATATCTGCTGAATCTGTACTATGGTGACATTTACATATCTGCTGAATCCGGTACTATGGTAACATTTACATATCTGCTGAATCTGTTACTATGGTGACATTTACATATCTGCTGAATCCGTTACTATGGTGACATTTACATATCTTCTGAATCCGGTACTATGGTAACATTTACATATCTGCTGAATCCGGTACTAGACTATGGTAACATTTACATATCTGCTGAATCCGTTACTATGGTAACATTTACATATCTGCTGAATCCGTTACTATGGTGATAGATACATATCTCCTGAATCCGGTAGTATGATGGCATTTACATATCTCCTGAATCCGGTACTATGGTAACATTTACATTTCTGCTGAATCCGGTACTACGATTGCATTTACATATCTGCTGAATCCGTTACTATGGTGATACATTTACATATCTGCTGAATCCGTTACTATGTTGACGGATACATATCTGCTGAATCCGGTACTATGGTAACATTTACATATCTGCTGAATCCGTTACTATGGTAACATTTACATATCTCCTGAATCCGTTACTATGGTGATAGATACATATCTCCTGAATCCGGTAGTATGATGGCATTTACATATCTCCTGAATCCGGTACTATGGCAACATTTACATATCTGCTGAATCCGGTACTATGGTAACATTTACATATCTGTTGAATCCGGTACTATGGTAACATTTACATATCTGCTGAGTCCTGTACTATGGTAACATTTACATATCTGTTGAATCCGGTACTATGGTAACATTTACATATCTGCTGAGTCCTGTACTATGGTAACATTTACATATCTGTTGAAACCGGTACTATGGTAACATTTACATATCTGCTGAATCCGGTACTATGGTAACATTTACATATCTGCTGAATCCGGTACTATGGTAACATTTACATATCTGCTGAATCCGGTACTATGGTAACATTTACATATCTGCTGAATCCGGTACTATGGTAACATTTACATATCTTCTGAATCCGGTACTATGGTAACATTTACATATCTGCTAAATCCTGTACTATGGTAACATTTACATATCTCCTGAATCCTATACTATGGTAACATTTACATATCTACTGAATCCGGTACTATGGTAACATTTACATATCTCCTGAATCCGGTACTATGGTAACATTTACATATCTGCTGAATCCTGTACTATGGTAACATTTACATATCTCCTGAATCCGGTACTATGGTAACATTTACATATCTGCTGAATCCGGTACTATGGTAACATTTACATATCTGCTGAATCCGGTACTATGATGACATTTACATATCTGCTGAATCCGTTACTATGGTGACAGATACATATCTCTCGAATCCGGTACTATGATGACATTTACGTACTATGGTAACATTCACATATCTGCTGAATCTGGTACTATGGTAACATTTACATATCTGCTGAATCCGGTACTATGACAACCTTTACATATCTCCTGAATCCTGTACTATGGTAACATTTACATATCTCCTGAATCCGGTACTATGGTAACATTTACATATCTCCTGAATCCGGTACTATGGTAACATTTACATATCTGCTGAATCCGGTACTACGATGGCATTTACATATCTGCTGAATCAGGTACTATGATGGCATTTACATATCTGCTGAATTAGGTACTATGATGGCATTTACATATCTGCTGAATCAGGTACTACGATGGCATTTACATATCTGCTGAATCAGGTACTACGATGGCATTTACATATCTGCTGAATCAGGTACTATGATGGCATTTACATATCTGCTGAATCAGGTACTATGATGGCATTTACATATCTACTGATCTGTTACTAAGTTGGCATTTACCTATCTGCTGAATCCGTTACTATGGTGACGGATACATATCTCCTGAATCCGGTAGTATGATGGCATTTACATATCTGCTGAATCCGGTTTTACGATGGCATTTACATATCTGTTGATTCTGGTACTATGGTAACATTTACATATCTGCTGAATCCGGTACTATGGTAACATTTACATATCTTCTGAATCCGGTACTATGGTAACATTTACATATCTGCTAAATCCTGTACTATGGTAACATTTACATATCTCCTGAATCCTGTACTATGGTAACATTTACATATCTACTGAATCCGTTACTATGGTGACAGATACATATCTCCTGAATCCGGTACTATGGTAACATTTACATATCTGCTGAGTCCTGTACTATGGTGACATTTACATATCTGCTGAATCCAGTACTATGGTAACATTTACATATCTGCTGAATCCGGTACTATGGTAACATTTACATATCTGCTGAATCCGGTACTATGGTAACATTTACATATCTGTTGAATCCGGTACTATGGTAACATTTACATATCTCCCGAATCCGGTACTATGGTAACATTTACATATCTCCTGAATCCGGTACTATGGTAACATTTACATATCTGCTGAATCCGGTACTATGATGACATTTACATATCTGCTGAATCCGTTACTATGGTGACAGATACATATCTCTCGAATCCGGTACTATGATGACATTTACGTACTATGGTAACATTTACATATCTGCTGAATCCGGTACTATGGTAACATTTACATATCTGCTGAATCCGGTACTATGGTAACATTTACATATCTCCTGAATCCGGTACTATGGTAACATTTACATATCTGCTGAATCCGGTACTACGATGGCATTTACATATCTGCTGAATCAGGTACTATGATGGCATTTACATATCTGCTGAATCAGGTACTATGATGGCATTTACATATCTACTGATCTGTTACTAAGTTGGCATTTACCTATCTGCTGAATCCGTTACTATGGTGACGGATACATATCTCCTGCATCCGAAGTATGATGGCATTTACATATCTGCTGAATCCGGTTTTACGATGGCATTTACATATCTGCTGATTCTGGTACTATGGTAACATTTACATATCTGCTGAATCCGGTACTATGGTAGCATTTAATCCGTACTATGGTAACATTTACATATCTGCTGAATCGTACTATGGTACATTTACATCTGCTGAATCCGTACTATGGTAACATTTACATATCTCCTGAATCTGTACTATGGTAACATTTACAATCTGCTGAATCCGTACTATGGTACATTTACATATCTCTGAATCCGTACTATGGTAACATTTATATATTGCTGAATCCTGTACTATGGTAACATTTACATATCTGCTGAATCCAGTACTATGGTAACATTTACATATCTGCTGAATCCTGTACTATGGTAACATTTACATATCTGCTGAATCCAGTACTATGGTAACATTTACATATCTGTTGAATCCGGTACTATGGTAACATTTACATATCTCCTGAATCTGGTACTATGGTGACATTTACATATCTCCTGAATCCGGTACTATGGTAACATTTACATATCTCCTGAATCTGGTACTATGGTGACATTTACATATCTGCTGAATCCGTTACCGTTTTATTGATCACATGACTTCGTCAAGTGTATTTTATCTCTCTCTTTTGCATTTTTCTTGAATATCAATTTCAATTAAGTTTCGGGACATCGTTATGCGCAGGTGAACGCCTTAACCAATTAATATCTGTATCATCTGTGTTTGTATTCCATTAAAGCTGCTTTAAATGCAATTCCCTGATACATCTTTACTTTTAATTGTACCACCTGTAAATAAAAAATAGAAATTTCCATACACAGACTTTAATCATTACATTTGATGGGATTGAGGTCATGCTGACTTACGTAGTGTTGTTGTAAACCGGATGTGTATATACTTGGTATATTAATTATCGCCCTGTAAACTATGGTAAATGCTACTCGTAATAGTTTATCATAAATAAACATCTATACACAATGAAGAGGGTTCTTTACATAAAAAATGAATGACGTCAAATATAGAAAACAAAACCTACTTGTAGCGTTAAACCTAACAGAAACATCACACCAATAAGAATAAGGTCAATAGGAGGCGACCTTCTTATCGGTAGTACAAACTTAATAAAGTGTTTTAAGTACAAAAATATGACGTTTAGAAATATAATATATTGTGTAAAAATCACGATGATCAAGTCAATATCAATTAATTAATTCACTTCAACATTAAGTATAAATCAGTTAAAATCCAACATTTTACTATTGAATGCATATTTAATTATTTTTTCTTTGATTTATGTGATTTATTGGACGCGAATCCTATCATTGCCTGCTATTTTCAAAATAAACGATTTTAACGATAACGATCTGACACAAAAATACCAATTCCGTTTTTGCTTATTCAGCATATTGTGCCAAATAACATCACAATGTTTTGATAAGCAGAAATACAAATATAGATGTACACTTCCTTGAAAACAGGCTTAGAATTTACAATTTTTAAACTTTGAAGACATATATAAGATTGTTGCCTAATTCGCAATTGTAATTTAAATGATGATAACGTTATTTTGATATCCAGCTCTATCGTATAATCCACATTTAACTAGTATGTTGGAATAAAGAATATAACCAAATTTGTCCATACTACACTGTAGTTATTCAGCCACCTTCTTTCGTTATACCTGTCTTTGACGCATGTTTTGTTTTTGTGAAATCCCCAATAATATTAATTTTGGTGTTTTACCGTGTATACACATTTCATAGTCAAGTGTTTAAAGTTAATTTTAGTGGTAAATCATAAAAGAGCAACAATATAAAAATAAGTCTACATTTTGTATAAGATTTTTATCTGGTTAAGTACTGTACGGATTTCCAAGAATATAAACAAAAGCAGATTTTCCCGCCACGGGCAAGAATCTTTTATTCCTAATAGTTAAAATGACGTTATGTGATACCCAAGTTATAGTCGTGTTATGTTGGAAGATATCTTCTTTTTGGACAATAGAACTAGTATTATCCCAATTCCGTCTTCACTCGCCATGAATTCGGATCACGTTACACTCGACCAACGTCATCAACAAGATGCCTTACGAAGAATTTGTTTATAACTGACACATATTGTAAGATTTTATCATTAACACGTCGCCTTTATAGTCATATTAACATGTTTATTGAAGGATTTCTAGATCTATATATATCATGAGTAAACGTCAATACCATTATGTTGAGTTTATGAGCTTCCCAGTTTATTTTTGTACGTCCTATTAGTAGAGTCTTTTAAAACGTGCCTGGTTGAGGAAGTGCGTGGAAATCAACTATCAAAGATAGTTTTCGAACATTTAATGTGGAGGTTAGTATTAATATGTCAAAACACATTAATATTGTTGAAATCGAAACAACACATTAATCTTAAGACAAAGCGATCTCATGTTCTTAATCAACATTTCATTTTAAATATGTTTTATGTTGTTAGAAACAATCAAGCTAATCTGGAGATATGTAATTATTGATTTTATTGAATGGTGTGTAAAATTATTTCTTATTTACTTGGCTCTGTGTCAAAAGACTTTATTATACACATGTTGTTTTTAAGATGAATCTCCATTGATGTTAAACTGTAGTTACATGAATTAATCAAACACAAATCTAATCATTCAATCAAACACAAATCTGCCTTCGTTGGTTTTTGTTGTTTTTTTCGAAATTATATGCCATATTATTTTACTTGTATTACCGCCATAGTCACATAAACTCCCAAGAATTGTTTGTTTTGTTTTTTGATTGATTCCACTAAAATACGAGCAAAATAACTGATCCTTTAATATCATTGTACATTGAATCAATTTTGCCAATTTTCTTGTACTTCTTATACTATGACATTGATTGGTGCCTAATGTATTTATATCTAAACCAAAGAAGCCATTAGAATATAACTAGACCAAATAACATAACATTTAAAAACAACAATTACACCAATGAAAAATTTACACAAGCACTGGAATAAGTTACTTCTAAAAGTAGAAAAAAATATTGTTATCATATAATGTTTAGTTACAAGTACAGTTTATGCAAATTTCCCTTGGGGAAAAATTACAAATAATGCGTCTGGTTTAAATAACACTCTGAAATATACTATGCAGATTATTATGAGAGGGCAAATGACTTCCTCTTGATTAAGTGAAAAAATTGTTGTAAAGATGCTATCATATCGGCGATTATGTTCGCTGGTCAAATTTCGCCAATTGGCTTTAAAAGTATGCACGATTCAAGCAATATGATTCAACCATACATTATATTTTGCAGATCAAATCACAGTCTTAGCAATGTTCCACGAAATCAGGAAAATGATTTCTTTTAGATGCATAACATTCAGGAAAAAGTAAAATAAGATATTATGGAAAATAAACGAAAACACGCAGAGAAAATATATTGATATTTGCTAACATTAGAAAACGGACAAGCAACGTCTGAAAAAATTAGATTAAGGATATATGGGTAGAGTTAGATAGATCGTCCGCAACTTTGTCTTGGTAGAATTTATAGTTCACGTGGAGGTGGCAGTTATTTCATTTTCCAATACAATTCTACCGATAAAAATGGTTTGGTACGATATGAAATACGTATAAAACAAAATATGCTAATGCTGTTGCGATCTAATAATAATATTAATTTTATGCGATTACTCAAATAAAGTGTTTTATTTGAGGAAATGATAGGTTTATAAGGTGCTGAGCACAGGTGGTTTGCATGTTTTGAACGCATATATTTTAATGTTCTATAATTAATTTTTCTTTGTACTATAAATAAATTTTGTTAGCAAACTTTTGTGAAAATCCACTACGCAGATTCAGTTTGCAAACAAAATATTTTTCATACTCCGATGAAATTTAAAAAAAGAGCATCAAATGCTTCAAAAAATTATTATATTGAATTAACTTACATTGACATAAATCTACATAGTGTCGTTTTCACATGTACATAAATATCATCATTAATCAGTTTAATTTATAAAATAAAGCAATGGATGTAATAAATCTTATATATCGATAAATAAGGATAGATACATGTAGTTCTCTCTCCCTGACCACGTGACCACCGTACCACTCCCTGCACTGGGCAAACCCGTAAGCTCCACCCACGCCGTCAGGGATGTCGGCCGACCACTCCTCAACTGTTCTCCTTCTCGACCCCTGGATCCATTGAATCACAAGTCAGCATATTTCTGTAGACCTTGGCATTGCATATTTGTTAGACAGATACTCTTGGTTTATAGCACTTGATCTGGTTTATCCATATTGGTTTTTTTAAACGCACGGAATTCAGAGAATTCTTATGTATAGTTTCACCTGTTTCAGGTAGGTTTAGGTGTTTTATTATATTCCTGGTTGATAGAGCTGTATTAACATAATGTTTGACATGTTTATTTCGGGATTGAGCATAAATCACATCTGAACTCAATCAACAGATCATTTAGGATAAGATGAAATATAGTATATGCTTTAATAATCTTTCTCGGTAATGTGGCATTTTCATTAATATTAAATTTGAAATCAGAATTCAATGCTGCCACGGTGCCTTAAATGTAACGTTATTTCCTGTTCAAAACTAATTTACATTTTACG
Organism: Argopecten irradians; assembly: GCF_041381155.1. Classification (NCBI taxonomy): domain Eukaryota; kingdom Metazoa; phylum Mollusca; class Bivalvia; order Pectinida; family Pectinidae; genus Argopecten; species Argopecten irradians. Next base: position 5,735,853 of record NC_091138.1, on the reverse strand, counting down.
CATATGAATATGCACAGCACTGTTGGTACTTGGCTGAGTAATTGTGATCTATCACTTTGTAGGTCAATAAAATGTGGTGTCACCAGAATCTATAAAGTAACGATTCCTGGGAGTCGTATTTCTATATCATACAATATAATAGGAAAACATATGGATGCCGTTACTGCCAATCTCCAATCTAGTGCTGTGAAAACTGCCTGTAAAACTGTAAAATATCAGCAGACGTAAATACGTTTGATTAATAATTGATGACTTCGTACATAATTGTTTATGGTTTTGGTATGATAATACAATCAAGGCAATACAAAAGTATGACGTCATAACTAGGTTCCTGTAACGAGATCATGATGCTTCTCGGGCTTTACGATAACTATTTATATGATGATTATCTAATTCCAATTTGATATGAATTCAATATTAGTCCAACAATGGTTTCGAATAACTCGTATCTGTAATATTGATTTCTTTTTGCTCATTTTACCAATACTCGCTGAGCATGTAGACTACATGTACTAAATATCACCTAGGTGTTCTAATGTTATCATTTGGTGTTGGTTTTGTGATTCTGGCCAGTATATAAGTAAACCGTAAAAATTGTCAATCATTATATACTAGTTTTTAATAATATGACTGCACATCACTTGCATAATGATACGTATTAGAGAAATGAGAATTTACGAGTAAACTACCAGAGTAAAGATAGCAGGAACTCCAAACCATGTAATTGATATTACAAACGTAAAATGTGTATAATAAGATATTTCAATATGGATAAATAGGCATATAGATATGCATATTGATTAGATCAATGAGTTTAAGTTTGTGTTCCATATAAAGAAAGATCCTGATTTCATAGAAGTAGTGTGACGTGGAACGGTCCTAATTGATCACAAATGACGTACGAGGATAATAAAATCAATGACAGGAAGAAAAGGTGGAGACAGTAGCAATCTGCTGTTAGCTTTGTAGATAATTGTTTACATTGCATGGTTAACCATGTCATGAGGTCGTGGCATTCATTCTTCGTCAAAGTCATAACAAGGTAAGATTCCAATAAGCACAATACTCTATACTATTAAGTCTATTCTGGAGAATCTATCTAAGTTCCACTTACGTTTATGAATAGTAATTTACTAAATATTCAGGTGGTCTGGACTTAGTTCGTCCCGAAGTGCCATAACACTTATGACTTTCTGCTTAACTTCAGCGACGATGACCAGACATAATTTGCTATTCAATTTTCTTTTTAACTAATGGGTCAATCAATGTTGTCAGCAAAACCTAGATATCATGTTAAGACTGGACCTTGGACTTTGGATGAATGGGTTGTTGGAGTTTTGTGTTGCACTATCACTGGTACCAGTGTTAAATAACAGAAATTTTCACTGGATACTTCAGATGAGCCTAGAACATACATGTTCAAGTTTGTACATACTTATTATGTTTTTTCGTTATTATTTTTGAATGTATTATCTCAAAATTGAACTTCAAAGTTTCTAAGTATGTCTTACATAAATGCTTATCATTTAACATTAATCATTTCTAAATTTATGTATAAAATGACAAAGTCTCATAAAATTCTCCTCCATAGTAATCACTTTGTTTCTTTTTAAATAACAAATCGAACAAAAGTAACTAATGTAAGCCTGTTTATTTTAATTTTCAATGATTTATTTGTAACGTTGTACCAAGTGTTTCCAGATCCACTTGATACATGTTTGCTGATGCCTTGTCGAATTCTGATGGACCAATAAACACTATGGTTGCTACAAGGCGAGTCGTAATACGTCCTGTTATTTTTATCTGGTCATTTTTACCTGTTTCTTATACCCAACATAAGGTAATTAAAAATAGGGCTTTCAGATTTTGTCTTAAAAAGTCAGTTATCTATACTACAGCCTTTCAACCTGCATATGAATACTCCTTCCCTTAAGTGACATGAAGAACGTTAAATCAAATCTCTACCCAAATCAAAACTGCGTCCTTTCAGATTTGATGACGTAGACTGAACGTATAATCAGATTCACTAAAATCAGAAGGAATTTGATATCCAGAATAAGTACATTAATTCATAGAAAAAAATAAAGTAATGTAATTGAGAGTTTCATTTCATTAGATGTTTTAATTTAAACGACTGGATCTCGCTAATGATTTACAGATTTTTTTTTCTGAATTATAAATTAGCTTAATTACTATATATGTACATGTTAATATGCCACTGAGGTGGCCACCACTATCACCTAGTAACTATTATAAAACAGTTAGCAATGTTTAGCTCGTCGCTAGGACACGTATAAGTTATAATCCTGGGTGTAATTTTCGTGCTATAATTGAGTAAGAAGCCGTACTATTTTGAAATGTCCACATACTAGATCGTGAGTAATCAGTCGACCCTTCCTACATATATATATTTAGAGTTGGGTATATAAATACCCCAGAACGCCTCAGGCCTTCACTGATTGGTCGGGTGGAGCTGCTTCATGTCGAGGTATCGAGGAGGTTATTTTAAATTTTAAATCAGACGATTACCTGCAAGATCCATAAGTTAACCGAGTTGGTAAGTTTTATTTCAATATTATTGGTTTCATTTTTGTAAACAAATTAAACATTTCTTATATCTTTTGCTTAATGTTATCTTCAGAGTATATTCACTGTGGTAGTAGGGGAAAAACCGCAGTTTTCTGAGGTATTCAATATATATGTTAAATAGGTATGTCGGAGATGAGTGTGATTGGATTAAGTTATTTCTAGATCATGACAGAACTAAATGTATACCCCATATATACACTGAAATGACTCAACGTTTATCTATTAACTTGAGGTTGCATAAAAGGAAAGGGTTCTTGACACGGAACAAAACTGTGCGTGAATAAACTTGAGACTCAAAAATGACACTCAATACAATTAGTAAATTGTCAATCCATGACATACTCAAGTAGATAATTTTCAAATATATATCTCTTACCGTGCTATTGTTTGATATATATATAAATAGTTTTCAGTAAAAGGAACAATGCACTTTTTTCATTTAGAATGTGTTATGTTGGTGCAGCAGAGATGACTCTCGGACGATTTCATGTCATTTCAAATCTTCCTGTGCATTAACTCTAACAAGGGAAATATTTCACAATGTTATGTAGTAGGATCGCCCTCTTCTGTCGTTACCATGGCCACATGTTACATAATTATAGTCAGTTCTGGACATGTTTTGTGATACAAAGTATAGGAGTTTGCGGCATCATTAATGACTCGGTTTTCCTATCTGATAGCTATATTGTTGTAGGAGTTCAATTTTGTGCGTACTAGTCTACGTACACACTTGGGTTATGGGTTACTGACTGATCAATTTTAAATCAATTACCATGTGAATGATACTTATGCAATTCTAGATCGATATTACCTTTGTATGAGTTATAGTAAGGAAATGTGTAACAATGGTGTTCCATGATATGGTGATACAATATTGACTGAAATTGTATATATAGTTTACAGAGAATATTGTCCACGTAATCAATAGACCAATAAACATATTTGCTTTGTTACTTGTCGCTTTATATCTATGTAATTACGTAATGTATTTTATAATACAATACCATTACATCGAACGTATCAATTTACCAATGAATTGTATGTCGTTCTAGTCTAGTCTATTGAAGTTTAAACAATATATTACATTCTCTATCGAAACCAGTTTTTAATATTTGTACATTCACTAAATATACTTTAAAATTGATGATACAAAGTTGTTATAGTGCAGCAACTATAATAATCATTATGTAGTCATTAATTGTTGGTATCACTTTAATTGAATTAATAATGTTAGATAATATTTGTTAGCATCGGTAAAATAGACATATGTATAACTGACACATACTTGAAGAATTCAAATAGTTGGTTGAATAACAGCATTAAATACCTGGTAATACGGATTTTCCTATTAGGACCATCAGGATGGTTTATATGCATATCGATATGTTTGTTATTTGAATAATATAAAATTACTGCTCAATGAATCCATTGATATGTGCATGTGAGTCTGGTCCTATGGTACTGGTGTTTCCTTATACAGCTGTATGAACTGTGTGTGGAATTCATATGACTAAAGTGTCTAATTAGATATAGTTATGGTAAATATTCATAGTAGAGAACCAAAAGCAGCATGCATGGAAATGAATAGGCATTACACTATATTTGGTATATTTATAAGTGGTGTGGTTTTCTGTTCCTGTAATGTTGTTTTTGTATTTGTTGGTGCCAACTGACTTCTGATCATACTAAGAAGGTATCTTACTCAACTCGCACCTTATCAATACATATTTATACACAATACAAATCCCTGGTATTTTAATTTGATATGATAAATTGCTGGTGGCTTAATCATCCTGCCCAAAAATTTCATTATTTAACATTTATAACACTGCATTACTTATTGACGATAATTTTATTCATCTTTGCTAACAAAGTGTCCTTCATATCCCTTCAATTCTTATATGCACATTAACGTAAGTTCAATACTTTCGTTCAAATTTTAAAGAAGGGGGTTAAAATCTATAAATGCATGACTAAGTATAACTTACAATATATATATTAAACGGATGTGGATGAATTATTTGTTTAATAAAGAGAGAGTGATGTAAGCTTGTTTAAAGATAAAATTATGAAATATGGAAATGGTGTGAAAGTCCTTCTACCAAAGGAACATAAAATGTTATTTCATTTCATATTGAATAAAATATAAAAGATATCAAAACCACTTACAATATAACCTTAACAACTATCAAAATATTTATCATCAGATATATCACATTTTTACGAGTATGTCTCATCTTTAACATGATATTGATTTTTATATTATTGTAAATTAATGACAGGTATTAAAATATTCATTTCCATCTATGACATAGTATATGCACTGCTGAGTACTACATAGCGTTATCTCTACTAACACACCACCAATACAGAAATCGACATTTGTCACAGCCATCACCAGCTGTACCAGATACTTATACACATGCCTATTACTAACTTGAAATACAATATCAACAATCGGAAATTTGAAACCATTTTTCTCATTACTTCTGTTGTAATTCTGTATTTAGGCTTGATTACATATTTAATTCGAGACTCGTCTTAGATATGGTCAAATATATAGCAAATATGCAATAGACATGTATACAACAACATGAACCAATGTCAAAACATAAAATCATTTACACAAACTAAAAACTATAGAAACATACTGTGCAGGTTATATATCAGTTACTTTGTAAGTTTAAACTGTCCCAAGTACTAAGCATATTAACTTATTTTTATTGTTTTGTTTTGTATTTCTTTTTATCTATTGATTGATTTGTGTAGAGGGGGTTTATGTTTTGTTTGTAATTTATTTTGTTAACGTACCATTACACTAGGTGTACGGTTTTGTTAGGTTATCGGTATACATGGGGACCCTGTTTTCATTTAGAATTACATATCATCGAACTTCCCTGCTAATTATTCGAACATGTAAACGTGTTTGTCAGGTTGTTAGCTTGCCCTGTCCATATATATACATAAATATTTACATCCCTCGATACAACGAATTTTTGTTACGGTCTTAATGGCCTAAAAATCCTCCCGGGACGCGGTTTTAGCTCCAAACTCGGGATATATATCTGCATCTATTTTTCGTAGTAAAAACGTAGTAAAAAAAAGTCACGTGCTTATACCTCATTCATGCCATTGGCCGGAATATACAATTGTATTATGGGTAACTAGTGATCACGTGATTGTGTGTTTACTTCCAAATATGGTGATAGTTTGCTTGCCATTTCTTCGGAGAAATTGATTTATTTAAAAATATTTAGACTCCAAAATGTTTTTAATATTGCATGCATATCATTTTGACTTGCACATATGTATTATTTTACTATATATAATGAACTGAAATGAGTTATAAAACTGCCATTTCCACGTTTTGTAAATAAATAATATAATGCTAATTGACCAATTCAATAGGTCTAACCGTCTAATCTAAAATCAGCGAAGATCGGCTACTCCCGGCTAAATTCGTAGAATTCTAAATTTATATTTTTATATATTATTACCTGCTTTAGGGTTCAGAACATATACATATAACACAGAGAAGATAAGATCTTCGTCAAAAGGCCTAATTATGTATAAATACCAGGTCAGAGAAATCACTCTATTTGGAAGTAAACACACACTAATGTGATCACTAGTTACCCATAACACAATTCCATATTTATTTCGGCCAATGGCATGAATGAGGTATGATCACGTGACTTGTTTTACTACGTTTGACTACAAAGAACGCGTGTTTTGTACCATAATTGGGAAAATCCCCCCGGATCGTGATTTCATTTCCACCATTTGAAACAGAAGGCTTAGAGTAGACTTTGATTGTGAAACATTGATAAATTGAAGATTACATGTTGTGCCATGGCAGATGTCAAAGTTAATGTATATATACTCGACAATTACTTGAAACATCATCTAATAAATTTGTGTTGAAAATATAATTGATGTTGACCAGGAAATGTACCAGTCTAAATTTTGGTTGAATAATGCATGGAAAGTGAATTAATCTTAACTTTTCCACTTTGTGGAAAATCCTTCAAAACGGATTTATCTCCCTTGATTAAAATGACAAACCATGTACCTTTGCTATGATAAAATGTTTTTTTTTTTCATTTTTTTTAAATTCAATAATGAATGCAGATCAAATGTATTATTCAAATATCTGTATTAATTTGATTTGAAACATATTTGTTTTGCTGAAAATTTACAACAACAAAAAAATAATATCAATACAAAATATTCATGTTTGTAATTTTATTGTTGTTGTTTTTGTACTTGCTGTACAATGTACAATGAGAAAAACCGTGATGTGGAGAAGAAGTTAGTTAGAATTTGAATTGTTTACAAATTGATGAGAATTGAGAATGAGCAGGATCCAATAAAGATATATATGTCTAACAGTCAACTGAATTCCGATATGTACAGTTATAAATAATGTTTTGCTTTTAAACAAACAAATAAATATGTCTCAGCCCTGTGACTTGGCACATAGGTCAAGATCATTGATTTGAACCAACTTTGTATCCCTTCATCCCAGCATACTATGGCCCAATAACATGTCCATGTATGAGGTTCTTGGTTATTAAGAAGATTGTAAATTGTTTACAACAGACACTGGATGATGCCGGCCAAAAGACAATTGCAATAGGTCACACAGGAGGAGATTAATTCAACACACAACCATATCTACTTTATAAACTTTTTCTCATAAATCATTACATATAATCCTTGTACACATCCGTATCAGTGGCGACGCTAACAGGAAATTAATGAATATGCAATATGGCGTGTGAGCGTCGAAGGGTCGAGATTTTGGTGTTTGGAGGTCCGGGGGTCTCTCCCGGAAAAAAATATCACGATTTAGAATGGCTGAGATAATTTTTTCGAAGTATTTTGATGATTTTTCGAACGCCGAATGCGCGAGATATTGGTGTATGGGTGGTCTGGGGGTCACACCCGAAAAAATCATTAACGAATTGAGATTTTGGCGAGCGCCGAATGCGCGAGACTTTGGTGTTCTGGGGGGTACGAGAGGTCACCCATCGTGAACAACTATGACGCTTTGGAATGGCCAAGCTGATGAACCCAAAACGGTGTATATTGAGAGATTTTTAAAGTCCCCCCCTGCACCCCCCCCCCCCCTTCACCCCCAGTACATTGTTGTTTAACTAAAAATAATAATGAATTGATTTTAACTTGTCTTGCTTACCCCCACCCACACCCCACCCACCCCCACCCCCCCCCCCCCCCCCCCTGGTTACCCCCCCCTCCCACCCCCCCCCCCCCCCACCCCCCCCCCCCCCCCCCCCCCCCCCCCCCCACCCCACCAGCCCCCCCCGATACAGAATGAAACCAATACGATACACTGTATATAAGCACACCATAAATTAAGGGACAATGTGGCTCATGCTAAATCTTTGTACCAAACCAAGCAGCAAAATATGGCATAAAACGTATTGTTCTACATTCTTTATGAAACATATCAAATAAAAATTGACAAATTCCACTCATTGTTTAATATTTTAATTAATATCGTTGTAAATAATCAATCGTTTGAACAATACGATGGAACAGGACAAAATGTACGCTGAAGCCCCATACCCGAGCCCAAAAGTCAAGCACTGTTAAACAAATAAACAACATTAACCACTGGGAAGTTGTTAAAATCATTTTTTTTTTAGAGGCAAGACAATTCACCTAGATAAAGGTAACCACACTAAATAGTCCAGAAGCGAGGTGAGCAGTCTAGACAAAATTGCATTACTCTACGCGCAGGACAGGGTTTCGGGCATACAAGAATTTCGAGCACAATGTTAATGCGTACATCGAGCGAGTTTGAACATCTAACACATGTCACAACCATCGGGCTATTCATGCAATATCACAGTAAAAACCGACTGATTCTAATTATCCATTAGAACTGGTTTTTATTTCCGATATAATGACACATTTAAATGTTCTCTAGACTGCAAATGTCGCCTTTAACCTATTCTGGCCCATGAATATCAGCCTTTAGTGATGAATATCTATATAACACCTTATTAATCTATGAAGAGTTTATGTTGAACTTCCATATAGACATCTGTTACATTTCCTAGTGAAATTTGAGCACTTAATAATTGCTCATACATGTGTTTCCCTATAATAAGCTATGGTAGCAAGACTCTATCCCCTGGGGAATATTCCGTGTACCCCTCAGGGCACTGTATATTCAACTCAAATATATTGGGGTTAGAAGGCCTTTGAGACCTTTCGAATCGATGAAGAGTAATTCTGGACAATACATAAATGTAACATTTTTCGTTACTGAACCTTCCGGAGCAGGTTCCTGAGGTCCCCAAATTACCGCAGGCGGCGAAGCTTGGCTAGCTGCATTAATGATAGCACAGAACTGACTTATTGACAGAAAAATGGGTGTGTTCTGAGAAGAAAAAAAAAGGGATTAAGGAGGGGTTTCTATAGTAGGCGTGGTAACGTAGATTCGTTCTAGAAGCTGCCAGGTAAGCACATAAGCACCGATGCATTCATGCACTTCATTTTTACTTAGTATGTTGTACAAGTAACATGTAGAATGTATTAGATTTCCCAAATAAATGTCTAAGTTGGCTATTCGGAAGCTTGGGTATAGATACAATTTTGTTGGGAATTAATATGGGAAACTAAACTGTTATGATATATTAAATAAAGAGCTTAACAATTACAAATAGGCTGGGAAATGAAACCACGAGAATCGCGGGGGAGTTTCCCCCTAATGGTACCAAAACACGCAATACTATGTAGTCACACGTAGCTTAAAATCAAGGTCACAGTGGATTATACCTCAATCATGCCATAAGCCGAATTTATTGATGGAATAAGAATAAATGGAGTAAACTATGATGATCGCACATGAGTGTGTGTGTACTTCAACTCCAAATGTACGAGTGTTTTCTCTGACCTAGAATATATATACATTTTTAAAAAGTTCCCTGTTTGAAACAGGGGGGGGGTAGATTTGCATATGTTCTCTGAGGCTTTATATGTATCTGAACCTGAATCCCTATTGTACAAGCAGGTAATATGTATATATAAACAATAAATTTAGAATTCAAGCGAAGTATAGGGGACATTTAGCCCGTTCTCGTGCTGATGTCAGATGAGTAGCGGTGGTTAGACGCTATTGAAGGAGTGGTCAATTCGTTATGTATAGATGTCAATTATTTACACAACAGATAACCGGTGAAAATGGGGCAGGTTGTTTTAACGCATTTTCATGTCGATTTTATTTATAGTAATAGAATGAATGACAATATTTGCAAGTCAAGAATGCATGATGCAATGCAACTATTAATAAAACATTTTGGAAGTCTAAATATTTTTCAAACTAAATATCAATTTTCTCCGAAGGGAAAAGGCAAGCAAAACGGATCACCTTCAAAATTGGGAAGTAGGAGAACACACAATGCACCCGTTGATCGCTAGTTAACCCGCATATACAAATTGTATGTACCAGCGGCCAATGGCAATGAATGGATTTAGGTATTATAGCCCGTTGACTATGTTTTTTTACGACGTTTTGACTACGAAGAATCTCGTGTTTTTTACTACGAGAGAAAATAGAAGCAGAATGCTGAATCCCCCGAGTGTTGGGGAGTTTCTAATAAAACTCCTCGTCCCTAGAGGATTTTTGTAACCCAAGGGTATGAATATGGCCAGTGAAGAGGCGATAACTAAAAATTCTGTTGTGGCCTTTATAATAAGTGATCTCGAGGGATGTAAACTAATTCTATGGGCTATGACCGAGTTTTGTAAATATCAGTGGACATGTCCTCACATGCTCAATCAGTTAAGCTGGTCTTCCCAATGTTGTAGTCGGTGGTGACCTGATACGGTGACCTTTATGTTTTTTTAAATTACGTAACGGGTATTTTTTCGGTGTATTCACGACAGGAGAAAAGCGCTTGAATATTTTTTTATATTTTTTATTTATTTTTTTTTTCATTCATTCTTTTAAATATAGTATTATAGTACGTAATGCACAACACCATGAACTTGGTACGAATGCCAATTCAACAAAACACACACACAGCTTTGAAACGAAATGTAATCATCCCACTGTTTATATATTATTAATAATTCGTTAGTACACTTCCTCAGCTCGGACTAACAGCTACAAAAACAGCTGCATGGCGGGATGTGCAGGATCACAATTTTTAATTTTGAATCAAATTAAATAAAAAAAACCTGAATTAAACACAAATCAACGTCGATCTCTGCTGTAATGGCGCCTTGCTGGCATATAACACAGTGCTCCTATGAAAGGGTGGCCTTGTGATTTCCACTTTCAAGACCAGATGTCGAGACATCTTATAGTTTAGATCCGTCGACATCAATAACTGACAAGTCGGTGTCACACCCGAGGCATAAAAGAGCACATTAATCGTCGAGTTACCGACTTCTAAATAATTATCTTGGACATCATTATGTGGGCATTACATAAGGTTAGTCGAACATATTCTTCTGTTTATGTCGACATCTTCCGATATGATGTCGAATTAATGGCCACTTAATATGTCGACATCATTGAGTCGTAAGTCGGCATATCGATGGGCAGGGGGGGGGAATTATGACACCATACTAATAACAATATGGCATTTACATATTTACTCTTTTTACTTTTAGGATTTTCAAGTTAACGACAAATATATAAGTCAAATACTAAAAAACTTATTCATATGTATTACTATATTTGTATGTCAATAAGATAGCAAACAATACAGTAACGTTAAACGTCAAGATTCAAGATAATTTATTTAATTATAAGTGAGAAAATTACAAGCCAATTTCTTGGTCTCTGTACAGAAAACAAATGTCTGAATAAAAAAAAAAATTATGTGAGGTAAAATGGGAATCTTTCAAATTTCCACTCTTTATTTCGTTAACCAACTTGTTCATTACTACGATTTAAACATTAGATAATGTGTAATTATATATATAAGCAGAAACTATAAACTATTTTTAAGTCTTATGGATTACGATGCTTACTAATATATTCCGGAATTCTTGTCCGAAATATATTTTTTAAATTTAACGATTGCATGTATTTAGCTTCCGCGTTAATGTTCAATGTACCTGTCAGGAAACTGAAGATCTAAGATTATACTGTAATATTGTTATAATATTTCTGTTATCATACATGAGTGACAGAGTTATCGCTTCAAAATTTGATTATTTATGAAACCATATGGCTACATACTTGAGATTGAAAACACTAAATATTAATTTACAACGTATGTTTCTTTTCCCACGTCTTCAGGCTTATTACTGTTCAAAGGGAGGTAACTCTTGCAAAACAAACATCTGATTATGAGATAGTTACAAATAGCTATAGTAACACAGCAATAAACAATGGTATCAACAAAGAACAAGTCAATATAATCCCATGGGTCAAAGATTTGTGTTACAATACTTGTTACACTAATTTATTTGTCTGACAAGAAAAAAAAAAAAAAAAAAAATTTAAATATTTTGTTCGAAGAAAAAGAAAAAATAGAAACACAGTGCTTTTCCTGGGTATTTTGGAAATTGCTACCTGGTGAAAATTGGGAAATTTTGTGCGATAAAGGAAGGAAGTGAAAAATTGAAACGGTGTTTATGGAAATTTTGGAAAGGTAAAGGTAAAAAATAAACAATTAGTGCTTCGCTAAGAATCAAGTGTAAGAAATGGATACTAAAATACGATGTTCAGACTTGGGATTTCCGGAATCTTGTTAGTTTAGTCGCAAAAAATACGCGTCAACTCACTGTTTTGGGAAAAAAATAACAAGATATACCATAAGAATGGGGGCCTGAAAATCTTTGCTTTCAAGTGTAAAATGTATCAATTGGTATATAATTTAACATGCAATTTTGCGTGTTCTCCTTCTTATCATAGACAAAATCGCTCACAAACAATACAGATAATATATACAGTATATACTTTGTAAGTACTTACTATGACGATATTGTATTGATTGATGAGTTACAGCAGAAACATGCAGTATGTCAGATATGCTATATTGTTTCTGTTTACTGCTGAAATTACGATAATGCAATTTAATTTGTTATCTTGTATTGATATCTCTCATTTTTATGATTCCAAATAAAACCTGATATTAAGATTTTAAAAGATTGATATATTACATGTACTTTTATGTATTTCTGTATTTTAGGCTGTACACTAATGAACATTTTTTGACCACATTTAATAATTATGTGACTGCATTTTATTTTTTATGTGTAGAGATTTCATTGAACAACACCTGATGGACTTCGCAAAAGCAAACCCAGGAGTTTGTAGTTTACTTGAAGCCAAGAAGACACAGATCACCAAGAATTGTAGCAACAATTTCGTAAGTATCTCGGTTTGAAGATATGTTTTACATTCAAATACATTCCCAGTTTTTTATTTTATATAGGACAATTAAGGTAGGCTCAATTACAACTCAGTTGTGATTTTAGTCTTTTTTTATCATTATTAATTAATACAGCCAGGTTATTAAGGGTATATGCCAGCCAGCTTAAGAGGTTGAAGGAAATTAAGTTGGAGCACTGCATGAGGAAAAAAAAGCCATCAACCTACAGTCAGTACCAGCACCTGCCAAACATGGATTTTGATTTGTGCATTTCAGCATGTTAGAGAACTAGTACCTTATATGTAGTATTCAAAATATGTCCAAACATCTTTGTCCTTCATGTGACTACTGAACGTCAGATGTTCAGGTAAAAGTTAAAGTTTGATAAACTTTGATGCATTTAGAAGCAGGATTTGATCTCTATTTAAGTTCAGTTGCACGCCTAAATTTTCAGCTGAATTCTGATCTACCAGAATTACTAAGTTATGTCTGAACAAAGGGAAGTAACTCTGATAGATCACAATGTTCTGATATACATGGTATAAAGATGCTCCACCGCCGACAAAGCATAAATGTTACCCATCATTTGAACAATATTTGTCAATGGTGGTAATAATGTAAAGATGGTAACTTTTATAATTTAAGAAAAATACTTAATTATAATATGACCGTCTGCTCCTATTATTGATAAAGAAAAATTACCATTGTCAGCAATGGAGCATGTTTAAAAATTACCATTGACATTATATAACAAAGAGAATTTTTTTGTTTATTTACCAAATTCTATATATAATAAAGTAGGAAATGTTTCTATTTACAGTCAATGGTAATACACAAACACTCAACATGTCTGATTTACCCAAAGAGGACATTTGTAAGTGGGTGGAAGCGATGAGAACGCGATCAGGTGTGCCGGTGATGAGATTGAGAAAGACCTGGCACACGGATACACCCAGCATACAAGGTGCATGGCATCCATTCCTCTTCAAAGATCCTGTAAACAATGTAACATCCTTCCCAGATCCAGAGCTTTATAAACTACCAGAGGAGGAGAGTGCTACAACACGGCTGTTAAAACGAGCAGAAGAACTTAGACAAGGACAGTTAGCTGTGAATTCTGGTAGTATCTCTAAAAATCAGAACAGATCTCTGAAAGCGTGTGAGTCAAGCTGCTGGTGTCATGAAGTTTTATTTGAAACTGTAATTGATTATTATATTTATGTAGAATTTGAATTCTATTTAATGATGGATTTGGAGAGGTGTTTTTTGAAACCTTTAGGTTCATGATATAAAGACTGAATTCATGTGATAATTAAAAACTTCCAGCTTCTGCTTTTTAATAATTTACATGGTGAGCAAAAATTAAAGCAAGCATAACACGGTGTTCGACAATTATACTGTTTGCAGCATTGGCGTGTGTTAAAAACATACTTTTCCGTTTTTCATAATGAGATTGTAGTCTTGTGACATTTTAGAAATGGATTTTTCTGCACCTGTTTCATCGTAGTTACAAAATATTTTGATATGTGACAAGTTATACATCAGATTGCAATTGTCTTACTTTTGCCAATGAGATGATTTATTTCATAGGCAACATTAATGTTCAGAAGTTCATTTTTTCCCTAAATTTATCAACCCTAGAATGCCTCTTCTTAAATTTATCTTATATATGGAATGAAATGTTCATGATATCAGTTAAGTAAGAAAGCCTGTATTGATATATGACTGGATGTATATCACTTCTACAGTATTAAAAGTGCTGTTTATAGAAAGACAAAGCCAGGGATTAAAGATGCAGATTTATGAATCTTTTTTATATGTGCTAAAAAAGTAATGATTGGTCATGTAGATATGTGTATGTAGACAGTATTATGAATGAATAACTTGTATGTGATACCAACTGTAAATGGTTGAAAGCAAAGGGATCTGGCAATATTTCTTAACCAACGGTATATACATACATTATAAAAGAAATTGTGCAGCTAGAGGTCCTTGTGGTTGAAAGGTAGAAATTACAAATGAAATTGATTTGTAGCTGGAATATTTTGCAGTGTGTGAGTGTCATATAATTTCAAGAGTTCTGTGAGTGGTGGATTGTGATGGATGCCATCCTTCGCACTCCAAGGGGTTTACTCATCCCTGACGTTATATCAACAACAGGACTATATATATCTCTTAGTAAAACTACTATTCTATTATGGGCCCTTTCCAGAGGGAACTGTTCTCCTACTGTTCCCGAGGGGAAAGGGTCATAATAGATTTAGTATGTCACACATGACATTCTTTATGACGTCATTATATGTTGGTCGCGTGCTCATTCCTGAGGAACTATACTTTAGTATAGTTCCTGTAGTCAGGGTATAGTCTCCTGTAGTCAAGAAGGACAGAGAACTGTCGCAAAGTAGACATGGCTGTTATCCAATCACATTCCTAGTAATTATCATGTGATGTACTAAATAGTAATTGTATTACGGTACACTGTAAGTTTCACTAGTTGACTATGTTGCTTTGAGTTTGGTGTCGCTCTCTCTGTTTTCTTCAAAGAAAAAAGTCTCCTACAGGCCTGTGATTGGTCAGTTTTTTCTCCTAAAACTGCCTCCAGTTTTTACTATGAGATAAGTCCAGGGGTGGATATAACAAAAAAGTGGCAGTAACCTCATGAGTTATCGAGGATGTATGGATGTGTGTTATAGGATTCTATACATGTAAATGGGTGATGGAGAAAATAAACACACAAAAAAAACACCTTGAAATAAATGTCAAATCAGTTTTTGAACATTTTTTTTAACTATTGTTTTGTGATTTTTATTGATAGAAAGTTTATGTGATGAATTCATTATTTAAATTATAACATTTATTTATTAATAATTCGCCTACATGTCTGTGAAACTACACTTTCCACTTTATACAGTGTACATAATGTATTAAGAGTTACTTCGCTTCTCTCAAATAGTCGTTGTAGCAGGTTTATCAACATCTCCTTAGAAAAAGCATTAACCGAAGCATAGTTAAGGAAAAGTTTTCTTAAACTTAGTTTTTATTTCGTGTAAATGTTTCTGTATTTGCTTTTCATATCGGAAAACTTTTCATGTTATGGAGGGAAAAAAAAATTACGCATTTAGTTGGTATATTTGATGAAACTGGGACTTTGTCCAGATAACGTTTTTTCATCACTTTGAATTGAACAAGAAATAGACGGTGGGAAAATACTTACCAGGCTCTTGTATTTTTTAGAAAAATCATCTCCTAAATATGAGTGGATTTTTAAGAACAGCACTTTTATAGAGACTTACATAACAAAGGTTTACTCTGTAATTATCCATCTGTCTTTTTGTCGAATAGACTCTCTCAATTTTTTTTTTTCGCAAAACCGGGATATGTGTACTTCAATTATACACGTTTAGTAAACGACACATGTACGCGCGAAGGATTTACCTCCCTTCCTACACACCAAAACTTTGGATATGGACACCAAACAAGAAGAAAATGAATACTAAGAAATGTATAAAACAGGTATCAGGAAATTAAAATATACAGTGTGAAGAATTGAAAGCCTAGAGTTCCCGAAGACAATTTTCCTCTTTCCCATAGCAATTATTTTGAATTTTAAACGACGTAGGTGTCTTTTGAGAATACCATATTTTAAATTGCACCAAGGATGGTGAAGTAATATCAAATTGTTAAAGATAAATTCACTTGCTGAAAAGTTAAAAAAGCAGGTGTATATAATGAGTTTGATTTATTTTGTAGCTTTCCTCAAAAGTTAACCTCAGTAACCAAGAAGTCAGGTGTAAAAGAGGTGCTATTTTTTAGCAAACAAAATATTTCTCTTTGTAGTGATTTTGAAGCTGGGCAGTTAAAATTAAAAAAAGTTATCCAGAAAACCAGGATGTATGGTATATATACTGAACGCTTTTACTTAAATTGGACCACTGAATTTCGAAACAAAAAATAAAGGTTTCTTTAATAACACATAATACATACAAATGTAATATGATTTATATCGGTAAAATAAGATGAAGTTAAAACACTCAAACAAGTTTGTATGCGAAAATTCACTGCGTAATTGATATTTACCATGAGATTCATTTCGTTTTTTTTTTGCCGTTCTTGCCGTCTAGGCGCAGTGAGATTCAACTAATGCCGCTCGGTAATTAGGACGACGGCGGGAATCATAATGAGACGACCCGCCTTTTGGAAATTAGCATTAAATCTATTTAAATTAAATGTGTTTAGAATTATGGTGATGATAAGCGCAATTATCAGTACTGTTTTGTTAAGACTAATATCTTTTGCGACTTTACATATTTGCGACTCTTTCTCGTTTCCAAAATTTAATCAATCCTCGTTATTACTATCCCATTTTGAAAATCAAAAGGCGTTTCGGTAGTCGGAAAAGGTAGTGGGTCTTTAAAATACTTGCAATCACATACTGAATATGTAAAATATGGGCTGATAGACTTCGTGTATGTTTTGACTTTCAAGAATAAACCTGGAGAATATCCGGTGATTTGTTAATTCCCGATTTGTATAAGACGTAAGCAGTACATATACCTGTACTCTAGACTGTGCCCAAGAATTGAGATAGGGACCATGTTCAAAAAAGGTTATTAAAATCAAAAAATGCGCCGCAATCATATTCGATGTATTACTAAAATGTTTGCCCGGGGATCCGTGAAATCACGTAGTATATCCGGATATAGTTAGTAATAACTTATAATCTGAATGCATTTAAAATTGAGATAAATCTTTTTACAGTAAAATTAAAAAATGTGTCTCTAGAAATTGCACACATCTGTAGGTCTCTATAATATCTCTGACTCCCGTCCGACCACTCCATGTCTGTCATTCTTTTCTAATATTGAAGTCAAAGGCCTACGTTTACCATCGAGCCACTGTTTTTATACGACCCTCCTGTCATATATGACATTTTTTGTCCCCCTCTCGACGTTCTATATCAGAATACCTGAATTAAGCGCGACTCTTATATCAGACGCGCGCCTCATAATAATCGTCCTTTTTTGTGACCCAAATATTTTAAAAAAACGACGTTCAGGTTTGAAAATGTTAATGGCTGTAATTTTGACCGACTTCCAACAGTAGTAATATCTAAGTAAGGTAATAATTCATATCAACAAACTTGGTCTCAACATGCTACACGCTAAACAGATTCCTAGGCCTTTCAGAACTTGACAAGAAGTAGTTTAAAGATTTTAGGTTTTTTGGCCCATGTGACCTTGAATGAAGGTCAAAGTCATTCATATAAACAAACTTGGTAGCCATCTTTATCCCGCCTCAACAAGAATCCGTTGTATTCCTATTGGTTAAAAATGACGTCTACATTATATCCAAGATATAGTCGTATCAGGTTAGTTAGGAAATCGTATCAGGTTTGGACGATAGAGTATAATCGTCTCTTTGCCCCTAACGTCATTAGCGTTTTCGAGACACGACATTCAAAGATGTTTGAATTGATAGCGGTCACCACTTAAAGCAAACCTAAATCGGTAACAGTAACGTAATTCGAGACGACGAAACATAGCGCTGTATATTAATTGATGCCGTTGGTAATTACTATGCGTTGATCAAAAAGCGATTAACCGTTACGCAATCGGCAAAAGTCATTTAACACTACATTAGGATTATTTATCAGAAATGGGCTACCACTAGACTAAAAGTAGCATTCGAGTGTCTTCAGTGAGGGAGACAAATTGTTTTACGTTTTGACATATCACAGTCGTAGTTAATTTCCATTAGGTTAAGTTTCCTATATATAAACAAATCAGGTGAAATATAATGACATTTCTGCAGGTTTTGTTTGTAAAAATTTTGAGTCGTATTGGTTTTCATTTTGACCAAGGGTCTTCGACGGGTCGGGGATAAATTCATTTTACACGGTTTGTTAGTGACCTAATACGGAAAAAATATTTGGTCTAAAAATAAACATGTATCAGGCTCGGCTTCGCCTCCCCCGATGCAAGTTTATTTTAGACCCAAAATTTTTTCCGTATTAGGTAACTATCAAACTGTGTTATTAAAAATACCAGCATGCTACAGACCTAATATTAGGTGTTTGGGCCTTGCAGAACTTGAGAAGATTGGATAACTGTCTTTTTTCTCTCGAAAATGCACTTTTGAACTTTGAGCGCCTTATTTCCGACCGTGAACCTGACGTATTTGCTCCATTTTTTACCTCTACATAACATTTCCAAAATAGAAAGAAATGCAACGAATCATTAACGATGCAAGGACTATTTCCAGTGGCATATAAATTCATTGATGATGATATGTTACAATACATCTTGATTTTGGTCTCTTGCGATTTTTGAGGAAAATTGGAGACGCATACTTAATCATTTACCATCACAGGTGTCTCTACTGGTTTTAGAAAAACTATAATAGTTTATCCCTACTTTGTTTAAATTAGTAGGGGTATGTTACTATTATATACATGTATATTTTTCCAAAACAGAAGCAGAGCGCCTGTATGCTATGGGGGACATTGATGGACAGCGCACCATATTACAGGTGCAATAGTTCAAAATAATAATATATAAGAACGGGGGCGCATACTCTGAACTGAAACCCACTCCAAAAATCATCCCGAAATGTCTCTCTGGTTGTTCATGTTGTGTAGCAGCATCAGAGGGAATTGAACATCATCTGCCACTAAACCAATCATTTACTAGATCCACTGCTACAAACACAAATCTCCTTTTCATCGCATTTACACTGTTAAAAAATTGTGGGACCAATTACCCTAGAGGAGGATTAGATAATGATAATCGATTTCCTCCCTTTCGGGCGACTGACAATGCGGAGTTCTCAACCCTACTCGGGTTAAGATAGTATTTCTAAGCTTCAGGCTATCTTATTAGGCCAGT